>NW_024498573.1:7142189-7742189 GCF_017590055.1 Onychostruthus taczanowskii
CCCGCCCCACCGCGCGCGCGGGGGGCCGGACGTGACTGGCCGCGTTCAATTTGTCACGCGGCCATTGGCTGGCGGGGGCGGGCGGCGCGTGACGTCAACGCGCGGCGCTGCGCGGCCGGCGGCCATTTATAGGCGCGGAACGGGCGCTGCGCAGACGGAGTGAGCGGGCGGTACCGGGAGTACCGGCGGCTGTATCGCGGCCCATCCCCGCGGGAGTGCCGAGAAACCCCCCGCGGAGCCCCGATCCACCTTTTCCGAGCGCCCCTTCGGCCGCCGCTGAGCTTTTTGTTTCTGTTCGCGCAGCGCCTGAGCGCCCCTGCCCAGCTTTGTTCTCCTTGCGGCCCCTGCGGGGTAAGGCGCGGCCAAGATGGACCCTTGTCACACCGAGGAGACCGAGGGCGAGATCCCCGGCTTGGGTAAGGCCCGGCGAGGGGGTGGCGGGAGGGAGGGAGGGAGGAATAGGCGATCGGGCCCTCGTGGTGCCGCCCGCTCGGGCCCGGTGCCGCGGAGGCCCCCGTGCTGCGGGGGGGGGGCGGGGGAGCTGGGAGGGGTGGGCGTAAGATCGCCAACGGAGATAAGCGTAAATTACAGTTTATTGCAGGTCTAACGTCCAGCCTTAAGTAGCGTAAATCCGGTGGAAACGGCCACTCAGTAAAGCAGAAGTTGAAAGTAAAGGTTTCTGGACGCCATAACAGTCTCGTCTTAAAATGGTGAACTCGTGCCAGTTATTGCAAAACAGCCCTGCTCAGCGCCTGCTATCTGTTTGCTGGGTGTCGGCCTCTCGCTGAGCTCCCCCGTGGGGACAGTCACTCGAGAGGCAATATTACTTTTAAATCTTTATTAAACAACAGAGAATATACAGAAAAAAACAACCACTATCAAAGCACCCCATATTTGTTCTTTTTAGTTATACAAAAAAGTTTATCAAAAGCCACACTGCTCATAAAAAGATAAAAATCAACTCCAAATCATGTTGTTGCATTTCGGGCTTGCTTTAAAAATAAGCTATATAGGTAATGCATTTTGTTTTAAGTAAATTTTTAAACACACAGATTGTTGAGTCAACTTCAGGGACTTGTTATTCGAATTAATTTTCATCTTCTAAAGAAGTCAGGAATGACTTGACCTATCAAAAAAACAAAAAGCATGTATTATTTGGTAAATTAAAAGCTAATGTACCAGGCTTTTCCCTTTATTTGGGAAGAAATTGTTTATTACTGTGGTTTTCCAGTGATGTTTTGCCCCTGTATTTAATTAATGAGCTGAAATGCATGTGGCCTTTCAGAGGGGCAAGGTAGATGGCATGACTGAGTTCTCAAAACTAAGCTATTAATTGCTGGGTTCCATGAGGATGTAATGACAAATACCTCCACAATTCATCACTGGGCTCCCCTTCCCAGTTAATTTAGAGCTGTTAAATTGAGGGAATTAGTCTTTGGGTAGGGTCATTCTTCAGTAATCTCGATGCCCCAGATCAAGATGAAGAAAATGGTTTTTATAGGGTTTGCTAGGGAAGAGCACTTCCTTATTCTTTTAAGTATTAGGTGGAGTTTTTTTCTCCCCTTGGACTAGCCAAACAACTCCAAAATTTCTTTTGGCATTTACTTCCCAAGTCTTGCCTTTCCTTGGAATTGCTAAACGCCATTTTGACTAAAGTAACCTCTTTATTCCCAACTTGTCTTCTCTAATGGTTGTTTACTTTCCCTCCCCACTCTGGAAGTGTCACTGCATGCATGATAACTACAGCAGAAGAGCAGGTACAAATCCCCCAGTACTTCATACTTACTTTATCAATCAGGTACTCTTGTTTAATTTTATCGTTCTTAAAATCCTCATTAACATCCAAAACGAGAATAGGAATCTCCTTAATGTTGTCAAAATCAACTCTGTTAAAGTGGAAGAACATAGTTTCAGTAAAATCCACATTAAATACTGTACATTCAAGACCCCAACTCTTGATTAGCATATGTACCTGAAATGTTAAAGCTCATGCTCATAACTTAAATATGAAGCCCATGCCAAGTTTGTCCTTAATTGCTCTTCATATATTTCACACATCTGGACTCTCAGTATCTATCTGTAATGTATATGTGGGGGGAAGATAGTTTTTACCTTAATGTCCTTTTTCTCAGTCTTGTCATGGAATCACTTGCCAGGAACTGATTTTTTTAAGATGGAGTATTTTTTTCAAAATCTCTCCTGCCCTGTGTTTCCCCCACTTAATCCACTTACCGAGATGCAATTTTAAAGCTTCCTTTCATAAGGATGACCTCTTTAACAGGTTATAAGACTGGTATTTATAACCAGTCATTATTATTATAAGACCATTTTGGCTTCAGTTTGGGAACAGATGGGAGCAGTAGTTAGTTTTTCTGAGCGTAGAAGGCATTTCTAAAATGCAGTTTGTGTGCTCAACAACATTCTAACTTTTGCTTGCACGCTTCAGTTCCTATTCCAAACTCAGGAAGTGAGTACACAACGTAAACATTCCCAAAATTCCACACTATGCACTGCCTTCTGTCTCCTAAACACTTGGGTCATCCTATGTGAAACTTCAGCAAGTAGATTAAACTGATAATGTACCTTTCCTGGAATTGTAATGCTTCCCCTTCAGTAGAATATTTTGGACTCCTCTAGGGAAAAATCTCGAGTCTGTTTTCATATTCAGAGGTTCTTCAGTAAGAGTCAGTAAGGAACTCAAAGGAAGGTGTGCAGACATCACTCAGTTGCTAATTAGGTTTCTTGTGTGTAGCAGGTCTGCCAAAAGCCTTTCTGATTATTGTTTTAAATTTAAGTTAGGATTAATATTTAAACTTTGTTGAAATGCAGTCCTGCTAGTTTAAAGGTAGCAGGGGCCTTGTTTGCCCCTTACATTGCAACAGAAGCTGTGTGGTGAGAAATGTATGTGATTGTTCCCTGGCCACCATTTTAAGTGTCTTGTTCCTCAGTCCTTCCAATTAGCAAAATCCATGTCCTTGCTGGAGTTACAACTGTAAAACTTTCTAGTTGAAGCCAATGCTTAACAAAGGTTTCAAATTAGATGAAGTTACATCTCTTGAAATCTGAAGTGGGTACAAATATGAGTGTATCCAGCTGCCTGAGTGAAACTAGACTTGCCCTAAACTTGGTAAAACTAAGGCTTTATGGTAGGAAAGAGCCTTGCCTGCAAGTTGAAACTTGCTACAGAAAATGGATTCCTACCTCATAGTCCTTTCATGAAGCCAGGTTTCATGTTTATAGTGGAGGTTTTCCAAATACTCAAGCTCAATTCCTTGCTCCTCTTTTCTTCCCCTCATCTGTAGCCTTTCCATGCATTTCTGGGGGGGAAAAAAAAAAGAAAAAAGTATAAACCTGGTTATTAATCATGTGTTTTAGGTTAAATCAGCTAAATGGATCAAGTAGTCCTTAACTTGGAAGGACTAATGCTAGACATTAGTGAGCATTAATTTTAAATGGTTGGCTGGACATAAATGAGTTAAATCTAGAATAACTTTTTTATACCCTCTTAAGTCTCTGGAAAATGAAACTGGAACTGAGAAACCTCCATTTTTAGTGAGCATACCTGAGGTGTGGTTCTGAGATAGATCATGCCATCCAGTTCTATATCTGATTGAAACTGATTCAAAAGCCATGTGTGCCAGTCCTGATAAATGGACCATTCTGTTTCATTAATGTTTCCAGACTCGAACAGGTTAGAAGCAAACACATATCTGCAATGAAAGACATCAGTCTCATGCCAGGAATGACAAAAGTGAACTGCCAAAACACTTGTCATAAGAACAGAATGATGGTATTGAAAAAATGCCTTAATCAAGCCTGCTCCCTTGCAGGTATTAGTTTAAATATCAAGTGTTCCCTCAGCTCCATGTCTTTAAAGACCTGGAAACTGTTAATGTGAGTTCTTGCCATGCTGTGAGAGTCATTACCTGTCACTGTACACAGATCTTTCAAAAAATTGCACTGGATGTTCTGCTTCATATAGCTTGGCTGAGAGAGGTTTTAATTGTGCTTTTACTCGGCTCAAGCAGGCATAAGTCTGAAATGTGTAAGCCCATCTTGTGGGTTTGTCATACAGCATTTGAAGTAAGTTTCCTCCACTCTTCTGAGATGTTGAAGGTTCCTAGAAAGCAAGAGAAAAAAGTTAATATGAACATACTGCTTTTCTCAAGCCAGAATTCTGATATGTTTAAGTAAGAATTCATGGCTTTCTTTTTATTACTAAGAAAATGCTTAGGCACAGGAACTAAGAGACTCTTTTTCCTCAGGTGATGGTGGTTTTCATGCAGCTTCTTTGAGCAGTTTGTTTGTGTTCCAGATTTTAGTGTGATTCCTGTGGCGTAGGGGACGTGATTTGGAATATATGTTCAGTAGTATCTTGCCTTTACAATTTGAGTGCCTGACCAACTGTGGTATGATAGTGGGGATGACTCTGGCTGCTGCAAACTAAGTATAGCTGGATTTTGGCATAGCTCCCTGACTGTGGAACTCCCTGCAGTCTCTTCCGGCCCAAATCCAGCGCACCTACCTCATACTCATCCTCGGCCGTCTTGATGTTGCACCACTTAGCGATGGGCTCGGGGATGATCTCCCACTCATCGCTGTGTTTCTCCAGCAGCCTGACAAACGTTGACTTCCCCGCAGCTGCGGAAGATTAGAGCAGTTCACGAGGGGGTGGGGGTTGATGTCAAGCCCTGGTGCTGCTGACGGACAGGGGGCAGTTTGGGGCTTGTTAGCGGCTGTTGGGGCGCGGGGCCGGCCGGCTGCGCCGCGGAGCAAACCGCGCTAATCTTTGTCGCCAGAGGGGCCGCGCCCGGCCGGGCGGGTGATAAGGGCGGCCGAGGAGCGGCCGACATTTTAGAGCTGCCGTGGCGGGCGGAGCTGAGGGGGGAGAGCGAGGGAGCGGCTGCGCAGGCGCAGGGAGTTGACCCGGGCGGGCGGCAGCGAACGAGTGCTGCAGCCCCGGGGGGGAGTGGGTGGGCATCGGGGGTTCGTGCTCCCGAGCCCGTCAAGCGCCTCGGTGTCGCTGACGGGCACCCTGCTCGGGGAGCTCCCCATCCGCCCCAGCCTCGCTCCGGGTTCATGTCCCGGTGCGGCTCTCCCTGCAGAGGCCCCCGCTGCCCGCAGAGCCGGTGGGCGAGCGCCGCAGCCGCCCCTCTCTCTGTCTCCCCCGGCATCCCAGCCCCTTGGGGTGCCCCCGGTCTGGTACCCCCCACGTTCCCCTGGACTCCCCCTACCACCCTGAGCCGCCTCCCGCACCCTGTCCGCCGAGCTCACCGATGTTCCCCTCGATGGAAATCTTCCTGAGGCGCTTCTGGAAGCTGGATTCGAGGGAGCCGGCGGGGCTCTGGCAGTGCCGCTTGGCAGGGGTAGACATGGCGGCGCCGAGCGGGAACTCAAGGGGTTCCCGGCTGCTCCAGCGCACTTTAAGCGTCCCGCCAAACGGGTGGGCGGGATGGCCGCTTCCCGCCAATCCTCCCCGGGAAGAGGCGGAGGCGCTGCCCCCTCCCCCGCCGCTCCTGCCCAGCTCCTGCCGCCTCAGTGTTACAAAATGGGCGTTCGGCAAGTGAAATGGAGAAGAGTGCTTTGTGCAGGAAGTGACTGTAGCACGGTTCCACTTACTGATCTAATTTGCATTTATGTAATCCAGTTCGCCATGTTGTTTGATTTACTTACGTAAACTTGAGCATGCACTTAAAAAAGTCAAAAAGCCTCCAGCTGTGGGGGTGGGGTGGTTGTTAGCAGTCCGGAACATGTAATGAGATGAGGCAATGTAGGCTCAGTCTGTTTTGGTACTGACTGGAAAAGAAACACTCGTGGATGAATGGCGTGCAGAGCAGCCTCTGGGCTCCAAATACCTGTGTTGGGGCTCCAGGAGCCTGCTAACTCTAGGCATAGGTCCTCTATCAACTGTGTAGACAAGCTGAAACAGGAGCTGGTCATCCAAGGGGAAAGGGGATGGAGGATTCTTAGATGATGAGTTATTCACTCTAGTAGATAGAGAACCTATGCCTACATAGGTTCTCTATCTACTGTGTAGACAAGCTGAAACAGGAGCTGGTCATCCAAGGGGAAAGGGGATGGAGGATTCTTAGATGATGAGTTATTCAAATTTCCTCCTTCCTCCTCGGTAATACAAAGTGAAATCTAGCTAGGTCTGGTGTGTTTGGAGGAAATGGGAGGGAATTAACTTTTCCGTTCTTTTATGATAATTGTGACCCATTGTCTCTTCTTTCCCCATCTCCTCCAAACACACCAGGCTTCAGTGACCGAAGCGAGCAGATTGTTTCACGTGGGGTAGCGTCAGCCTTTGAAGCTGGTAAGTGCTAGTTCGCTCGCACGGTGTGCGCAGCCAGAGCGCTCCGCTGTCCGCGCCACGCGAGGGCCGCGGCGGGCCGGGGCGGGGGCGGCGGCGCGCGGGGCATGCGCAGTGCGGCGAGCGGCGCCCAGGGCGCGCGGGGCCGGGGCTTTGTTCGGCGCGGCGGGCGGGCGGCGCGTGCGCACAGGCGGCGCGCGGGGTCTCGGGGGTGGGGCCGAACCCCACCGGGGCACATGCGCCCCGCACCCGCCCCGGCCACGCCGCGGCCGGTCCCGTGCTCGGTGCCCTCTCGTCACACGGCCCTCCCTGCGAACCGGCCGCGGGCGCTGCGGGCCCGCCAGGGCGGCGACCGGGACCGCGCTCTTTGTGCGGAGGAAGGCCCGGCCCAGCGGAAGCGGGAGCACCCGCCGCCATTTCCTAGCGCGCTCTCGCTGCAGGCTCGCCCGCTCGCTGCCGCCTGACCGGGACTAGGCGCTCTCCGGACAGTGGATCAGGCTCGGAGCCCTAGAACCAGCGCGGAGCCCCACCATGTGTGCGTGCGGGGAAGGGGCAGGGCGCGGGCCGGGGGCGGGAGCGGCGCCGTGTGTGTGAGGCGGCAGCGCCCGAGGCCGAGGAGGATCAGGGAGGGCCGGGGCACAGGCCAGGGGGGCCGCCGGGCGCTCTGAGGGGGTGCGGGTGGCGGCCGTGCCGAGCGGAATCTCAAAGGGCCCGTTCTGGTCTTTCCAGCAACCACAGAAGCAGAGACAGAGCAGAGCCTCACCCCCAATGTGATGCTTAACACCGAGAGCAGCGAGGGATACGTGGTGAAAGTCCGGGGGCTGCCTTGGTCTTGCTCCACCGAGGAGGTGCAGAGGTTCTTCTCTGGTAAGTGGGGCTGTGGGGGAATAAGAGGTGTGGGAGAGGGGTCGGGCTCTGCTGTCAGTTCTGGATCCCTCCCAGGGACCCTGTGGCAGTGGGAGTGCTGTAGTGAGCAGCTGCAGGAGGCATTCAGTAGCCGGTGCAGTTTGTAGTGCAACAAGTGCTTCAGCTAGAGCCTGGGATGGAAAGCTGTGTTCATGCTAGCAGGGACTCAGCACAGAGGGGCTTGGTCTGCGTTGCTGGGATAGCCACAACTGCATTTGCTGCTTGAGCAACCAGGAGAGAGAATGTTCAATTTTAAATCATGTTCAACCTGAAGCAAGAATTTTAAAGCTAAATCAGTTCAGTTCTTGTATTGTCCCAATACACTCATGTCTTTTGGGACAATACAAGTGTTCAGTGTGTATCCTTCCCCAAATTATTGGCATTCTGCAGTAATAAATAGTGCTGATAAATATATACTTTCTGCAGCAATTGGACTGTTTAAAACTGCTTCAGGAATTTGGTGTGTTGGACTTGGTTCTCATACAGTTTATTGCACTTACGCTGATTGTTATTATGCTTTATTTCATGCTAATAAGAAAGTTAAGATCAATAGCAGATAGTATGTTTGAGGCAGAAAAGCTTTTGAAATAGCTAATTTGCAATTAACCTTTATCTGTAGGTTTGACTAGAATGGTAACTTTAGTTAGCATCTTAGTTAATTGATGCATCTTAGTTAATTGGTCATTTTAAGGTTGCATTGCAACAGGAATGCTGCTGGTTTTGTTGTTACAATTGATACTCAGTACATTTTTGGTTTTAGGCTCTCTGGAATTTTCAAAGTAACCCTGGTCCTGTAGTAATTAATGTAATTCTGGCCTTTCTGTTTTCAGATTGCAAAATTCTGAACGGGGCTTTGGGTATCCGTTTCATCTACACCAGGGAGGGCAGACCAAGTGGAGAAGCATTTGCTGAACTTGAGTCAGAGGAGGATGTGAAATTGGCCTTGAAAAAAGACAGAGAAACAATGGGACACAGATACGTTGAAGGTTTGACTCAGTTGGTCTAGTAACTGACTACATTGTGTTTGTGCTTGATGGGTTTTTGGTTAATTGCATTTTTTGTCCCTTTAAAATGCATGTGAAAGGACAAATGGACTTGCGTATCATAAACTGACTAGTTTCAAGGCAAATGACTTTAAAAACTGTTCCTTACTCCAGAATGCATTAATTCTAAGTGCCTTTTACAGTTTTCAAGTCAAACAACGTTGAAATGGATTGGGTTCTGAAGCATACTGGTCCCAACAGCCCTGATACAGCTAATGATGGTTTTGTACGTCTTAGAGGACTCCCATTTGGCTGTAGTAAAGAAGAAATTGTACAGTTTTTTTCAGGTATGTGGGATAAAAGTAGTAGCTGTAGCACTATTGGTTCATGCTAAAAATACCCCAACAAACCTAACAGGCATGGATTGCCCATGTAGTAGTACATCCAACAGTATTATCATGGGTATTAAAAGTAAATAAAGCAATTCTTCTCTAGTTTTCTGGGCATGAGGAATCCTTTGGATCACTTCCTAAAATACTTGATAATTAATTCATTTATGGAATGCCAGAAAGGTGCTTGAATTTATACTTGGTGGGACATGCTGTTCCAAAAAAAGGATTATAGAAAAGTGTCTTGCTTTCCAAATGAAGCTGAACAGTTCATGTGGGAGGCTACTTCCACCCCCAGCCTTGGATGCTTGGCCCTGGTCAGTGAAGGATGTAGACACACACCACTGGGCTTTGTGTGAGGAGCAGGTTCTCAGTAAAGGCCCATAACCTCTTCCCAACATAGAGCTAGTATTGGGTGAAATGCAGAGAAAACCTGCTGAACTCTACCCACAGATTTACAGATTTGCCCCTTTCTCCCTATGGGGATAAAAATCCCACCAGACCCTTGATGTTGCCTAGCTCAGAGTTTTTATGGATGAAGAGATAATGTCTTGTTTTGACTAATTTTTACCTTTTTTGCAGCTGTTTTATGTTTACAAACTGGAATTAGACTATTAAAATGTCTTAAGAATGGAATATGTTGATTGTTTAGGATTTCACTTGTTGTTATTTTGAAAATACTAGATTTCTTAATGTTTTGCTATTACAAGATATGATGAAGCTTGCTGTTTTGCTTTAAAATACAGTAGAAACATTTCCAGTTTTGCAATCTCAGAACTTGCTTTTTTTTTTTGTTTGTTTTCTGAATTGGTGATATGAACAAGAGCAATTTCTAAGCATGTACATTTTAAGCTGTTTTTTTCTTACATGGTGAAGTAATTCAAGCTTTATAAGTTGTAATGTGCTTAATATACAAAATGTGTCTCTTCTGTTCAGGAACTAATACTTAAAAATAACTTCATGATTTTTTTCTTAATTAAGCACTCCTAAAGATAAAAAAATGCTGAAACTTGATGTTTGCATAAGACTTAATTATTTTACGTGACTTCTAGTAAAATTACTTGCTCTATATAAAGCTGTTTAACTTGCTGTGTTTGAATTTAAGTTCTCTTAAGTTCATCTTAAATACTTTCACAGAATTGACGAGGTTTGTAATGATGTGTGACGTTCTTAACGCACCCTGCATTAGATGCCTTCTCTGAGGGGCTGTGCCTGACCCTCAGAGCATTTCTGAGCTCTGCAGGGTGGGTTAAGAACCTGAACTGAATGGTATGTGATCGTGGAGCTCTTTGTTGACGTGCCTTTTTTATTCTGGTGTTCTAGAATCAACATACCATTCGCTTAAAAGTGTTTAAATTCTGGTGTTTTTAAAGCTATAAGAAAAAACTCATGACTGGGCTTGTGATGTTAATATTGCCCCCCTACTGGGGTTATTTGTCCTTGGGTTGAAGGGTTGGAAATCGTGCCAAATGGGATAACATTGCCGGTGGACTTCCAGGGGAGGAGTACGGGGGAGGCCTTCGTGCAGTTTGCTTCACAGGAAATAGCTGAAAAGGCTCTAAAGAAACACAAGGAAAGAATAGGGCACAGGTGGGGATGGATGGTTGGTTGGCTCTGTCACTTTTCTTATGGTAAACAATTAAATCCATATTCTCTCTTCTGAAAGTGCTAACACCCAAATCAAAATAGCATTGTGGTCTCTAACTTGGTGATGAGTAAGGGTAATGATTGCTACAGTGTGTGTGGCACAGACTGTTTAGATCTACCCAAAAATACAAGATAAAATTGGACTAAACTAAAATGTGCTTTGGAAAATGAGTAATAACAGGCGTTCAAAACTATAGCTTGGAAATGACAAAGTTGAGAGACTATGGCTTTAACTTCTCAAATAGCACCAATTCTGCCTTTAGCTCTAAAGACATGCACAGTATTCTTACTACCATAAGAAAATGTGATACTTTCTAAACTTGTTTTATAAGTTGAAATGTAACAAATTTACTTACTTGTATTAATCTTCAATGTAATAAGCATAGCTTTCAAGAAATTGTCACAAAGGGTTTTTATTCAATTTTTACTTGTGACTATTTTTCATTGAAGCATGCACCTTTTGCCTACGCTGAATCACTGAAGCATAGGCTGGGTTCAGTAGTACATGCAGAGCTTTTTGTGGCATCCTGATGGGTTAAACTCTCGGTGGAGATCGGGTTTTTAACCCTCTGTTTCTGTTGCCTCGAGCAACCGTGCTGAGTTGAGTGGACACTGGTCCCTCCTACATTGTTTGACTAACATTTTAAATTGGGGGGAGGTGGGTGGGGAATCAATATTGCTCCCCCACCCTTATGGCTGGGATACTGCAAAGTATAAGGAGCACATAAACCCTTCAGTAATTTTAATTTCTTGAAAATACACTGATTTAAATGTAATGTAGTGCTAATAATAGAAAGTCATTGCCTACATAATGTAAAGAAACCTGGCTTAAAATTACTGCCAGTATCAAGGCTATGACTAAATGGCTTGTTGTAATGTGAAGTTGTGAGGTGTTTGTGGAAGGAGTCAAGGACTGACTCGTCCCTGTGCAAACACTCGTAGGTACATTGAGATCTTCAAGAGTAGCCGAGCAGAGGTGCGCACTCACTACGACCCTCCCCGCAAGCTGTTGGCCATGCAGAGACCTGGTCCGTACGACAGGCCCGGCCTGACGCGCGGATACAACAGTCTGGGTAGAGGAAGTAGCTTGGAGAGAATGAGGCGTGGAGCCTACGGAGGAGGTAAGTGCACGGAGGCCCAGGGAGCTGCTCGTGTGAGAAGCAGCAACTCCTGGACCTGGTAGTGTCTCCCCAGCTGTGTGTGTGTCCTTGGCCTTAATTCTCGTAGAAGAAATGAAATGTTGTAGTAGTCGTTGTTTGCAGTGTGTACTGTGTATTTGGATCTTTCTGTAGTCGAAATGAAAGTTTATTTGGATCTTTGTGTAGTTGAAATGAACATGTCCAATCTGTTTCTAGGTTATGGAGGTTATGATGACTACAATGGGTATAATGATGGCTATGGGTTTGGTTCTGATAGATTTGGAAGAGGTAAGGATCTCTAATAGGAACAGTAACTGAACTTACGACATGTCCCAAAAGAAACTAAAATACATCTGAAAGACCTAGAATGGACTCTTTTCTCCGCAGGGATGTCGGACCACAGGTACGGCGACGGATCGTCCACCTTCCAGAGCACGACCGGCCACTGCGTCCACATGCGAGGTCTGCCCTACAGAGCCACGGAGAACGACATCTACAACGTGAGTGCCACGCTGCTCCCAGTGCATGGCTTTGGGTCCTGGGGCCCTCGTGGGGACCTGCCAGCTGCACCGCAGCTGCGGTGTTCCTCTGCAGAAAATGGCTTGTTGTAAACCCAGACTGTTGCGTTGGTGCGTTTTAATCTGTGTGACTGTTCCGTGTGTAGTTCTTCTCACCTCTGAACCCTGTAAGAGTACACATTGAGATCGGACCGGATGGCAGAGTAACCGGGGAGGCAGACGTTGAATTTGCCACTCATGAGGACGCAGTGGCTGCTATGTCCAAAGACAAAGCAAACATGCGTAAGTCCGACTGCTCGGAAGAGGTGGCTTTAGGGAGCTGCCAGCACTGCCGTGCAGTGCATCTGCTGCAACTGGAATGCCAGAGATTTCACTGCAGTTTCACTTGCACTGAGACGGGCTGCATGGGTTTGGTGTGAAATGCTCTCATGGGAAAACTTTCTTCTTCCAGAACACAGATATGTAGAACTCTTCCTGAATTCTACAGCAGGAGGAACTGGTGGTGCCTATGGCAGTCAGATGATGGGAGCAATGGGTATGTAACGGTCTCACTGCACTTGCAAGCTGGCTCGTTTTGTACAGCTCGTGCTTTATTGTGTGCCTGGCATCAAAACTGAAATTCAACATTCTGTCTTAATCACACAGTCAAGGAGTCGGAAGGGGTGGTCCAAGATTGGAACACTAGCACATTGCCAGGTATATAATCCTTTTGGGAATACATTTGAGCTTTAGTAGGTTGAATATAAATTTGGTGCTGAGTGTGGTATGCCTGATGGGATGAGTGGCTTCTTTGGGAGTGTGGTAGTGCAAAATGTGGGAGATGCCTGTCCTCTTTATTCTCCTTCCCCTTCCCTGTTTGGGGGATACCAGAACACAGTTCGGTGATGGAGGATGTATCTGTGGCATGTGACCGGCCATTCAAGCTGAGTCTTGGTGGTGAGAGAGAGATACTTGGAATTGGGAGAAATTGTCTGAAGCTCTGGCAAACCCCAAAATTGTTTAAAAATCTAAAATGTGTGTTTGCAGCACAAGTCTTAAATGCCTGTTGCTGTTACGCCTCTAAGACAGATACCCTCCTGACACCCAGCTGGGCTGGTTTCGGAGAAGAAGGTGGGGTTGGTTTCTGGGGGGCTCCTTTCTCTTGAGGGTGGGGGGGGGGGGTGGATACACTGCTGTTTTTATAGTATTTGGTTACAAAATGTTTGTAGTTCTAATGTTGATACTGAAACTACAGAAAGGAGTGTAGGCAAGTGATGTGGTCAAGAGCAGCTGCTTGTTTAAACAGAGGTGTCTCTGTCTGAGCCACAGCACTGCTCTGATGTGATGCACAATCAGTCGGGGGCAGGAATAAGTCTGTCAGGACCATGTACACATGAGTGACTCCAGTTAATGAGCTTTGTGCTTCTGGAAGGGCAGCACTCAGTGTGAGGTCCCTTAAAGCCAAGCTTAAGTTTTTTGGGGTGTGTTAAAGTGCAGATTGATCCTGTTTAGTATAGTCCACAGAAATTGTAAAAGTAACTTCTAAAGTTCTTGTTGCTGCTTGATTGCAGGGATGTCTTTAGAAACCCCATCACTTTCCTTGAGCATGTTAAACTTCCCTTGGTGTGAGCAAGGTAGTGCCAGAGTGCAGGGGCTGTTGGTTGGGTGAGGGCTGGGTTTGTTGATGATGAGCAGATCTTGACCCGCAAGTTCTTAATCTTTTTACCCTTAACTTAAAAGGGAGCCAATCCAGTTACGGTGCTCCGGGCAACCAGCAGCTGAGTGGGGGCTACGGAGGAGGATATGGAGGTCAAAGCAGCATGAGTGGCTATGGTAAGAGCATTTCTTTGCTGGTTTCCATTGGGCCAGGTGCAGCTGGCTTAACCTGCCCTTCACTGGTGTTAAAGGGTTGTGTTATAACCTGGGCAGCACAGGCTCTGAACGTTAAAGGTGTGGCTGCTGTGAATTTTGGGGAATGGGGGGATCGATTCAAAGCTGCAATGGGGAGCTGAGGGGGGGAAATGTGGAAAACTATTCTGAAAGGGGCAGGAAATGCCAGTCTCAGACTTGCATTGCTCTGATCACTTTTCTTAACCCGAAAGCTGGAGACCAGCTTTGTTTAAACACAGTACAAGTGGGGGAGGGGGTCATGGGAGGCTGGGTCCTCCCTATTCCCCCAGAGCAGTGGTAAAGCTCTGGCTTGGGAAGGGGGTGATGCAGAGCTCGTGCTGTCGTTGAACATCCGATAACTGGCTTTGGGTACGGAGCTGTAAACTGACACTTTGCAGCATTGGGCACGGTAGACGGTATTTACGAGGTGGCCCAGCAAGGACAGGCGTTGGGGCAAGGATGCTTCGAGTCGGCCTGAGGCAGCTGTGAACCTGCTGTCGGTTTCCCCCTCAGACCCCGGGAGCCAGGGCGCCATGAACAGCAGCTACTACAGCAGTGGGAACCGCGCATCCATGGGAGTGAACGGCATGGGCGGCATGTCCAACATGTCCAACATGAGTGGTGGCTGGGGAATGTAACCAATCGCTGACTTTTGGTCACATCTTTTTTAAAAAACAAAAAAACAAAAAACTAAGTTTAACAGTTTTGCAATACGAGCTTGTGATTTATGCTTTACTGTAAGTGAATTCAGGATTGTTTTAAAACCTTTCAGGTTCAGTATTTTTGAACATACAGAAATGAACATTCATCTAGGATGTAATAACCAAGTAAAGACTATAACTGTTAAACAATTTGGAGCGTTTCTCAAGTTAGTTTTGTTGTAGGAGTGTATTTAAGCAGTAAGCGTATTTAGGTTAAAGCTGTTTGAATTATGTTAAATGTTGCTCTTATACCATATTACATCCAACACTGTTTTGAATACATGTTGAAAGAGACATGCTTTTTTGTAAAGAACCAATATAGGAGCTGTGTCTGAAAATCAAAGTGAACATTTGGCATGTTAGTTCTAGTTTATTTCTTTTAATATCCTGTAAGGCATGTTAAAGCTTTTTTTTTTTTTTAAGTTAATGGGGGAAACATGTTGAGACGCAATACGGCTACTTTAGGATTTTGGTCTTGGTGTTCGTATAAAATTCTGAGGCCTTGATTTAATCTTTCATTGTATTGTGATTTCCTTTTTAGGTGTATTGCGCTAAGTGAAACTTGTTAAATAAATCTTCCTTTTAAAAACTGGAACTCACTCCTTCTTGACCTCCAGCTTCTTGTAACCATACCTGCACCCATGTCCTCTGGCTGTTGTGCTCTTGCCCTGCAGCTGCCCCCAGTGACTCCTGAGAGAGCACTGACCCTTAGAGTGTCACAGTGACAACTGGGGGGAGCAAAGGCCACCACCCCTGCTGCTGGGGGTGCCCAGTGGGTTCAAAGCACTGCATGGCTGTGCCCTGAGCAGGGGCCCTGGGCCCTGAAACTGCTGGGGCGCTGAGAGGTGATTCTGTACTTTCCTGTAGGCATCCGTGGACTGGGCAGCTTACTGCAACCATGTTTCAATAAATGTAACTTGTCAAACACCCTGCTTAAAGATGTGATTTTGTAAGCAACATAGTTACAGCTTTTCAAGCACTGCAGCTTCCCCTGAAATAGGGAATCTGTTTCATGCAGTCAGTGGTCATAGTATTTTGTTTGTCCATGGTAAGGAACTGTTTGTCCTGAAGGGTTAACCTGGGGTCCTTTCTACAGTGATGAAAGTGTCCTCCCGTTCTGTAGCAGAGGAGCTGTAAGGGTGGAATTTTGAGCACTGGGTATTTCAGCCATGGCTGGCTGCCATGAAAACAGCCTGCTTCCTGAGGGGAATGCTGACTAAGCTCAACTCCATGGACACGTGGCCCTGCTGTGTCTCGGAGCTGGGGCAGAGTGGGGATCACCCCTGGCTTTGCACTGTCCACATGGAGCCTCTGGAAGAAGCTCGTGGTTGTAGAGCTGCCCTGGAACCTGGGGCACACGCGGCTGGTGTTGGGTGCTGCTGGTGAGGTGACAGCCCTGTGCACTGGCACAGGAACACGAACTGCTTTGGGCTCCCTGGTACTGCCAAGCCCAGGCCTGGCAGAGCAGGGGCCAGGGTCGCCTGGGGGCTGGAGCAGCAGCTGCTCCCCTCTGTCCCAGGGGTGGACACAGTGAGCTGGAGCCGCTGATTTTTCTGGAAAAGTATGAAAGCAGTTCCAGCTGCAGAGCAGTGGCTTCACCTGGCACCTTCCAGGGAATACCGCAGCTCTGGTCAGGTATCCCAGACACACTTTAGCTTAAACCCTGGATATGCATGGCTGGAAAAACATTCTCCTCTAGCATCTGTGACTGATAGGTGTTAAAAATGGCAACTTTACTTGCTTTCAGTTTTTGCAAAAGACTTTATTGTGTAACTACTGCACTGTGGTCACAGCGACTTCCAGAACAAGTATAATGTGCAGTTTTGACTCCGCAGTGAACCGAAGGCACATTCATTGACACTCCTTATAAAGCTTTCTATAGACAATTCATAAATTGACCTTTTCCTCTCTGACTGACTTAGAGCAAATACAAAACTGTACATGAGCCAGGGGAACACACAGGAGCACCTACAGTGAAGGTAAAGAAATTAGGTTCATGTACAGAGAGACAATGATGTCTACAGGGATCAAATAAATGTAGAAATGCCATATACAAATTTTAATACAAATATCTATAAAAATCAGAAAAATGAATCTTAGTTTCAAATAGAACTTCTGGGGAAATTACAGTTGATATAAGCTTCTTAATTATTTCAGTTGGAGAAGCATTAGCTTGCACAATCCCTACGAATTAATTTACACTGCCTTTACAGTGGAAATTAGCAGACCAGCCAGTCCCGTCTGCTGAAGACAGAAGACACCTGCAATTCAGAATTAAAAAAATAATGGCTACTTTCCAATGTTGAAGTGGCTCTGTCAAGGGTGGGAGAGCCTTAGGAGGAGTTAGAGGAGCACTGCTGGAGCAGCAGCGTGTGACAATTATCACAGACACGGACGGGTTTTGGGTAGGATGGCAGCGCGAGTTCGTTACTGGAACAAGTGTTGCAGAAGATGTCCCCGCAGTTTCTGCAGTGGTGCTACAAAAAAGAGTCAGAATGAGCACAGCTGCCTAAAAACAGCATCAGCAAGAGAGAAGTCAGGCCTTTGGAACTGTGTCCGAGTCCACTGAGTTCCTCCACTTCCCACCAAGCCCAGCCCTCCCAGCAGCGCTTCCCCGTGCGCCGGGCCGAGCACAGGGCGCGATCCCGGCCCTCTCTCGCGGCCGGGAGCTGCACCCGCCCCGGCTCGGGCACAGGAGCCGGAGGGGGAGCGGGCCTGGCCGCGGAGGGAGCGGCTGCGCCGGCCCGCCCGCGGCTGTCGGGTCCCCGCGCTGTCCCACCCCGCGGGCCGGGCACGGAGCAGCGCCTGCTCAGCCGGGAAGGGAGCCTGAACACAGCTGCAGCAGCTCTCCACCGAGAGCACCGAAGCAGGGGGCAGTATGGCTTTTTGGGTGCTAAATGCCAGATTATTCCCTATATATTTATCATGCCAACAAGATTTGGAATCGAACAGGTTCAGTCTTCCCTAGCAAGGTACGCAACAGCACCACTTTTGTTTGTCATGGATTATTTAAAAATAATCTGCTGAACGACATTACCTTCCTTCTTGAGATGGAGAATTCCTTTTTGCATTGCTTGCAATGAGTTGCTTCATCATCCTTCAGCCACGTATGACCCTGAAAAATTGGTATGAAAACCACCGATGGAGATCAAATAAACTTACAGGCATTTTATCAATGATGTTGGTATTTTTCAAAAGCCACCTTTTAAAGCAGAATAACCATGGTGAAATTTGAAGGTGTTAAATGAAATTCATATGCTTAGTCAAAATATCCATGAGAAAGTACCTTTAGTGCTTTGTTTACTTCTTTAATGTCTTCCATCTTCAGCTTCGATCTGGAAAAAAGAAATATGCCCTGCATGACTTTTTATTTAGTTGTGTTTGGTTTTCCCTGCCATTCTACTGTTGAGCCACTGAAACCAAACCCCAATTCTTCAGGCAGCTCCCTGTTACCCATCTGAACCACTCACTATCTCTGGGAAACTTTGTCAACTCAGGGTTTGCCCCTTTTTCAGTATACACAGAATAATGCAGGAAAAGCACAATTCCATTATAAGAACTAAACATTTCCTTTAATGTTTCCTCTCAGCCAGCTCACTCTGACACTCCCTCACTTTCATTTCATGGCTCTTTAGTTTCTCATACATAGTAATTGCCCACTAAAATTCTCACATCAATTGATTTTTATAAGTAAATGGGGTTTAAAATTCTTGGTATTAGTCTGATACTCCAGCTTACATCACTTACAGGAGTTCTGTTCCCTAGAACTTACTGGCTGAGATGAAGTCCCATTTCTTGAAGAGCTTGCTCCTGCTCCTCACGGACCTTCTTCAGCTGCTGCTTCTCATCTTGCAGTTTTCTCAGCTCCTATAAAACCAAGCACAGAATTAAATTTTTTGTGCACTGCTTGACCTATAACCTCGATCAGTCTACCCAAACTACCCAAGCAGTTCACAAGAATCAGCTCCTTTGCAAATACCCCTATTTCTGAGGCTTGATTTTTAAAATTACAAGGGGGAACTACCCACAGGTTCTGCACAAACAATGGAATCGTTTAACTATATTTACCAAGAAAAGGAAGATTTTCAGGCTTTGAACATCCTTCAAAATAGCTAGAAAATGGCAGTCCTGTGCCAACACAGGAGCACACAGACAGGTACAGGTACACAACTGTGTCCTCAGAAACTGCTCAAATGGCAGCAAATCCCCTTCAGGTTAAAAAGAATGTTCATGCTTAAAAAAGAAATCACATTCAGTTGTTCTGAATGCTTGAAACTGTGCATACCTTTTTCAGTCCTTCCATCTGTTGCAATTCTGTTTTAAGCAGAGTGGTTGCATCCTTCTCTTGGTGCAGTTCTTTTTGCAAAGTTTGTCTCTGTTCCTTTTCGGATTTTAACTCCTTTTCCAGAGTTGAGCTATTTAAAAATAATTCATTCTAAAAAAAAAAACCCTATAGCAGAAGAATATCCTATAGCACTTAAGGATAGCAACAGTGTGAGAAGTAGAAATCTTGTCCAAAAGAGGGCAAAACTAGAGTGGTGTTCTGGGAAAGAACAGGCAGCAGATGTCAAAAATGTTAACACTGTTAACATTTAACATATGTTAACATTTTCAAGTCACAGAAAACAAACAGCAATGAAGGGCTAGAAGAAAAACAACAACCAAAAGACCCCCCAAAGAAACCAATCCCCACGAATTAATATTACACTACCTGTGTTTAAACTGCCATGTTTAAAAGGGACACTCTATCCTGCAGTCTGAACAGTGAAAGAAGATTTTTCTATCAGTCTTAGAAATCTTTAGAGGATTAACATTCCTAGGAAAACACCCATAAGTCCCTTCAAAAATCCCAGTCCCTTTGGAAGACAGTCAGTTCTACGCTCAGCCTGCAAGCATGACCATACCTATCTCCTGATTTATTAAAAAAGCAATTGAAAACTCCATTGCTAGTTGGAATGGGCAGATTTTTGCTGCCATTCTATGCTCTAAATTAGATGTTCTGGAAAAAACATGTCAAAATTCTGATGCTAACTGCATACTGTACAGAAGTGTTGTGCTTCCCTGGGTCCTGTCTGTCAATGCTGAAGCCAACAGAATTACAAATTCACCCCCTTCTTAGACCCGAGCATAAAAGGAGTAGAAAACACTTAAAGAAATGGCAAAGGGAAGGAAAACACCTGCTCAGATTAAATACCATTTGCTGTCCAGCTGGGCCATCTGCTGCCGACATGAGTCGAGCTTCCCAGCCAGCTCCTGCTTCATCTTATTGCACCGCTCCTCTGCTGCCTGCCTGGCCTTCTCTGCCTGCTGCAGCCTGCACAGGAAGGGACACAGACATTTGTTTTCAATTCACTCCTTCCCTGCACCCTCTTCTTTTAGAGTTACCACAGGGATCTTTACAAAAGCTTGAACTGAAAATGGTAGTGGAGAAAAAAAAAAAGACTTTCGAAAGCAGTTGCTTCTGAAAAAAACCCAAAAGCAAAGTCACACCTTAAAGTGAAGTTAACACGTTTTTCAACAGCCTGCTTATGGAAAGAGCTATGGTTTTCCAGTGGGTCAGTTATGGGCATGTTTGCCTGGGAAGGGAGAAGAGCAAGCACAGAGGGATGAAGAGGAGGAAGTAAAAAAGTTCATGCTGGCACACAGGCCCAGATGTCTATGGGGTATACAGAAGGTCATCCTGTAAAGGTTTATATTGTAAACTTTCTACTGACTTCAATGTTGACTTTCTGATCTTGCAATTATTACCTCTTTTCCATTTGTTTCATAGAAGACATCATCTCATTTGTTTTTCCTTCAAAAGAGGATATTGCTTCTGTTTTCTGTTGTAATGAACACTCTGCATTCTGTAGGAAATAGTGAACAGTGTTTAAAGTCTGCCACCAGAAAAAGAATGTTCAGCTTGCTAAAGGCCATGCCTGGGTCTGACTGGAATGTGCAAACAAAATGCTGATAATTCCAGAGCAGACATTGCTCCAATTGTTTTGTTACAACCTCAGAAAAAACCCAAACCACCTTAACTGTGTTTTGACCTATGAGATCAGCTATAAGCCACAAATGTTCTCTTCAGGAAAAACCTGAAGAAATAAAACCAGATTAAATTGACAGGATAAGAATATCAATGATGATTTGAATGTAGTAACTGCACTCAGTGGGCATGGAACCAGGAAGGAAAATAAACCCAAATAAATACTTGTTTTCAAAAGCAAAGGCACACCTCAGCCCTGGGGCTTCACTGACTTGCAAGTGACTGGGAAGGAGGCAAAGACCTGGAGAAAGCCTGAACAGGCATCAAGAAATAGACCATAAAAATTGAGAGACATCCTCTCTGGATTCCTGGAACCAGGTGCGGGAGAGGAAGGCTTGCTGAACTCTCACTTCATGCACAGATAGGTTAGTTAAACTTTTGTTTCATGAATGGAAACAAGCTGTGTATATTTTGTGTGAGCACTGCTACACCATGGCTTCCCTGTAATGCCTATCATACAGTTTTGCTCAACTGAAAAAACAACATAAAACCACAACCCACCCAAACAAGAGAAACCCCACACAACCATCCCCAGCCTCCTGTACACACCTGGGATTTGTGAAACATCTGCAAGTTAATGGCCTTCACTTCTTCTAACTGTTGGCGAAGGGCAACTAAAGTGTCTTGTTTTTCATGAGTATCTTTTTCCAGAAGTTTCATGGCAATTTCCATTTCTGTTTTCATTCCAATTTGTAGCTCCAGCTCTTTCTCTAGTTCCTTACAAAGACATTTCCTGGTTACTGCTACGTAGCCATAGGTCAGGGATAAAACCCAGACAACCCCATACACAAACTATATCTCTGCTATAATAATGCCAGTGGTTTCTTAAAAAGAGGCCTTTTATTTCCAACATTACAAAAGCCCCAATTCCCAGTACCTCCCAGACACTGTTAAGAGCCAATGCTCAGCATCTTGCTTGCAATTAATCTATGAATTCTGAACAGCTGCAAAAGATGCACAGCTGTCACCTCGTATTTGTAATGTCACTGTATGCTGAATCCTGTGTCTTTCACTTCACTTTCTGTAGTTAAGTTTCCTTACCAGCCTGATTTTTTTTTCTTCTTTCAACTGCTTCCAAACATCACTGTACATTTCATCAAGACCCTGGCGTGACTGCTTGTAAGTATCCAATTCTACTTTTGTATCCTCTTTTGTTACCTACAAGAAACACCAGATACATAAGATCACAAAGTATCTCTTTAATTCTTGTGTGTAACACAGTATTTCAATGTGCTATTTCAAGTAAAATCCTACTGTTTTACAATCAATGACCTCATAAACATTAATAAGCTGAAATTTCAAAGATACAGTAATGATAAAAATACTTCAGTACTTCACACTTTGTACTTTAATACTTCTAATACTTTGAATTTGTTCTTCCTTCTGCAAGTGTATTTTTGGGTGTGTAGTACAGAACAGTAAAATGTAATGCCTGAGCATACATCACCCAAACCCAGTGACCTCCTTTAGCAACGTGCTCAACTGTGCTGAGCATTCCAGGGCACAGTGGGCTCAGGAGAACTCACTACAGCTGATCAAACGAGATCACTTATTTTAAGGCCCCTCATCATCTCTAAATAGATGTCCCACCTCTACACTTTTTTCACTCCGTTCACGAATTAATTCATTCTGTTGTTTCAGCTGCTGCTGCTCTTCCTGAAGGGATCCAATTCGGTCGGTAGCTGCTGCAAGCTGTGTGAAGAGAACAGATCTATATTTAATCACTGTGCAATCATGCAGCATCTGGAGCAATTCTGAAGTCAGTAGCTCAGTCTCTGCAGCAGCTGTGCTGCTCACTTCCCCTTTTGCTCTCCCCAGGAGCTGCCTGACCCCTACACGGCCATACCCACCGTCAGCCAAAATTAATGTGCCCACCAACATTTGTTCGCCAACTTCTGCTTCACACCCTCATCAATTATTTTTAAATATTAACTGAGCAAAGAAACACAATATAGTGTAAAAGGCTAAAATCCACCCTGGATCTGTGGTATGAACTAGAAGTCACACCAACTCATTCCAGTCTGTCCACTCCCCACAGCTCACCAGTATCTAGTCAAATATTTTAGGTGTAAGGTACAGTCTTAGGGAGTTTTGTCTCTGATGGAAAAGAACTGTGAGAAATATTTAACAAACCAGACACAAACCTCTTCCTGGAGTTTTGAATTGGTCTTTTCTAAACAGTCTATTTTGTTCTGGAGATCTGCAACCGTGCAACTGCAGCAAGGAAGAGAGATGCATAAAAAACAATAAATGAAGTGTCAATGTTCAAGTTTTACTCCTATCCTCAACAGTGTTTTTACCATCTTGCATTTGTTAACAATGAAGTACTTTGGTGAACTGGGGGAAAATGCAGAGGGAGAATAACTGTCCCTCTCAAGCACTGAGAGGACCATGTCCTTCTGCTGGCAGTCCTGTTCTGGCTTAGCTTTCGCTGTTGTAACGCCTCTCCTGCTCAAGAGGGTAAGGGAGGCCTGCTTGTCCCACTGAGCAACCTATGGGGGAAGAGCAGAGACTCTTCCTCCAAGGAATGAATTTCCAGATGCACTTGAAATAGTTTCTCTTGAAAAAAATAGTTCCAAAATATTCTGTTAATCACTCTCAAAAAAGTGAACTATTAGACACACTTGCTTGCTGCATTGCAGGTACCCGCAGAAGAGCAGGATTACAAAATGAAATTAAGATTTTTGGGAAATAATCAGAAAAGGCATTTCAATACCAAACAAAAATCAACAAGACTTGCAGCAGAGACATTCAAAGCCAAGCTGGAAAAGCTAAACAGGCCAAGTGTTTGTATATGAGAACAGATGAGAATCCCACCTTAGATGTCGGTTCAGTTCTTCCACATAATGCTTCTGGTCAAGGACAGCTGTAATTCCTCCATCTCTAGTTGTAAAAGTGAGAATTTATTGATTGAGAAGAAACTCATTATTTTAAAGTGCTATTCTGTACTAAGACTTTCAGCATATACCTGCAAACAGAGCTAAAATCTTTTATCCTTTTCTTATAAAAATACTTATGTCTGAGCCGGATTAGAAGCACCAGGGAGGTGAAGCAGCTGCTTGGCTGCTTCTCAGCAGCTCCACAGTGAAGTGCTCTGAAGGGACAGAAGCACATAAAATATGAAGAACCCTTCTTTTGCTACAGACCTTAGAAGACCTGATCTGTGTTGCTAACTGCAGTATCAAACCTAATATTTCACTTAAAATTACATTTTTTCCTCCATAACTGATCTATCCCTCAAAGACAGCTACTTAGTTGAGAGGGTTTCTGAAACTGTGCTTAGAAACAAAGCAGAGAGTTGGCAATGGGTGATCTGGCAAATCATCTCTTCTAAAACCAAATAAAACCACAACCTAATATTTTGTGTACTTTTAATTTGGTCCCAGCTCAAGACTCAAACTCTCCAAATTGTTGCTAAAACTACCACAAATTCAGTCTCTGAAAGATATTACTTTTGTTTAGGTAACAAAATCTGGTTTGGATTCTCCTTTTGGGATGATTAATAGCCTGAAATCTCCAGCACTCTCATCCTCCCACAGACTGTCTGACAAGTTTGTTCTACAAAAACTGTAATGATTTAGAATTATTAATTCACCATACATACTGTTTGCTATCACTGTCCTGTGTTTCCTTAAGGTACAAGGAAAAATCAATCACTCCAACCTGAAAAATATATTTAAGATATTAACACACCTTCACAGTGCAATTATGTGTAGAAGCATGCATTACTGTGTATTTGGTATGCGATAAAAATCTGAAGTTTAGGTTTAGAGAGAAAAATAACACCTATATTCTTCCTAGCTGATGCAAACATACAAGCTTGCATTTGCCATAAAAGCATCAAAATAACTATATTAAGTGTGAACAGTTTCCTTGCAGTTATTAGTTTCAACAGTATTTCCATAAACTGCTACTTGTGTATTTTCTTTTGATTCATGAGGGAAACACAACTAGCTTCAACATAGGCCATGCAGGAAAGAAATCTGGACCCATCTCAATGAAGTATTTATAGATGTGCTTAATTCTACCAGAATCCTATACCAACTGATCCTGTTTAAGCTTTAATCTTCACCTGGGAATCCAAGTCTTCTCCTTTCAAGCAGAGGTTTGCATCAATAACATTCAGTCCAACCAGCAGACCCACAATAACTGCTCCTTCCTCCTCCATCATCAATGCATCAGGTTCATAAAATTCACTGGAACAAACAGTACAAGGCATCACTGCACATCAAACAGTTATAATGGCACTTCCATCACTGAAATCATAGAAACAATAATGCAGCCTTTACAAAATTCAGCTGAGCTCTCACTCATTTATCGCATAAGGCAGAAGATTTAGAACTCTCTCAGAAAATACTCTGCAAGTTCCTTCTTAGATTCACTATAAAAACAATTAACCACTTGCTCTTCTGCAGGCTGCAAGAACAAGCTTAAACTGGTCAATTATGACTCTCCCTGGAGCCACAGGAGGTGTCAATGTTTCAGGAATATTCGGGAATACACGTCTGTGCTGTTACCTTAAGAGATGCTTATGGTCCAGGAGCACTTTGAGATAATCTGCCAGTTTCTTTTGCATGAGTGCTAGATAAAGCCAAGCCCTCCCTCTGCCCACAGCAGTCCTAAAATGAAAAGTTGCATGTTTTGGTAAAACCAAGGTGTTTTATTAACTAGATTTGTGCAATTCAAAATTCTCAGTTTACAAAATGAGGGGAAGGACATTATTTACTAAAAAACAACAACAAATCTCTGGGGAAATGAACTGTTGTCTCCAGAACACAAGAATATTTAAGTATATTCCTTTCTTCAGGGAAAGTATACTGTAAAGTCTTCTTAATTTGAAAACCCATACATATTGTCAAGTACCACCATAATCCAACCATTAATATATCCTAGTATTAAAATCAAGTCTATCTCAATCATCCTGAATTACTCAAACCAAATACTATCAGCACATATGCAAAATGATAAAAAAATCATGAAAGTGGGGGAAAGAGAAGGAAAAAAATACCTGTGAATACTTTAGATATTTTTAGCAAGGTTATAATAGTTTCCAAATGCTGTTTCCAATCTGACAGCGTTGTTTGAGTCAGAAACTCTGAATATTTTGAGATATCCTCCTTATCTCTTGGAGAAGTCAATGCCTCCTACACACCCTACTTTTTTTCTTTGGGAACAACAACTTGTTAAGGAAGCCAAGAGATTACACACAGGATTCCTTTTCCCAGCAGTATGTGCAAAATGCATCATCCCCAACAATTAACTTACTTCAACTCTGGCAGATTTTTAACACTGGTTGCTATATCTGATGCTTCGGGACAAAGTTTTTCCACTAGTTCCAAAGGACCAAAAAACGATTTGTTCTGTCCAATAAAACTCTTCTTCACTAAAGGGAGCATACAGAGAGATTTGTGAGGAAAAATGACAGGCTTCCAATTTCAGAATTTTAGACAAAATTTACTTTGTTACTTTGTCTTATCAGCTTATAACATGTCTGTGGAAAGGAGGCATTAAAAATCCTCTGACAGTTTAGGAGGGACAGAACACAGGGTGTACAAGGGTAACCACATAGTTATATCTGCATTACTGATTAGCATGTTTACAACGACATTAATTAATAATGTCATTCAGAAGTCAAGCTGGAGCCACAGCAGGACATGATAGACTCCTTGACCTGCCTCTCCTCAGCCTGGCAGCCAGTGCCCACCTTTGAGCCCATGCTTGAGGCAGTGCTCCAGCACCACGAAGAACTGCTGCAGTGGTGGGAAGTCAGAGTCCAGGGTCCGGCCCAGGCTCAGGGCTGACTGGATGAGGATTTTGATGCTGAGCTTCATCATGTTCATGAGGTTGGCACGCTCCTCCATGGTGTGACAGCGCGTACCTGGGGGCACATGGGTGGAGAAAGGAAAGCTGCTTTACAGTCCCAGAATCAAACAGGCTGGAAAAGATCATCCAGTCCAATGTATAATCAAACTAGGCCAGGGAACTAAGTACCAGATCCAGTTTTTCTTTAAATAGCTCCAGGGACAGTGACTCCACCACCTCCCTGAGCTGCCCCTTACAGTGTATAATCAACCACCTTTCTGTGAAGAAATACTTCCTAATGCCCAACCTAAACCTCGCCTGGAGCAGCATAAGATTATATCCTGTAATCTCATCACTGGTTGTCTGGGAGAAGAGCCTGACCCCCACCTGGCAACAGCCTCCTGTCAGGGACTTGTAGACAGTGATAAGGCCACCCCTGGTTCTCCTTTTCTCCAGACTAAACACCTCTAAAACTAAACTCCCTCAGCCGCTCCTCACAGGAGCTGTGCTCTGGAACCTTCCCCAGCTCTGCTGCCCTTCTCTGGGCCCGCTGCAGCCCCTCAATGCCCTTTCCGAACTGAGGGGCCCCGAACCGATCACAGCGCCCGAGGCGTGGCCTCCCCAGTGCCGAGTACCTGGGGAGAATCTGCTCGGAGACGCTGCGCAGCGTTTAAACACCCCTCGCCGCGGTGCCCCAGCTGGGCCTCCATCCTGCGGCGGGGGCGAGCTGGGTAAACCCCCCCTCAGCGCCGCGCCCGGCCCTCGGGGGGGACACGGCCGCAGCCCCGGCCCGCGGGGTCCGTACCTGAGCGGCGGGGCCGGGCCGGGGGCCGCGGGGCTGAGGGACCCCGGCCCGCCGCGTTACCGCGGCTACGGCGCGCGCGGCGCGGGCGGGCCGGCCGCCATCTTAGAGCCGTGTGAGGGGCGCGGGGCGGGCTCGGCCCGGCCGGGGCGTGCTGCAAAATGTGGAATTATGTAGGGATTTACATAATGTTTCTCGATCTTTGTACAGTTTCAAGCCTAAGCAAAAATAAGGGTGATTTAACCCGTGAAACATCAGCTAATGAGCAAGGTGTAAGTGACGCCCAGGTGTTACAAAGGTGAATCACTGTTCGGTAGAGTTAAGGTTTTGGGCTGGACATGCTTCAGTGACCTTGAGGCCTAGGGGAGGTTAATAAAAGGATGTAGCACCGATAGTGGACTCAAAGGGTGCAGAATTTATGCACTGCAAGGACGGCCTGAAGCTGAGTCAGGGGAAGTTTAGGTTGAGATCAGGAAAAGGTTCCTCACCCAGAGCATGGCTGGATGCTGGAATGGGCTCCTCGCGGCAGTGGTAACAGCACCAAGCCTGACACAGCTCCAGGAGCACTTGAACAACACTTTCAGACACACGGTGTGACTCTGTACAGGGCTAAGAGTTGGACTCAATGATCCTAGTGGGTCCTTTCCAAGCCAGCATATTCTATGATTTTATGGCACTTGGCAGAACCCCCAAGATAAGGAAGAAACTTATAAAGCCAATGCAGCAACTGTGCTCAATCAGCTCTGACTGGGCAGAAGGTAATTCTGGCAGGGGCAGATTGTGACTACTGACCCGAGAAACCCATCAACCCAAAAGAACAGATAGCAGTTTGCTGAGCATGCAGACTAATGAGCATGGGAGGTGAGGATATCATTGTGCAACCAAAGATAGAATGGTAATTAATATGAGAACTAGTGAATTTGTGACCAATGAACATTAATGCCTAATGCCTAAAATACTGAAAAGTTTTGGTAGCTGTGCTGGCTTTATGGATTTGCCATCCAGCCCCCTTTCTGTGCAAAACTGTAAATAAATCAAATCCCTCCACTTTGTGCCTTTCACTTGCAGGCCAAGTGAAAGAACCCGTTTTGGGACAACAGGAGGAGTGAGACCAGGACCAACTCCCTTGCTTCTTAAGGCATCTACAGGCTCTGACAGGAGTTGCCAGCCACAGCCCAGTGGCCACCAAAATCACATTTTAGGCCACTGCTGTTACAGCAGAACAGTCTTGCTGTCACCTGTGTGTCACACACAGCCACACTCTGCAGAAAAAGCAGTGGCAGAAGCCCCAGCCCTGTGTCAGTCACACTCAAGATGGTTAACAGTGTTTTTAAGATCCTGCAAAAGTCTCTCCAGTGTTTTCCTTTTTGTGCACATAATGTTAATTTAGAGTTAAAAATGAGCAAAACTCCTCCTTGTGTCAGAAGAGGGAAAACAGAGTCATTCTAATCTGACTGACCTTAATAACCACAATACACACAAAATGCTGTCATCTCTGCATGCTACTCTACAGTTCATTCTATAGACACTATATACAGTAGATACAATAGTATATATAGTATATGATCAATATATATCATATTATGGATATACATATAGATAGAAGGAATATACTGTATATTGGCCTATAGCCAATGGTTGCCTCAAAACTGCATACAATGTGTTGACATGAGGCTGAGAATTAGAAGCACCATTTTAGAATTTTGATCTTAATATTGTCAGGTTATACATTAGGAACAGAAAAAAAGCTGCACAAACAGAAAACCAGTGATTTTTTTGGGTATTTCAAAGCAATGCTAATAATTTTGATGGTTTTTTGAATTTGAATTTTTACTTACCAGGAATATTTTGCCTCTACACCTTGCTCAAGATACACATTATTACCCACAAGACTTAAAAAATAAAATGAATGAAAAGTTCTTTATGAAAACAATTTTAAACTGTCTTAATATCAGTTTGCATTAAGTTAAATAATTACTTGAACAATATTTTTTAGACTTGCAAATTTACACAGTCAAGTACATCTTTTGCAAAACTGTGCAGGTTGGTACATGCAAAATAAACAGGTATTAGACACACTACCAAAGCCAAGCTTTAAAGATTAGGAATCAGGTTACCGCAGTGCAAAAGATCACAGATGTGATGCTGCAATCTTTAAGAATGCAGTCACACAGTTTTGTATCTTATTCAACTCAAGAGATTTGTTTCAACATCTTTCTGAAGCCACATGCCTTGTTTACTGTAATTATTCAGCACACTTTGAAGTCAGAAAACACTGAAGCACAAAGGAAAGCTCACAGTTCTCCATCCCTTGGTCTTTGGGACTGCAAGCCTTTCTTGATTCGTTTTCTTTACATTTGAAGCTTCTGGCCTCTCTGCAAGGCAGGACACAATCTCTTCAGTGGCAGACATTGCTTTTAGGATGGGGTTTTTGTGTTTAGAACACATGATCAACAGATCTGAAGTAGCAGACAGAGGTTATAAAATCTCTGAAAAACACTACAGCAGGCAACATGCTCCACGTTTTCCACAAGTGGTCTGGCAGGTCTTGGCTTATTTCTTAAACATACCTGCTTTAAATTATATGTACGTGCTTGGTCAAAGGTAAGTAATATTGAACAGGTGCCTTAGCATCTGTTCACAAGTTATTAACTGATTTTTCACACAGAATTTCCCATAAAACTTATCAACATAGTATCCAAATCCTTTGAGCAATGTGGGAAGGTCGTGGTGTGTTCCCTTACTTTACAAGCAAGAAGTGGAAAGATTATGCTATAAGTTCCATGGAACGTGGGAGCTTCATTTCAGGTAAAAGAATATTTTATTCCCTGCCCCTTGCCAAATGCTGTGTGTTGTTTTCAATTACATCTATCCACAGCATTATTCCAAAAGCAAACAAAGAAACTGGGATATTCTGCACTTTGTCAGGTTAGAGCCCCAATGTGCAAGAAGGGCACTTGGGAAACAAACTTGCAAGAAGTTTGGTTTGAGACTTTGAGATGCAGGAAAAGAAAAGAGTCTATTTTTTCAGGACAATTAATCTTCAACTCTGACTATGCAACATTGAGGAATTAAAAAAAAAAAAAAATGAAGAAGTCCATCAGCAGTAACATTGTCACAAGTCAACTGCATGGAACTTCCCTTTGAATACTCAGTACCATTAAAAACAAAAAGGTCAGCATCAAACAGAGCAAAACTGAGCTCCACTGCCCCAGAACAACTAAGCACCAGTCTGAGACTCAGGAGTACAAAGCTCCAGGCCCAATTTCTGCTGCATTTGAAAGGGTTTGGTTTTATTTTCCCTACATTTTGAACATTGCTGAGATTTATTTTCCATATGATTCAACTAAAGCCTTTTTAATTCAGTTCTAATAGACCTGTTCCACAAATCTGCTAGATCCACAAATGCCAATGTTGAACAAAGAAATCTGTGGTTAAACTGAAGGCATTTTTAGTGTAGTTAAAAAGTAACTTAAACAAATCTGTAACTCAGTTTGCTTGTCTAGTCTCTGTCATGAAAGGTGCAGAGATTCCTTCCCAGAACCAGCAGCACTCGAGGGAGGATATGGAATTTTGAGAGACCCCTCAGTGCAGTCAAGCTGCTGGAGCTTTAAGGAAAAGGAGAAAAGGCAGCAAATAAAAGTAATTTTCTTCCAATATAAGAGTTTAGGCTTCTTCTGGTCATAATGCATTTCTTAAATTCTACATCTGTGTCACTTGTTTAATTTTACTTCAATACAAAACTGCAGCATCTTAAAAAAAAAAATTCAAAGTAACACCCATGCACCACTGACACGACCCAGCAGCACTTACGGGAGCGAACTCATTTGCGCACCACAAAAGCGAGTTTACTAAAGAAGCGGAGCCGTACTTGTCTTTGCCGGGCTGTCACTGCTGCCGGGCTTGGACACCAATCCCACCAGGGATGCGGACTTCAGGGCGCTGCCATAGCTCAGCGCCAAGTTTTCCGAGGCTTTCCTGGCCAGAGACAAGATCGGAGCAGACCACCGCGCTTCCTCCGGTCTCGCCTTCTCCTCGTTCCTCAGCTCGGCCGCGTCAGGGAGCTGTTTTTTGTCAATAATCTCAAAATCTTCCTCCTTTCCCGCGGCGGGCGCGGCGCGGCGCTCCCCAGCAGCCATCTTGGACGGGTCACATGACCGCGGCTCGGGAGCCGCCCCCGCCCCGGGTGAGGGGCAGGGACCGGGAGGGAAACGGGGCCCGGGAGGGAACCGGGAGGGAAACGGGGGCCGGGCAGGGACCGGGAGGGCTCTGGGACCCGGGAAGGAACCGGGACGGGGCTCTGGGGCGGCGACCGGGGTGTCGGGAAGGAACTGGGAAGCAGGGCAGGTCCCGCAGCCAGCCCGAAGCACCTGCACACGGAGGCAGGGCTGTAAGACAGGCCTGGCCAGGACAGAACACTTCGCTTGGTGTTCAGTGTTGAAGGGCGTGGGAGATGAGGAAAGAGTTCACCTTTGAACGAGCTAGGAGAGGAACAAAAAGTAGAGGTTTTTACTGCTATCTGTGTCCCCAGACATAATTTTCAATTAAAAAAATTAATGTGTTTTGGCGTGTCAGATTTACACAGTTCAGTTGTGACGATTTAACGAGATCTCAGTTACTCTGCCTGTGAATCAAGTCATTGTGACTGAAGGTGGAGGATTGGTGTGACAGGTGCGCTGCTGTGAAAAGGAATTGTCCTCGTCACTGCCACGAAAACAGCTCCTCAGTAAAGCCACTTCGCTGAGGTGCTTGGGCTGGCTTTGGTAGAACGATACACCATGAAGGGGAACTGAAACTGCCCCACTATGAAAGTCTGATCTTGCTGTGTGCCCCAAGTATTGATGCAGCCTACTGATGTATGGCTTGTTAACTGTTTTTCCATGCAGCAGCTGTGTGTGCTTGAGATATGTCACTTGTTTGGTCACGAGGTAGTAGATGCTGCATATGAGCTTTTTATGCTATGTAGAGGAAATCTTTTGGGTGGTGTTTTATTTTTTTTATTTTTTTTATTTTTTTTTAATTTAATTAAGAAATTAGGGAAGGAGGCTAGAAAAAGAGAGTTAAAGATTTATTTCTTTAGCCTTTCTGCAATATAAATATTCAGATAGACATATATATATTTTTTTTCCTAATAAAAGCTACTTTATGATCGATTCTGTCTTCTTGGCTTCTTAGACACTGAAAATTTAACAATTTGTGTTACAAAGCACATGGAAGCTCTTGTATTTTTGTTGAGGATTCAGAGATCAGCAGCCTCTTATTCACCTATGATTCAGATGAGCTAAGTATAGGCTTTAAGCTACTTTTGCTGAAGGCTGCTGGAGTTAAGTTCTGCTCCATCTTGTGGACTCCAGCAGTATTGGGCTGTTCTTAAAGAAATAGCTCAGCTCTGTATGTTGCTGTCTTGCAGTTGAATATATGAATATACCTCTTGACAGGAGTGAGAGTTGATAGTGATTTTCTGCCTTTCATTAACTACCCAATATTAGAGTCAGGGTGGACAAGGTAGTCTTGAATAGAAGCAGAATTCTAAGAATTAAAATAATATTTTTTCCCCAATGCATCTGAGGAATAGAGCATAAAAGTTTTGTGACTGAGAACATAAGAGTTAACCAAGGCTCCTCTTTACCTCATTATGTTGCTCCCTTAAGATAAGGATGCCTCAGACTCCTCTTTACAGCCTCACAGTGAGCTATTTTGTAAAAATAGGAAGTGAAGTTATCACATAGACTGTGGTCATCTTTTCTTATGTTACTATTAAAGAAACATTTGATAATTTTATTTCAAGTGTCTCATGAGGAAAATTTACACTGTGCATAATAAATGTGCTCAAACTTTTGCTACACGTGATTTAGTTGTGCTTCACTTACTGCTGTTTGATGGAAATTACTTAATCAGCCACTGATTGCTTTAAATGCCCTCTGTCCTCACACTTTTTATTTTAAAGCAAGCAAGAAGTCTTGTGGCATTGTAAGGGAGCCCTAAGTTAAAGAGATTTGTTTTGTTTACAAAGTACAATTTCCTAAGGAGTCATTTTGGGCAGCCAAGGAGGGTGATGTTAATACAGAATACAGCTTTAAGCACATTAAATAAAACACGAAAAAACTCAAAACCAAAAGTGATGTAACTTTGGTTTCAGTTCACTGATTTATCAGGGAGGGGCACTATGCATGAATAACTGATTACTTTGAGCTTGGAGATTGGGCTTGTTTTGGTCTTCTGCAGATGATGGTATTTCACCACTCTTCTTGTTACAGACCACTGGTCCAGCTCTTGCTCCTCATGTGAAGATGAACAATATTTTCTTTTGAAAACCCGTTTTGTGGCTAGTTTTTGTCTGCCATAAATGTCAGTTCTGTTTAATCACAAAAATACTTAAAATAGTTAGGGCTCATTGAAAAGTTAGGGGACTAAGTGACCCACTTACAACTTTTTGCTTTTCCTAACAAGGTGTTTCTAAAGAAAAAATACCGTAATGAAGCTGAGATAAGTAAAGTTTTGTTCTTTTTTCATGCGGCTCTTGCACAGCCTTGTTTGGTTTTACTGACCCCCTCTTTGTCTTCTTGTGTGAAAGGATAAAAACTCACTTTTCAAATACTTAAAAACTAATTAATTCAAAGTATAGAAAAAGATTATTCTGGAAGAATTCCTATTTTAATCAGGAAATTGTACATTTAATATAAATGGCTAGCAGAGTGGAAGATAATTTTAGAATAGGAGAAACAAAATTTTTATTCAATGATACTTGGCAAGACAGTTTCTTTGGCTAATTCCTGTTTATCTCTTATTGTTTTTTTGGGGGGGTAATGTTTTAAGGAACTTTTTTTGCCATTTAACATTTTGAGTTAATCACACTATAAATATTTTAAAACAGCAGAATGCCACTGTGTGCTGAAGGGTAAACTTTTGTGATTAGCTGTTATTTATGCTTTGCATTCCTATAACTTTTTCAGTCAGCAAAACAGATTATATTGCAAATGATCCAGTTGAGTTTTTGACCTTTAAAACGCTGGTGGGAATAAATACCAAGTGTTGCTGTGGTTGGGAATAACATAAGACCCCCCAAATGGTGTGTTATGTGTTTGACAGCACATTATAGAAGTTTTATGGAGCAATACAGACCACAGTGTTGAGAATTGAGTGGTTGCTGAGTAGATCTGCATCCACAAGTCCTGAGCCACCACTGTGTGAGCAGGACAAGAAGCTGTGCATGGACACAGTGCAGCCATCCAGAGTCACTCCCAGTGACTGCAGCAGTGTCAAAGAGCCATAAAATGTTCCTTGTACTCTTCTCTCCCTCCCCATTCCTCAAACCACTGAAACATTCTTCCCTCTGGCTGCTGGGGTGAGTGAGTGCCATTTGAGGAAAAATGGTATTAGGAAATGGTAATGCTTCCTTTGGGACATCATCAAAAAACCAACCCCTAACTCTCAACAATTTCCATGTCCATGAATGAATTCCTCCCTTATAACAGTGATTAAGGAATGAGAGAAGTTTTAGCTGTTCTACCTCTAATGCAGCTAATTAGTTAAGATACTTTCCTATCACTTCTAATCAAAAAGTGATTTAAATAAAACCAAAACTCCAGTTGTCTCATTTCACCTGTATTGAGTCAAATAATTTTTTTTTTATTTCAAAACCACAACTTTATGCTCCCTGACCCCACTGCACCAGCTAGTGCCATCCTTGCAAAAAAATATCATTGTTAATGACAGAATCAGCTGTTTGAAACTTCTTTCTAAAATCATTTGAGTCCCTAAGAGGACATGGAAATATTTATAGCTGGAAATGTGTGTCATTGTAGTAAATAAAGGAAAAGACAGTAAAATATGGAAGAGAAACTGTTGGCATGGAATCAAAAGAACAGCAGCTCACTCAGTGTAAGTTTAAATCAGACAGTTAAGACCAAACACCCACCAGATATATATTGAACGATAGTCTGAAGAAAAGTCCAGGATATTTATTGTTCTACTTTGAACTGTTGCCTGGTTTTTAGAAAAAAATGAAAAAAAAAAATCTTTCAATAGGAGTATAGCGGACTAGAATGTGGAGCATCAGAAAGAAGGTAAAAAACAAACATTTCGTTTAGTTATTTAACATTTGTTGGCCCTGTAAAAAGAGGCAGGGGCAGAACTTCCCAGCAGGTGACACTATGGCACCACTTTATTCAAGAGCAGCCTCTAGCGCCCAGCAACCACCACATCCCGAGAAAACACGGAGAGCTCCCAAGAAAAAGGAAAGAACCAAGCTGAGATGCTCGTCTGAGCGACCCCTGAAGCTGCTCTGTGACAGAGGCTGTGCTACAGAGATCTCTGGGGGCAAGGAGGAGCTCCTTGGCTCCTTTCACAGGAACTTCGGTTTGGGACTGCTGGATGAGTGTCCAGGAATGCTCTCTAATGGAATCCTACTGTCCGTGAATCAGGGCCATTTACCAGTCCTAGAGTTTTGTGTGGGATTATGAAGTTATTAGTATTTTACAATGGATGCTTTTCTGTTACAAGTTGTTACATAATGTTCCAAGGACTTTATGAGTAGGAAGGTTATGGTATCATTTGGTCTGGTCTACTAACTAACTTAGACATCAGAGCACATCTGTTTGAATACCTTAATTTCTAGACTTTGTGACCTGTGTGGTTTTAGGTTACATTTTTAATGGCTTATCAAGGCCCTTTCCTTTCCTTTCCTTTCCTTTCCTTTCCTTTCCCTTTCCCTTTCCCTTTCCCTCTCAACTGAGGGGCATAGGGTCAAAGGAATTATAAATGTGATTACAGGCTGAATCCTAGTAAAATATGAATGCAGTATTTTTGAAATGTGCTGATATTTTTCCTACTTAAAGCAGTTTTCATCTTGCACACATGAGAATACTTATATGTGACTTAATTAGCTGAAGAAATGGGCTCGTATAGTTCTATTAGTGTAACAGAAATTATGTAAATTGCAGAAGAAAAATTAGTTATTATATAAACCGTGAAATACATTGTATACTCCCTAGACAAGTTTAAGAAAATACCCTTATGCTTTACAAAACCACTGTTAGTTGTTTCAAAAGCAAATTTTGGAAGCTCATAAACATTTAATCCATTATCCATAACCTAAAGAACATTTGGGTGCTTGCATGCAGTTCTGGTGACGCTGCACTCGTGCACTTGAGGGCGCAGCGTGGCACCAACTGGCTCAGGTTTCTCCACAAAGAATTGAGGTTTTATTGCTGAATCCCCCCTGTAAGGTGCAGGACACAAAAAGTTGGAAAAATTGCAACAAGTAGTGTGAGAAATGCAAATCCTGATTTTCTGCTGCATTTGATTTTCTCATTTTCTGATTTCTCTGTGAGTGACACTGCATACTAATTAGTAAGATATTTAGAGAGCTTAAACTAAAAGTGAAGTCAATAAATCTTTAGCCAGATTTTTCTTTGTTTTAAATAGAAACAATATCTTCTCTCTCTTCTTTCCTTTCCTTGCTCAGAGTGTTTTTCCTTGCAGAACTGTAACTTAAATTTGGTATACCACACTAAGGGATAACTCCCAAACCCTTTGATTCAATAGGAATTTTTATAGGGTGAAAAAGGGAAAAATGTTTTACAGATGTAAAAGAGCACCTTAATTGTTGACAGAATCAAAGGGAAACCTGAGCCTTTGGTTAATGCAGGTGTGCAGCTCAGCTTCAGCCTGTCTCTGTCATCAGCTCCCCTCATTACAGGTTTGGCTAATTTCTCATTAAGCTTTTCCATGCTTGATGGAAGCTTGAGTGGTCAGGTTAGATGTTAACAGTGAGATTGCTTAGTGATCTCTGACCAGAAATCCTTTGAAATATCTTCACTGATCCATCTGAGGAATTAATCATATGTAAGCATGTCACCTTTGGAAACAGAGCTGAAAAACACAGGGCTCTAGCCACTCTAGTGGTTTAAACTACTTTAAAGGGCCACTGGAGTGCTGCTGCTCCCCTGTTCCTGCAGCTGTGTGTTCCCATTTCCTTACATAGCTCTGCTCCCCATCTGAGCTCCTGACAAGCCAGTGGCAGGTGGGAGCAGCAGGAAATGCAGGCTCTGCTCTGTAGCACCCCAAGTCTTCTTGTCACCTCTTGCTTCTGGCCAAACCCCCCCCTCAGCTCCCTTGGCCATTGGCTTGCTCAGCCATTTCAGTGCCCTGAGTTGGCAGAAAACTAACACAAAAAAAGTGAATAATTGTTCTGCTGATTTAATGCACTGAAAATGCTCATAGTTTCCAAATTGTGTATTGGAAGAATCACTTCCTGTATGGATGTCCTGTTCAACCCCCAGTTTTCTGTCTGCCCTGAGTTCTTCACATGGCAGAGACTCCACATGGCAGATTAGCAAAACAGATGACAGAGTTACTACTGGAGTGTTTTATCTTCAATATTCTTCTTTCCATCTTTTCTCAATCATAGGGACTCCTGGCATTATACCAGCATAGGGGGGAAAAAAGGACCAGAAATAGAAAGAGGAATAATTACTTTGGTAAATCCCAAAAGCTTCAAGTAACCAATGGATCAGAGACTATGTGATTAGAACTTGTATCTGAAGGAGCCATCTTTAGATAAAGAAAATACAGAGAAAACAAGATGTGGGTATAGACTGAAGGCTTGTACGTGCACCAGCAGAACCTCCCTAGAAACCACCAAATTATTATTCTTTCAAATTTTTTTTCGGTTTAGATCCTCAGTTCATACTGTTCCTGACTCACACATTCACCTTGAATGCTGATGATGTTGTCATATAGGCAGATGTAACTTCCTTCCTCAGATACTGAGAAACAGAGCAACCAAGGAACCATGGCAGAATTTTCAGCTAGGAAAAGAAAAATAGAAGGGTCTAATAACAGCAAATGCATTTAGTGTGCTACAGGTGGCATTGACAGAAGTGCATACCATGGCAAATTTCTGTTGACACTTCACCTGATATGATACAGATCTCCTTAAACTATCTCACAAAATCAAGAGAATTCCTTTTTCTACAGCAGACCTCCTTCTTAGGGGTGAATGTTAAAAGCACACAAAGATGAAAGTTACAGAATTGTGAAAGAGCCATAATTTATAATAACTTAGGTGTCAATAAAGAAGTGCAATGATGGCTTCAATGAAATAAAGTGGAGATCGTTAATCTTTTTAGGTGGAACTTGTTTAAAATTTCTAGCAGTGTGAAAGAAAGAGACCTCTAATTGAATTGCCACTTTGTGCAAGTGGGGAGGCAAAGACACCCTTGGTAGATGGCTGTGTTTTGTTAAAAGAGAGTGGTAATTGGCATCCCACTGTTAAGATACAGTGTCTTGCCATCTTTCCTTTTCCCCTTTGGTCTAACAATTTTAGAAGATTTTACACATTGCCCTGACTGCTGTTGGAAATTGTTTTAGTATTAGTAACTATTAGTATTAGAAATAGAAATAGTGTTAGTATTAGTAACTGTAGCAAAATTTTCAGGACCTCTTTTAAAAAGCAAAAAACCCCAAACCCTCATCTGAAAATGGCTCTGTTGGCTGAAGTGAGGAAGGAAAAATGTGAAGCCCAAATGTAGTATAAAGGCTAAAGTTGAAGAGTTTTGTTGTTTTCTAATAAGCATAAACCAAACATGTTTGGATTTTAAGTAGAATAAGAGCAATAAAAAATCCCATCATTCTCTGCCAATTATCACTTCAGGCTGTGATCTTGTCACAATTCATAAGCTCCCAGTGCAGCATCCAGCACTGCCAGGAAATGCTGGTATTGATTCCCCTGAGTCAGTGCTTTATAATGGTTGGAGGTGAGGCCACCCAAGGCACTGTCACAAATCCTGAAGCCCTGCTTTGGTTTTTGCCTGTGTCAGGGTTGCCATATACACTCTGTAAACACAGAAGGAAAAGATCTTTTCTTTCCCTGTATTATATTGGTGGGTAACCACTGCTGTCTTGGAACTCTCACAACAGGCTGACTTTTCAGGTGCATCTCCAAAAGTTCCAATTATGGTGGTCCTTGTCAGTCAGGCATCCCCTCCCAGACCTCAGAAACATTAGGTCCTCAGAAAACAGGACCTCAAAACACTATTGGTGTTTTTTTTCTTAAAAATCCACCACTACTTTCAGGTAAAGGAGAAAATCTGGAGATGCTGTGGAAGAAGATGAGTAAATGGGGTTTAAAGGCAGTCCCATTTGTTGTATTTTTAGTTGCAAATTGAAAAGTCATTGATGAGTTGCGTGGTGTCAGAAAAATAGTTGGCTTTGATTTTTGGAGAAAATGTAATGTTTTTATGTAAGAGAAAAACTGCTTGATTAAAAACTTTACAGTTTACTATTAAGTGATGCTGCTTTTTACTGGTAAGGAGAAGCTTAATGGCTGAGACACTGCAGGGAAACTTAGATATTTGTTCTATTCCCAGGTCCTGGGTAGTTTATTTATGTTATGAAACATTGTTTATGATTCCAAACTTTGCCTTAGTGTTCTTTCTACAGAATGGTCACTATCTTCCTTGATTTTCTCTATGTTAGCTGCAGGCTTTTTGGAGCAGGGACTTCTCATTGTATTTCTAAATGCATGTATCATGCCTGGCACAACCAGAGCTAATGTGGTTTGGGTAAGCAGATATATATTTAAAGCCACTCTTTAAAAAAAATTACTGTAAAATGCTGCTGTTGAATTGGAGTGCTTCCAGTTAAAGTTACTTTTATGTCTGGTTATAGAGAAAATGTTTCACAGTGAAAGCTATAAATTTTCATTAACCAAAACCAACTAAATTTGCCACAGGCTTCTAACTTCAGCTTATTATGTGTCTTTGAAAGTAAAGTATTTCTGCTATTTGTTATTTGTAGAGACTGAGCTGCAAAATCTATAACTGCTTGAGAAATTATGTAGATAAGATGGATCCCAGAATAAGAAAGATGGAGGGAAGGAAAGAGCAAAATTTTATCCTGAATAAACAGAATGTGAGAGAAGATTTTGAACTAATTTAAGACTGTAGGATAACGGAGAAAAGTTCTATTTTTTCCTTTCTATGACTGACTTATGATCTCTTTCTGTTGTGCTCATATTTTGTAAAACCCGATTAAAGAAAATATCAGTTTGATTCCTGATATAGTCATGGCCACTATTTTATCATAAATCCAGCTTTTTTTTTCCAGGCTAGCCTCTGGTTAGTGCAGATACAGAAAAACAAAAGCCACTATGGATCTAGGTGCAAGTTAAATTTTGCAAAATAATTTCTGATACAGATCTATTTTCATTTGACTGTGACATTCTGCAGAGATTCCTAATTAGCTAAACTTCTTTTAAAATTAAATTTTAGATCAGAATCAGAACAGCCAGTTGTTTGATTTCCCACTGGTGGGGAAGTGAGTGAGCAGCTCCATGGTGCTGAGTTGCCAGCTGGGGTTAAAGCATGACAACTCATTATGTAAAGCTTTACTCCTAGAGCAGCTCTGAGATGCACTGAGCACAGAGTCCAGAGGGAAATACTTGCTTTGTGCCTGAAGTATCTCTGAAATTTATTAAAACCAGTTTTGCAGTAGTTTGGAGGTAGTGCCTAGATCTGAACTTTGGGCCTTAATCCTCAGTTCTGCCTTTTGTGTTTCTCTTCCTCCTTTATGTTCCCTACGTGGGCAGAGGCATTGGTGTCATGATCACATTGCTGTCTTAACTAAAGTTTATATTGCTTTATGAAGAGGAACTTCACTGGCATTAATGAAAGATATGATCCCTGTTTGTTGAGAAGGAAAAAAACCAAATTATTTTAGATCTTACTAAGCAAAATTTCAATCTCTGCTGTGAATAATTGACATGAGATCCAAATCTCTACAAATTAGCATTAATTTATACTCATGAGCAGGACAGAAGCCACAGGAAGCTGGTAAGAATTTGCTCTGAGAAATTTCCTCTGGTTAGGGGCCTTCTTCATGATAACAGTTGTGAGGTTTGTTGTCACTTTAATTTAAAATTCCAGAAAACCTTTATATTTCAGGACAAATCAAATGTAACATTGTCCTTAGGGACCATAGGAACAAGAGATTGAACTGGAGCTTATAACAAATTGTAAGAAACAACAACAAAAAAAAAAAAATCTCAGATGTTTTCCTGCACAGATTAATAGATGTTCATCTTTGGTATTAAGTCTTGCATTATGTCTGAGCCAGAGCAGGAGCTCACAACCTCCAGAAGAATGTCACTTCCTTCTTTTTTCTGCTTGTTTGTCATCAGCATGTTCTTCCTTCTTCTTCTTCCCTTGGCTCAGGAACTTGTCTGACACTTACCACGAGCTGATTCAGCTAAATCTGACTAAAGGAGCAGAAAGCTACAGGCCTCCCAAAAAATCCCACCACAAAAACCCCAACCAACCAACCAACCAACCAACCAACACCAAACAAACACCCCAAACCCTCTTTTTTTTTTTTTTTTTTTTTTTTTTTTTTTTTTTTTTTTGTTTTGTTTTGTTTTGTTTTGTTTTGTTTAGCTGGAGAGCTGAATGATCTCACTAAAAGTCAGGTGAGTGGCAGACAGTGCAAGGATGAAAACATAATTGAAGAGGGACCTATTCTCTCCATGGGAAATTATATCTCACTTCAGTTACAGGACAGGAACTTCTGTTATTAAATTGAAAATCTAGGTGTAATCCTTTTTATTTTCTAGTCTCTCCCTCTCTCAATTCAAAAACTTTTGAAATGTTACAATATGCATTTTTAAAAAACCATGTCAAATATTAATTTGGAATGTTACATTTTTTCTCTCTTTAGAAGACCATCAATACAAAAATCCAATTTTTGTGAATCATGCAAGCTGGCAATGACATCTTCAGTATCTGCTGCAGTCTGAGAAATCTGTTCTATAGGTGGAACTTAACAATCTAGTTTTCTTTAGCATATGCATAATTTTTTTTTTTTTTTTATTTGAGTGATCTTGCTTAGGAATAAAATAGTCAGATTTGAGCCTTGCAAACACAAAAAAAATTAAGCATCTCAGGAAATGCCATGTTCCCATTTATTTTTAATTAGTTTTCCTTCTACTGGTTTGACCTGTTAGTTACCAGTTCTGGCCATAGTTAGACCAGTCTGATTTCCATATCACTGTCTGCAAATACTTGACTTTTTCCTTCGACTGTGACAGTTTCCTACCTGCTATACTGCAGATCTGATGAAAATTCAGCTGCTGTGAGAAACATGTGATGACTCAAGAGCTGGCAGGGAGCCCTACAGTTTTGCTGAGTAAGTTGTTATTCCTGACTTTGCAATTTAATGGCTTATATTTTTGCTGGAAAAAAATTATACTATGATGTGAGAGTTATTATGGCTTGTTTTTAATTTTCACATTCTCCCACCTATAACTTTTTCTGTTGTTTTATGGTATCAGTCTAAAATAAGAGTTTAAAAACAGTGGTCTCCTTTTCAGAATCTGAGAATCTTTCACGCATCTTCTACTCTGAGTTTTTTCTTACTACTACATTGAATTGTAAAGCATAAAAGAAAGAACTGATGGGGGGTTTTTTATAGTGATGACAGAAAATATTATGAAAGAAGAACTATGCCTTGATATATGCAGCAATTTTTGCTGGACTGAATTTCTGTCTCAAAATTCCCAGACCTTTCAGTCTTAAAAAAGGCAATTTTTTTTTTTTTGTGCTACTTGTAGAAACACTGCATTGTACAATAGGAAATAAAAACCAGATTTCACAAGGTTTTACATTTTTCTTTACAGAGATACACTCAATTTTTATCTTAATCTTGAAATATTGTAACAACTCATGGGATTAGTTTAAAAAGACCTCAGTGTGCTGCTACCTCCACATTCGCAAACGAAACTTAAGAAACCCAACCTGGGAAACCTTTTTTTAATATAGTTCTGAGTACACAGTTCATTACTGTCACTAAAACACTCAGATTCAGCTTGACTTAAATGTCAGAAAATATTATTCAGGTGTAGAAGACACCAAAGATCACATCTAACTGTTACATTGAATCTTAATTAGCAGGGAGACCATATAAGACTCAGAAGCTTCTGTGAACTAAGAAAACAACCCTGACATTCTCTGCTCAGTTCTGGATATTTGTTACTGACTTTGATCTCCAGTGATAATCTCCAAAGACCCAGGATTCTGGCTTGCTTAAAAATTGGGTTTACTTTCAAACTTTGCTGTTAAGTCATTATTACCAAATAACTGGAGGGACTAGAACCTCATAAAAAGCATTTTATTTCCCATTACAAGAGTTAGAGTTCAGGCAACAACTTTACATAAAGCAAAGCTTGTTTCTTCTCTGCAGCTCAGTTCACTTAGTGTTAAATAAATTCTGTGCATTGACACTCTGTCCTGTTTGGGTTTTATAAGAATCAGCAGGTTTTGTGCAGGTCCCATTATGTTTAGAAAATATCACAATATTTTAAAAAGATGCAATAACCAAATATTTGTGAAAAGGCCTAATGCATCTTCGCTTGAGATAAGACCACAGCCCACATCATGGTTAATGGACTCTTCTGGCAAGTAGGGAAAAAAAAGAATTTTTTTTTTCTTCTAGATTTGCTTCTTTGATATTTGTTCTTGGCAGGATTATTTCTAATTAGATTGTTCTTTTTCCCAGTCTCAGAAGGGACACATGCAGTGTATGAACAAGCAGACTTTGTAGCTCATGCAGCTAATAAAGTGCACTGCCACAGCAGCTAAATTTGCATCTTTAAGAAGACCATTGTCACGACTAATTACATAATTTCCTTTTGTTATGTGAGAATGTTATGGGAGCAATCTGTGAAAGACTCTGTATCAAATGTAAATTATTTGGACTTTTATTATGGTTAAGTTTGTGAATTTGCAGTGTGATCTTGAAAAATACTTCAGGTGCTCAGAAGCATGAGGTGAGTTTTATTTGAGAGGGCCGCATTAAACTTTCTCTCGTACTTCTCTTGTAATTTAATTGGCACTAAACCACCTGTATTATAAAAGATTATTGGGATATCAATATCCGTTTGTTTTTTCCTGACATTTCCATTGTTATGAAAAGCAAAGTTGAAATCTCATGTCAAAGAAGTTGGCAAATATGGTTCTGTTCGTATTTAAACACAAGCAAAGCAGCTCTAAGCCTGTTTTCTCATTTCTGCCTTGAATAAGTAAAAACCATTCCTGGTATTTTCTGGAGGAGATATCTGCCAAGATCAATGAACTGATACACAGGTGATGTGCTGAAAAAGTACATGCACTAGGGAACCTTTCTGAATATTTATGTAATGTTCCCATTGCTGTGCATTCTGTGGGAATGTTATGAGTGGGGACAAATGGGATCAACACTTGGATGCTGAAAGTGATGCCTGGAGAGGATGAGACAATTATTTACCATTATGAAGCTGGGTGGGAGACCTTTTGGCTGGCTGCAGCACACAAACCCTGATTACCTTGTGTCACTGAAGCCTGTGTTTATCGCTGTGTTGTGAACAGGTTTCAGTCAGTGCTCAGCTGGCATTTTTTATCCATTTTTAATCGATTTTTTTAGAATGGAACTGATACAAACTTGTAGTTTTCAGTTTGTGGGATGTTCTGAATTCCACGCTTTGTTTTCGTCTCAGGATGTAAATCAATGCACTTTGCAGAACAATTCTCAATGCAGCTTTGTTTAAACTGACACATTGCTGACAAAAACGGTCTGTGGCAGTCCAACATAATTTTTTCCATGGCTGCTTTGCTGTGTAGAACTTCATTCTGGTATATTCTGGGAAACTTCAGGTATGTTACTATGTGTCCTCTGTCCTTTGGGAAACAGTGATACCATTGTCACAAAACACAGGACACTATGAACACTGTAAGCTTTGCTTCTGAAGTTTAGTAACAATCTTGCCAGTTTTACCTTTTGCTTTGGATTATTTATGTTTTCCTACATTTTGGATTTCATACTCCATTTAATGGCCAAAATCCTTTATTTTCATAGCCATTTTTTCCCAATGTTTTCAGGAAAAACATGTTGAGGTGCAAATTCTAGACCATGACCTCACTCTGGTGGGTCTGCTTAAAAACGGGAAGACAAGAGATCTTGTCCCAGAATTCACCATCTCTGTGAAGTTGTTCTGTGGCTCTGCTTGACAGAGCATGGTCAGTCACTGATTGTGTTGGATCTTACCTGGATTTGTAGGTTATCAGTTGCTGTCTGGGGAAATCTTTCTGCAAAACCTCCTGAAAACTGCTGTGCCCAATATTTGTTACATTGTCAACGATGGGGAGGTGTCTTGAAGCCCAGACTTCACAAGCTTGCCTAGATGAAAATGATTTTGTGTTTTCTTTTAATAAAAGAATTATTTTCTTAAATGCCTCCTGTATAATTGAATAGTGTGACTTATTTAAATGTTGGAAAACAGAGAACAAGAAAAAAAAAAAGAAGCTAGGTATGCTGACTTCTACGAAATTTGTGTGCTTAAGGTGCACAAATTTTTTTTTTTTTTTTTTTTTTTTTGGTGACTATTGATTATCTTTTGGTTCTCATTGAAAAATACTTGGAGAAAGGAAATATTATGTGCTCATCTGGCATGCAGGAAGTGTGGTTTGACACAACCAAGTGTCTTTAAGGTGGTAGATCCTTATAAATAATTACATAGGAGTTACTTTAATTTAATTTAACTTTATTTAAGAAACAATGCAAAATGCAGGTACTTAGCTGGCTTCCAAGAAAGAGGAAATATAGGGCATACAATAGTATGTTACATTTAGAACATGACTTTTCAATGCATTCATTGTTTTCCTACTATTGCATATATTAACTTTTTATTTTCTAATTTCTACCTTTTACACTCTTTCTAGGCGAAGTCACTCTCTTGTAGTCTGTAACTGTCAACTATTCCCTTCAAGAACAGATTATTTACCACTTTTTTTTGAGTTTATTGTTGGTGAAGAAGCCATTTAAAATAATTTTAGCAGGATTGGCTAAACTCTGTAAGTCACATGATATTTGAGCTTTTTATCCTATTGAATTCAGGAGCTGAAAGTGACATAATAATGAAAAGTCAGAAGGGGGAGAAGTGGATCAATATATTGCTAAATTCTTATTGAAATTCTCATGCTTTGACTGTTCTGGGCGGTTTTATTTCTGCTTAACATTTGCTGAGTAAAAGTCATTGCCCTAGAGATGCAAGATTTATTGACACACAGAGATGAAAATGATTAGCTAAAAGGTTTCTGCACAAAGAGAATCAGAATCAGCTGAAGCACTACAGGGTGGCTCATATACAGGAGGCTGAGCGATTTCAAATAAGTTATTAATGTTCAAAGCTGAAAGCTGAGGTTGTTAATATTATACCAATTGTTTATTCTTTGCTTCCTTTGTAGGGACCATAAAATTCTGAAAAATTTCAGCTATATATATAAGCTTATATATTCTATACACACACACATTTTGCTTTTTAGAGTTCATAAAGGCTTTATTATGTTTCCATAGATTTATTTTCTAATTAAGTACATGGTTGTTTATTTATAGATACCAGCTTTTGAAGAATTGACTTTATGGAATGTTCCCACAGTCCTGACAAAGGTAAAGCTCTATATATTCTGGTTCATTAGGAATCATGCACACTCACTTTTTATTTGATTTCATATGCCACATACTCAGCATCTTGGTACACCCTATTTAGCTTTTCAAACATCTGAAAGATGTCAGCATGATTTGGCTTACAGTGCCCACGAGCCTGCCAGGAACACAAGGCAGAACCTCTGCTTTTTGGCCTAAGGAAGAGCAGGTTTTGTCCTCAGACTTGACTTTCTCTTGACTTTGCATAGGCAGAGTATAGTACAGCCTGGAAACTTTAATTGTCAGACAGATCAAATTGAATTACAGTGTGGTTCAGTGATCTCAAAAGTCAAATATAGGGAAAAATTCACCCTCTAACGAGGTGGCATTCAAAAGAGTTTACTAATCTTACTAAAGCTACCTAAAATCCCCGTGTCACCGCATTTCTGGTGAGAATCTCTAGCGGGCCACATTTTGCTTCCTTCATCATTTGCTGAAAGGACAGCCACCCACAGCAATCTGTGATGTTCTGTGAAAGCTGCTGTGTCCTGCCCTGGGCTCCAGCACCACTGCTGGACGTGGCCCTTCAGCCACAGGGCTGGGGTGAGCAGAGAAGGTTCTGGAAGCCGTGCCTGGTGCCCCGAGTCGGAGCTGGGTTTGAGGAAGGAGACATCTCCCTGTGGAGCCCTGACAAAGGACTGGGCTTTATCTATCTTGCCATTTCTCCTCATTAAAGCTGGAATATTCTAAGCAAAAAGAATGAAATAAAAAAGATTAAATACAACTCACAATTCAGAGAAAATGAGATGAGAGATCATTGAACACCAGACAAACCTGGAAGTATTGAATAATTATGTATACTGTTGCAGGCATTGTTGTATGAAATTTAATTCTAGGTTTCTCACTGGTTTTAAGGCTATGAGCAGGTTTTATTTTGAAATAGAAATGATTAAATGTAATTTTTCAATAGTTTTACATGATTAATGTAACAGGCTGATTTTCCTTTGAGTACATCATAAATACCATTCACATTGGTGTGCTATATATGGAAAGTTTTATTGCTGCAGCACTTTATGAAATTATTCTTTGGGAAATTATAGATATTCAATGAATAATTCAAGGGAAAGAATAAAACAAAATCTAATAAACTCTGCGTATGACTGAACTTTGACATTATTACAGTAAATGTGTATACACAAACCTCGCTGTTATTGTGGAAAAATGATCCAAGTAGAGACTGGCTTTTGTAAGAAGAGATGTTTCCACACTTTGATTATCAGAGTAGAAAAGTGACAATTATTAACCAGTTGATAACCTGAACACCAATCACGCTTTCTTCTCTTTCTAGAGAAGTGAAGAGCAAAAGATAGAAAAGACAAGCTGTTGAGGAAACACTGGAATTTTGCCTGGGGTTCCAAGCATTGTAACATTTTCTGTAAGTCTCAAATCCTCCTGTAAATCAGAAAATTGAGAACCTTTCATAAAGTAACATTTTAGAGGATTATATCCAAAAGTGCCTGTACCCTTTTCTCCCTTCACTACTTTGGGGAAACACAGGAGTGAGCAGGGGTGGTTCCAACAGGTAGGGAGTGGAAGTGGGGGGAATGGTGTGGTCTCAGCTGAGCTAGGAAAAACTGGGGCAAGTGATGAGAGAGACTGAGCAGGTACCATCTTGGTGCTTTTTTTGTGTGCAGCTGCAACCCCATTTCCTGCCCATACTTAATTACTGGTCTATGGAAAATAGTTCACAAGCACTTTAACATGTGCTTCAGGCTAGTGTGAAGTGTCCCAGCCTGAAACATCTTGTTTAACTCCTTACAGGAGCCTTGGGTATCTAGAAAGGAAGGACACCCCAAAAACCTCTCACATGTTTTTACAGTCTCACCATCCTAAAGGACAATGGAGCAGAGCAAAAGAGGGGCATTTCCTTCTCTAAAGGGTTAAAGCTGATTTAGCAACTTAATCTTATGTGCCCCCAGGATTTTGTGTTCTCTCCCTCCTCGCTGCACAGGTGTCCTGTAGGGCCTGACCTCCTGGCTTAGCACAGAGGGACATGAATGCCTGCAGTAGCTTCTTGTTATACACTGACTTTAGAGACATTTTTAGGCAAAAAATCCCCATCACTTCAATCATCCTTGAGCCTGGGAAAAGGACAGAGTCCAAATCAAGCCCACCCTGTACAGATGCAGCAGTTTCAGATATTTGTTAAGAAAATAAAGTCTTGTAGCTCCCCTCACAGAAATTTCCTACAAATATGTCCAATTTTCCTTTTTTATTTTTTGGTGTATAACATGGCAGCACTTCTTTAGTGACTGTAAATCAAAGTAACACCACGGATTTTAAGAGCAGTACATGAATTTATTCCAACTGGTAGGTTTATGCATAACTTGAGTGGTCCCAGGGAGATTTATGTTAACTGCAAAATCTGATCCACTGATTTCAGTGGAGCTGTCCAACTCTCTCCAGGTGGAGAGCTGCCTACATCCTACCACTATTTCTTTGAAATTTATTAAACTAAAGAAAGTGATGACAAGACACAGAAAAAAAATCATGAGTTTGACGTGTTGATGACAGTCATGGAGTTTCCTCAAGCTGAATGGGTCTTTAGGTATGAGCTGAATTTTGCTTTCTCCCACTGTAGATCCCCAGCTCTTCACGTTGTCCCTAACTTGAATCAAGTGAACAATCTGACTGCAGCTGAACCATATGCCCTGGGACTGTGGACAAGTTCTCTAAAACTAATGTAAATGAGAGTAGGATCAAGTCTTTTTCTGGTAGTGTTTGCTTGCATTAGAAAAGGGGACAAAAGAGGGAAGGGTGAAAAAACAGGTAACAAGTGTTCTCATTTGCCTGGAAAAAGCACTTGTGCTTTTTTGGAATTGTCTCCTGATTTGTTATGAAACTCTGAATTTTTTTAATTTTAGTTCAGTTTCATGACTAATCACAGTTTGACAAATATGGAAATTTGTAAGTGTGGGGGAATTGATGTGCGGTAGTTTTTGTTCTTTCCCCTGTTCAGTTTGAGGATCTGCATGTTGATGTATTTATTTTGAATTAATGTTTATTTCAGTAAGCTGAGGGATTTGTTATGATTATTATGAAAGGTTCTGGTATATATGTAAATGAAATTCAGAGAAGTAGGAGAAAAGAACTAATTTGCTATTGGAATTTGAGGATAAGTTATCTTGATCAAAGCTTCTAGATAAATATTATTCCACATAGCAAACCTGTTTCTTCCTTGTCTTAATGAATTCTTGTATTGTAAATTTGTGTAAGCAAAATTGATTTGGAACACCAACATTAGTTTAGTCAGTCAGTTTATATGTTACTGGAATATTTTCAGTTACAAGCAGGGAAACAAATGTCCACCTTATTTTTAAGGAATTTAGGGAAACAATATTCTTGTTAATGTGTGGTGACTGAGTGAAGATCTGGGTTTTAAAGTGCTACTAATTTTTATTTCAATTTATTTTGCTTGCAAGGATTTTACTTTTTTAAACGTGGTTTAGAAGACTTGGTTCTTTAGATATAATACAGGGTGCTTCTTTTTTGTTTGAAGAAAACTTGTTTCAATGTGAGTTACTTTGATACTTGCAGTGTAAACAACACACAGTGGGATCAGTTATCAAAAAGGTGACTTTCTAATGCAAGTTAAAGGCTGAAATGATGAATTTCACATCTGTTAAATAGACTTAATTTCTGGTGACATTATAAACTGAAAAGGGCAACAAGCTCCTTCTTCATCACACACAGATCTCTCCAAACAGATTTCAATTTAGAATGTGTTCAGAATTGTAGGTAAAACTGCCGAATGGTCCGAAGAATGCAAGCCACCCTGTTAGGGGAATATTTGCTGACTTTTTAGGATTTTGGCTCAAGAAAGTCCTGACAGATATTGCTGGATGAAGTTTTACTGTTACAGAGATGGGCTCTCGAGCAAACCCTTGGTATCAGTAAATATCTACAGTAACCTGCATTATGTGACACCTGGTAAGAGCCAGTCTCATGTTCTGATATGTTCATCCTCTGTGTGGTTGAAGGATATGAACCTGAAAAACATACATTAATCATAATTTATGATTAATACATCCTGTGAAGGACACAGTCAAATTTCTTATGGGAGGAGGGGCTGTGGAATTATTGCCAGTGTACACTGCAGGAAGCATTGACAAGTTATAGCTGAATCCATTACATTTATACATTTATATATTTATACATGTATACATCTGTGTCCAAGGTTCTGCAATTGCAGAATGAAGTTTGTAATGCAGCTTTTCTGAGGATGCTGCACAATGACATACCTGCAGGTTTGATGCACTCTGTAACAACTACTTTGTATCAGGACTTCCTAGTGCTGTATGATTTCTTTTCATGGTAATCTGTCCTGTCTGTTTCACAGATATGTTTTTAGTCCATTTCCCTTCAAACCCCTTTTCTCTCTTCAAGGTGGTGATCATATATCTACTATTTGTACTTATCTGATGAGTCTGTTATAGTGCTCATCTAATAATTTCCCTTCCTTTTATTGTTCCTGAATGATGAGATATATTCTAACTTTACAGCTAAAATTAATTTGGAAGATTGTTTTTATAGCTGATTATTTTTATATTTATTCCTGAACTATAATTTATGTGCTACTTTGTCATGGATACACTTCCAAGTCTTTAATTTAGTGATATTTTCAAAAGCATTACAATTGTTCCAATGCTTTCTAGCAGAAAAATCCGCTTATGGAATAGGCCTAGGCCATTTATTTATATTGTGGTTTTCATAATCTCTACCAGCTCTGGTCTACCTTTCCAGAGAAGTTCTTTCTCTTCCAAAAAGACACTATTTGTTTTATGTAAGAGCCAGCTCTAGACTCTGAACCACTGCAAATTAGCAAGGTGGCACCTGTGGAACCAGCACACATCCTCCTCAGTGCATTCCTCTCACCTCTCACCAATTCTCTGAACCTGGGGAAGCAGAGGTCAGGAAAACGTGGGTGTAAAGGCACCACACCTTGACCCTTCCAGAACTGCATACCTGAGAAGCATAACAAGAATTTATAGTATAAATGTTCTTTTAAAAACATTTCTGCTAAATAAATACACACTGCAAAGTCAGGGCTAAGAAAAGGACAGAAAGAAGTACTCAACTTACAGAGGCTGACTTGTTTTCCAGAATTGTTATTTTGTAGTCCTTCCATTTTATCTGACAATTTTCTTCTGTGTTATGACATAACTCTCCATCCTCACAATTCCTTTTGTAAATACCAAAATTGACTACCATCCAGAAAAGTGTGATTTCTTCTTGATTTATGTACTAAAGGGCTCAATCATGGGCCTTGCTCTGACACAAAACTGGCTTCAAGCTGCTTTGGAGCTTGCAACACAATCCCAACATTTTGAAAACAAGGATTCAACAATATTCTAATATCACTTCCAAGAATGTGCTGAGATCTTTGTTCCTTTTGAGAGAGGGAATGTCAGCAATGGGAAAATCTGAGGGGCCAAATCTTTAGCATTGTAATACTTTGATAATTTTTTCCTTCCATTTTTTTTTCTTCTCCTGAGGTTATTAGTTCTGTCTTTTGCCTTACACTTGTGCCCTGTACATTTTAATTAAAATCCTTTTCCCAGAATAGAAGGGAAATGATAAGTATGAAATTTTAATGAAATGCTTATTTTTATGAAATATTTATACTTTTTCATTCTAGTAAACATTTTTCATTGTCATTTTGGGACAGCAGGTGCTTGAAGGGCTTTTGTTTTGTATTTTCAATGAAAGTTTGATGTTATTTGATGTAAATATCTTCTGACAAGCTAAGGGTATCGCTGGGTCATAGCAAAGGTAGTCACCCAGAGGACAGATCCACTGAGGTGTGCTGTCAGACTCATCTCCCATGCAGCCAGTCATTTAATAGGCAAGATGGTATCACTCCTGTTTAATAAAATGAGATTTACACTGGAGAACCAACAAAGAACCTTGCAGGGTTTGACATTTACTGTTAGACAGAGAGAAGAGTGATGCAGTTGCTAATGACTGTGTTGTCACCAGGTGTCTAAGAATCAAACATTATAGCAACAGGTTTTTTACTCAGTCCTAATGATTCCTTCAACAGTGAATCGATGAGCAAAACAGAAGCTAATGTCCTGTTCAGGTGTACCTTTAGTCCCACAGAGCTTATTTCTGAGAAAATATCTGTTTTCTGAGTACTTTATGGCCCATTTTAAGTATCCACTTACATGTCTAGGAGGAGCAGGAGGGTTTTGATGTAGAGTGCAATGTGGCAAATGATTACAGAGGGCCAGCTGGTGGGAAAATGGGAAAATGGAGGTCTAGCAGCCAGTCCCATGCCTTGAGTTCCATCCTCATGGTTTATGAATTGAAGGATCTTCACACTGTTTGTCCTGTGTATTACCATTAAAAAAAAAAAAAAGAAAAAGTTAAAATTGACCAAGGCAGAGAATTTCTGTCCACATTGTACTGGATTGCAAGCAGTGTGTTTTATGTTTTGAGTTGGTGCCATGCATGGAGATGCACTGGAGCTTGTCACACGTGGGGGCTGCAGCATGTGTTTGTGGTAACAGACCCACAGAGCTGCTGAGACAGAATCTGTTTTGTGTAAGCAGCCCTGCTAGTGAGGTCTGGCATGTGGTTCTCCTTCAGGCAGGCCTGGCTGCTCAGTTCCCTAAGCACTGAGTGTGATTCTGTCATTTATCTGTCTTTGCTGGCTCCTAGGAGCTGCCATGCCTTCTCCCATCAGCAGCCTCAGCCTCCCTTGCAGTTGTCCTCGACAGCACACAGCAGCAACAGAAGGGATGGCTGAGTAGAGATAGAAAATTCATCCTCTGTGGGAATTCTTGTGTTCAGTAAGAAAGAACACTATGGGACATTGGGCCAGTGTGGCTCCAATACAGAAAGTCACAGAGTTGCTACTCTGATCAGGAATAAATAAATGGGGGAGATGCTTCTGTGGGACCAAAGCAGAGGTAAGACCTGTATCATCTAAGACATTTTCTTCTTCAAAGCATTGGATTTCTTCTGATCCAGAACAAAGTGTGAAGTTCAGGGTCCTTACTCAGTCCTCACTTTAGCAAATACTCATCCAAGCTCGTGCTGGAACTGAAGTCTTCAGCCATGAGATTGCTCTCAAATTCTCATAAAATGCATAGCTTTTTCTTTCTCATCATATCATGTCATATCATATCAAGACAGTGCAAACATCAATGCCATTTAATGAACTGTAATGGCAGCTCGTTGGTTCTAGGCAATAACTTTTTATTTAGCTCTATTATGCAAAGATTAATATTAGAATGATAACTTCATCTGATTATTATTTTTAAGCTGTCCCAATTTTATGGACGTTGTGTGACTAAATTGTATTTGTTCTTCTTCTTCCCCTTGCAAGCAGTTTCCCTAATATTAAATCTTCCAACATCCTGCATCCTTTCTATCAGGGTGTGCTGTTGCTGAGCAACACCAGATTTGCTCTTTAAAATTATCCAGGTTTCTTTAGCCAGCTTTGTGAGTTGGTGCAGCAGGGAAGCAGTAATATGTCTAAATGCCTTAAAAATATACATACTTTTAATTCAAACTCTTTATTAATGTTTCTTTTCTTTGGGCCATCATACATGGGTATGTGGCTACACATTTAAAAATAATAGAGTTTCACATAGTTTTAAAATTCTGCTATGAGGATTTTTGTAATTATATAACTGTACTTGTATAACATACATTAACTCTTTATACATAGGTGTGAGAAGAGAAGAAAATTAAAACATGCATGCACTTGGGAAAGTTCTTATCAGATAAACTATTATTTGTTTTTTCTCCCTAAGGCATATATATTTCAGCTTAGCTGTCTAGATGGCCATAAAAGTTGACAAAATGTTTCTTCTGACTTTATAATTGAGTGTTGCAGGAGTTTATTTTCCTGTAGATTAAGTGGAATTAACTTAATTATTTCAATGCAGACACCGATACAGGATGAGTGTGTTCCAAATATTTTATTCTTTAGTGTCAATTTTCAATGACAAAAGAAAAAAACTTTCATTACTTACTTTATTGAACAGTTCCTGTGAATGTGACCATTGCTAACAAGGTGATAAAACATGTGTGTAATATTTGCACATGTGGCCAACATCTGATTAGAGGGGTTGCAAAGCAGGAGAGAGGCTGAGGTTTTGCTGCCCTGGTGGAAGCTCAGACTCCTAAGAACCCTGGTGAAAATTGGAAAGCTCAGCCTCAGCAGAGGATTGCCAGTGCCTTCAGCTCCTGTGCCATAGCACAGGAATGCTCTGGGAGGCAGGAGCCTTGAGCAGCTGAGCTGTGCACCAGGAGCTGTTTGGAGCATGTTCTTCCCTGTGTTCAGCAGAAAGTTAATGCTAGCCTGAGTTCAGGCTGTTGGAACGAGGCACTGAGAGAACACACCAGTGGCAGTAAGTTTGGAAATGGAGCTGCACTTTCAGGCACAGAAAGGAAGAGACTGGGCTGCAACTTCACACCTGCTTTCAGCGGATTTTCAGCTTGCTGTTACTAAACAGAGCAATATCTTCAGTCCCTGCCCTTCATCCTCAGCAGCATATGTTCACTGTTCTCCAGAGCTGGTGCTTGTAGAGTTTTGCAACGAGTTATATCAGGGAGCTCTTTTGACTAAAAATGAATATTCGAGGGGGTCTTGCTGGTTTGGTTTGCAGTTGCACCAGTTTCTGTGTCAGACTCACTGTGCAACCACGGGAGAGCTAAAGCCAGGGTTAGTGAAGGAATGAGAAGGAGCAGTTTCATAGAGAGGGGAATTTAGAAGTCCCCCATTTCCCTGGCAGACTGGGTTTATGCTGGATTAAAGCAGCTGTGTAACCATGGCCACAGATCTCCTAGGATAGCTAAAGGGTTTTACAGGTGCTCTCTGTGCTTTTCTGTGAAGCTTGTAAATACCTGCTTTGCAGAGGAATAGTGCTGCAGGAGCCTTGTGTGTGAACCCACAAAGGTTTATGGGACTTCTTTGCTGTTTGTGTAATATATGAAAAGGGAGTTCTGGGAAGATACTTTTGCATAAACCAACAGTGTAGCCACCAGCTGAATGTCTAAGTGGAAGAATCTTGCCTATTCTCCATCATAGCTTCCTTCCTATTGACTCTCTTCTTGTGTGCTCAAGTCAATTTAACGATTAGAGATCAATTTTAAATTAAAAGCAGAGAATATCCAACCCCTGGAAGATGAAAAGAAGGAGGCAGTTGAATACACATGCAGAACACAGACAGCTAGAACAAATCCTTTGGCAGCCATTGCAGAGGAGGGAAGGAGGAAAAGCACAGCAAATAATGATCTGAAAATGTTGATTAACACATTTTTAAAGCTGTGAGAGCTCCTTGAAAATGTTGACCCAAGCAATGATTACACCTAAGAGAAACAAAAGGTAATTACTTAGGAGATAATAAATCCAAGAAGGAAGGCAAAAGTAGTATCAGGGGAAAGTGTTAAAATGTTGTGCGAAGGATGAAAGGATATTTTAAGTCCAGATGTTCCTTTATGAATTTATGGGAAATGAGCCTGCATTTGAATAGTACTTTGAAAGCTCTCCAAGGAGAAAAAAAAAGGGCATTTTAAAATTCTGTAATTCTAATATAGCTGGGAGAAGTATTTTTATTAATCATCTCTCAGAAGGACATTCTCAGACACAACTTTGTATTTCTCTTTAAGAATCTCATTTCCAGCAATGTTTGTAAAAAGAATTGGCTGCACTTTGGCTGTTGATGTACTTGCGCCACAATTTTTGACACTAACAGGCAATACCTGGATGTGCTTGTTTCATTGTGCTCTGCACGTGGTTACTCACCTGTCTCCCATCTCTTTGCATGGATGACAAGCTCTCTCTGGACAGAGATAATTTTTGGTTCTGTGTTGTTACACACCTTGTGTGGCTGGGTCCCAACCCTTGGCTATGAATCCTGCTTCGTGTCACAGCAAAGATAATGCCATTCAAATACCACTAAACTTTGCCATGCTTCAATGTCTTCTGGCCTCTAACCTGTGCCCATAACAGTGAATTTCTGCTGCCATTTCTGAAGTAAGTTTGGCTGCTTGGTACTCCTGACCCTCCCTGACCCGATTTATCAATCTGAGTGACAGTAATTCCATTAAGTTGAACAGCTAGTTAGAAAAGAGAAATAGACTAAGAAGTGAACCACACGGGCTCAAAAAGTATTAAAACAAAGGTAATAGCTCAATGTTTGTCACTAAAAACCCCCCAAACCCTAAGATTTTTTAGTTACTTTCTTTATAAGGTATTGAAGAAGCAGATGCTATGTGCTTTGCTGAATCATAGCAGCACGAAAGGAAAATAATAAAAGAAGATGTAAATCAATGCAGTGGACATAAGAAGTGACACTGGGCATGTTCCTCAGGATGAAAAACAAAGTTAAGTGTACTATCCAGGTTCTAAAATTTATAAGTCACCTTGTATTTAGTTTCCTTTTTAGTAGAGCATTGAAGGTATTTGCATGTGGCCAAAGTCTCTGGCAGCACCTTTCGAAAGCTGACAATTTTCTTGCTGCCGTTGGTTTACATTTTCACATTACCAGCATAAAAAGTCTGGAAGAAAGACCATGGCCAGTTAATTAAGTGGAAGAGTTAGCTGAAGGTGGAGGAAAAGTGGGTTTGATAAATGAGGCTGTAGTTGTTTACTCAGTAGCTAAAGGCAATCGAAGCTTCTGGCACCCTGGTGCTCAGCCCTCTGCAGGTCAGAAGAGCAGCTCACCAGTTTGGTGTGCTGTACTTCAGTTCTTATGAAATCAAATTATATCCACTCAGATAAGTGAACTGATGCTTCACTTAAATCATATTGCAAAGGATTCAAGAAAACATTTTTTCCCAATTACATGAAAATGAAGCTAGTAAAAGTCTTGAGTGATGAAGAATGTTTTAATGATAAGCTTGATATTTCAAGATCTTTAATTTCAGTTTTTCAAAGTCACAAGTAGCCATGAATGCTGCACATCATTATCTAAAACAAATACTTCATAATTTCCCTAAGCACAGCCTGGAAATAATGATCAGTTGCTGCCTACAGAAGATAACAAACAACAAATACTGCACTGTAAAAAAAATGAAATTTTGCATTGAAGCGCTTACCCTATGCCTCTTTTAATTTGCACATTATTCAGATGGTATCTAACAAAGTATTTATTTATATAGCAAAAGTTAAACTCATTAAAAAGCACCACCACACATGCAACTCAAGATGTATATTTATTTTCCAAAATCTCATTAAGCTCAGGTACTTCTTCTACATTTCCTTTCATAATAATGAAGCACATACAGAGTTTCTGCTAGCACTGAATGAGGAATTTTTTAAAACAAGGTGTACAATTCTTAGAGAAATCTGTTAGGAAAAATGTATTCTGCCTCCCTTTCTACTTTTGACTTCGTGATGTGCCAAGGACTTCCTTCAACACCTTGCCTGGTCCCCTTCTTCAGGTACACTTTACTACTTCAACTTAACTTCAAATACTTAACTATAATAGAACTGGATATTATTAGTATTTGGAAGGGAGCATGAGAAACAATAACAAAGGCTTCAAAGTATAAAGTTTCCTCTTAATGTGGAGTGGTTTAGGGGTTTATATAATTAAAACCAGCACTAGAACACAGAAATATAGTTTGGATTTTGTCAGTCAAGTTATTCCCTTAGCAACATCATCATCTTATTGCCCTGCCAGGATTGTGCGCATTTGTCCATATGTGTCAGTGACTCCTTGGTAGTAAACCTGTACTCACAGATACATATTCTATAGAATCTATAGATTCTATATTTATAGAATATATAAATATAGAAAAAACCCCATTTATATTAAATAATTATTTATTATATAAACATTAAAAACCCAGACAAACACCCCATCGCTATCCATTAGTGATTGAAAAAATGTATGAACATTAAATAGCTGACTTACCTAAATGCTTTGGCCTATCCTCAAAAGTTTCTCATTTTTCAAAGTTGTTTTCAACTGGAATGACATTTTGAATTCCTCCTAGTATGAGTAATTGGACTAAAGCCTGGCAAGTATTTGTTACATTGAAAAAGATTAAAAAAAGGTGCAACTTCCAGTGTTTTTTTTTTCTTTTCCCCCTTCTTTTTCCTGAAAGGTTCTGTAATTTAATACAAAGAACAACATCAAAAGAAAAAAGTTAAATCTATCCTCTCTCCTCATTTTTGGGGACTTGTTAATGTGACAGTGCTATTTATTTTTGGCTTTTTGAATTCTCTGCAGATTCACCTTATGTTCATTTATGAAATAGTCTTTTGAAGAGATGTTCAAAATTGGGATGTTAATGGAAATGTGTGATTAACACCCAAGCTTACCCGAAATGTCCTGGGAAAAAATCTATTGTCTGTAACTGTGATTGAAGTGTCTCTGTAAGTTCTATAGCCAAGTTTGCCAACTTTCTTATAGCTTAGTCTCCATTGCAGGGGGAGAGCAGGGGATTAAGGGGTGGGAGTTACACTTCTTTATTTTCATTATTGTAATAAAAGATAAGTATTGTTTAATAAGTATGTGAGGATGAATTCAGCAGCAGGGCTTGAACACTAATGAAAACATTAACTTTATAATCTTCCTGGAATTGCCATTTCCATAATCCAAGAATATTCCACTTAATCAGAACCATTATGGCAGTTCCTGATTCTCTTTTCCCAGGGGTAGTACCACAGCCTGACATCACTGCCTGAGAAATCATGGAAAAAGTTTTCATTGTGTATCTTGAATGTCCCTTCTGGTGCCCAGCCCAACATCTGTGCAGATGTGATGAAAGTGAATTATACAGAACATGATGAGGCATCAGAATATTCACTGGGGAGGGGCATGTTACAGCCAGACATGTCTTTGCTCCTTGAGATTTTACTCTGTACCAGAATAAGGGTGACTAAATTTTACAAAGATATCAGCCTGTGGTAAGGACTTGGTGCTCAGAGCTCATAACCTTTGTTTGAAACCTGTTATTGAGTTTCTTTCTAGTGATGAAGTATTCACTGCTGAGAAACAATTCTGAGCACGATGATAAAACATTGCAGACACCTAGCTGGGGATGTTAATCTGTAAAGGTGGTGCTTTTTACAGCTGAAATATGTTATGCTAAAATACTCCCAGTAGGCCTAATTAAAACTGGGAAGCAAGTGAATGCCATATTTGCCATCTTTATGTTCTGATGCTCTTAACCTATAGTACATGCATTTATGCTTCAATAAAATTCATTAAGAACCACATAACTCAGGGGTAAATGGCAGAAATTGGATTCTGGATCATTGGATGATAAACCCATGGCAGTATTTTACAGTAGTTATAATGAATTTCAGAAAACTCCTTCCAGTAACTTTGGGTTTAATCTAAAGAGTATCATAAAGCACTAAATGGTCCTTTATATGAACAAATATTGAGTTTTCTTCATGTTGTTGTATGTGTGAGGTACTGGCATACAAACCACAGTAACTAGAGGATCCTTTTCTCAAGGCATTAGGGTGAACCAAAAAGAATTTCCAGAAGGGAAATGGCTGAATGCAGTAATCATTGCTCTCCTGTTTGCTTTGATATTGGCTTTCAGATTTCCAGTTTCACATCACATCTTACTGGATTGTGACACAAAGCTTTAAGTCATCATTGTTTTTGCTGTATCCTCTGTACTCATTTGAGGCATTGCATTCAGATTCAGATATCTTGCTGAAAGTACTTAATAATTAATAATTACTCAAGAATTAAAACTCCATATTAAAAAGAGAAGCACTTTAAAGACACTATTTCTTTGGCTAAATGGTTTTCTTAATTATTATAAGAATTATTATATATCTACTCAATACCTTATTGTCATTTAAGCACATACAATTGTCAAGTTCTAATAAACAGTCTTCATTTTTCTTTATTGTTTTTCAGTTTTCTACGGGACTTGTATATCGACAAGCTCTTTTTAACGTTGATTTAAATAGTAGCTTTTATCTTTAGTGTTTATTAGGCTTTCAAATGCCTCCCATGTGTGTCCACACGACGCGGAGCTAAGAGCTGGGTCCCAGGCAGGACAGTGACCTCTAATGGTAAATGAGCAGCTCACAGAACGAATTGCAGTGACTTTTCTCGTTATACTTGTAATGAAACTGCCTTTTCTGTGCCTTTCTTCAGGGCCACAGGAGGCCCAGGCAGAGCAGTGGTCTCCCAAGGCAGACAGAGAGTGAGGGGCAGCCACCAAGAGCCCTGAGCCCCTGGCAGGTTCTTGCTGCTGCCCCAGGAGAAGCTGGTGTGTGCAACAGGGTCCCTGCAGCTGTGACAGCAGAAAGCCCTTTGCAAAGCCTGTCACCCCATTTACACCATCTCATTGCTTTGAACAGCGCCAGAAGAAGCCAAGTTTTGCTCCCTTACCAGATCTCTGCCTGGTTTCCCCCTCTTTTTTTCCCCTTCCTGGGAAAGGTGTGCCCTGGTCACTCTCACATGCCAGGGTTCACAACCAGGGTTTCCTGGCTGTACTGGAGTGCTGAGAAACCCTGGGCCAGTCCTGCTGTTCCTAAAGATGCAGTGAAAGCTTTTTAGAGGAGAAGGTACCATCTAGAACACAGCTGGAAAACCTGAGACAGACAGAGATCTGCTTGAACCTAGAGACATGGGTTGGGAAGTAATGTGACAATCTCCCTTTTTTTTCCTGGTCAAATATGGCAAGACTTTTACCATTTTGTATGCAAAAATCATGCTAACACAAATTCAACTCTGTATTTAATGTATAGAAATCATAGCTTTGTGATTATTTTGAACCTTTTAATAGCATTTCCCTTTTGTCTTCATAATACTTGATCACGTTATAAAATTTCCTATTGCTGTTGGAAGTGGGGTGATGCTGTGGTGGTAGATCACACACAGGTGTGCCACACGTGGATCTTTCAGCACCAATCCCACCCTGGTGCCAACAGTAGTGCCAGCACTAACACAGTGCTGGCTTTGTACTTGTGGGTGTAATCATCTGGTCAAGATGAGAAACATTTGTCAGGGTGGATCAAAGGAAATGAGCACATTTCTTCCCCTGTGCAGTTCTGAGCTTCCTGGGCTGCAGAGTTTGATTTGTTCACTTTTAGCTCTGTGGGAAACTGGAGATGGTTTAGCCAGGAAATGTCCCAGAACCTCGAGCAGGAACTGCTCTTCAACTGCTTTGGCTGAACTTACCCTGCATCTCAGGAATGTCATCTTTTATTTTTTGCTGAAATTCACGTCTTGATTTTTCTAACAGTTGGCAGAGATTTTATTTTGCCACTTGGTGTATTACACAGATATAGGCTGCAGATATAGGCTGCAGTTCCCAGGAACTCAAGGTTTTTTCACACTTATTTCTAATATTACTGTAATTTTGTGTGTTTTGGGTTCTGGTTTTCTTCCCCCCCCCTTCCCCCCAGCATTATGATCTGATTTGCTTTTAGCAGTTGTAACTAGAATATTAGTATTGACATCTTCTGGTTTCATCAAGCCTCACAGATATAGGCTGCAGATATAGGCTGCAGTTCCCAGGAACTCAAGGTTTTTTCACACTTATTTCTAATATTACTGTAATTTTGTGTGTTTTGGGTTCTGGTTTTCTTCCCCCCCCTTCCCCCCAACATTATGATCTGATTTGCTTTTAGCAGTTGTAACAAGAATATTAGTATTGACATCTTCTGGTTTCATCAGTGAGATTGTCAAAATTAATCTGAAATCTCAAATATGTCCCTGACTGATTGCTTCTGTGCTGAAATCAGAAGGGGTTTATTATTCTAAATTTTCTTGCAATACTTGATCTTGAATGTTTCTAGCATTCTGGGTAAAAAATGTTGTGAAAAAAAATCTGTGATTTGAGTCTTAATTTAAAAATGGATTTCAAAGAACAGACTGTTCCTGTACACATCACTGGATAGATACCATTGAGAACATATCAAATGCTTGTACTAATAGTTAAGGCTCCTATTTTAAATATAAATAAATAAACTAGATTCATTGGGAACTGGTAATCAGTAGACTGAAGAACATCACCGAAATAACCAAATTTCCATTGTGGGTTTTTTCTGTAGTAAGAATAACAATGTTGCAGAGAATTACTAAAACAGCCAAAGGAGAAGGTAACAGAGTTCTTAAATCTTCCAAAATCCATTCCTTGGTGAAGTCAGAAAGTATAACTTTAAGACTTGTATGATGGCAGAGAATGGATTAAAAGTGCGCAGAGAGATCATGAAAAATGCATTTTATCATTCTTTCCTGGTAGAATATTCCTTTTTGTCAAAATTGTAAGCTTCAGGTTAAAGTTATCAACTGAGATTGAAGGGAAGGAAGCACAAGCAGTGCTATGTGGGCCCTATGCTCAGTGTAAGCATATTAAACTAGAGTGATTATCCCAGAGTTTTCTAATCTACATAACTGGATCGTTTGGGGATAGATTTAAAATTATTTGATATAATAATTAACTCTCCCAAATCTATTTTTTCCCTGAGAACTACTGAAAGATTTAACAAATAAACACTTCGTGAGAATTCCCCAGTATATAAAAAAATCCTATTGCTGTTTCATAATCCTGTAAAAAATTGCAAGAGGTTAGATTGTCAGGAAACTTAGTAGAGTTTCAACTTTAATGTGAGCAATTACATTGAATCTCTTGTATAGGCAGTAAAAGAAGATATAAATATTTACTGTTGCTCAGTTGCTGTAAAGCAGTTCTTTATAATTTACTATTATTTTTTGTCTGCATGTTTACATCTTTTTATATAGCATATGTGTGTATTAGGTATAAACAAAATGTAGTAAGATACAGAGGATATAGGTAATACATGTATTTCTGTGGTGCTATTTCCATCAGTTCATATCTAATATTTCCTGCTCTCTGATCTAAATACCTGGTGGACTTTAGAAGTTGGAATTAACTGTTTCTACTTAGCCTTTAAAATCCAATGTGATAACGGGTTGATATGGAGAATAATAACTTAGTTGAATTTAAAAAATTTGGTTAATTGTCTTTTGTAAATGTGACAAATACAGACTTGTGTATTCACAGGTCTGCAAATTAGGAGTGATTGTGTTTTAACAAGGCACAAACAGCTAATAATATAATAACACATTTCATCTGTGTTCTGAAAATGGCATCCATGAGCAATTGGAAGCTAATAACTGTGCAGTGTATTTGGAACTTCATAATGATTTGGGCTTTTCTGCAGTCTTTCTGGGGAGATCTGTGCGTGTGTGTTCAGCAGTGGCAGAATGAAAAGATAAGAAAGTGCTAAGGATAAAAGTGCTAAGTGCTATTACAAACTAATATACAGGAATAATAAAAATATGGTAAGCGACCTGACCTTTGAGGTGCAAACTGTGGTGGGTTATTAAATGCTCCTGTATGGTTCTATCAATCCAGCTTAAAAATGGGCAGTGGGAAGAGCGAACGGAAAAGCGTTTGCATGCATGGGTGTAGGCACAGGAGCACACAGAAAGAGCTGCCTGCTTCTCTCCTGCTCTGTGGTGCCACAAACCTTGTTCTGTGGGAGCTCAGAGCCTGACAAACAAAAACCTCACCCAGTTAACAAGAAACACTTTTCCAAAGCTGTTTTCAGGAGCTGCCACCCATGCCAATGAGGTGGAAACAGAGTCTGAAAAATGCAGTGGCCTATCCAGGAAGCCAGGTAAAACCCTGGAGCACTCCAGGACCCAGTGAATCCCTGTGCCAGGTGTGGGTGCTGTGTGAATGGTGGAGCACAGCCTCAGTGTTAAGAATGTCTCCTGTATCTGTTCTCTAAATCCTGGAAGGACTTCTACATGTATCCTTGATTTTATGATAGTTTATGAGGTCCTGTTAAGATTTTATAATGTGGAACTTGAATTTTCACAGAATGTGTCTTCTGAAAGAAAGCTTTAAAATCACTAAGAAATGTTGTGACTTGTAAAGTGTGTGCAGTCATGGAATTATACAGCTCCCAGAGACACAAATCAGTCACACATTATTATTTAGGCAATACGACTTAAGTTTTAAATTCTTGAATTTGAAAGTATATATTGCAAGCATGAATATGCACTATTTAAAAGAAAGAGAAAATCTGTGATGAAAATTTTTTGTGGCTTGTACCTTGAACCACAGATTTTATGGAGACAACATAGTTTTTATATGAAAGGAAACAGTTCAAATTTAGGGCAATAACCACTTGGAAGCTTAAAGAGTCTAGCTACAATGAAATTCTACAATTAACCTTAAAATATACCTCTGTAGAACTGCAAATTAATCAGTTCAGTTTTATATCTTAATCAACCATGAACTAGCAATTCTGTGCATTGAACAATAGAATAGCAGATTTCAATATAGCAATAAATTGGATTCTTAGTGTATCTGTAATAGGAAATTTAATCCTGTAATTCCTCTGTGTCACTAACTTGACTCTAGATCATGGTAAATGATCCCCAAAAAAATTCTTAGTCTATTCAAAACCCATATCAGATAAGATGGACATACATGTCTTGTTTGACAAATGTGTAAACACCTTTTACTTAACTGGAAACATCATAATAGCTGACAATAGCATCATAAGTCACTGATAGGTTGGAAGCACTATTAAATTTCTCAAAAGCACTCTGAGACAGATGTTTAAATTTGTTTTAATTTGTACAACCTTCAGAATTTCAGCTGGAACTGGAAAAGGAGCTTGATTTGCTGTGTTGTGGGAACAGAGCACCTACTAATCCAAGCAGACTAAAACCTACAATGACAACACATGGAAAAGATTTTTTAAAAAAGTAATTTCTAGGAAACTATCGGGGATGTGAAGCTTAAAATACATGAAGTCAAAAACTGCATTTTTATAACACAGCTGTGAAATGTTATTGAGTTTGGATGGGACACTTTTAAGGGTTAACACTGTTCAGCACATGGTGTCCACAGTGGCTCTGAAGTCAACCAAGTATGAATTTGTCCCATGCTGAAGGATAAGTGCGATGTGATGTGATGGTTTTTCTGCCTTTCTTCTTGAAACAACCAGATTTATTTGAAATGGGTGAGCTGTTGTGCTCAATCTGTTCACAGTAGCTCCCTTCCTATCTTCATACTTAGCTGCCATTAACATTAACTGCAGGTATGCACAGAGAAAGGAAATTAAATGTCTTAATTTTCTTGCATCTGGTAGACAGCTGTACTTTAAAAGCACACCATAGAGGAGAGTGAGGAGAGAACAGCTCTTCCTTTTATCTCCTGATCCCTGCTGTAATAAATACAGGGTAGGGAATGAAGTATTGCAATATCCAGCTACTGCTGAAGATTTTACAACTAAACCTCTGGACAGCATGGTTGAAAGGAATTAGCAAATTACTGTTCAAAACTCACTGTGGACAAATTCAAATAGTACATGGCAGCTTGGGAACATCCCAATCATGCAGTTGGACAGAGTTAGTGTGGGAAAAGGTGTTCTTTTTCCAGTCTGTGCATATTTATGGTGAATCCATGGCATTCCTATTTTTTTTTGGTGAAAGTGAGACAGCAGCATCCTTTTCCTCACCCACCTCAGTACACAAGAATCTAAAATTAGCTCGGTGTTATTAAGCATTGCCTGTGACAGGGTCAGACTCATAGCACCAGAGATCAGGGCAGCTGGCTCCTGGAGAAAACCAGGGAAAGGAGGGAGTGGTTGGTGTTATGGACTGTGACTGAGCTGCCCACAGCTGGCTCAGATCCCTCTGTGTCTGCAGCCACACAATTCAGCGACCAAACACTTGATGCAGATCACCATACAATGAGTTATCAGGGCATTCTAGGACCCACTCGAGTTGGTGTTTACTGCTCCGTTGTGCATGCAATGTTTTTCCTTGGGTGCATTTCCATGAGCAGACGGAGGTGATCTGTGATGAATGGCCACTGATCTCCCTCTCTGCCCAGGGCAGAAGGTGGGGCAGCCCATTTTGGTGACAGTGCAGTTTCAGATTGGATTAACTGATTATGAAACCACATCCTTACACAGCAATGTCAGTGTAATAGGAATGCAGACAACAATTGGATTGTCATATGAATGAGCAAATGATTTTCTTCAATAAAAATACTAAATTTTTTATCCTAACACGTCTTTCCATGTCCTGCCATTTGCCATTCACCATAGTGCAGCTGCAGCAATATTCCTAACATCCTAACATCCATTATACATGGATGTATAACAAAACTTTTACCCAAAAGACCTCACTATCTGATCAGGAAAAAATAAGCTCCAACCTCAACTAATCCTTTTCTTTCAGCTCCTCATTCAGATTAATATGTGCAAATTCCCTCGCAGAATCCCTAACTGCTTCTAAATTTTTCCATCTGTGGACACAACTTTCTTTGGTTTTTATTTGCAGTGGAGAGCTTATCTTGGTGTATGCATTTTCAGCACATCCAAGTAATCATCTTTGTTTTTCAGTTTCTGTGTAGTTTTGAAGAATTGCCAGTTTACAAGTGGTCAGTCAGCACTCAGTGTGTGCTCTCTAGTAGACTGTGATAATTTTTTGTAATTTTACAATGTGAAGATTATTGTAAAAGGGAAAGTGAGCACTGACAATTCCTCAGAGTGGTATGTGGTTATTTTTGCTTTGGACTCAAATAGGCCGGTCCCTAGTCACAGTGGCAGATATATCATCCCAGTTATGTAATAAATTTGTCACTTTTAATTCTATTTGGGAAGATTTAAAGAATTTAGGGCTTTATGATTTGGGACTCAGTCAGTACATAGTGTTCTTTCTGCACCAAGGGAGGAATAAAAGGTCTTGTTTTATGACTTGGCTGGTTGTCCTGCCTGTGATAGTTTTCTCCACTGTGTTTGTTTTTCTTTGATAGAATTATGGATGACAAAAGAGAACCACAAGTAGCAAACTGCCAAATGACAACTTGACTTTAAAGACCAGAACTGACCATGAATGAAGTGAAAACTCTTTCCACGAGTGTAAACACCTAATTCTTTTCTCACATGAGTGTCAATCAGAGTAACTCCTGTGAGCCTGCAGTGATTCAGCTCAAAATAAAAGATGTGAAGCAGCATTGTTGTCACTGCTTCCAATATGGTGCTGTGTTTGATGGGACATGGTAAGTGTTGTTAGAATTAAGACATTCAAAGTAACAGCAGGGGGTAATCTTAAGAACTAAATTTAAACAGAAGTACAGCCCAGACATGTCTTTTTCCATTTGAAAGATGTGCATTTAAGCTGGCTGTGCAAAATCCAATTACTATTAAATAAATGTTTAAGGTAACAATTCTGCTGAAGTCAGTTTGAGCATCTTTGAAGCAGATCTCAGCATAACTTCTCTTGCTTTTGCTTGTTTGCATTTTATTGTCCCATCTTGTGCTCTGCATAGCTTGAGAATCACAGTCAGCTGACAACGATTCCTGCTATAAACAGAAACCCTTTTTTCACTGTGTTTCCAGAGAGTATAGTGCTTCACTGAAGCAAGGGAGACCTTCCCAAAGAACAGGGCACTGCAGAGACCAAGAGTATAATTGCTTGGCTGCTGAGCACCTGAAAGTTTCTGCAGGGCTTTTGAATGCCTTGGCATAAGGTGGGGTAAAACACAGGTCATGTTTACAGGGTGTTATTATTCCTCTGTAATGATGCCAGTGTACCTCTGCTTTCCTGTGGGAATGCTCTGTTCCAGAATAATCCTTTGAATCCTTTATTTGAAAATAGAATGCCTGCAGAAAGGAGAAACATGACAATACTTTGGGTCTGATACGTGTTCATCTGCAGTTCTCCTGGGTCAGTATAGCCATGCAGGCAAGATTTCATCACAGAGTGCAAAAACCAGGAGGGTTTCTGTGTTTTGAACTGATACATCTGAATCTTACAAAGACTTCCCCCTATGTTAGAGTATGTGAGCTAGTAGGCAATGCTCTTTTAAAAACATTCTCTCACATGCCTCATGTTATTAAAAAAAAAATAAATCTCATGTACAAAACAAAGCTACACCATTACAGCTGCTGTCGTATCTCCTTTATATCTCTCAAAAATTCTTTTCAGCCTTGATGCATCTTCTGGGTATCCAGATCCAGCTGGTGAGCTTTGACTGTTTTATTCATTTTTTGCCTTATTTTACCTCATATGATCATTTAATTCTCAGTGCCAGCTATTTGAAATCCACCCTTAGAAGGAAACAAAGCCTAACAGAACCAGAAGCATTTTCTAGCAAATATATCCAACTTCTCATACCGTTCACTTGCCTGCATCTCATCACCTTGTACCTGTTTCTCTGTTCGCTTGCTTGACACTAAAACCTTCTGAGGCAAGACTGGGTTTTATTTTGTGTTTGCATAGTGAAGGGGTGATTTTTCCCTGTGCTGCAAATACTGCTAGCATATGTGCTTTCACAATAGTAATGAAGAAAGGTTCTATTACTCCAGAGAATAAAGAAAGAAGAAAATAAAAGCAATGGTGGTAGAGATGGCAGGATGCAGACAGAATGAAAGTAGAAAGATAGAAGAATATGGTGGACTTCCCAAAACTCCAGAGTTATATAACTTCATATAAATTTCAGAAGAGTGTGAATTTATGTCCATATCATTATCAGATCATTCTACTTTATTATTCAATTTTAATTAAAAAAAAAAACCAACCCAGCTCCTGAAGAGTGTGTTTATCCCTGCAGAGTCCTTTCAATAAAATAAAATGAAAGGCAACAGCTAAGTCAGTATTCTGCATTTCTGAGGTATACACAGGTCAGAAAAAGAAAAAGAAAAAAGGGATGGAGTAAAACTGTCTGATCTCATTTTACACTCAGACCTGATTAAGGTTTTACATAAGATGATCAGTTGCAGTAACCCTACACAAATATAATAAAGACTTTTAAAAGGCATAATGAATGGAATTTTAAATTTATATTTGTCAAATAGCAACTCTCACTTAATAAAAACCCTCCCCGGACTGAGATTCACTAAAACCGGATTAAAATCTGAGGTAAAACAAGTAGAAACTAAAATAAAAATATTGATAATTGCAGTGTGTTGTGACAAAACACAGTTCTTTGAAGCAGATCAAAGCTGTGATAGGGTTGTGACTTGCTCTGGCCAGGAAGAGGTGAGAAATTTTAATTTTCATTTGGCTTAACAAAACACATTGGGCAGATCATTTAAATCAGATGAATTCATCTGATCCCAGCACTCCTTGATATCCCTTATGAAATCTACAGAGTCCAATTATACTTCAGGAAACCTTGTTGTTTCATTCTACTGGTTACTGAAATCTTTGGTTACTCAATTAATGGAGCAAAACTGTGTTTCAACACTCATTGTCTCTCTCTGGTAGCTGCAACCCATGACAGAAACCACTGCGCTCCAAGGCAGGAATAATGGCATGAAATTCCACTGCATTCCATGGAATTCTCTCATGTTGGCTCTCCAACCACAGGCTTCAGGTAGTTTTGAAAACCATTATGGTCCTTAAAGCTCTTTCTTCCACAGGAGCCAGGTCCTACTCCTAGCAAATCTATTTAAATTTTCACATGTTCCTCTGAAATATTTCAGGTCAGTTCTTCTGGATGCTTGAACCAGTTACTTAAATCCTTATATATTTCTTATGGAAAATTTATTTCTTTTTATGTAACTTTCCATTGTTATGGCTGGAGATGTCAGCAGGGATGTAGAATTTTGCAAGAGTTCTTCAGATTTCACAGATGTTGATTTGCCCAGAACTGAAGCAATGAAAAGTGTCTGCAGAACCAGGTGTCCTAGCTGAAAAGGAATATAATAGAACATAAAATATAGAAAACTCAGCTGTGTTATACTGCATCTTGGAAAAGCGGTCAGTAAAAACCTATTCTAAGAGACATTTAGAAAATGTGACTAAAAATTAATTCATTTATTTAATTTTCATCTGGGGCAAAATACAATTATACCTGAGTGTGACTGCCTCTGCTGTGATATTTTCTGTAAAAACAGTCATGGATCAACTTGATCCCTGGTATAATTATATGGCATTAAACTGTCAAATATGCTTAGCACACACACAGGAAGACAGGAGGTCATTTGTGGCAGCAAAGCTTTGGAACATGGAGTCTTCTGCGAGTGGTTGTTGTTTTGTAAGCGATAGTTGTCGCTTCAATAGCTCCTCTGTTGTCAAGACTTTTGGTTGAAGCATGAGAAGCAATTCCTCGCTGGGCTCGGTGCTGCTGTTGACTGGGGGATGGAGTGAACGTGCTGTTGCCGGGAAACTGAGAGGGAGAGGCAGAAGTAAAACATGGCAGGTGGAAGCAGCGAGTGGAAGTGTGGAAATGGTGGGGCTCCCTTTCAGTCTGAACAAGATGTCCTTGGTTTCTGTCAGCCTGTGCCTGCTGTAGCAGTCTTTGCATAGGTTGGGGAAGGAGGTGCCTGGCTGTCGCTGGGAAGTTGTGGTGTGGTCAAAGCACAATGAGGTGTGATTTCAAGTAAAATGTTACATCACTGGCAGAATGTTAGGGGAGAAAACGTTATACATGTTTCAAGAGCAAGAGAACTATCTGAATAGTGATTTTATATTTATGTTGCTTATTTTAGGTGAAGATGTACCCATTTAGTGGACTGTGGGGTAGCAGAAGAACCAAAAAACTCTAAACAAGCCAAAAAAGGACACAATAAGTTGGGGTGAAGTATCTCAGTTTTTAATCAGAGGACTTTCAAGAAAATGCCATGACTGTCATTCCAGACAGAGGTCTGCAGATGCTACGAAAGGATAAATAAATAAATAACAGAAAGATAAAGAAGAGGGACAGAAAGCATATTGGAAACTATTTATGTTTTCAAGAGCAGGCCACAGTGTTGGTGCATCATGTTCATCCTGACGGAGCAAACATTTTTAAAAAGGAGATGGTAGGAGATAAAAATGACAAGAATTTTTACTTAGAATAAATGTGTACATGATGGCTGGCATCTTGGTGTGAACTAAATCATGTTGTCCAGAATGAAAAAATTTAGATAAATTTGCCTAAAAGACTAAAAGACCCTGAGTGAGGCTGTAGGATTTATGTTCTCTACAAGCTGGACACCAAGGGAAAACTTTAACCCATATTCCCCAATGGCAGAACCCAACAAAATGAAAAATAACATTTTTGGATTAGAGCCAGCTGAGTTTTCCTCTCATGCCCCCAACTAAAGTAGGATCTACAGGGAGTATGTTAAACCCAGAAGTCAATAAATTTCGTACTTCATTTGGAATAAAACCGGCAGGGAACCGTAGGAAGTATGAACTTTAATTTTAGATATCCATTCCAAAGATAAAAAGCTTTTTGTCTTCCAAAGGACAAACTGACCTAGGATGTTACAGAAATCTGGGTTTTTTTTAGTACTCACATAATGGGAAATGAAAAGTTCCTTTTTTCAGTGGTGGAGATTACAGAAAAAGAGCTAAGGACCTTCACATGGGAAGGAATATGTTAGAGCAATTTAAATATAGCACGGCTTCCTTCATGTGCTGTCAAGGAGCAGGCTGTTGTTTTTTGTCTTCTGAGGATGAAGAGGTAGTAGGGGGTAATCTGGCTGCTGTAGCTCATGGCTACAGTCAGATGATCTGAGACAGTATTTATGCCAACATGTAAAAATATAGTAATATATAAGGGCTGTAAATTGAACCACGCAATTAACACTGGAAATCAAAGATGTGACACTGAAACTGCTGTAAAACAGTTTCCCAAATTAATAAGTGCATCAAATAACAAAGAGTATACTTGTAGGTACAGTTATAGGTACTATTGGAGGTACAATTGACTATATAATAAAGCAAGGATCATAGCCTAAATAGATTTGGAATTAAAACAAGAATGAAAGTGAGGAGAGTGCTGCCAAGAAGTTAAACATGGAAAAGGAGAATTGTGCCTTGGAATCCTGCTGTATTTTACACTGCATAGCTTTATTAGCAGGAAATATTTAATTAATGAAGTCTGGAGCAGAGAAATAGTGAAATATGCCAAAGATGACTATAATAGGTAATAACAGCCAGAGAGTAAGGGCAAAACCCTGCCCCATGGAAACCAATGAACTTTTGCCGTTGATTGAGTAGGTTCAACATCTTCCACAAGAAGTCACCAGTAGGAAATCACTATGAGAAATGCCCAGATAAGATGCCTTGAGGACATTTACATTTGGATACCAAAACTTCTATAAAAAATTAGTTACTAAACCTGACCCACTGAATATAAATTAAGAAAGGAATCTCTAGCCATCCAAAGTTGCTCAGTCCTCATTCTGCCAACCGTACTCTGAAGTAAAATCAATAGGACTCTTCAAAGGGCAAGGTACTGCTCACTGTAATGCAGTGACTTGCTAAAATACATCAGAAACCATTTCTGGTTTAATTTAATTCTGGCTGTCTAATTTCTGCAAATGTTGATGACAAATAACTTAGTGAATAAAGTGTTATTTTACATACGTTTACTTGAAGTCATTCTAGTTTCCAAGCTTTGCTTGTGATGTGGAGTTTCTATGATCCCTTGGCACATCACAACTCTGACTACAGCTCAGCCAGGGTAGGTACTCTCATTCCAACCTTCCATGCACTAAGAATAACTGCAAAACAAGTTCATGTCCAAAATTCATGGAACCTGTTGGGGTCATATGTATTTGGAGTGATGCCCAGCATATGCATTGCAAACTTTCAGCATGTTGGAAATGCTAATACATTTTAAATATATTCCATCAGATTCAGCCAAGACATGCCTATGAGCACAGACTGATGCAAGAGGAAGGACGTGCCAATTAAAGCTAGTAGCAAGTCACTTCAGTGTGGGCAGAGTGCTGCTTTCTTCCAGGTGAAAATCCAGCTGAATGACATATCCACAAGTCATCTGCTCGCTACAGAGCATGGCAGGGGGAAATCTGGCTTGTGTTACGCTTTATTGGCAAAATGTCTGCAGAAAGTGAATCAAAGCAGCATAGGCAAGAATTAATGGAAAACCTCTGAGTTTCCTTTGCTTTGGCTTCTGGAACAGGCCAGCCTTGAGCCATGTCAAGGGAAGCACATCAGAAATTTTCGTGACACATGAGGGGATGTAATGCTCTGGTACAACATTTTGGTGCCATCCAGCACTAAAAGAAGAGAGAGATTTAAAGTTCTTCCACTAGGAGCTCAGTGCCAGGTCCATTGCTGTGTGCCCCCACTCCCCATGCCCTGTGGTGCTGCACACAAACGTGGCTGGCAGATAAAGGATGCATGGGAGCAGAGAGGGGGAGAGGCAGTGGTGCTGGAGTCTGGAGTTGTCCTAGGTAAGGGAGAACTTTGGTGTGAGGCTCACACTCAAGTTAAGTTAGCTGGCAGGTCTTGAAGGCTAAATTTTAAATTTAAATAGATAGGTATTAGAATTGCAGATATTGGCACTCTATTTTGGGAATTGAAACAATTAGTATATAACTTTACCTGACTGCTTTAGTGATGGCTGTTGTCCTTTTCATATGGAGACAGGAAACACTTGTGAAGAACATTGCAGTATTCAGCTATAAGGAATCAGAAGAATTACCCCCAGAACCTAAAAAACCCTAAATAGGTTAGAGAAATTCCTAATCTTTTAGAGAGTATTTGTAAGCAGAGGAATTTTTTTACCATGGCGAATAGTCTTTCAGCCTCACATTATTCTTTTAGCAGAGAATTCCACCTGGAAGCTGTTGTAGGTAGAAGGTGAAAGAGGAAATAACACTGTCTACATTTTGCAAATGGGAAATTAAAGAATAGTGCTCAATGGCTAGATCTGCAAAGTTAGTAATTTAAAATCCCCTGGAGTCGGATGTCCAGATGCCCATAAAAACCTTGCCCTGAGCGACGTGCCTAAGGTCACAGGGGAAGTCTGTGGCAGAACAGGAATTTAAATCAGCTCTCCTTACTCACTTAAACAACATTATATTTCCTTTGAATTAAGCCATGCTTTCCCAGCCACATATTGCTGAGCTTTTCTGGTTTTATGAAGACCCCAATTCTACAGTAAAATCCATGTCTCCCTCAGCTTCCTTTATGGCAAGACACTAAAGTTAACCTACTCATACCATCCAAATTTAGATATTTAATCCAGCTGCCTGTGATAGGACCTCTGTGTCTGCACATAATCAGGGAAGCATGCTGTGAGCAGAGTTAGGTAGTGAGGATGCTCTGAATTGTCCTCTCCAGACTCCATTGACAACATTGGGTGTCCATTCTACTACAGTTCAATGTCAGATAGTTGCCTAAATTGAAGAGCCATTGGAAATAGGGGAGGTTTCACCACTAAAGGAAAGTGAGGCAGAAGGGAAAAGAGACAAAGTCCTTAAATAGGTTTTTAGTCAATGCATTTTGGAGCACCTGCCTTCTCTGCCACACTCACTACTCAAACAGAGAAGAGTGAATAATTTTTAATAACTAAATGTTACTTTGTGAAGTCAGTCTAAAAATCAATTAAATTTAAGGGCCTTGTTTATTAAATAACTGTTCTTAATACTGATTAGAGAATGATTCATTTTGAAGTAAATGTAATTAACATAGTTAATTAATGACTAGAAATGATGGGGAAAACCTCAGGGAACCCCCTTTAATACTGCAAAGGTACTCATTCTAATATATAAGTATATACATTTATGACAGATGGATCATTTTAGGAACTGAGCTCTTTTAACCACCTTTATATACAGTGTAGTATTCTACATCATGTACTGTACTCTAATTAGGGTAGGCGATTCAGTTAAGTGATCAGTCAGATAATTTATTTATGAAGCTGTTATCCAAACTGTGAAAAAACCAATCATGAACAATTAGAGCTTTTTAAAGCTATTCCTTAAATGGTCTATTTTTGAATGAGGACTCTGTCAAGGGAATGGTATAATTTCCTCTATTTTGTCATTGAAAGGGGCATTTTAAACACAGTCCTTAGTTTTTAACAGACTGATTCTAAGCTTATTGTTGTCAATGCATTGACATCTTTGACAATTCACTCAGCCCATAATTACAGGCAGTGTGAAGAGCAAGGGAGCTGCCCTGAGTGCTCATTGCAGGGCAGGAGGGCAGGGCACAGGCTTGTCCCTCACAATTACATGTTTCCAAAAAGGTTTCTAACAGAAGTTACTCCCAGGAAATTCCCACACTGAAGTTTGATTTTTACTACTGAAGAGACAGCAAAAGAAATTACAATTTATTAGAAAACTGATTCAGTAACTCATATTTCTGTGGGCTCAGTAAGACACAGAAAAGTAGCAAAACTCCCCAAATGATCATTATCTGAATAAAAGAGAAAAATGTAAATTTTTGGGGAGATATTTGTTCAAGGTAGTAGCATGGATTGCCACTGAAAAGCCACCTCTCTTCAGAGAGAACAAATGTCCCTGTTTTAAACCATCTGACTTTCCTCAAGGGTAGGAAATGTCCCTGCCCAGGTGGGCTGTGATCACAGCTGGTTAGATAAAGTACCCAGTTATTCCATGTATCGGAACCCAGTGCTCCCTGAAGGGAGCATCAGTATCATAATCACCCTGGGGTCTGCCTTGGGAAATAATAAGGCATGAGGAGAATAGTTAATTCTATGGAAAATATCATGGAAGAACTGAACATCAGGCTCCAAATAAAAATTCACGAAGTAAAAGCAATGTATCCAGTGTGAACAAAGTCTCCCAAACTTTTAATCCCTGTGCTTCCATTTCAGAGTTAAATAATACTAGAATTCTTAATATCAGTAACGAACTTACAGGCTGTTCCATTTTGTAGTCTTAAATGTCCCCAAATATTTGTTTTAAAGTCTTCAGTGCAAAAAAACTTCAGTTATGCTTGAATTATGTCTTCAAGGAACTGCCTTGTTCTCCAGGGCTCCCCACAGAGGAATCCGTGGGAGGATGCAGAGGCACAACTATGTCATGGGCATATGCCAATGCCTGGAAGATGCATTCCCTGGGTCATGAAGAGCCTTTGGATCCCTCATGCCCAGGTAAAAACACAGTCAGCCAGCAGCAGCTACTTCAGATAAAATGATGGCAACAGACTCCCCGTTGTTCCAAAGCAGCATTGTGTGCCCTGCATCTGCAGGCACATTGTTTTAGGCACTTGTTCCCGATGTTTCCTCTCTGCTCTGGGTGAATTTCCAAAAGTTTAAGACCCAATATTGCTTGGAGTTTCCCTGGGGCTTTGCTCTGCAGCTGCCCTGCTTTCTAATGGTACAATCATACTCCAAACTGACAGGTGTTGCCAGCATAAGCGAGTGAGGAGAAATAATAAAAAGGGATCTAAAGAGCTCAAAAATATGTGCAGGAAGCAAAATGAGATTCAAGCTGGAGAACTGCAAGCTGATATATCTGGAGGAATTGATAAATTCAGTTCTGGCCAGCTCAATAGCAGAAATGTGAAAGGAATTTAGAGACAACCAACAGAAATGATCAAGGGGCAGGACAGTGTAACTCCTGCAGATCATGAGTAGCACAAACTGGGCAGTCCCAAAGCTCTCACTCAGCACACGGAAGGTGATTATGGTTTTCCAGAATCCAGCCCTATTCTCACCCCAATAAAAGGCAGAATTAATGTTCAGATGAAAGGCAATGAGGACAATCCCAAAGAAGGTTCAGGGGTAGGAACTGACCAAACTCAGGTGCAGGAAGCCATGGGACACAGTGTTTCCCATGGACCAAATCTGCATCAGCATCAGGACAGGCTTGAAAGAAACCTGGACCATTTTATTCCTGATTTCTTACTCCATAGGTTTTTGGGCTGCTTGTGTGCTTATTACCTAGATGTGATTTTACTTTCTAGTGGCTTTAGGAGATAAAAGATAATAAGTGCTCAAGTAAAAATATGAAGGAATTGTGGGTTTTGAAACAGAAGCTAGAAGATTTTCTTGCACATTTAAAATGGCATGTGTTTGGCTTTGATTCTAAGGTGTTACTTGTCTGCAAAATGGTCAAAAGAGATTATAGATGTACTTGATCTCAGATTAAATTGTAATAAATTAATTCTAATTTATCATATTCTAGTTAGACTATATTTTAAAATTGTTTCATTAGTCTGAGCACAATAGACAATTCTAAAATATTGTATATTTAATAATTCCCTATACTTTAACATAGTATATGGACAGTAAAAAAGTTCAGCTGCCATAGTCACTGTGTAATTTAAAACAAAACCTTGGTGAATTGAAAGATAATGTTTTCCAGGACACCTGAGCCTCACAAGGTATTGTACTGTGAAAATTCATTTATAGTTGGTATTTTCAGTGTATATTTTTGCATCAACTGCATTTATTTCAGAATAATTATTTTCACTACTACTATATACTTTATCCTTGCCATTTGTTTTTGTCCCTTATCATTAAAAACCTCAGCAATTCAATACACTTTTCAACATTTCCTTTCCTGAGCACAGTAATGCAAAAGAAACAATTGCTGTCTTGTGTGTTGTGAACTATTTGAACATGTCCACGACTCCACTGCACATAGGCAATGTTTTAGACACAGGCAGCTCGATATAAATTGTGCACTCCTGGAGGATGATTTTAGGTGACTAGGAAGCTGAACATCTGTTCTGTAGGTGAACAGAATGGCAGCTAATCTCATATTGTCAGCGTGTTTATTCCCAGCCTTTTTTTGTTTGATGCTTGGCTCTGCCTCAGCACGGATGATGCAAATGGCATCTTTTGAGAAGTAAGAGCACACAAGTATTTGAAACACGGGCAGGGCTGATTTAAAATCTTTTGCCACAAGTTGATCATGCCAGCTGTTGGGAAGTGCTCACCAGCAACCATATGTTGTGAACGAGATAAGCAATTACTGTGCACCATCCAGGCTCTGTGCTGAACAGGGAAATCTTGTGCTTTTAAGGTAGAACTCCCCAGGAAAAGCACTACCCCACTCCCTCTGTCTGTAACCACCTATTAGAGGGCATTGCTAATAAATACCAGCAGTAATACTTAGTGAGAGATCACTGAGCCAAATAATAAAGTCACTGCATACCCTTGGGTTACAATTCCATGTCTCTGCAAGAATAATTTTCCGCAGCAAGGACTGCATGGGACTGTGTTTGTGTTATTGTTTTTTCCGCCTCACAATTGTTGTTTTCATTGTGACTGAGCCCTCAACCATTTGTTAACAATTTAGGTTTTTGTCAGACGTGTGGCAGAGAATGTGAGTTGTTTTGGAAAAAAACAGTTGGAACAAGTTACTTTGACTGGCCTATAGAGTTAATCAAGATGACAATAAAAACAGGAGTGCAGCTCCAGCCTGTTCCTACAATACTGAGTAATAGGCCAGAGGGTTTTTGTGGAAGTTCTCCCCATGTTATTCCAGGAAGGTGGTGAGAGCTGTGTGCCCCCAGCTCTTGTTTCCCCAGCCTGCAGAAACACAGACTTGCTGAACAGTTTTTTCCTGCTGTTTGTGGCCCTGAGCAGACGCTTGCAGGTGAGAAAATATGGGGGAAATAATATTCTGTTAGCTTTTACTAAGGATTTGGGATTATAATGTGGGATGTTCTGTATTAGAGGATATCTAGCAACCTTCCCAGAAGCATAATTTTTACAATAGCTTTCAACTCTATGCAGAGACTATGAGCATTTTTGTCTGTCAGTATTGCAGTAGGACCAATGCAGATACTGAAGAATCAGTACTCAGCTGAATGCCACTGGTAACAATTGCTGGTGACAGTGCCTTTTCTTTTATTCTTCATCCATGTTTGTGGCCCCCTTGAGCTGCAGGAGAACTTTCTCCAGTTAATATGTAAAAGCAGATGCTCTGCTTAATTTTCTTTAATCTGTCTCCTGCATCTTGAAGAGGCTCACTGCATTCATACAATGCCTTCAAAGACTGACCACAGGATATAGTTTCAGATACTAAATTACTCTCAGAAAATGTATAGAAGGCCTTCTTATTTATGTGTATTTCTGAAAGGGATATACAAAATTATTATCAAAATAATAGAAGTTGATATGGCCTTGCAGTCTATGAAGAAGACTATGGAACGTCACATCTTTTTATTTTCATAAGTGGAGAATTCCCCCTGCTCCAATAACTATTCTTTGCATTTGGTGTAAGTTTAGGACTTGTTTAATAAACAGCTCACAGAGCTGTTGAATTTTGTATTTTGCATTCATAGCATTTCTGCCTAATTTGGAGGTAATCACCTCAGATATTCGAATGGATTAGGGAGGGAATGGCTTTTCATACAATCAAATCCATTGAATGGGTATTTTTACTGGAAGGGGTTGTTTTGGGGGACTGTAGTCCAAGAGCAAAGCATGGATTTGTAATATTTTGATGAGAAGAAATTGGTTATGAAGCAGCTTGCCTTTGCCTTGAAGAGGCTGAGAACGTTGCAGTGCTGGACTCTCAGGAAACGTGGTTTTTCTCCTGAGACCCTGAAACAGGAGCTGAGCAAAGCTGAAAATCAACCTCCCCATGTAGGTGCTCTGCACTCCTAGAAACCAGTGCCAAAAAAGTCCCCAGAAAGGGACACCTTCTAATGGTAACACACTGAATGCCAGCTGTGAGCAGATAATGTCCTTTTGACCTGTTATGTGCCATCCTGTGCTGCTCCATCTCATTACATTTTATTTTGAGTCTTCGCATACACAGATGCAGAACAGTTCAGAATAAGAAACTAAAAAGGCTTGTACTGGGGATAGCTCAAGAATTTTTTATATAGTTACAGAAGAAATTCCTCTCCCACCCTCCTGAAATGTGATCATTACAATAACATATATTCCAAAAGAAAGCATCTGTATCAACACCTCCTGACATAATGAATGGAAATACTGACTTTGCCTATTATTATTATAAAGGTTGTTAGTTCTGCTAATAAAATGTTTCTTAAGCTCCACAGCTAGATGGGTTTCCTGTGGAATTGTCTAAACCCTTCCAATGCTAACTGTTTGCAATATTCAGAAAAGTATTTGCAGAACTGCTGTACAAGAATAAGGCCACCTTTCCCAGGAAATACAGCTCCAGTTACAGTTGTATTGAAAAGAGGCCAAAGAGGCCAGAGCAGAGCACTTATAGACACATTTCCTCGTCATACATGGAATGCTGAATTATTGCTGCCATGCAGTGCTTGGGTTTAGAACTGAATTTGCAAGGGGAAGCTGACTGCAGCAGGACCAAAGGGCATGGAGACAGAGTCCTGCAGACTTTACCATTCCAAACCTTTCTGTCCCACACATACAGTGCACTTTAGCTGCTTGTGGGTTATTGTCTCTTTTCCAAAGCCCACAGGCTGCCTCGCCCTTCATCTTCCTGAATTCTTTACCATTTTCTGGCAGCCATCTGCTGTGTCTCAGTCGGAAATGTCTGCTCCTCTGTCTTAATTTAAAAAAAAAGAAAACAAACCCACAGCATTTTCTTCCAGTTCTTTTGGAGAGCAGTGCACACCCTGGGCTGCTGCTCACAGTGAGCTGTATCTTTGTCTCCATGGCTGTAACTTTGTGCAGAGAGAAAATGGGCAGATGTAAGATCAGCTTGCAGAGTAAAAAGTGGATGAGCCTCCAAACAATCTTGTATTCAAACCCAAATTGATTGCTGAACTTTCAGCTCAATTTTAATTTCCCTTGATGCCTTATTTTTAAAACAAATATGCAGGGCTTTTTTTTCCATTGGTATTATCCAGCCTCCTATTGCAGCTGTTGCCAGGATGTTCCAAGCAGCCACACGGGGTGGATGTGAGAGGTCTCAATATCTGCAGATTGGTTACAACAACAATCTCTCTTGTCCCTCAGTTCAAACAATTTAAAATGTCATGTCAGGAATGGAAAGATATTAATCACTGCACAGCTAGAGAGAGTTCCTAGGAAAAAGACCGAAACTGTGGATCCAGAAGCCTGTTGAATGAGATGAGGGGAACCTTTGCCTTGGAAACTTGATTCGGCAGATGTGAAATCCTGAAGGTTCTGAGTCCAGGTCCATGGAGCTCAGCTTCTCTCCTGTTTCAAAGAGAAACACCATGTTGTATGTAGGAGCACTGGCATATGAAGGGTAATATTCAGTTCTTTTGAGATAATTGAAATGTAAAACTAAGCAAAATAGTTTATTTTCATTGTGACATAAGTAACATTTTGTTTAAGCAGCATTTAATGATTATAACAGCAGGGACCAATGATTTTGTTTCATAATTAGCCCTATTAGACTGAAGACATGCACATGGTTGACCTTGAAACAAGAATCAATATATTTTTTTCTTTTGTGTATGTTTTCCCTTTTTCATTTCTTTAATCATTTAACATACTCTTTGATCAATATCTAATGTGATATAATATCTAAGAAAGGATTGAATGCAGATGTTTAACGTAAGTTAAGTTGCATGTTCTTTCACTGTTCTGATGTATCAAATTACCAAACCTTGTAAGAGTGAACAAATATTTATTCAAGTGTAATGCAGATTCATTATGGTGATGTTAGATTATGTTCTGAGGTAATGATTACATGGTCCATTGAGATGTGTTTATTCTCGATTTTTTTAGCTGACCTAGTGTATGATTTTAGGCAAGTTATACCCATACTCCCTGCCAGTCATTTTCTTACCATGTTTATCCTGTCTTGTTTATGTAAATAGTAAGATATTTACAAAAGAGTGAGTCATTGACTGTATTTAATAGGATTTACCACAATATGTTCTGGTCTTGTTTGAATCTGCTTCACATTAAATAATTACTTATAATCAAGGCTTTTAATCCACTGCAGTCACCAATGGCACATTTTCTTTAGGGAATCTGTACATTAATCCTCTCTTATACTGATATTGTTGTAATGATATTAAAGTTGTAAGAGGTTGAACTGCAAAATTCAAATCTAGTAATTTAATAGCCTCAGAAAGCTTTGAGAATTATTCAGTTTAGTAAAAAATCAGAGTAATGGAAATATCAGTTTGTGTGGTAACCCTGGTCACCAGTAGCTCAGGTTGTCCTTCACTTCTCCCTTCAGTTTGAGGGCAGAAGTTTTAAGAACTTGCCCACCCTTTTGTTTCCATAAGACTGACATTCTTTTTTGAAGATGATTTCCCTTTTTCTCCTGCTTGCATTATTTAGTTAAACATAGGAGAGTATCAGCTTCATGAGAAGCTTCAAGTTTTTATGATATCATAGGAATGGCTGAGCTAAAATTGCAATTAAGACCGAAGCCAGATGGAACACCATCAGTAAGACGGGGGTAATGTTGGAATAGGAAAATTTCTAAAGAAACTGAGAAATTAATAAAACAATTCTTTGTCTTATAAACTTGGATAACCTCAGAAAAAAACCAGCATTTTAGAAATACTTAGACTGATCATAAAAACATTTGCTTTTCTTTCTTCTCCATGCTTTTCTCCTCTTCTCCATGACAGGTACTAGTTAAAATAAAAGGTCAGCTGGAGAAAGAGTACAGCAGATTTCTTGAAGACACTAAAAAAAAACCAACTGCTTTTCCCTTGTCCCTAAAAACCAGAGTTGCTCATATTTTGATACATACATGTTCAGTAGCAAATAATGTTTGAATAATCACTTAGAGTGAAGGGGTGAAGAAGTCATGGAAGTGGTATTTGAAACTCTCTAGGAAGAGATTCCTTTTCCTTGTGGACAAAGATTTTTCTAAATTCGTTTACCAATTGTGTTCCAGCTGCATTTCCCCTTTTGCTCTTGATATAACTTATTTCATAATCAGCACAATTTACAGTCAGAGCTATGTCTTGAGAGATCCTACATACATTTTAGCTCTCTGTATGTATGTGAGAAACCCCCTGATTACCATAATGATAAATTAACTACTGACTTGATAAGTATGATGTTTCTATAGAATATTTCAAGTATATTTCTAAGAGATGATACAATTCAGAAGAAAATTTGATTCCTGTTAAAATATTTAACTTTTAAAATCAAAGTAGTTGGTGTCTGTTAGTTTGTGCATCTATATTTGTGTGTACACAGCCACAGGGAGGGCAGGTTTTACAAAGGGAAGGTACAGAGATGAAAAACTGATTAGTTTTAAGAATCTCCCCCAGAATCACGCACATCGGTACATGCATATCGTACAGAACGTGTACTTCTTGCAAAACCTGCCAGGGGCAGAATGAAATCCCTTTTGTGAGGACAGCTGGAGAGTTATGCAACTCCAGGAGGATTATGCAGATGTGTATACGCTGTGAAGTTGCCTGATGGATTACGAGCCTGTGTAGGTTTGATTTTAAAAGAAAAACTACTTAATTCTCTTCTGTTGTGAATGGAATGTTTCCAAAGAGGGCCAGAAGGCTGGAATCTTCAGAACTGGGATAGTCTGACAAATACACAGTTCTATACTGGTGTCTTCAGTTTGACCAGTGATGAGAATTGACCAAGTTTAAGCAGGGCCCGTGTTACTCTGTACTCCCTACAATGGAAATTATGTTATCAGTCTCTACAGAACATGCCCAAAGCTCAGTGTAGACAGACTGGTTGTAAATTAGCTCTATTGAAACTGTTTTGTAATGTACCACCTAATGAAGACGGGCATTTCACAGTTTTATTGAACTGTAAAACATTAAGTAGACATGTTCTATCAAGAATTGCATCGGTTGTAATTAGGAGGCAGATGTAGTTTTACCTACTGTTTCACTGGAAGAGTTTGATCTTGTTTGTACTCGGGCATTGCCCTGGAAGAACTGAGTGCCACAATCTTCAACACTTGCAAACAGGAATGCTGGAAGCAAATATGCAAAGGGAAAGGCACAGCTAATTCTGGTGGCTGAGGGCTCTGTCCACTCAACCACAACGTGCCTTCCAGCTGGAGAAAGCTGCAGGGAGTCCTGCAGGTCCATCATGCTGTTTCCACAAATGCTTTGGAGAAATGAAAAGCCTTACACTCATGAACAGATCAGAAACTGGAGTTGTTTCTGCTTTTAAAGAACTCATCTTTGACATAGACAAGAGACACGGACCCCTTTTGAAGTTCAGCAATCCAAGTACAGCAGTGCCTAAAGAAGACAGAATCCAGAAGTTATTTCAGGTGGAAATAGTTGTCATGGAATGCAAAGCACATGCACTTTGATCATTGATGCAGTATCCCTTATGTAGTATCACATCATTATTGTGAGCATAAAACCAGACCGATAAAATACTCTACTGCAGTTGGTTACCTATTCTGAAACTCAGGCAGCCCAAAACCAGACTGCCCCATGATGCCTGAGGGAATAAATTGTAGGGCATCACATTTAGTAGATATGCTTCATGTTTTTCACCTGCTTCTGTGTTTAGGGGTTCTTTGCTGTCTGAATATGAAAAGCACCTTAAATAATTGCCCAAAACTACAAGTTAGAGGCAGGGATGCTGTAAGCACAGCAGGCTGAAATGATTCTAAACCACTTTGTCAGTAGGCGATCCTGATTGTATTAACATCCATTTCACATGAGGGTCACAGCTCTTAGTTCAGTGAATTTACTCTTGATTTATATGTCTATAAAGGATGGGAACAATCATAAGATACTCCCTGTGATATTCTGAAATCAATACAAAGGACCAAAGAACAAGGAAGGCTGCTAACAAGCTTTCGGGTCATGGACTGAGCGCTGCAGTCTACCTGTCAACCATTGGTTGAAAGTGGAGCAAAGCCAGTTATAAATTTGCTAAACATAAGATATCCATTTGGAAGTGATTTTATTACATTTATGAAATGAAGAAGGTCATTAGAAACATCAAGATTTTCCCATTGTTGCCTTGGGGCACTGAAATGCCTAATGTGTGATTTGCACTTATTGCACCAAGCCAGCTCTCTGCAGCTTTGAATTTTCAGGTGAAAATTATTTCTGATTATGCTTTCTGAATGTGTTTCCTTAAATTTCCATTTCTGCGAGCTTGCTCTATTATTTCCACTAAACTGAACTTTCTGAAGCAATAATTCTGTTTGTGTAACATAGAGCAGGCTTACCCAAGTTAAAGCTCTTCATATTAGGCTAGACCCTGACATGTCATTTGAAGAATAAGCTGAAGAACAGCCAGAAACATTTGGTTGTTTTACTGCATGTTTCAATAACAGCCCTGGGCTTACTAGAGATTTTCCATGCTATTTTCCTTTGATGTTAGTGTGACACAATTTATAGTTCACTCTTAGGAGTGCCAGCTCACACTCAAGTAAGTCCTGTTCAGGGATTAAACAGAAGACAGGGATGGGATTCAATTCCCGCATGATGAAGGTGAATAGAAATTGTTCTATTCTTAGTCCTTTTCTCAAATTTTTCTTAGTGACAAATGATGCAAGTGGCTTGCTTTTAAATGTTCCTAACTAATTCCTGCCCTCATTTCCTCATGTGAATGAATGAAGGATTAGGTAGAACTTCCATGTGCAGTGCCGCATCATTTGGCAGGCTTGGAGAGTGGAGCTAGAGGAAGTGCAAAATTCACAATCTTAACATAACTCTCTTTTTTTAAGGTAGAAAATGCACATTCCCAAAAGCTTCCCATTTCCCAACAGCCTGAGAACTGTCTTCCTTTATCCTTCAGGCACTGTGACTATGACCTTCCCCCTGAGTTGGCAGTTCTCACTGAGTCAAATTCCATGAACCTTCTGAGCTTGTTTGACTTGAGGCTGCAGATATTCCATATTGGATAAGATCCCAGTAATCTGCTGTGCTTTTCCTTCTGTGTTACTTATATACTGAAACAGCAGCTACAGAAAGTCTATAATTTCTGTGACTGATGAAAAACCTCTTAAAATATAGGGTCCTGGGTGGTAGTAAGTTTTCCTTACCCTAATTTGTAAGGCCTTCTCTGATGAAGCGTGGTGGAGCATATGAATTCAGTATTTCTGCCACTGCTTAAAGCTTAAACTCATCTCTGAAGATGCAATTATTTACGGTTTTCTCCCTTTCAGCTTTATGGCTCCCAGCAAGCATGATTAAGGGGGGAAAAAAATAAAAAAGGGTAAGTTGCAAATGCACGGCATCTCTCGAGGAGATGGAGTAGGCGGTGAGAAGGGAATTAGCCTAAGACTTCTGTTGTTAAAGGATAAAATTATTCAGATAAACTGTTTGTAAATGTAAAGAATAAATACTATTTGACAAGTGTGCCTACGAGTAATAGATAAGAACTGCAGAGATGATTTTTTAAAATATTATCCAAACTGTTAGGATTTTGGGATGGAAATCCTTATTTTTCTACTTGTTTCACTAAACTGCTATATTGAATTTTGTACTTAGGGAGGTCACTTTCTTCACTGTCTTACTAACTCAATAGACCTCAGTCTCAGCTGGGCCTTCTAGGCATTACTTCAATACAAATATACAAATAATGATTCTGAAACTGGAAAATGTCCCAGTCTATTTTAAATGCGTATTTGTTTTTAGTGAAAATATAAATTACTAAGATGTCCTATTATCAGAGTTGCAGCTGTGAAGCAGGAAACCGGAAAGTAAAATTTGTTTTATTTGAAGAGAGAATTGAATTTGAAGTTCTTGATAAGTCTTAATTTTCAAATTTTCTCTGTCTTAGGAACAATCTTGTGTTTTGGTTGTACTTGGATTTACTAAAAAATATTTCAGGGGCATTTGATACTATTTATTAGGAATACTTTTGCTTTGTTTCTTAATGTGTGCTCTTTATGTGTATCTTTATTCACTAAAACAATGCTTAAACTGAACAAGTGACCGATTAATATAAGCAGTGGGTGAATCAGTGAGAATGAGTGGTGTGGTTTTTCTGGAGAGTGAAGAAATCTGCATGGCTGAAATGCTTCTAAAGTGATTTCTTTCTAGCAGAAAAATTTGTAAGTATGGTTGGTTGAAACTGCTCCATCGAAATTGTTTCTCAACAATAAGTTAGTATGTTGACTAGAAACATGATTTTCCTGCAGAAATGTTATTCCTGGAAGATGTTGATCCTTCTCTTTTTAAAAAGTGATGGTGCACAAAGCCAATCTATTTAGGCCAAACTTGCTAAATGTTTTTCAGGGAAAATTATCTATGGCTTTGCATATATATATATATATATGTGTGTGTGTGTGTGTGTGTGTGTGTGTGTGTGTGTGTATGCAGAAATTATTATATATTACATATTATATATAAGTTTGCACTGGGAAAAAATCCCAAACCCTTGTTTGGGACCTAAACTTCCTTTATATGTAAAGCTGACAAAGGAAGCGGCAGATCTGAGGGCCATCAAACTTTATTATATTTCCAAGATCTTCCACAAATTTGAACTTAGTGAATTGTCCCCATTTGTGTCATAATAAGATCTTAAATAAGGCCTGTCTTTCTGTAAGGTTGGAAGCATGTTGATAGGCAGGATAGGAATGCTTTATTGTCACTGCCTGTGTACTTGATGTTTTTGAGATTTCTGACCTAGGAGAGTTATTTTGGCATCAGATTGACATGAACAATACAGAGAAGGGTAGAACATATTGAAAAAGTGTTTGGTTCATTCAGTGCCTCTATTTTCTCCCCTAAAAATAGGTGTCTCTTATACTGGAAAGGAACTGGTTAGTAGCAAATGAGAGTTCTTCAAGAGGGAAATCAAATGTCCCAGTACTAATTAGTTGAAATTAGGATCATTCAAATATTTATATAGAGAAGGCAAGTATTCCGGGAACATGCTGGGATAGATCACATGGCTGGAATATTAATAGTGAGGCAAAAAATCTGAACAGAAAGAATCAAGGTGAAAGCATAGGGGAGGGTTTGTATTATTTATCAAAAGACAACTAGCTGGTAAATACAGATGATTAGTGGAAGAAGTGGTAACAATGAAATTTTGCATTTTCTCTGTCAGCATAATACATAAAGGGGAATTAAGATGTAACATCTACCATGGGCCACAAAATCAGGACAAAGTGACTGAACCAAATAGTGAAGATGCTGAAGGAAACTTGGATCCATCCCTGCAGTTCTGTTACTTCCTTGCCTGGATCTGAGTGCAAACTTGTGTGTGGGGGCAGTTGAGGTGCAAGGCTGAGGTCAGGCAGCAGCTCTGGCCCAGCACAGAAGGAATTTGAGCCTGTGTTATCAATGAACACAGGCCTGAGAAGGTGCCCACAGCTGGTCCCTGTGTGAGCAGCATCTTACAGGTCAATCTCTTGGCCTGAGAGAATTGCAGGCAGCAGGACCTTTGCACTGTCCCAGGCTGCAGGTGTCCCAGCAGTGACACATGGAGCAGGGCTGGGAGGAATTGCTGCTCTCTTCTGTCCTGGAAGAATGGACACTTGAATCTTCAAGTCCCACTGTCCAACAGTGACAGGATTCAGAATGTAAAACTGCCCAGGTTTTTCTGAGTAAAGCCCCTGAAATTCTGGGGTGTGTCCCATGCTGCTCCTGGCTCAGCAGAATCACCAAGTCTCCTGAGGAGCCTGGGCACACCAAGCATGCCTGGGAAGGGCTTAGGAGCTGCTTCTCAGAAAGCTCAGGATGAACAGGCAGAGGGGATGCCCTGCTTTTATACCTTCAGTCAGTAGCTTTCTGTTAAATCAGGATTTTATTAGTTAAAGATGTTAATATCTTCTGTCATATTACCTGATTTCTTACTCCAAGAATCCAAGGGACTGACCTGGGTATTACTACTTTAATTTGGTTCATTTTCACTTCACTTATCTTAGAATATTTCTGTGGCACTTTCTTAAAAAAGAAGTGGAAGTGAAATTATTAGCAAGAGCTGAATAATTTGATAATTTATTAATAGTTCCATTGGTCTATTTTTTGTGTGATAGATTGTTTTGTTACCCTACTAAAATAAAAGGGGGGAAGGTAGGACTGTTCCAATTTTAATTACTGCTCTTTAGCTTGCACTGCTTCAAAATCAGCATTAAATACCTCCTTTTTTCCTAGGTAGTACATCATAGTGCCACATAATGGCAAAAGGGTTCAAACAATATGAAGCCTGGAAATGTCAAGTGTGAAGGAAATGAACTGGCACACTGTTTTAATTTTTCTTCCTTTTTATTAAGCTTTATAACATTGCATAGCCACAAAGTGTGCATTGCAGTCAAGGGTGAGAGCAAAGACAATCATCTGTGTGAGAAACACAGGCAAAATGCAGCCCTTGTGCAGACAGGTACCATCCTCCCCATCAGGAGGTCAGGAATGACAATTCCCCTTTTGGGGAACCTCTCACCTGAGGGCTTGGACTGCTTTGAGCCATAAGCAGACTCAAAGTTACCTGCTTAGGTGTGGGTGTGCCCTTTGCAGAAGGCACAGTGCTGCAGTCCAGCATTTCTCCTCACAGCCCCACTAATAAAAGGAAAAGAGTGATTTTCCCTTGAAAACAGCAAGACACCTTAGAAGTTCCAGACACAGTATATTTCTCATTGCAATGTGCAGCTATATGTGTTTAAAACACCTTCAGAGCAGTACTGGTGATTAGGCTTAGGATCTATTCATTTTCCTAAGCAAAATTAAATGTTGTGAGAACATCTCCAAGGGAAGGTCTGGCTGCAGTTTATGCAGATGCACCCTAGCTGGAACAGGAACAGAGAGCACAAACTTGGTGCAGATTAGAAAATCTGTAAATCCAATAAATACTCCACAGTCTGTGCTGGGCCCCATATCGGTTCAGTTACAGGGCTGTTCATACCTCTGCTGGCTAGTTTGAAACTAATTCAGGTATTTCAGCTGCTAGAACACCTTTCCATCAGTGTGGGCGTTCATTCAGGACACACAGAGCATCATTTTCTCCTTTCTGTATGCCTGTATCCAGTGAAGGCAAACATCTGTGTGACTGTAGTCATGGCTGGCAGAGCACAGCCATGCTCTCAGATCGACCTATCCAAGCACAGTTGCAGTATCTAGTCCTTCTCCATTCCAGTAAAATAAATATGGTGTGACTTCATTAGCACCAATCAATTTAGAGGGTTGTGGACTATAATTAATGCAGCAGTCCATACATTCCACACTGATTTTTTTTTTCAGTTGTTTCTAAAATGTATAGAAGCCATGGAGACAGCCATGACAATGCCCCACTAAGGAAACCCAGACTACAACCTCATCTGTCTGTGACAAGAATCCCAATTTAGGAAATGGAGAATTAGTTTTTGAGGAGAATATTTCCCTGAATTTCTCTGCTACAGTGGTGTAATGGCAGCGACGTAAGGACTCTTCTTGGATTTCACTCCTCCAGGATCTGTGGTGGTTGGCATGCTTTGGGCACCTCCTTAGGGTCAAACATGCACCCGTTTTTCCTGTGGAAGGACAACAGGCCATTGCTGTGCCATGTGGCACATCCTCAGTTGGTCTAAATCTCACTAAGAACCCACTGCAGAAAACCTTGGCTCTGCTGGAGTCAATAGCAAAACTCTCACTGGCTTCAGTGGGGATCAGGATTTATTCCAGTGAGTGCAGTGGAAGCACAGTTTTTACCAACTGCAGATCTGGCTCTGTTGTTTGACACTGGTTCTCAGTTTGTTTTTTTTTTAAATTTTAAAGGAAGTTGTAAAACAGTCCCCCCAAGCCCTGGAGCCCATGGAGCTTTTGTCTCCGTATGATAAGGTAACAACATGTGCACACAGAACTTGGTTTCTCTATAGAAATAGACTGCATGAAGGCAGTTACTGATTCTTTTTGTTTACATCATTACTCTGCAGTACAGCTGTTATCCATATTAAAGCATATTTTTTAACCTCCAGTATTTTTGAGAGTAAAAAATCCATCTTAATTAGTAGAACTAATGGCTGGGTTGTTTTGTATTTGTATAATATACTCTGTCACTTTTAGTTTTTTTTTTTGGATGAATCATATACAAATAAGAACTTTGATTTCAAGTGTAGAGGGCCAGCCCCTCTCCCTTTCAAGTTTATGTGTAGAAGTTATTTCAATTTGAGCAGGATTGGATGGATGAAACATAAAAAAAGCCACATCATCATCTTAAAATACAAGTCCAATAAAAATGAAGTTGGAACTTTACCAGCTGTGCACTGATGAAAGCATATAAGATTTTAAGTACAAGAAGCTGCTCAATATGGACCCAAACCCAAACCAAAAAAAAAAAAAAAAAAAACCCCCCCCAAAAAAAAAACAAAAAAAACAACATAAAAACAAACCAAAAGCTAAAAGGAAGAACTGGGAGAAGCCTGGTGCAGACAGCAATTCCAAATAGGGATCATTTGAAAAGATGAGAAAGGATGTTTGAATGTAATGTACAAGTTGATCTACCTCATCATTCAGAATAATCTTTCCCTTTTTATCCTTAACCTAAAGAATTGGAAAGCCAAACCAGAGCATTGAACCAAGCAAGCAGAAATCTTATGCTGCCACAACTGATTGGGGTTGGGGTCCATAAGACCTCCTCATGGGCAGGGAGCAGGACTGGCTTGCTGTTATTTTTCTTCTATACCCTTCATTTCTATCCATAATATAGGGGTGGAAGGTAATAGCTGGACCCTTAGTCATAAAGGAGCAAGAATAGTCAAGGATACCCAGGAAAATTCCTTGGCAGAAGACCAGCTTCCTGCAGGAAGCCATTGCCTGCAGCTTTCCAGAGAGTCTAACACATGCAGATACAGTGAGAATCAGCCTGGGGTAGGTAGGGCTGTGGGCTGGCAGGGCCAGCAGGAGCACAAGAAGGGCTAATAGGATTCTGCAAGGTTAAAGTGGTGAAAGCAGCAGATGATCCCAGTAATGTAAAAGCTGAGTAAATACACACATTATTTGAAGGGAATAAGCAGTATGGCATTTATCCTGGCCATATGGAAACAAATATAACTTGTTTTTTACCATAAAGGCCACTCTTGATTTTTAATTATTTAAAAATCCTTCTTCTATATTGTATTTATAGTATTCCTAAAGACTTTCAGGGTCTATCTCTTCAGTTGCAGATATTTAATATGAGATTGCAGGAAGCAATTTCAGTCTTATTAGCAAATAGCCCTAACAATTTTTCCTGTGAAATGGCTGCTTAGAGTAATTTATTGGATCAGATGAAGATCTCTGACCGTGATATGCCTCTGCTGCTGGCACTTTTTCCATTTGGGTCCCTGCTGTCAACTGGAAACCAAGACTGCAACACAACTCATGCCGAGGTGCCTTAAGTTTGTCAGCCTCGTCTGTCTCTGGTCGTTTCCATCCGGATGCACAGCCGGGACGGCGCAGCCCGCTGGCCTCGTTAGCGGGACGCTGCCCCAGCTCCCGGGGGCTCCCGAGCCCGGCGCGGGGCGTTTCTTTTCGCCTCCACACGCGTTCTGCCAACTCCCGTCCCCGCCGGCGGGCCCGTCCCGGCGCGGGGCGCGGCGCGGGGCGGGCGCTGCCGGCCNNNNGCGGTCCCGTCCCCGCTGCCCGCGGCCCGTCCCCGCTCCCCGCGGCCGGGCTGCGCCGTGTGGCAGCGCCTCTGTCAATCAGCCTGACTTCACTCCGCACGCCCTGTGCTTCCAGTACTATACCCCCGCCGCCTCCTGGTGTCTCTGCTTCGCTGCGAGCCGGGAGCGCGGCCGCCACTGCCGCTGCGGCTGCGGCTGGGCGAATGCGCGGGCGGCGGGGCGCGGGGCAGCGCTGAGCGGCGCGGAGCAGCGCGGAGCGGGGCTGCCGCCTGGCCCGCCCCGGCTGCGGGCAGCCCGGGCGCCGGCCCCCGCGTCGGGCCGGGGCCGCCGCGATGGACCCTCCCGCGGGCATCGCCTGCCTCCTGCTCTGCTGCGCGCTCGCCCTGCCCGCCGGTGCCCTGCGGCGCCCCGGGGACAGAGGTAGGTCTCCGCCGGGACGCCTTCGGGGCTGCTCGCCCTGCCCCGCCGCCGCCGGCCGGTGCCCGCAGCCCGCCCGTCCCAAGTAGCGGCTCGCCGCCCCGCGGCTTTCGGCTCCCCTTGAACTTCTTCTGAGGCTACTTTTGCCGGGTTTCCAGTTGTTTCCTGCAAGCGGCAGGCGGGGACGGGGACCGGGCAGCCGCGCCGCTGGCGGGGAAGGGACCGGGAGCGCCCGGCAGTGACAGCGCTGCCCGCAGCCCCGCGCCGCCCGCTGCCTGCCCCGCGGAGCGGGAGAGCCCCGGCGGGCAGGGAGCGGTGCCTGGGGCTCCCCGTGCGGGCTGAAACACATGGCAGCTCGTCTGCCTCCTCCTCCTCCTCTCGCCCGGGCCATCGCCTCTGTCCGAAACTCCCGGGCTCCCACTGAGACCGCTCCCGATCGCTGCCCGTGGCGTCCCCATCACCGCTCGACTCAAACCCGCCGCAACGGGGGCAGTTTGAGGGACGTGCCTTTGCCTTGCAGGCTTACCACCTGCAAACCCAGCCCCTACCCCTGCCCCTGTGAGCAGTCCCGAACTGAATCAACACCCTGTCTTCAGCGCTGGCGACCCGGGAAACCCGCAAAGTCCCCGAGGCGACCCGGTCACTGGCTGGGTGTGCAGGGGTGCGGGGGCCGGGCTGGGTGGGCAAAGGGGAGCGGGACCTCTCTCCAGGGGCTGGTGTGCGGGGTCCTGGCAGGGTGGGGAGGCTCACTCTGCCGTCTGGTATTTTGGGGGGGAAAAGGCAAGTTTGAGTGAACTCTGCACACACTTCATGCAGGTGAACCAAGTGCCTGCAAAGAGTGCAGTGTCCATCTGCCTTATGTAAGTGTCTGCTGTGCTAATGAATAATGGAATAAAAATCCCGCGGCATCAGGATATGTTTAGTTCTAGTATCTCTGTTCTCTCTTGCTTTCTCCCTGTAAAGATTCAATCCTGAGGAATATAGAGGAGTACAGCCTTGTCATCCCCACAAGCACCGATTCAGAGGGCAGGTTTCTATCCCACTTGGTGTCTGGACCACCAAAAGCGCGCTTCAGGAGAGCTGTGGAGGACTTGCAACATGAAGCAGCAAATGAGCAGATATTTTACAATGTCACCGTTTTTGGAAGAGAGTTTCACTTCAGGCTGCGGCCAAACTCCAGGCTCGTGGCCCCTGGAGCAACAGTTGAGTGGCAGGAGGACTCTGAGGAGACTCATATTGAACCTCTCTATGGGAATTGCCTCTATGTTGGGGATATCACTGATATGCCAAATGCTTCAGTTGCTATCAGCAATTGTGATGGATTGGTAAGTTACTTTTGTTATTATATCAAAGATAATTATATTAATTTCCTACAGTCTTTAAATATAAAATGTGTGGACTGTCAGAAACTCACACCTCATATGGTAACTGTGAATGCAAATTAACTAATGTTCCCTTGTGTGGGAATAGCTGTGCTGCACCAAGCGCTGCTTTACAGACAGTGGCACTAGAAGTTTGAGCACATGCTCTGAGGTAGCTACTCTGGAACAGAGCAGCTGCAAACAGCATCTATGTTGATTTGTGGTAAAGTTACTTGAGGGGTCTGATGCTCTAAACCAGAAGGTTAAGTGGCAAGTTCTCAGCATCCTCTTCCACTTCTCACTTACAGCCTGCAAGGGTAAATGTTATAAAGAGTTAATCCTGAATAATGGGCGGGACTACCCTGGAAACAAATTTGATAGGTAAAATATGGTTTTGTCCTGGAAAATTTAAATTTATTCAGTCTGTTTTCTTGGATATTTCACTTGGTGAGTTTCATTGCCTAATCAAATGATTGATGAAAAGTTTTGATTGGAGTTTTACGAGCAAAACAGCCCCCTGTGATACATTTGTCAAAGCTGTGTGCTTTAAAACTGGCTGCAGCTTTCTGTTCTGGAGTGCATGTTCAGCACTCAGTTTATCACTGTTTGTCCCTGACATCCTAAACTGTCACACTGTCATTTGAACAGTAATTACTGCACAGCAATTTCTTTAGTGAGAAAGGGGGTCTATTTTATTTTATAATGACCAGTTTATCCAGCCTGTATTTCCTTGCTATAGCCTTTAGAGTTTGTAATTTTGAGATTGCTTAATTGTTATACATTCTGCCTCTGCATAAAGAGCCAGTAGGAGTCAGTTGTATTTCTATTTATTTAGTCATAGGAAGTTGTTCATTTGCTGTGCCAAGAAGATGACATGTATGGAGATAGTATGTTGGCTATCTGAGAATGGAAGGGAATCAAATACTTTTCCCCTTAGTCTTTCCTTTCCTGTGGTTTCTCCCAGCCATGTGCATTCCTGTTCTGAGAAGCAGGTTTTAATGTTGCAGTTGTTTGATGTGGACAGCTGGCTGAGGGTAAGAGAAGCACCAGGCTGAGCAAGAAGAGCCATTCAGAGAGCAGAGTGTGAGCCTGCAGTTCTGCCTCGGGGGGGAAGCAAAAGTTCTGTGCTCTTCCTTGTGTCTAGCACAGATCATTTTGTGTAAGTCAAATTTACTTGCTTAAGATTTACTTGCTCTTTACTTTTAAAACTGGAGCAGATCCAAGGGTCTTCTTCCTTGTTCATCTGTGCTGAAAGGTGGAAGAAGATCCTGTTTGATGGCTACTCCTTGCCTTGTGTTCTTCTCCTCAGCACAGGTTTTAACTATAAGGGCGGGGGGGGAGCTTGTTCCTGCTTCCTTCCAGTGTTTGCCTGAATGTGGGCTCCTTATATGTAGACAGAAGAGTAATGATAAAACAGAACAGGAGTAAAAGCCAAACTTTGGATGAGACTCTAAAGGTCCAAGGCCTCATGTTGCATGTAAAAATGAGAAAGAATGAGAATGGCTTATAAAATGAAGTGAAAATATAAATGAAAAGGCTTTGTAAATTACTGCTCTTTTCACATTTGTAACGTCTCAAATGCCAAGGTGTGAAGCCAGGCCTCAATGCAATAATAAATGCACTCATAAAAGACTGGAATCCAGAAAGCTACCAAAGGAATTGTAGTTTTCTACCTGTATGCCCAACCCATGAGCCTGCCTTTTGCAGTGTTCTTGTTTCCATTAGAAGAAGCTGGAGAGTTGGTCTGGGCTGGGAGGTGCCACCTTCTAATGTGAATGATTTTCACATGGAATTACAACTTCTGTGGTTATGCTAATACATTTGGAAATGGAATGCTGCTTCCTCCTGTGTGTATCTACATGGTAGATGTTGCAGTGCAGAGATGTATTTTTTTTTTGCCCAGGTCACTGAAGCCTTCCTGCAGGAAGCATTGCCTCAATACCTTTAGGCTGTAAAGATTTCCCTGAGATTGTGCAGTAAATCTGTTTTGGAACAACAAATTGAACTCCAGTCCCTTGGGTACCATGTTCCATCTCTACCCTTTCCCTCCATCTCGGTTTCTTTCTTTCTTGTGGGGTGAGTGTATAAAACAGATTATCAATAGAGTTACACAAACTCAAAGGAATGATACCAATGTTTCTCCAAAAGCCACTGCTCTGTGGACAGAAATAATAAGCAAGTAACCACAGAAGTTAATACTGCTTGTCTCTCCCTTTACTTCTTGTTTTTTGCAAGGAGTATTGAAGAGTCCTTGGAGCAATGTGTTGCCAGCAAGACATACTTAGAGACCACTGGGCTATATGCTTTTCTTGGGTTATTGACATTTGGATGTGAATAAAGACATGGACAAGGCTATTCTCAACTGTTTTTCTATGTCTGTTTTTTACTTCACATCTAGTTTTCTTCAATGGGCCCAAGTATTTCCACCACATTTTCTAGATTGAGATAGGGATGGTGGATCTTCTTCTTGAGATAGGGATGTTGGATCTCTCTTACAACAGAGCTGTCGAATGACAAGTATTAGAATTTTACATTATAAGCTTGATTATTTTAATTCCTAGTGTTTATTTTTGAAGTGCTTGCTTTTGAAGGTGGTTTGACATCTGTCTATGGTTCTTGTGGTCCCCTGTCTTTTGCATCATTCATCAGGGCTGAAACAATACTGGACTTGAAGTGTCCTGCTTTGATTTTTTTCACTGCAAACTTTTGTTGACTGAATCTGGTTTAAGTCAGGAAGCGCATCTGCCACCTTGACAGCTTCTGATGTTATTTCCTTTGAACAGCCCTTTTGGCTTGCACTGCACTACCAACAATGTCTTATTTGCCAGTTATTGTCCTAGAAGGATCTGGCTGGTAGAATTGGTATTACCAAACGAGAAGTTGTTGGAAGGAATTCACATGAAAATAGTAGATCTGTGAAGGGACTTTTGAACTGTACTATAAATGATGAAGATCTGCTGCCCTGACCAAAGAGATACTCATTAGTTTGGGTACTCACGGCTTTCTGAATCAGAAGTCAACAGAAAATTTATTGACCTAGAAATCAAATCTGAGGCAGGTGAAGAGAACTTCTGAAGTATGCAATCTAGGTGTGTTGTCAGAGCTGGAGCAGGTCATTAAAAATTGTGGATGAAGAATCAAAGTTAAAGCTAATCAATAGATTCTTAACAGCTTTATGAATTATGAATGTGATTTTTACCATATTAAAAAAATACTGTGAAAGCTTTCCCACTTAAGATAAAACACTCAGGACAACTTGTTATCATCTTGGTTGGCCTGATAGCATTCATACAAATCCTCCACTGAGTGGGCAGAGCAAGCATGGTCAGCTCTCCATGGCCTGCAGGCTGTGGTGGAAGGTGTTGTGCTTTGAGTATGTTCTTGGTCCTTGGCCAGATTCTTACTTGTGGATGCACTTGGAAGATGAGGGAGCTGGCTGTCCTCTCCAAAGGTTGTGAAGGAGAGTGGTTGGAGGTTGTAAAAAATGCTATAAACCAACAAAAATTTAGGATTGTGTTAATCCTTCCAGATTATTGTATGTGGATGGGAACTGTCTTTCTTCACCTCAGCAGATGATCCTGCCATTGTAGAAGAACTCTTTACACATCTAGATTTTTGATAAATCTAGATTTTTTATAAATACTTCTGCAGTGCTCAAGGCAGATGTGCCAAAAATGTCTTCTTCAGGTTGGCAGGATGGCACTATTTGGTTGTGGAAATTCAGAGACATAAACTCCCTCCCAATCTCCTCACGACATTTGTAGTTTGTGAGCTAGAATGTGTACTTAGACTGGAAAAACACAGTATCAACAGCACATCTGAAGTGGATAATGAACACATGATTAACTTAGGCTGGAGTGCACAGTCAGATGTACTGACAGGACTGAGAAGACTGAGGATCACTACTCCATGATGAACAATCAATGTGATCTGATTGCACCCATGGAAGCAAAGGAAGGAACATCAGTTTCAGTAACACATCATGGTGTCCTAGTTTGGCTCCATTAGTATAATCCTCTTCCTTTTTTAAAGCGAAAAGATCAGCTGTCCAAAAATTTCACAGTGCTGTCACTAAAATGGAAAGTTATTAGAAGAAGATATACAGAAAGTGAGCTTTTCAAGCCAACTCTGATTGTTTGTTTTCTAAATGAGGTGTGAGCATGACATGGCTGGGGGTACCAGGAGTGACACCTTACAAGTGCAGTGGACTTGTTTCTTCTCGTGATGAACCAGGCAGGGTTTTCTCTACAACACTTCAGTCTTTCCTGTGCTCTTGCTAACCCTCCCAAACTGTTTTTGAGCAGCCTGCTGGCTGGCTGGCTGCTTGCCCAGGCTCTGTTTCTTCTAGAAATGCTTGGGACACCAGCAGTGCTTCTTCGACTCATGCCCAATGCTGCAGTATCTGTAGCCCTGGGCTCACCTGGGTGGGTTTGGGGGGATACATTTCCCTTTCCTAACAGTCATGGATCCTCAGCTGGCTGGTGCTTTGGCTGCTGTCAATGCAAGTGCACATCTGCCAGTTATCCCAAAATGTTGTTAGGTATTTTTTCTATTATGAGTATTTTCTTTCCTGTTTTAAATCAGAGAACTAAACTTTTTCCCCCAGTTTTTATTTTACAGGGTTGTGTTCATATAATCTAATTTCTGAAGTGGAAATGTAGAATCTCATGTTCAGATCCAGTCAATGGTGTTTCCTGAGAGCAATTCCAGCTGCCCATGTGAAATGCCCACCTTTCTCCCCTTCTTCCTGCCACTTTCCCTGCATTCCTAAAGGCATTTAGACACTTTGTGAAGTCTAGCCTTGTGTAGTATAGTTCTTCTTCACTTTGAGCATGATCTCTTTGAAGTAAGTGAATTTTAAGGTTGTATTGTTATGTGCTGTCCTGACAGAAGTGTTTTCTTGGAACTGCCCACAGAGTTGAAGGTGAATCTAACTCACTTTAGGTGGAACGTGTAATTTACCTGGATGAGAGGGTGAAGGAGCTGCTCACAATGAATATACCAGGAGAAGGCAGACATGCTTATGTAACTGTGTTATTTTTCCTTTTAGACATCCATCTCCTGCTTTCATATGGATTTATAATTTAGTCGTGTTTCTTTTTGATCTGGTTTTTGGATTACACTGGTTTGTGATGTAGTAAAAAAGCAGAGCTCAAGGTAGCACAATATTATCTTCAAAGTCTGGTCAGGTCTAGTGCCTGACAGTTAAAACAGATGCGTGCTACATATAATTCCAGTAATTCCTTTTCTGTATGCTAAATTCTTAGCATTTACAATATGATGGAGTTGCATCCATTTTAAGGAAATCAAAATAGGGCTCATATGATCTTTTCATTGGGTGCATTTTCTCACTCAATTATACTGAAATCAAACCAAACTCACGATCTGAGTGTTTTTTTCCCTCCATTTTTTTAATGTAATGGCAAAATTCACTGTGGGCTTTTTTGATAAGTAGAATTGTAATACAGTGGCAGAAGAAGTGCAAATAAGTTCTGTGACACAGTATAGAACAAAATGTAAAAGCCATTAAGGAAACAGCAGCCCTTCCCCTGCAGATGATCAGTGGGATCACCATTAACCCTTTTCAAGGGCATTCTGAATTGAGCTGGGGCTTCCACATGGCTAAGCCAAGCATGCATGTGAATTCTAGCACAATCAGAGCCTGACTGCACATCCCCATCTACACACATCATTTAAAAGACCTGTGTTGCCTGGCAAAGCAATGGAGCTCTTTTGATGCCTAGCACTCCAGCATGGCCATGTTCACAGGATGGAGACTGCTTTGTAACCCATTCTCTGGGTTTCTGCTGTTCATTTCCCTGGCCAACATGAGCCTAGTTGGACAGACCCTTCTGCTGTGTAAATTGCACAGGCTTTGCCTTTTAAAAGTTACAGTGTGAAAGATGAAGAGTGTAAACACTATGATTCAGCCTCTGACTGGAGTAAATTATCCTCTGCTGTCCTTAAAAGACACTCTGTTCATCAGTAAATACTGTTTTTTTTTTTTCCTTTGTATCTTGTGTGCATGGATCATCTCACCTACATTTTATCTGAGAGCAGAACAAGTAATTTCCTTCATCAAACAGGTGGACACCATCTGGACAGAGTATCCTCAGGCAGTCAGAAATGGTAGCTTTGTGGTATGCTGTAGGCCTTTGGATAAAATAGAAGAATGGAGAAAATTTACATCCTATTTGACCTTGTGTTGCATTGTCCTCATTGTAGTAGTGTCTCAGCTGTACTATGCCCTTTGACCATACAGAAACTAATTTTCCGACCAGAATATTAAACTATATATCCAAGGAAAGGGGCCTATAGTGTCAAAACTAATTTTCCAACCAGAATATTAAACTCTATATATCCAAGGAAAGGGGCCTATAGTGTCTCCTGCTTCCCATCCTGAAAGACCCAAATATAGCAACTAATTTTGATAAGGTCATAATTAATTTCTGTGGTAAGCAGAACATCTATTTTGAGAAGTCTGGCCCTTTTAGCTTCCAGAGGTGTGTCTCTCAAAAAGTGCTATTAGCTCAGTTACCTTCCAGCTCAATGCTTCCTCGTGGTGTGGGGAGGCTGTTTCCTGAGAATTCAAGATTTCTGCAAATGGCAAGACATCGCCACATTTAAGGTTAGTTCCATGTTTACTTTTTGCTGCAGAAGGTTAAAAAAATTTTTTTTGGATCAACCAGGATTCCAGCTGTTGTGTGAAGAAGGACCTTTTCTCCAGAGATCACACTAGTGTTTTATTAGACCTACTTCTGAGTACTTTTTATTTATGGTGACCGTTGCTTTGTAAGCAGGTCATGCCATTACTTAATGGCACAGTAGGACATTTCTCATACTGGGCCTGATTAAAACAGAACCAGGGAGCAGGTCTGGAGCGTCTTGCAGGGGGTTGCACAACCTTGCTCTGATGTGCACACCCCCCTTTTCGGATCACCTTGTCCCTTTATTGCTTTCTTTCTTCCAAAGTTTCAGTAAGTTCTCTAACACATCACATCTGGTTCCTTTACCCCCTTTATCTGAGTGTGTTTTAAATTCATCTTTGTTTGCAGAGTCTTGACACAGCGGGTTCCCAGCTTTAATAGTCTGCAAATGAAAGGCCCACATTTCACACGCTATTTTCAGCACTGTTCTATTAAACTGTAACATTGAAAAGAAGAGTGTCCTCTTCAAGAGCAGAAGAGCACGTTGCTTCCTCATATCTAAATCACAGCTTCTGTTATAGATCTTCTCAGTTATTCCCAGGTCTCAAAACGTCTGGTACTTTCTTCAGATCTGGAGTTCTTGGAGTTGTAAGTGTGAATCTCAGCATTAAAGTTTCTGCTTTTTCTTCTAAGTAACTGTTTTTTGTTTAAAGAAAGTGTTTTAAAGTGTTTCCCTCAAGGAAAAGACAGAGATGCCAGTTCTCTTTCTTGAAGTCCCAAAGATCCCCAGGCCAGTGAAAATCATACCAAGTATGTTGTTTTGAAGGTGTCATTTTACAGTACAGATGAGTTTCTCTGTACACCTCGTGTGTGTCTCTGTGAGACTTTGTGCACTGCTGTGGGTTCCGTGGGCTGGCTGCCCCCCAGGTGGGGGAGGTCCTTTTACTGACCATGGTGACTTCAGCACCATTTTATCCTCTCTAATGCCACAGGGAGAACCTGCCCTCACCACTAATTTACACACGTGCATTTCCCCCCTGCTTCATGCAGTCCTTATAGCACTGCATCTTCTGGTCTGTTTGTTTTCCAAATCTTTGCCTTGCTGAAATGGAAGTGCCATTTGTACAACTCGCTGTTACTTTTTGTTCTTGGCATCCCAAGTGTGTTGAAGTTTTTCAGTGTTAACCATCAAGTTTATATATTTTTTTATTCCCTTTAAATTGGCTTATGTAAAATTTAGTATTTTTCCCTTTGTTGCTGCATTTGTGACCCTTCTCTTCAAAATAAAGACACTGTTAATTCTTCACTTGTGCAGCTCTCTGTGGAGAATTCAGAGGCTGGAATTGCCTAGTGTCCCTGGTACTTTCTGACTCTTCCACCTGCAAAGTACAATGTTGCCACTTTTCTTTTGATATGGTGAGCTATAAATACAGCTACTTTAACTTCTTTCCTACTGTCATTTCCTTTAACTTTTCCTATGGTTTCCACCTCTGTGTTTGAATTTCATTATATGGTCAGACTGCTTTTTCCCAGCATTTAACCTCTAGCCTTGTGGACCTCAGGGGACAAATTACAATCTATTTTCCACTGAAATTAAGTGTGAAGCCTAGTAATCCTGTAATGAGAAAGTCAGTGGACATCACTGGTATCTGTGCATAAGAAGAGCTCCTTCTACTACTGTAACTAGATACAGCTGATTTATGCATTCAAGTTATTTCTCTTCAGGAAGTGTGTGGACTATAGGTTGCTGCTATTGCCCTGCAATGAAGGTGAATTATTTTTACAGTTTTTTGAGGCAAGAAAGTTGGAAGGAAATACTTGGCATATGGTGAACATCTCATCTGTTTTTTGAAAAACATGAAATCAAAATATCTACCTGAGGTTTCGGGTAGCACAGATCCACAGATCCACACCTTGATGTAGCCCTGAGTCTTAAAGCCTTTATTAATTTGTTTTCTGATTTACTGTCACTGTAAGAATAATGAAGTGAATGTGTAGAGAAGAACCTGCATGGCTAATGAGCAGGCTGGCTAATGAGCAGGCTGGCCAGCAGCTCTTTTCCTTTACCCCATCACTGACAAGAAGCAGTCCATGAAATGGAGCGGGCATTGAATTTTGTGAATGATACAGCAAATTTCTACAGGAGCCCTGAGTGCAGCTCTAAGCCTGCTGCTGTGCCTTCTTCCCATGGCTGTGGGCAGTCCCTGCCTCCTCCCTCTGGCTGCAGCAGCAGCTTCCAGCATGTCCAGTGGAGCTCCAGGCATCAGCCCCCTGAGGCAAACCCATCCACCCCTTCACACCACACACCCAGGAGGGGCACTGCACACTCAGGGCTACTCTTGCACAATTTGCTCCGTGGGAGGGATTTCTCTTTCAAGTTTTGTTTCTGAACTTGAACTTTTTTGGCATGATTTAATGAGTATTGTACAGTATAGAATGGATAAAGTCAAAATAATACATCGAGTCCAACAGGAAAGAAAGGCTTACTTTCTTGGGAGTAAAACTATTTCAAGAGCTAAGCGTAGTAATGTGCCATTTACATTTTAATTCAAATACAGTAAAATGATTGAATTTAGAAAGGAAGAGGGGAAAGCACTTGCTGAAGTTTTAGATTAGATGTTAGGAAAATCTTCTTCACAAAAAGGGCTGTCAAACCTTGGAACAGGCAGCTCAGGGAGGTGCAGATGTGGCACCTGGGTCCATGGTTCAGTGTGGACTTGACAGTCCTGTGTTAATGGTTGGATTTAAAGATCTTCCAAGTCTCTTCCAACCTAAATGATTCAATGGATCTGTGATTCTCACTTCTCTGCTCTTTTCCCCATATGCAAAATGCAGAACTAACATCCAGTATCTGCCCTAAGCAGCTGCACCTTGCATTTCTCCCATGGCGAAGTGTGTGCCTCCCAAGGCTGGTACAAGGCTGGTGCCCATGGCCATCACATCACCTGCAGGGCATTCCAATTTCCAGGACAGAGCCCATGCTTTGGAAAAAGCCTACAGAAAGCACAGAGATTAACCAAGGGTAGGTGGCAGCACAGGCTGTGGTTACTGTTTTAATAGTGGGTTTATTTGTTTTAAATCATGGCTTTTGGGCAAATTGTGTTCATCCAACTCATGTGCAGAAGAATATACTTCATTTTTCAGAGTGCTAAAATCGCAAGGCTTTCCTCTTCCTCCAAGCAGAGGAGCTGTGGAAGGAATGTGAGAGACGTTGTTCAGAAAGCATTCTGCAAACCAGAAAGTTTTTAAGAAACAGTCTTTGAGAAATAAATCACTACCTGATGATAAAGACAGCTGAGGTGGGCTCAGTGAGAGTCTTTCACATGCCAACACTCTCACGTGACAGGAGTTATATTGGAAGATGACAGGCTTTGAAGCTTGCAAGGCTGAAAATGTCTAAAAGTTTTTATATACCTAAAGTAATAGCTGGATAAAATGGTGTCTTTCAGACTTCAAAATGCTCTCTGTAAAGCACCATGAACATACAAAGGGTCACAATCTTTTTAATCAACAAAAAATGCCCCACTCCAAATCCCCGAAGCAGAAATTTTACACCACTTCTGTTCAATACCACTAAGTACCTCAGGGTTAAAGAAGGTTTGGAGATGAATTTGGATTGATTTCAGATTTATAACCAAGCTTGAAGTCAGAGTTTTTGAATAGTTTTAGTTTTCATTGTAAAAATTGCAAATCCACCATTCATCAGTAAACCAAAATATTTAATTCCCAAATAAGTGCTAAGAGGTGTCTGTCAATATTAAATTTGTTTGCAAAGTTACAGCACGTTAAGGCTGACATAAGCAGCAAGTGTAAAAATGGGATTAATCAAAGGATGATTTAGTACTCTGAAAGAAGAATATGAAAATCAGTCTGGATAAGTAATAGACAAGCAAAGAAAGACAAGACCATTTACAAGATGTTTTGAATTAATTTAATCTCCTCAGTAGGAGAGTGTAATGAATTTCTGTGAAAATAAAGTGCTTAGTTCACTGCAGTCAAATTAAGCCCAACAGTAATCATACACATCTTATAAAATAGAATAAAAATGCTGAACCTATAAAAATACAGTGTAATCTTGCACTTATCTAAACAGAAAATCACACAGGAAAAAACCCAGATTTCTGTCAATGTTTGTGTCATGATCCAGCATAATTTTGCATAAGGGCCAGGGAGGTCCCATGGCAAGTAGCTGATTTTTGGGTCTCTTCCAAAGCTGCTGAAGTGAATGTGCTTAGTTTCACTGGCTCTGTTTGGCTTTGTGTGGACAGGTTGATTAGCAGAGAATTTGGGACAAAAAGCAGGCCATGGAGTATTCCACATCATAACCTTGTCTTTCACCTTGTTCCCTGTCCCCTGGTGCAGTGGTGCTGGGGAGGGAGGTGAGCGTGAGAAGCTCAAGTGCAGCTTTTCCTATGGCTGTTTATATCCCGTGTGCTGGATGGAACAGGACAGAACTGTGTGCCTCTAAACCTGAAATAGCTCTGCTAAACCTTCTTCCCCTTCTGCCTCACACCACATCCCCACCACAGAAGAGGTGATGCATTAAGTAAGGGGGAGGGATCAGGAGAAACCCTCCAGTCCATGCCAGGAGGATGAGGCAATTCCAGCTGCCTTGAATTTGCAGGCTCATTCTGACAGCTTTTTTGTCTCCATATTCCTATGAAGATGAGGCCAGAAAGGAGAAAGATTTTCCTGCTGACACTGCCTCTCTGCTTCTGCACTGCTGGGGGTGTGGTGGTGGGTAGAGCTTTCTCTGCCTATGATGAGAGTTTTGACCTCAATAAAACTAGCATCACTTGCAAAAAACCCCACCCAAACGCCAAATACAATCCCCAACCAAAAAACCCCAAGTCACAAGAGAGAACAACATGAGAAAAACACTAATTGCACATCTGTTCAACAGACTTTTGTGATAACTCAGCAACAGCTAATTGAAACTCCTGGATCATAAATATGCTTTCAGCCAAACTGGAGTTTACTTTCCCTGATGCTATCCCCTTTCAAGTCCCCATTGCACTCTGAGGTTCTGGTGGTCAGGATTCCAACAATCTGTCACTAGATGGGAAAATTAGAAGTTTCATTGAATTATAATGAGCCAAACCTCTGTTAATCTGCATCATCATATCTCCATGGATTTCTGGGAGCTCTGTCACTTTGCATTAGCTGAGGACCTGGCCTTATGTAATTAGATGTTTTCACACTCGTGTGGAGATGTGCCCTCCTCCGACAGGCTGGGCTACAGGCTCCCGTGGTTTGAAAAGAGATGCACTCCTTCTTGGGAGCCAGCAGGGCACACAAGATCTGTGAATGTGCATATGTTTTCATGAGATTTCACTAAGTAATGTATTTAGGGTTTGTTTTTTGGAAATGGCAAAGTGCACTGGAAACGAAGACTGGGAATCCCAGGACCTTTGAAGGGTCCTTGGTCTCCAATGGGCAGATGGGTTAGAGACACATCTCCTGGCACTTCTTGTCACACAAAGGCCCTTGTGGCTCCCTGCCTCTGGATTGCCACTCTGACGTAATTTTTGTGACATTTTCATGTTATTATGCAAGCCTGTAGAAATCATGACAAGACTAGGAAAACTGTTGAATAAATGAAATGCTAGTAATGTGAAATTCATCCGTGATGGATATACTTAGGTCTTTGAAGGATTTAGCTGCTTCTGGCAATTTTGTGTTCCTTTTGAGTGATTTGAAGAGGTGTTTGTTTTGACTTGTGGGTTTATGAAATATTTGTGCTTAGGTAACACTTTTATAGTGCACTTCCAGAATGAACTCCATGCAGTCTTTAACCCAAGGTTAAAATTTTTGGAGTATTGAATCACTGCTTGCAGTGTTCTTACAAGTTCTACAGTAGATTCTAGCTATACCACTGGGAAAGCACTGGGTTTTTTTCTCTTTTCATTTTATATTTGTTTATATTAAGACCACTTTTCACTGACATCAGAGACCTATCAGGTCAAATCTAATCCTCTATATCTCACCGTGTGCTGGCTAGATTAGCCCTAATACTTGTGTTTTCTAGTCTGTGTGGAGGCAGCTTTCACCTTGTAATGATGACCTCCCTGGAAGTGGTTCTAGGGGACAGCTGAGCCTGTAGGTTCTCACTCCTCACCTTCAGAGAGCCAGGGACCCTGTCAGCATCCCTGCTTTGCTGAGGAATGTGGAGCAAATGGCCATCTTTGAAATTGCTGCCAAGAGCTGGTGAATTTGCTCCATCACAGCGAATGGGTTTGAATTCCAAAGCTCCATAGAGTATTTGGAAGTGTACCTCCCTCCCCTCTGGCTGCTGCTGGGCTGCTGGGCAGTTCTGCTCTCCTTTTCACGAGCTGGAAAACTTCCTTCACTGGGGAAAAATGCACTGTGGTTCCTGTGGAGAAGTGTAGTGCTCAGAGCAGTGAGATGAATGCCTCTGTGTGGGATTTGGGGGAGAGGAAGTGGTGTGTCAGAAGAAAGGCCAAAAGAAAGAGCAGTTGGAGACATCTGATCAGTGTCAGCAGGGCAAGGTGCTGAGCACTGGCACTGGAGTGCTGGGGTGGTGAGAATAGCTGGTGAGTGGCCCCCAGCAGGAAGGAGCAGAAAACACTGGCAATTCACAACAGAATCCTTGCTCAGTGAATAGTCTCCTTTAATGAGTAGCTCTAGAAGGGACAATGAAGCAAGAAGTGATGTCCCCATTTATCCTCAGTGCAAGTTTGCGGGGCAGGGCTGGAATCTGACTCCATGGGAGAGCAAATGGAGGTTTCTGTGCCTCCCAGCCCAGTGCACATGTCAGTACAAGGTGAGTCAGGGCTGCCCAGAGGCACTGGGCAGATGGGAGCAGGGAGCTGGAGACACATCCCCATGTCACCAATGTGTCCTGGTGTGCCGCAGGACAGTCCCCTCCAGAGCTGCTGTGATTGATTCCATGGGAAGGGTCACAGCTCCAGCCCAGAAGGGACTGAAGCACCTCTCATCCTCGCCCTGAATTTTCTTCTTTCTCTATTAACATTCTGCCAAATTTGTTTTCAAGGAAATTTTCTCCCCAGCCTACTGTGCTGCCAGATTGAAGTAGTGTGAAATGCAAAAAACATGTTGAAAACAACAGCACAAGTTCAGTTTTTTTGTTTGGGCTTTTGAGAATTTAAAAAAAGGATCCAGTGGCTCTGCTGCTGAGTCAGCATTGGTTGGATGTGATTTCTGAACGTGATTTCTGTGGTCAAACTTTACACAGAACTTTGATATTTAATGTGCCAGTCAATTAAAGCATGCTTTATGCTAAAAATGATGTGGTGGCTTTGTGCGGCTTGCTTGGTATTGCCAAAATGGGTCAAAAGTATCAGGAGAAGGTTTAATCTCCCTGTTTACATAGTGTCATTTTGCTTGCTTTGTGGTTCATTGCTTTCTACAGTGACTGGGGTATAGCCTAAGAGCAGGAAGCCTCTGTGTGACAAAAATAGGTGGTGCTCTCTGCTGCTGGTCTGGTTAGAGTGGTTGTGGAGGTTCAGCTGTGCTGCACTGAGCTGAGGGCTCTGCTGGACAGAGCTCCCCTCAGCAGGGCCCTGGCTGTCCTGGTGCCACCTCTCAGGTGTGGATGTCCCTGGCCAAGCAGCCTTAGTGGCTGAATGACATTGGTGAAGTTTTCTGCAGAGCAGCTCAACAGAGCCAGTGCTGGGCTGGCTTTGTTCTTTCTCTGCCACCACCAGCTGTGGTGGTGCCAGAGAAAGAACAAGAGTTTGGGGCAGGACCTTTTAAACAGTTCTGCTGCCAGGTCTGTCCTGCCAGGGGGAACCCTCCTGTCCTTGCACAGTGCAGGAGCCCCAGGAAGAGCTTCAGGAAGGCATCACCCTCTGCCATGGGAAGGTTTTTCACAGTGAAGCTCTGCACACTTTTAGATGCCTTCTGACATTTTAATCACGCTGGCAAAAAAAGAGCTTCCAGCTGGTTTTGTAAGGTGTTCAATAATGAGATTTTCTTTAAAGCTGGTAAAAACCTTAGGAAGGTTTTAAGATTGTACTTTAAAGTGTAAGCTTGGTATATCTGCTCTTTTCCTAGGGGTGTTTTATTTGATTCTGGTATTAAACCAGGAGCTGGTCCAAAGCCCGTTAACATAAATGAAAAGAGTTTTATTGACTTTGATGGGATTTGGATCATGCTGCACTAATTAAATAGTAAAGTATCCATTAGTAGTGAAGAAAACAGAAGAGAGGAGAGCCAAATACTGTTGTGATGAGCCCTGTGAAGCTGAGTGAACTGCAGCCAAAGTCTCAGCATCTTTACAGATGAGCTTTTCCATATTTCACTGCCTCAGTCCTTCTGACACAGATATCTGGTGGATTTTAAAGAGAACGGAATTTATAAAGATCCTTACATGTATCCTGCCTATTTGCAAGTTTTTATAGACACATTTAGTCAATAAATATTACCTTATTCTAGGTAATAATAAGAAAAAAATGAGAAGTGAAGTGTGACAGAAGAAAAAGTTATGCTTTAAAAAACATTGAAATCGGGTACTGATAATTTGCATTTACTTTGCCTGAGTATTCTTGTAAGATTCTTAAGGAACAGAGATTTACTAGATTCCAAAGAAAAGAGAAACAGCTTTTCACTGTTATTGATGTTGTAAGTAGAAGATAAAATAAAACTTAATATCTTATATGTCTGGAAGATCTGCATAAAAAGTGGGTTTTATTTAAAGAATAAAATTAAAAAAGGCTGTTCTGGAACTGGCCAAAACCCAACCATGTACAGACAGCTTAAAAATACAGTAATAAATGAATTTATATGGGCTGCTGGATGGATGTTAAAAGGATCTGGCATTTAAAACTTAGAAAATGCTGTTCCTCATTCCTCTTGCCGTGACCCACTGTGCCTGGGTGGCAGCAGTGGCCCTGGAATTCAGTAGCCTACAGCCTGCTGGGACAGGAGGTCTGCACTCACAAAAAGCATTTACGGGAATTTCCCTGTGACAGTGGGATGGTTGGAAAACACCCCTCATTTGAAGCAAGCTGGATATGTTGGGATTCAGCTGTAACCAAGTAAGATGAGGTTTCCAGGACATGAGGAGCCCATCTGTGTTTGGCTGTCAGTTCTCCTTAGGCGTCTTTGACAGCACAGCCCTAAATGAGATGTTTTCTAAAAGCAACTTGTTGGCATTGTTTGCCTGCTGCTGCATTTACTGAAGGACAGTGCTCTTAAGCCAGTTCACAGTTTTTTTTCCATTTCAGATACTTGTCATCTGATTTCCTAGCATCTTCTCTCTTAAACTTAGCAAAAAAGAGGTTTTCCCACCTTCACTGCTCAGGTATTTATGAAGAAATGATGTCTGCAATTTGGTTTAGATTTTTACTAAAGTTATCAGGCAAAAATGTTGGTCATGCAGTGCTGATACCATGACCCCATCTTCTGTGTTTATAAGTGTATCTTGGCCTTCTACTTGCAAAAATCATGAGGTCTTGTCAGCTCCAGCTGCAGACTGGAGAGTAATTTATGTTGAATTGTAGATTAGTCCATTTTTCAATTCTGTGATGGCTGAAATGCCCAAACAAATAAATGTTCTAGTAGACTGAAATTGTCTAGAATACTCAAAATAAGAAAAGATGAAAGGGAAGAGTCTGTCTGAGACCCAGCAGCTCAAATGCTCTTCTGTGCTTCCAAAAATAAAGCGCCAGAAGTAGAACCCTGTGTCCCCTTTTTATAAATCTTCTCTGTCAAATCTAATGGATAACTAATAGAAAGTTTTCAGAAGGAAAAACAAAAGGCTTTATGCTTTATGTAAGAAAGATTAAGTGGAGAGGGGCTTTTTTCCCCTTGAGTACATGGGTATGCAGGAATTGTGTTTTAGAATCAGGCTTTTTGTGAGGCCTGCAGAGTAAAACTGTTATCTGTGGAATTCAAAATTGTTCTTGTGCTTGTTGGGAGGGCAGGGAATGAAGCAGAAGAGATTGGCATTGAAAGATGCCACTGCACAGCAATACCCCAGAAGGGCAGGTGTCACCTTGCAACAGTGACAGGTTGCAAACAGGGTTATAAAACAGGGCTCAGGAAACAGCTGAGAACTGCCAGACTGCCCAAGGGTGCAATCCTGCTCTTTTCTGAGCAGTTCTACTCCTATATTTGTTCTGTTGGCCAATGTGGTTACATGGGCAAGTAAGGTTATATAAGAGTTAAAGGTTTAACCTTTCAAAGAACATAACCATTCATTAAAGTGATTTCATTAATTATAGAAATAAAATTAGATGGAGACTCCAGCATGTGGGAATATAGAGATGGATTTGCTTCAAAAGAAACTCTTTCAATATGAAATTACTTTTTGCTCTGAGACAAGGAAAATAATCCAAAATATAATGGAAATTCTTCCATTACATTTAGCTTTATTGTTTCTAAACAAAAATATTTCTGTCTGAGAGCAAATGACAAACTGATTTTTCCCCATCCTAAACCCAATTTGGCAACCAACTAACTTGTTGGTCCAAGGTTGATTTTTTAAAAAAAATTCCTAATGTAAAATGTTGCCTTTAGTTCCAGGCAATACTGCATGTGTTTCCATAGCAACCTCTTCTCATGTCTTGAACTTGTCAGCATCAACATATGACATTTTAAACTATAAAGCATTTACATGTACTGCTGCCTCTTTGGACACGAGTGAGATTTGCCAAAAACTGGGCTCTTGCAGACAGTTGAAGTTAGGGAAAGGTGAGGGACTCAGATATTCTTTGTACCTCCTGCTTGCTTGCAAAGAATGAGAAAGTTCTTTGAGTTCTCACTGGACTCAGGCAATGGGACACAGATTCCTGCTCCCAGCTCCAAGGTCAACAACTAACTCAAAGCCTGGTTTTTCCCCCAGGACTGTCATGGGCTCTGTGTCTGATTCTCTGCACTGTGTGTTTTTGGGCTGTCTGACTTTTCTCAGGTGCACCTGCTTCTCTGTTTTGTGTTCAGCAGAGTAGCTCTTGACCCTGGACACACAGGCTTTGGACAGTGATGTACACCAGATCTCCCTCTGTTGCTCTGATGCTTTTCATTTTAAACCCAGGGAATGCTAAGTGCAGTTAAGTGCAGCCTAATCCAAGTGAGAGTGTATTTGCAAAACATTTATGAAATAAAAGAACTGAAGAAGGGGTACAGAAAAGCCCTAGTCAACTTGGAGGAAATAGAAGAGATTGTGTTCCAGTGAGCAGTAAAGAGAAATTGGTTTGACTAGCCAGACATAACTGTAAAACATTCTCTAGGAGGGAGCACTAATATAATTGTATGATATGTGCTTTTACTGTCTTCCTTTTTCTGACTGTAGCATGGGTTGGCTGCTGATTTGATCTTCTAAAATATGTGTTTGCAGATATGGATGAGCTGCCAAAAATGTGACTAATACAAAAATGCCCATTGATCTCTTTTTAAAGCCTGTATTAACACTGCTCTCTGGAAGATAACAATCACTTCTCAGTCTTTGTAGTATTTATACAGACACCTTCCTACAGGATAGCTCCACTTTTCCAAAGAGAGAGAAACATTAGTTTCAGCTTGGTGAGGCAGGTTTTGGTATGTGTGTGTGGGGACTAGAGGGGTGGCTTCTGTGAGCAGCTCCAAAATCTCCCCCCTGTCCCCCAGCGCCACTGGCTCCAAAAGGGACTCGCTGCTGGCCCAGGCTGAGCCCATCAGTGATGGTGGGAGTGCCTCATAACATATTTTAGAGGAAGAGAAAAGGACTTGCAGCTGTGGTCAGAGGAGTGAGAATGTGTGAGAGCAGCATCTCTGCAGACCCCAGGGTCAGTGCAGAAGAAAGGGAGGAGGTGCTGCAGGTGCTGGGGCAGAGATTCCCCATGGTGGGGCTGATGTCCCTGTGCAGCCCATGGAGGAACAGAGCAGAGATCCACCTGCAGCCCGGGGAGGAGCCCACACTGGAGCTGGGCAAGAGTGTGAGGAGTCCTCCCCTGAGGAGGAAGGAGCAGCACAGACAAGGTGGGATGAACTGACCACAGCCCCCATTCCCCATCTGACTGCACCATTGTGGGGAAGAGGCCAAGAATTCAGGAGTGAAATTGAGCTTGGGAACAACAGAGGGATGTGGAAGGTGTTTTTAAGATTTGGTTTAATTTCTCATTACTATACTGTGATTTGCTTGGTAATAAATTAAATTAATTTTCCCCAAGTCAAGTTTTGCCTGTGGCAGTAATTGGTGAATGATCTCTCCCTGTCCTTATCTCCGCCTAGAGTATTTTGTTATATTTTATCTCCTCTGTCCATCTGAGGAAGGGAGTGATGGACTGGATTTGGTGGGAATCTGGCATCCAGCCAGTGGCCCCCCACCACAATACCACTCCCCTGTTTTGGCTGTCAGTGTGTGCTTGGATTTATCCTTCACACCATTACGTGGGAGAGAGCTGATTTATGCAGCAGGACTTGTCATGGCCTTAAACCCTCACTGCAGTGTTACATCTGCTCATAAGAAGAAAAACAGGTCAATGGCTTGTTTTGCCTTGATTTATGACTTCATGGCTTGAAGCTGGAGACTCCTTTTATTGATGACTCTGTGCATTCAAAAGATGTGGGTATAGATTCTTTCCTCTGTCTTCACTAAAATAGATATCATGGTGATGTTTAACTCAGGAATCTGCTGAAGCATCCCCAAGCACTGCTCCTTACAGGTGTCCCTGTGCCACTCACTGGCCCACAGGCACTCACAATTCCTGGGCAGCTGTGGCCCTCTGGTATTCATCAGAGGGCATGGTTCTTCCAGGTATGGAATAAACCTTTCCCTGTGAGACCTGGCAAGAGAAGTGACAGTGGAATGAACTTCAGTGATTTGTCCTGGACTGGGCATGAGCTCTGCTCCCAAAGCAGAGCAGATACTGTTTGTGCTGAAGTAATAACTGCAACAAAACCCAGTTATAAAACCATCTGGGCACATATCTGTCAGTATGGGGCATGAGGAGCCCATGTTCATATTCTGAGTGTGATAACTCTTTCAGGACCGATGAGAAGTAGATGCTTGAATTTCTTGTGGACTTTGTTCATAACTGATCTGGTACAGTAAGTTCTTGGGCCAGTGCTTTGATCTAGCTGGGATATAGCCAGAGGGAAAACAATTTCATACTTTTAGTTTGCTAATCAGGAAATGAGATAATTCATATTAAAAAAAAATAAATCTCTTTTTGGGAAAAAAAAAAATTGAAGCCTTCTGCTCACTTTGCAGGTATTAATTTTCAGATAAAGAATTTTTGTTTTGCTTCTGAATCAGCCAAATCTTTAATACAAATAACATAAAGCTTGGTGTTTTCTGTGTTCCTTAAATCCAGTTTCAGAGAAGAAGGTGACCTTTCCTTCCTTTCAAAATACAGCTGCTCCTCCTGAAATTCTAGCTGTGCAAATACACTTGTTGCTCTCTTCTGTTAGTTTTCTGCATCTTTTGTTCACTGAAGTGCAAAACAATAAATGCCATCTTCAAATCCTCTTTGGAAGACTGGGAAAGTTCTGTTCTGTTGCTGAGGGAATTACTGAGTTTCAGTATTGCTTTTTTTTGCCCCTGGTTTGTAAGGAATGCTACTGTTTTCCAGAATTGTTCTCACATAAACAGTTCTAAAGTGTTTCTCCCTTCCTTGATTCCCCCTCTGATTTTGTTCTCTTCTGCCCAAACTGAATACAGCATCACCCACTGCTTCTGAGAGAAGGAAATTCAGGACTTCAGTGTTCCAACATTTGTGTCTGCTGCCCTTCTCCCTTGCTGGAGCTGTCACCCTCTGAGCTGCTGATGAGCTGCAGTTCCCTGGGCTCCTTCTGCCTGGCAGCTCCTCCAAGGGTGCTGCTTCAGCCTCCCCACACAAGGAGAGGCTAAACTTGGGGGGACAGTTTTTGGGTCATAAAGTGGAGCAAATGTGGCATATGCAGCCTCCTGCCTCAGTGGTTGTTTGATCTCCCTCTTTTCATCTTCCCAGACCACAGACACGACCCATGTGAGGAAGATGTAGTAAAGCATCCCTCTCTTTCCCATTTGTAGGAAATCAGTGGAAGTGGCAATGCTGTGGTGGCTTGAGAGAGGTCAGCTCAGCTGAGTCCAGCAAAAAGTGACTGTAGTATTATGTTACTTTCATAATGAAGTGGTTGCACCAGTTTTGAAATTGATAATTATTCAATTATTTGGGCCATTACAATTAAAAGCCAACAGATGAAAGTTAATTCAAGAATAATTTTCTTTTTTTCAGGCATCAGGTTCATGTTTTTTCTTTTTGTATAACCTTTATTTTTATCTTCTGCATAGACCTTACCAAGTACATATTGCTCTTTCCTTTAGGAAAAAACCACCAACCCTTCTTTTCAGTTTCTGGTTTAAGATTTATGGAAAATACTGGAAAAGGGAGGTTTCTTGGAGTAGTCTGTGTATATCATTATATTTCAGTGTGCTTGAAACATTATACTGCATATTGGTCCAAGTACCACCTTTTTCAAAAGGCAATTGACTCTTTTTGTGGAAATCACAGAAATCAACATAAAACATTGATGAAATGAAATTCGGGCTGAGTAGTTTAGACTATTGTGCATTCAAAAATCCCTTAAATACTTATAAAATGGAATAAATTGGCAAATGCTGCTAGTGCACCTCTAGAACATAAGGGAAAAATGGGTAAAATAAGTAAATCTCTGTTACTTCCAGTACTTACAGGGAGCATAATGTCATTAAGAAAGGAAAATGCAAAACATGTGATAGCAGATGCCAGACAAACCACAGTGCTCCAGCTCTCACAAGAAGCCCCCTTTTCAAGCTCTACGTGGCCCTGGCCAAAGCATTCTTTTTGGACTGAGTTTTTCATTCCTGGTTTACGGCCAAAGGTAAATTCTCCTCTGTGTGGAAACTTTGAATAAAACCAATTCAATCATTTTTCGGATTCTCCCTCTCGTCAGGGTTCCTGCCCCTTTCCCATTGCTGTGCCAGTGCTGCAGCAGCTGTGAAGGCTCTGCCTTAGCTTCTCTTGGAGTGTTTTTGCACATGTTCACAAAAATATTGCTATGATCCTTTGCCTTTTATTTCTAATACCACCAAGAATGTTTATGATGCTGCTGATTGATCTCTTGAACAACACAAACAACAAAATCACCTGAAGTTGTGCTGCAGCCAGCCCAAGAAAGCAGCTGAGACCCAGACCAACCCTCTCAGAAAAGCAGGAGTTTGAAACTTCCACTAATTCTCAAGGTTATGGTGGATTTTGAGTTTTTGTAGAGTTATATAGGGAACGAAAAACGAAGCATGGTACCAAGTGACACTTCCACACTCACCTGAGCTCTGGTCTTAGTTCTCTTGACCTCATGGGGTTTTAGTATCTAACTCACTGGGGCTGGGGCTTTGCAGACCCCACCTACCTCTTTGGTGGGTGAATACCTTTGGATATGTAACCCCACACAGATGAGTTTCTGAACTGTTGGCTTTTGTTGGTTCTCCTTCACAGGTTCCAGAGGAAGTGAAGTCATGTGCTGGGCTTCACTGTCCTCTTCTGAATTTGGCCCCAACTCCTTCCAAAATGGTTTGTTTAGGGGTTGTTTTTAATGTTTTAGAAACATATATATATATTTAAATTGTCTGTATATGTCCTCTGCAATAGCAGTGGTGAGCATCACTGTTCTTAGCAAAAAAAGAAAAAGTGGAAGTGAGGACTTTGAAGTCACTAGAGCTCTTGGATGAGACAATGTGAGCAGGCCAGGCAAGAGGAAGAGGAGCTAAAGCACATTTCTGCTGTCATTTGAAGGTAATTTTCAGTTTCATTTGGTCTGGCTGGTGGAAAGACATTCACTCATGAACTTGCTTGGTTTTAGACATTTCAGAACTCTTTCCATTTGTATGAAAATCATTTATTACCTTGGTGTTGTCATTCTGTTATATGGACTTTCCCCTGCTCACTTCTGGCTTTGTGAACTTGGATTTTTCTAATCAGGCAAGAATGGTGGATGCAGAATGGGTCAGTTTGAGATCCTTGATAGGCTTAAGTGTGTATGAAGCTGAATCTAAATAGCCAATTACTTGCTGTGGCTTATTTCATTTCACTCACTTTAATTTCACTTTTTTTTTCCTGATGGTTTATAAAGTATTCATACCACGTTTTCCCTAATTGACTTAAGTTAGCTCTTCCTTTTCCAAAAGGAAATATGCCAAACTAAAAGGTTTGAAATGCAAACTGTGGTCACATAGTCATTTTTTCATCATCTTGACTACAATATTTAGTAGTGGAAAAAGTTGCTGATAAAATTATATGGTAAAGTGCTATCAGACATTTAAGGAAGACAAAAGCCAAATGGAACTGTAAGGAGACGAATCTGGCCACTACAGCAGTTATATCTCATGCAAGTCTCAGCTGTAATCTGGGTTTCCATTCATTGAATAGCAGATAAGGAATAATCTCTTCTTAATGTAATAATGTGGGCATTTGTATTTTTTTTGAAAATAAAGATTCATGTTCTGAAAAAACAAATGCGTTATTTCAGTTTGGCTGGATATTTTGAAACTTTTAATTAAGAAAGAAAGAGAGCCTTTTAATCTAAAGAAATAAATTTAGAGTTTCTACTTGAATGCAGAGAGAGAAATTTACTGTTGCTTTTACTTTATTTAGTTTTATTTTGGTGCTTTTTAAATTTTTTTTTTAAGTGCTTGTGTGTTGAAGGCTGTAATTGGCTCCGGAGAAGGCCTTTTACTTGTGTTTCCCAGTCATGGATGTCTGCACTTATCTCATTCTTGGCATCCTCCCATTTCAAAGTAAGACGTGGCAGTAAAGTATTCCGAGGCAGTGCCAAAGAGCAGATTGTTGTAGGGGAAAAAAAATTGTTCCTTATATGTTCTGCTGAACTCTTAAGCTTTTAAGGAATTGAACTTACCCATTTACCCTATAACATTCTAGGAGAGGTTAGTTGCCACCCAAATAGCAAGGTGGGTGCTTTTGTGCAGAGCTCATATATTTGGGTGAGGAATAACTTTGTGTCCTTTACCTGCTCCGCTCCTGGAGCGCGGCTGGGCTGAGCTGGGAGCAGGGAGCAGGGAGGTGTCTGCCTTCACCCACCTGTGGTCTGCTCTGCTCAGGCTCCAAGGCAGCTGCTGGGCTGAGGAAGGTGGTCATGATGTAAGAAACCCTGTGCAAGTCAGATTTGCTTTGTGTTTATTAATCTGGTATTTTTGGGGTTTTTTTGAATGATTTTTATGAGGTGGAAGTGAAAATGAATGAGGGTTAATGAGGGAGGAAAAACTGCTGATTTTAAACATGTGGTAAGTGTAGATCAGCCTTTCATATAGCAGGGTTTTGCAGAAAATATATCCTCTGCTAGTTTCCTGTGGGATGGATTAAGGCTTTAATTAATGATTTTGGATATAACTCTATTCCAATCTAGTTCCTGTACCTGAGAATATGGAGTGTGGTTACAAAAAGGGAAGAACTACTCACATTAAACCTCCTGTGTGTTGATTCATAAATCCATGTGTATTAATCTGTGGAAATCTACTTTGGAAGTGGAAGGGATCACACCATATTTTGGTGAAGTGTTAAATCTGGGTTGGAACAGGAGAAAGTGCTGGAAAGTCTGTAGCTGGGAAGAGGAGATGGCTTTGTCACGTGGACCATCAGCAGGGCTGGGTGGAATGGTGCAAGAGGGCAAAGTGGGACTGATTGTCTACAAAGAATTAAAACAGGAGGTGAAGGAGAACAGTATTTTTAATTATGTTTCATCTGAGGCACATGTTCATTGTCTCAAGACAGATTTTGAGATTTTGTCCATATTTGAAGTGGAACAAGAGAACAGTTTTTCTCCAGTTTTGCATCTGACTTGCATCCAAAGCAGATTTGGATGGGTGCCCCACCTGAATTGTTAAGGACTTGGAAGAAATCTTTTAGTCTTGGCCTATTTCTGGTTAAAATGCATTCTTCTGCAATGGAGCAAAAGTATTTTTTTTAAATAAATGAAAGAGACAGGAGGCGGATATAATCTCAAGAGATGAGGTTAAGATTTCAAACATCTTTTAAACTGATCTATTTTTTGATAGGCAAATTACTAAGACTTGACTGTTGGGCAGATTTATTTAAACTCTCAGTAGTTTGTGCTATTGAGAAAACTGTACCATCAATGCAATGTGAGTTTGGGCACATTTGGGCGCACAGCACTTGCCTTATTTACTTGAAAAATTTCACAGTGCACCCACTACACAAAATGGTTCTCCTGCTGATTATGTGCTTCCTGTTCTGTTAATTAGGATGTCACTGCTCTTCCGTATCTCATTTCTTACAGTAATTTCTTAATGAGTCAGTTGGAGTTTTTTAGGCATGGGAAATCTGGTGAACTGGCTAACGTTTTCCTCTGATATCTGTTTTGATATCAATTATGCTTCAGCTTCCAATTAAGCAGGTCAGGGTGCATTAGCAAGTCTGCAGTTCATGGCAAAATACTGCATAGAGAGATGGCATAAGACTAAATTCAAGATTATCCAAAGTAATTGGGACAGAAAATTATTTAGTTTGCCTTGCTGGAATTAGTCTGACTTATTGTTGAAATACTGCCTGCCTTAGTTCAGTTCTTTCTGTAGTTCCAGGCAGAAGAAAGCCATTTGCAGCAGACTGTAATCTTTAATAAGGTTGTATTATGCAACTAAGTAAACCGGGGTGAGGAAAAACTGGAGCTGAACTCCCTGAAAAAGTATGGACTGCAAATGCCAAAGAGATGAACTTGCGATTAAAATGCAAAAATTACACATGATCTGTTGGACAATAGTCTCTGATATTAAAGAATGGAATTAATGACTGAGGATACAATTTTGGAGAAGAAAAAAATAAGTCCTCAGTCTTATCACTGAGTTATTCATGTCCATGTTTTGTACCTTCTTTTCTAAATATTCTTAATAGCATCATAGGCAATGTTCCTCCTTGTCATATTGCTTTGTAGGACAAGTGAAAACCATATCTGCTAAGCTTTATTAGAATATGTTAATTTGGCCAGGCTGTGTAGGATGTGCTTGGAATGTAGCAATTTGCACACTAAGGAAAACGCGAATTTTTCAAATTAAGTGATAAAATTTGGCAGCATTTCTTAATGCGAAATGTATGTTGAGTTGTATCTAGAATGAAAACATGACTTTTAATTTGAAAATATTGCTTTGCGCTTATCAGAGATTCTTCATACATCTGGTCATGATCAGAAATGATCAGGGAAAAAAAGCCTGAAAAGCAGTATATACCTTACACTGTAAATTCCAGAGTCTCCACTGGTTTTTTGGGGGTTTTTTAAGCTTATTTTTTGTGACTAGAATTGTCCAGGCTCAATCATGTGCATTAGTGTAACTCTTAATAATAGTATATATCTTTGTCTCAGGTTCTTCAAAGTGAGAGAGCTCTTCCCCCTCCTCCCATATGAGAAATGAAATTTAAATCTATGTATATGAAGGGTTGCTCTATGCAGAGTTCCTGTTCCTCTCACTGTAGTGCAGCTCTTCAGACCTTGATCACTGATGTTGAGTGAGGCATTCCACAGTAGTCTCCAGGCTATGGACTGGATCCAAAAACAAGACAATGAATTTTTTAGCTGCTTATAAAGAAGTTGCATAGGTATTGATGTCTTTTTTTTTTTTTTTTTTTTTTCCACATTTTTGAAACCTGCCTTTTTGAAACCTGCCTTTTAAAACCTTATTAAGCCCTAGGAAATCACTGGATGCTGTTCTACCAGATGAGCATGCACCAGTTTCTCCTCTTTAAGATTCTGCCTTCCTGCACATCTGACAAAAAAATCTCTGGACCACAGCTGTCATTTAGCACTTTGAAATCGAACCATCTTTCATTACAGTTGGTATTTCTGACCTTCAAGACTGAAATTCTGAACGTGCCCCCTTGTTGGCATTGGGTTTTATACTGTGCTCTAGGCAGTAATTTGCTGAACCACTCCTGTGCCTTCCAAAAGCCATTTTGTAATTAAAAAAGTCTTCAACAGAGATAGCTGCAAGGAAAGTAGTATATACAGCAGACTCCTAAGGCTTCTGGCTATTTTCTGTATCAGGGAAAGGTTTTGGAAAAACTTTGATTCCTAAAGGCTTAAACAACAGCAATAAAAAGTGAGATAAAATTTGATGAAAAACTGATATAACTTATGAGAGCCAAGGCATTATCCTCCACAAAGGGAACACTTCCTATAGATAGCACAAGTTGATGCTGGATGTAAAGTCCTGGTTACATTACACACGTGTCACAGCACTGCTTAATTTTCTTAAATGATGGCATGGACCCTTCCCTATGTTCCTACTTGGCAGACGCTTGGCATTCAGATAACTGGTTTTCCTTGGTGTATCCTTTCTGTGTGAGACAGGGTGGTGTTATTTTACTCAGGGATAAAGTACGTAAGGTGTTCTTAACCCCTTCTTTAACTGACTTTGAATTAGAAGTGCTGCTTCAGGTGTGATATCAGGGCTGTAGTTTCCTTGGGTTGATGATAGAGGCAGCTGCAGTCAGTACTATGGCTAGTCCAGCTCTGCGATTTAAATGGAATGAAAGGAAGTTGAGTGTTTAAAACTGGGTCATTTTTAAGTGTTTAGTGAGGGATTTGAAGAGCCAAACTTACACACAGATCTCATGTTCCAGTTTTAGTTTAACTAGTGGTGATGGTGTTTGTTTTGTTTTGTTTTCCTCACAAGATGCAAGAGGATTTTAAACTGCTGCTACTTTCATGAAGAGAGGAAAAAGGGGTGCTCAGGACACCAGCATGCATGCAGAAAAGAGAGCAGGGATGTGTACAAGGGTAAAAGTTGTTGTTCTTTTCTTTAAGGATGAGCCATTCTGAACTTAAAAAGTTTCTTTTCATTTCTTAAGGCAAACATTTTCTCAGATGGCAATGTTAAATTTCTTGTGCTAATCTAAATCTTCTATGTAGTTTCTTTTCCCTGGACTTTTTATAGCCCCCTAACTAAGAGGAGAAATTAAAAAGCATCTACTTGTTTACTCTGGTCCTGTCAGCTGAAATAAATGTCCCAATTTATCCCAAACCCTGCTTACACTAAGGAAGTTCAGTTAGATGATGGTAAATGAACCTGGGTCATCGTTCATTAGTCTCTGTAGCTGGACACAGTGTTTTGCATTCTGCTCTACCTTTTTTCCCCCTCATACTTTTATATTTAAATGCTCTTACTTGTTCAGGATGGGTGTTTTTACTCTGTCCCCTGAGGCCCCTTATGAAAATAAGATGATGCTACTTAGCTTATTCTGTTAAGCAAAACTGTCTGAATAAAATACAGATCCATGTCTTATGACAGTAGCTAACTGCCATGGTGGGGAACACAGGTCCCTCGGGACTCACACACTCCTTTACCTTCTCCTTTGATCTTGATGAAACAGATGAAAACTTCATCTTATTTTTAATTATCCATGCCTTGCTCTGCCGTAGTTTGAAAGGAGATTTCAGAAAGGCTTTAAGTGATATTAAAAAGACCACCATGAGGCATTGCCAAATCCCTGTGTCCCTCCCCTTGCCAGGAGACACGTGGAGCATCTGTGCCAGTAGCAGAAGGAGCTGGAGAGTCCCAGCTCAGAAACCTGCAGCAGAGCATTGCTGGAAATTGGTGCTGCAATTTCTTCTCCTCTTGGCGTATTTTGCTGTTTGCCTCCCAGAGGCAAGGTCTATCTCTTCTGTAATGATGATGCTTCCCATTATGTTAAGACTAATTTATGGACAGGGCAGGGAGTTGTGGTGGCAGGCTTAGGCAGTGGGCTTGCTGTCCCAGATAATGCATTTGTGCCTAGAGCTGTTTTGATATATTCTCTGGCTTCCATTGTGATTACAAATGCCCCATCTCTTTTTTTCATTGCTCCAAGCCTAAAATTTAAGAGAAATTCTGCCTGAAACTTAAGAGAAGATGATGAAAGAGGGAGGGATTATTTTCTCTCCACTTATCCATTTGTTTCTCGGCTTTATGTGAGGTTTTTCTTCTTTCTTTCTTCCCAGTTGTACTGAGATTTGCAGGCAGTTTCTCATCCTGGTTCTCCTCCTTTGATCCTCCTCCAAAATAAAAAAATAATAACTCCCCTTCCCCTCCAAGACATGCTTTTTAAATGCTTATTTGTAATCCAGTCATAAGAACCTAATCTATTAGTAAGGTTCACGAACTGAGATTTCTCAACTTATTTTATTTATCTATTTTATTATACCTGCCAAGATTTTAATCTCGAGATATTTTCCTTTGCTCCTGAATTTTGAAATAACTGCTGTCATGGCCAAATCACATATCCCAGAGCTGATATCCACTCTGTCCAGATTACTTGCCCTGCACAGAATGTACTCTGGTGTTTGGTGTCATTCTCCAGTGTGACATTGCTCTGTGCAATGGAAGTTTCTCTGTGACCCGCAACAGCTTCAGGAACTGGATTGACCAAAGCTGAAGATGAGCCTGGCTTTAATAGGAGAGCATCTGAAGGATAATATTTACCACTTTCTTTAATTTGTAACTTCTCTGTGTGGCTCAGCTTACTGCGATGGAACTTCAGTGGAAGCTGCTCATGGAAAGGCTTGTGAACAGGCTGGAAGTGGTGTCTGGACTAAGGATAGGCTGCAGACACGGATAAATCCGTCTTGGATTTGGGGTTTGGTTTGTTTTTAGAACTTAAGTTACAGTTTCTTTTGTATGCCTACACTTTTCCACTGCAATAGAATACATCTTTTATTGGTTTGCTTTGAGCAAGGTAAATCTCCATAAAGTTAAAATAGTAAGAACGTTGGTCAGATTATATTCCTAGTATTTCCAAAAATTATTTCCTTCCCCTTTACGCCCCATAAGGAATTGATGCAATGTGCCCTATGAAAATAGCCTCAATTATTTAAGGATCTCAAAGAACTTAATGTAAATTAAGGATTTTTAAGAGCATGGAGTGGAAGGAACCTCCTGAGCTGCCGTGTGCCTTCTGCCGCTGGTGCGGGTGCCGCGCACGTGCGAGGTGTCCCTTTCTCATCTCCATTTCACAAACCAGCAATCTGTGGCAATTACACAGATGGGTCAGTGGCAGGGCTAGCACAAAGCCAGGGTTTTGTCTTGCAGTTACACTACGCTGCCCTCTAAACAGAATATTCACCAAGAGCAGAAGTCTCCACAGCAGTTCTGCCAGTTTCTACGATCACTGTGTGTTATGACCGTGAAGATTACAAATGGTGGGGGATAATGCCAATATTTTTTTTTTACTGTAGATTTCTGAAGCAAATGGAATAATTCAATGGAAATTAATATTGTGATGCATGTATTAAACAATTTTATTCTGAAAATGGTCTTCGGTGTTTTACGATGGAGATATTGGAAGGTACAACTCATTGCTGTGCATTGATGGGAACAGGCACTAACTCTATTGTGATCAGTGAAATTGTTACATGAACACAAGGAGCCTAAGGGCCCTTTTTACAATCTGCTGTCTGTTTAGGAAGCTGGTTGAACTAGAGGATAGAGTTCTGTTTCATAGACATGTAGCCACAAGTCATTATGAGCTTCCTGCTAATTCAGAAACTGCAGGAATCGAATCGCGCTGCTCCCAGTGCTGTGTTGATTTTGCAGCCACTGTGCATTGCAGGAGTCTAAGAGAAAGAGAAGTTTCCCTACATGTAGCTCATTGTTCGGAAAATAGCAAAGAATAAATATCCAAAGGCAATGGAATTGTTGACACACGTCACTGAAAGTTGCAGATAATGAAAGTGAACATGCAGTAGCAGTGACTGCCTGGTGGCCCTCCCGTCCAAGAGTGTACTTCTTAGTTAGGAGGCTGGGGATAATTAGTAAGTTTAAGTGCAAAAGAGGGAGGATATGAGAATCTTTTGTTCATTACTAGAGCTTTTGGAAAACAGCTGAAAATGGTAATAAATTTTTGCAAAGCATTTAGTAAGTAATTTTTGTGATCAACTTTTTTTTTTGCAGCTAACTTACCAGCAAATGCTCTTTTAACAGCAATCCAGACTATTGTTAGAGCTCCTGAAGGATTCTCACCCTAATTTGTGGCTACAAGTAGATTGCTAACCTCTCAGCATAACACTTGAGTAGCATGGATCAGGCCACAGGAATTTCCTTAGTCTCCAAAGGTATGAATGTTGACATTGGATCTGATTTTAGGAAGTGTGAAGCACTCCAAAATCCCAAAAATGTTAATACAAAAAATATGGAACAAAATTCTTTTTCTGCTAGAAGAGTGTGGAGCTGATTGGCAATGGGACTGGGAAGAACAGGGCAGGATTTTCAGTTCAGATCTTAACATACCTGTGAATAAGATGGAAGTGGTACTGAGGAATGAAAATGTTTGGTGTAGTCAGCAAGTAGAAAGATATGAGGAGAATTAAAAACTCTGCAGGGTGTCTGCCCTTTTCTTTGTGTAAGGGTTATGCAGTTAATTTTACAGAGTGGTTTGAAACTGTTGTGGTTTCATTCATCAGCACTAGGGATTATGTGGGGAAAAGGAGTCAAAATTGTTGGCCCTTAAAAACAGGAAAAAAATGTCTTCTCAATATCAAGATGTTTATTGATATAAAAGTGTTTGTGAAGTGCATGTGTCAGAATCATGATGTGTAGTGTAACTGCTAATGCATACATATAAATACTGTAGTGAGCTAGTGGCATTATAAATTCTAGGGCACTTAACAATGAATTATCCTAGTGACCTAAATATTTTTCTGTCAGAATGTTTTTCCCCTGTTACATTTTCAAATTTTCTGTAGTAAATCTTCCATGTGTTTCACTGAGATTTATTCTTAAATCCTCACACTATTTACCCCTTAAGGTTGAAAGCTTGAATTTAAGATAAGCAGCCACAGAAAAATGCATGTTTCCTTTCTGGACAAGAAAACTACTTCTAACACTTACCTGACTTTACAGGGAAGGATGAGGGGGACATGAGGCTTTGCCATTTAGGTTCCATTAAACATATACACTTAGTGTTATAAACAGGATGTTTAATGTTGTTCTCACTGCTTGCAATTGTTGTGACTTGGTAGGTGTATTTGATGGAGTCCTTGGAGCTGCAGCCTTGTCAGCAAGCACGTGTGAAAAATAACTGGTTGGAATTGCAATACAAATGGGAATTGTGAAATAAACTCATTGTGGTATGCTGGAATTACTGGCCTATAATTAAATTATATATTAAATTATATATTAAATATATATTAAATATTAAAATATGCGCTTTACGTGGGGTAGCCGGGGTCACAGAAGGGGACAAATTTCATGTGCATAAAATATTCCATTAATCAAGCAAAGAATTAAGGAATAAGAACTATTCTTAAACAGTCAGTATTTGGTTTCAAAACAAAGGGGAATATTAAGATTTATCTGCTTTCCTGACAAGCGTGAAATTCACTAATCCCTTTGAAGAACTGAAAAACCTGCCATATCACAGTCTTGTGAACACAGTTTATAGATATCATTACTGCTAGCAGTTATTTTGCAGAGAATTTGGGCAGAACCTGCTCTAGGAGAGGTCCTACATGTCAAAGTACAAATGATTATGTGGCTTTATTATTTCTTCTGTAACCTTTGATCCAGACAGCTCATGGGCTGAACACCAAGGCTTCTGCTCTCATTTTCTGGGTTTAAATCCTCCTGGGGATGTGTTGCAGTAAAGCCAATTTAAAGCATTCTAGCTCAATCCTGCTGTTCCACCTCCAAATGCAGAATAATGTAAAAAAATAATAAAAAATATTTTTTTTTAGTTATTCATATTCTCTTTTTTTCTCTTGATGCTGAGCATACCTTTTTGGCTGTATGAAGTTGTTGTTTAAAAGTTGTGATTGCTTTTTATTTATTTATTTTTAAAGTCCCACTGAATGAATATGAATATATAAGTTTAAAGACAGCAACTGAATCTTGATCCTGTGGGGTTTGGATAAACCAGGAGAGTGAATTTACAGTTGCTTACAATTAAAAAGGCAACAGATTTCAAAAATTTCAATAATTGATTTTAGGTCTGGGAGTCTATTAGATTCCTTCTGTACCATATCCTGGTCCCACTGGGAACTGGAGGAGCAAGCACTCTGGTTGATTCTCAGCTCCTCAAAGGGCTGCTGTGACTTGAGTAATCAGTAAGGGTTGCAGAGGTCCTTCAGTGTGATCTGCAGTGTCTGCTCCCACCACAGCTCTGTGCTCGACCCTGCAGGCAGAGTCCTTCCAGTGGGAGCTTCTCCCTGACACAGTGACTGGTCACACATCCCAGAGCTCTGCTTTTTTAAGAGCCCATCAGTGGGCAGTGGCACTTCTCAGCCTGACAGCAAATATTTAGGAAGTGTCAGGATTTTCTCCTGTGTTCTCATTTGTTTGCTGTGGATGGACAAGGCACAAAACATCCCACCATAATATGTGGTTTACATATTTAGCGAGGTAGAGAAAACCGTCTGCTTTTGAGTAAGTGTTTCAGTTGCCATTGTGAGAATCCAGTCTGACAGGATTTTGGTTGCTTTCAGAATCTGGGGTTTGGGGATTTGTGATTCTGATCTGTCCTGTTTTAAGCCTAAGATTTCCTTGTAAAATTTTGAATGGTGTTCAAAAATGGTGGTGTTTTAACCAGCAAAATCTGACTTAAGAGTGGGAGAGTTGAATCATGCTTGGATATATCTCGGAAAAGACCACTAAGTTAGACTCTGTGTCCAGGATTGTGGGGTTTTGTGGAGGCTCTGGAAGTATCTTTTTCTCTCTGCAGTCCATCATCCATTGGGATCTGCAGTACATTTTGGAGAGGGTCACAATAGCACTAAACCCAGCAAGCCTATGAGTAGGAAGATAATTTCTGCCTCATCTGATGTCCTGTTTCCCTAGAAATTGTTAGAGGTATGCATTGGAAAATATATTGATAATAATGGTAAAACAAAAATTAATAACCACCTTGGCTTTCACCAAACACTAAAATAAGCATTCTGTGCTTTCCACAGTCTTTGCTCGTTGGAATTGATTTTCTGCTGGAGCGTGCCTGCTGTGCAGCACTGGAATGAATTCCTGTAGTTTTACAAATTGGCTAGATTAGAAGGTCCGGCTTTACATGTCAGGAGTGGTTGTCAGATTCTCCAGATAAATGGGGTACTGCTTGTCTCAGGATTTTGGCTGGTTCTTAAGACATGAATGTATGGGGTTTTGGAGATTTTTTCTTTCTTTCTTTTACTTTCAGACTTCCATGGAAATGTCTAGAAACTGTCAGGGATCACAAGTGATACTCAGAGGACACTCAGAGGCCTGGAATGCTTTGGCTGCAGCTTTTGCAGCTACTAAGACCTTTCAAGTGATGAGATGTTGAGACTCAAACCAAAGCAGGAACTCGTAGGAGTGTCAGTGCTGACTTTTGTGGAAGATGGATGGGAGAACTCTTCCTCTTGTATCATCAGAAGGGCACACCACAAGGTCTTCATGAAACAGCATTCCTGTCCTTATCCTCTGCTGCTCAGTAACCCCATGAATATGGCATTCTCCTTCAGAAGGACCAGACAAGCTTAAAAGTGGTAAAATTGTAGAGTAGACTTCCCTTTCCAATTACCAATTTGCCCTTGCCATCCCATGGAAACACTTCCATGTGAACTCTGGGCTCTGGGAATGGATGGAGAGAGAGGGTTGTAGCCAGTGTCTCCCTCATGGACTTCTGGAGTCTGAGCTGTCTCAGAAATAAAGCACCTTTGTTTTTGTCTTGAGTTGTCTTCTGCCAATTCAGTGTAGCTACAAAAGGGAGACAACTGAAATAAGCAATATGGGAGCAACTTAATGTGGTCTGTATTAAAAAATAGAAAGGGGAAACCAGAAAATAAATAATTTGTTACCTCACAGCTGGACTATTTCCTCAGAGAGCTACCTGGAAACTTCTGAGGGGATTTCCCAGTAGTGTTTGGGGATGTGTTCAGACATGTTGGAAACCAGAGGCTTGAATGTAGGGCCAAGGGAAGCACGCCTGTGCTCTTGGAAGTACCTGCAGGCTCAGAGTTGACCAAGGCCATAAACAAATTAAAAGGGATGGGTAGGATCAGGTCCCAGAGCTGGGCACAGAATGCAGCTAGTGAGCCTCCACTGATCGTGCCTAGGACAATTGTAGAACAGTTTTATAATGTTCAATATTTGACGCTCTGTATCTTCAAAGTCCCCATTTTTCTCATTTGCTGTAAATAAGTTTTGTACATGCCAAGATTGTCAGATAAATGCCTGCTTGTTTCAACCAAACATGTATTTAGCTGACTTCTAAGCCATTTTGTTCAAATGAGGGTGTATTCATGGAATGAATCATAGAATGGTTTGGGTTGGAAGGGACCTTAGAGATCATCTAATTCCAACCCCCTGCCATGGCAAGGACAATTGCCATTTATATTTATACTTACAAACATTGCCATTCATATTCTCAAATTGAGAAGATGATTGTGAAACCTGATTCCAATTTAACTCAGTCCATGACTAAGTTTTCAGGACAGAGAATATTCTTCATTCTATGTGTAAAATGATCTGTATGTTTTCAGCGTTGTGTAAAAGCTGCTAATAATAATTCAGAGAAGCTTTTGAAAAGAAGTTCTGAATCAAGTGTAAACAAACTGTAAGTGAATACCAATTTCCTGGAGCAGCTTTTACCATTTTTAGTTTCCCATCTTATGTAAAGACTTAAAATATGCAATGATTTAATATAAACAGACATAAATACATGGAAGTTGGATACAAACTGCAACATGAATTCGGAGTATGTGAGTATTATTTTGTAACTTAGTGTGTTGTGCAGAATGAAAAAGATGTTTTGGTTGTACTCTGAACTCTGTGGGAAGCAGCAGAGTGAAGTTCTGAGCTGCTAAATCCAAACTGGAGTCCTTCTGAACTCAATTTAGGCCTGTGGACCCTGAGTCAAAGGTTTGATTGCAGCTTGTGTAGACCACATGCAGTTGCTGAGACAACAAGAGCTTGAAGGAGAGGCTACAACCCCCCAAAAACAACGCGTAACTGCAGCCTCCCTCATCTCAAAAAGACTGATGAGCCTGAGCTGAACTTCATGGTGAAATGAATACCCAAGGAACCTGTTTTAAACTTGCATGAGCTGCAGGCACGGCGTTAGGAAACAGACGGATAATCCGTAGAGGGAGGTTCATCTGCTAAATCCAATTGCTCAGAAAATGAGATTTGGTGAAAAATCCCCAGATTTGTTGTTTAATTTCTCATCATATTTGGGTTTATATCTGCCACCTCCCCTGAGCTTTTAAGATTGTGTTAAAGTTCAAACGTTTCTCTGCAACCACAACAGTTCGAGCTGTTTTGTTTTAAATGCAGGGAGAGAATCACAGGGAGTTATGCTCCTGCCAGAGCAAGCTCTAAAAGAAACCCCTGCTGGTATCACAACAACAGTGATAAAATTGTGAAATGAGTTCTTTCCTCTAACCATGAATTGCTTGAACTTTACAGTGGTAGAAAACAGACTTCACTGGGATAGCAGGAGCTGTGGTTGTGTAAGGATAAACCACTAATTTTGCTGTCTGTCACTTTTCATCCACAATAGTGTTCTGTCACCTTGAATTATAACTTGCCAATCTTATATTCAGATTGGAGTTTAACTTTGAATTGAGACTAAACATTTAGATGGGACATCTGTGATAAGTTTGCAGGAGGTATGATGTGTAATACCAAAATAATATAAAACAAAGCTATGGAGCATGGTACTATTACAGAACTGAGAATGTAGAGAATAGCAGCCAGTGAATTGCAGTGGTAATTTCGACAAAACTCCTCCTCATCTGAGTCTCTGGAGGACCAGGCTGTTTTTATGGCAGTGTGAGAACCAAACAAAGCTGTTCTTGGGCCCCGAGAGTGGAACAAGGGCTGTGATGGACCTGTCTCCAAGGGCAGTTCAAAGAGTGTTGCAAAGGACAGAACAATTCCAGGGGAGGGGAGATGGAAAGCAATACTGAGATATCAAGATCTATAAAATCATGAGTGAGCAGAAGAAGGTCCCGTGTCTCTACCTGTGTAACAACTAAGAGATATCAAGTAAAACTTAGAGAAAGCAGCTTCAGACAAGCACAAGGAAGGCAGCTCAGCACGATAAAGCCATGGAACTATTTGCTGAGTGATACTGTGGATGGTAAAGTGCTGCAAGAGTTCAAAAAATCATCAGAGATTCACAGAAGGAAAATTGATTAAGGGCTGTGAAGTATCCATTCACCAGCACTGCTGCAGGAAATCCCAGACTAGCACTTTGCTGGAAGTAGGACGTACATTCTGGAGAAAATCACTGGCTTGCAAGGTTGCAGGAGGTATGATGTTTAATACCACTTAGTCTTACATAATTCCTTAGGAAGGAGTTACGGGACACCTTTGGAAACAGGATATTGAACTTTTATTTGGGAGTCTCAAAGTACTGAGAATATCTATTTTTATTGCAACTGGGGATCCTTGGGGCTTCACAGGCAATCAGTAGGCTCAGAAACACTGCTGTCATATCTTTATCATCCTCTTTTTAGACAGAAAAACTCTGTGTCTGTCTTGGCCCAGTGAGGACAGACATTTGCTGTTATGCATCATATATTATGAAAAAAACCCTCACATTTCTGCATAATTCCATCAGCACATCTCATTATTGCAGTTAGGAGTAGCTTGGAGCTTTGCTGTTACTGCAGTCCTCATAGCTTTCCTATATTATATTGTCCAAATATCCCATCAGTCTCCATGTATTAAATTCTCAGTTTTCCTATTATGGTACTTCTCCCATCTTCTGTTAGTTGGCATCAAAGCTTTTCAGACACTGGAGAAAATGTTTTCTTTTTCTAACTCGCCATTTGCCTTAGCAGTATGGGGTTTATGTTCGTTGTGATATTTTTAAGGTATTTTCTTGGCATAATGACTGATTTGCGAGAAGTTGAGAAGATTCAAAAAAGCCCAAGATGGAAAATTTAATTTGATTTGATTTCTTGGCAAAATGAAAATTCATTTCCCCATTCTTTCCATTTAACGTGATGAAATTTCAGCCTATTCCCAAGCTATCAACATTCTTGGGCTGCAAATCCATTTCTCACGATCCATGTTATTGGGACAGGGTGAGAAGTGACCATGTAGGCTGCTCCATCCCATGCTTTTATTGCTGCCCTGACTAATGGGTGTTCAGAGACCCCTTGCTAATGGGATGTTTTGCTTATTCATAAAATTTCATCAATGCCAATTTCTGAAGGAATGTCTTGGTCTACGTGCAGCGTTGAACCCAGAGGCAGGAATTTGGCAGGCCTCATAATAAGTCTGAGTATTGAGAATTGTTATGTCTTCCTCACCAATATGTCTAAATAATGGTTCATAATTAACTCTGGCAATCTCTTGTCCAAGCAAAATCCATCATTTTGTAACTCTCTGGGGCTTTTGCCAGCTTTCCCACGAGGAGTGTTTGGACTGTGTGTGAAGAGGTTGCAAGGCCAGCTGAAACAGGCAGCAGATGATTCTTCCAATTAGTGTGGAGCGAGTGTGATGCCCGCCCTTGCTGGGAGTGTGCCTTTCCCACCCTGGCAGTGGGGCAGTCATCAGTCCCTCTTTGTTGTGGATCGCACTTGGCCTCAGGGGAAAACAAAGCCATCAGGCTCTTCAGAGCTTACTGGTTTATTGTGGCACACATGGGGCTTGAAAATTCAGTGGAGGTGGATTTGAATATTCCCCTTGAGGAAAAACAGATGCAATTCCCAACATGGTAAGAATTTGCTTTCCATCTTTCTTACCATCTTGTGGTCACCCTGTGGACTACTTGACATCTGTAGAGGACTTTTATTCTAACCCTTATGTTGGGAATGAAGTGGGTAAGATCACTCACCATTCTTCAGGAGAAATACAGGCACTGTATTTCAGGACATTGGCCTCAGACAGAGAAGATAGTGCCTGTTTCCTTGGAGGGCTCACAACAGCCATGCATGTCCATCTGGTCTGCATTTTTACCAGGCTTGCTCCTGCAAAACAAAGTTACCACATGTCTTTAGAAGGATGGACTGAGAAAAAGATCTTAGAGTTTCTATCTCCATTCCCAGAAATCACCATTACAGGAAAATGCTGGACTCAAGTGCTGACTCGGGATGGAAAATCCCGTGTGCACTTGGGCCATGTGCAAAGGATTTGTGAGTCACATGGAATTTACACGTCACTTGCAGAACTCAAAGCTTGGAAAGGACTAATCTCCTATTAATTTATGTAAACAGGAAGCTGTGTTTGGCCATTTGAATGTTCTTAAACTGCACACTTTACCCTTTTAAAATGTTAGATTGCCCTAGAGAACAGCAGTGTCCTGTCAGCATGCCAGTCCTGCTTTGTATTTCATACCTGTACATTGACTCTGCCTGCATACCTAATTCCCCTGCCTAGGTTTGCATTATTTTATCTTTCAATTGGAAAACTACGTACATCTGTAAAAACAAAGTGTAATATATGGCAGTGGTCTGCTACTGTATTCATTTGAATTAATGTCCCTTAAAGTGCAAAGGCTGCAGAATTCATGCATTGCAGGATGGCAGAACTCTGTGAATTTAAAGACAACAAATCCTGTTTTTGTAAAGGCTGATTTATAACTTGTTCCAGGTTCATTTCATTTTGGTGGTGCAATGAGAGGAAAAGTGGTGGCAAAAACTTAGATTATCAGTCTGAATTCACAGACTGTACAATCTTGTTTTTGTTGCCTTTCCACCAGTGGGAATTCTCTGTGTTCACATTCTTGATCCTTCTCTTCTTCCTTGAGGAAACACAGCTGTGGAGCAGGACCAGTGATTGTATTGCACTTCTGAGGGGGAATTGTGTTGCACTGGATGTGAATGTGATTGTGTTGTTTCTGCCTGTCAGGAATAAGTGTTTTATCATATCAGTTACCATCTGCTTTCCCATTAATCAGGTCTTTCTGCCTTGAAAATGGCCAAAGCCAAAGGTCCCAGCCACAAGTACATGAATATTAATAGCAGGTGTAAATTCATCCCACTCTGAAGCTGTGAGTGGTTGCTTATTTTCCCAAAAATATGATTACTTATTTGGTGTAGTAGACTTAAGATTTTTTTAACAATGCTTGAGCATTGTTTATTTGAAGAACACAAAAATTTGGTCAAAACTCCCTAAAATAGTGAAGTTACTGGGACTTAGCTAGAACATCTCAAGCCTCTGCCAGAATGGTCTTTTCTGGCAGTGAAGTGAGTGTAGTTGCTGAATGTTCGTCTGGGTAGGATTAAGTTATGACAAACAAATTCCTCTTTCAGATGAGCATAATCCCCAGCACTTAGTGAGCTTTAATTTATGTGCATCAACTTTGTGGAACTAGTTGATTCATTTACTTCTGCTTTTTCTGCTCATCTTTCTGGCTTTGTAGTGTGATGCCTCTTTATCTAGTAGGGAACTTACAAAGCTAGGATTTCTTTCTAAACTGCTTCAAGCACCTTAAACATGTCTCATATGCAGATCTCATCATCCACATTTTCCCATTTCGTGTGTTTTGAGATCTGCTTTCATTGTTGGTGCCCACAATCCTGTTTTTAAATCAGTTGCAGCAACATCTACATGCTGGAGTGGAGTGTCCTCTTTCTAAGTAATCTGGTTTACAAAAAATGCTGGCACAGATGTCGCTGATGGCTGAGAATGGGGTCACTTCAGCCCCTCACCTCTCTCCTCCTTGATCACAGCCTCGAGAGCCTCCTCTGGGTTAAAAGCCTTCCCCACCTGCTCCTTCAGGTAGGGCAAAACTAATTTCCAGAGAGGAGATCAGAACTTTGATCTCTGAAGCTCCTCATGGAAATTCATTTTCTAATAATGATGTAACTTGACTTCTACTTAGAGATGGTCTTGCCCTTTCCCTCTACACAAACAAAAATAAGCCACAGAGCGTGTTAATGCCCAGAATAGGTGTGTGTTAGAGAGAACAGTGGAGAGTGTTGACCCGAAATTGTGAGTTATAGGGCTGATGCACACCATGAGCAGAAAAATGTGACACACATATGGGACCCAGTATGTAGTTTCCATTTACATGGTAATTTTGTTCTTTTTAGATCTATGTTTTTCTCCCATCCTTTTGCTTTCTATCACTAACTTTTAAAATTCTTGGAAGAAGGGACAAACCATTTTCTTTGGAGCCAACAGCAACACCATGGGGTTTTTCTTTTGGTTTTGGCAGTCTGCTAGCACTTTGGATTTCGATTTCCTTTACCTACTAGATATATTTAAATATGTAGATATTAAAATAGCACAAAATGTATTTTGTCTGTTTCTGTTCATCTTTAAAACAATGTGCAGCTGTTGAACTGCACATGAGCGTTCCCTTGCTGTGTGTTATTCTTGATGGATATGTTATTGCTGTGCCAGGCAGTGATCTCTGAGAATAGTGAGATGGCTTTGTTCTCTCTCCTTTAAAGACATTATATTAATAAGAAATAATTCCAGGTATGCATGTGGTGAGAAAGGAACTTTGAATTATGTTCTTGGCATGATCAATTTCCATTGCCTTTATTTCCTGTGATATAAATTTCTCATTCTAAAAATTCACTGGTGGCAGCTGCTTAACAAACCACTTGTGACATTTCAGCTGAAACCCTGTTCTCCTCGCCACACCATCCTTTTATTTTGGACCTTTATGACATTTACTGCAGGTTCTGCTTTCTCTCCCATTCTGCCTTTGCTTCTTTTCTTTCTTTCTTTCTTTCTTTCTTTCTTTCTTTCTTTCTTTCTTTCTTTCTTTCTTTCTTTCTTTCTTTCTTTCTTTCTTTCTTTCTTTCTTTTCTTTCCTTTTCTTTCTTTCTTCTTCCCTCTGGTGTTTTAAGTTGTGGGTCATCCCATTCCACCTTCCTTCCTGCTCACAGCAAAAAGAGCATTTATCTTAAGTGTTTTTCATCTGCAGGTCATCTGACATTCCAAGGAAAATGTTTTCTGGCGTTTTAGGCTGGTACAGATTGGACATGAGACGTCACTGTCCAGCATTTTGAGTTATCAGATTACTCCTCCAGCACGTTAGTCATGTTTCTTGGATGCAAAGAGGAGGCTGTGGCTGCACAGGGTCAGGGTGGTGATGTAGCAGAGGGAACACAGCTGTAGATCCATTAGGGTTAGCTGGAAATTTTTAGCCCATTTTCCCCTCTGAAAATAACACTTTCCCTTACCCTCTCAAGCCCTAAATTTGCTCAGAAACATCAATGTAAGATTTAGATTTTCCTTCGAAAACAAGAAGCAGCAACTTCTTTGGGATTTCTGGAGAATCCAGACACTGCAAATGAGAGCAGAGAAGATTTGAGAGCAGAGTTAGTTTATTTAATACTGATATATTTCTCAGAAAAGGAATGGGGACACCCTTTATAGCCTTTCAAAGAGCCACCCTGCCTCTGCTGACCTTTTTCCATTCCCTGTGCACAGCAGCACCAGCACAGCAATGCCACAAGACCCTCCTCAGTGAGCCCAGGCTTCCCCCTGTCACAGGAACCTGGAGGGACAGAAGTTGCTCTGAGGTGCATCACTATCTGTCCTGGCTACTCCTGTTTGTTGTCCTACAATGCAGAATTGTGATTATTTTCCTGCTTTTGCATACTTCCATATTTACTTAGGCTGCTAACAGACCACAGTCGATTTGGCTAAGATTGTGGGAAAGAGTGTAAATATTAGATTTGCGTTGTGAATCTCCTTCCTTCAGTGCTGCCTGGCATGTGGGATCCCTGTGTGCCCTGAGCAGCATGTGCTCAGCCTCCCAGCAGAGCAGGGCCTCTGACACGTGCTCCTGTCCTCTGGTGTGGTGCTGCATTTGTTCTCAGGGCTGGGACTACAGCAGTGCTCTGTAATGTGCTGATCTGCAATTCCCTGACATATGCTGGTCACAATGATACATCAGGTTTTGGGAAAACAGCCCTCCTCATATACATGAGAGATAACCCACCAGATGACTGTTATGAGCGAGATCTGAGACATCTTATTTAACGTAATAGCAAACCAAATGGAAAAACCTTGCAGCAATGGCTGCCAGATTATCCTCTGTGGACCACAGCCTGGCTGTTTAGCTGATGATAAAACTGCATATTTTTGTATTTACTAATATGGGAGAAGTGAACTCTCCGTGGTGAGTAATGCAGACAGCAGCAGCTCCAGTTCCTCTTCATTCATCACTGCCCTGTGCTCCCCAGCAGAAGTCAGTGAGTGTGTTTAGTTTGTGTGTAGTAGGATTTAAGGTCGTGAGTCACCAAAGGGTTTGTGATTGCATCCTGGCAGTGTGGACCAAGGGAGCTGCTGTTTCAGGAGCCTGTACCCTTCTCCTACTCTTGGACAGATCCAAGTGATGAGCAAGTGAAGAACTTTCAGTGCAAGGGGAAGGTCAGGATGTGGAAAGTTTACTCTCAGCCCGTGACTCACCTTACCTTAAACATGTTCTTTCACATGGCAAGAGAACAGGCCCGTGACCGGGGCTTCATCCTGAGTTTTATGACATCCGGCCACTGTCAGGAGACAGGCAACATCTTCCAAGTCTGCCCGTGATTGCCTAGGAAGTAGGTCAGTAGGTCATGCCCAGATATCTTTAGTTTCTTTTTAAGGATAGCACTTGTAATCCAGGTGTTGATGTGTCTTTTAAAATGCAGGTAAGAGAACTCATTCTGCATTTGTGTAAAACAGGAATTTCAGATGCAGAACAGTTGGTTGTAATGACCAATCTGTGTGTGCCTTCTTTCAGGGTTCAGTTAAGTTTATTTTAATGAATATGATATTGAGCTTTTCACAGTAGGGTTTAGTGAACAGATTGGAAAGTCTGAAAAAGATATTAAAACTGGGTGAATAATTCATAAAGAGTAATTTATTTTATGAATGTCACCTCTTTCTGTTTTGAATTGCCTGGGAATAAAGCATGGCTTACTTGAATTTAGTTGTTAATTAAAATTATACACCAAATAATTTCTGTCAGTAATCCTTACTTCATAACTCATTTAAAAGAGTTTTGTTGTGAGCAGTTGATGTTTAGACGCTCATGTGTTACACTGAACACAGAAATTCCAGGATTTATTTTAATTGTTATAAATTAGGTTATCATAACTTGCTAAGGTTTGCTTTGTTGAAAGGATTGACTAAAATTCTAGAGTATTCTGATTCATAAGTTTATGAGAATATTGTAATATTTGCCAGAATTTCATGTTTCAGCCAGTTGTTCTGCCAAAAAATTATTTCATTACAAGACAGATGAAACAATTACATTATTAAAAATAGACTGTCACATTTGTTTCTGTCTTCTACATCCTTTGAAACTGAACTTCTGATTTTTGGAGTAACCAATACAAAGGCTATCTCCATCATGGCAATATGATCAGATTCTAGTGTTGGCTTTTCAGGGGTAAGCTTGGAGAATAAAGAACAACTCTGACTTTTTTTTTTGTGTTATTCTGTTTCTAATAATGGGTCAGACCAAGTCCATGTCAGGCTCAGAGAGTGTAAAATTGTCTGTAAGTAGATTGGTTTGTGTTTTGGTGATTTTTTTTAGTTTTTTTTTTTTTTTTAATTTTTAGTTGTTTTAAGAACATGAACTCAGTTGCACAGTAGCAAGAATTAGTTCCCTTCAACTATCTTCCCCATAATTTTTACGAATCTTGTCAGCTAATGAAAACTATGTATCTTTACACTTTTTCTAAAGCGGCAGCTAATGTAACACTGACGCGCAGAAATTGCTCCAAACCTCCTTGTGCCCATTATGACAGGCTTTATTAATGCACCAGATTCCAATATACAAAATTAAAGGCATTAGACACGTACACTGCTGCTTATTTGACAAGGTGCTGTGCATTCCCTGTGCCAGCTTTGCTGGCTGCAGTGGCTCGGGCTGCACTTCATTGCACTGGGCTGGGCTGGGAAGTGAAGCTGACCTTGTCAAACATTCTGTTTTGCTGCCTCTCTTTCCAGTCTGTCTCGGTGATCAAGTTGTCATTATAAATGCAATTTAAAATCCTGTAAGAACTTGAAGAAATGTGTGTAATTTTCCCCAGCTGTCTGTTGCTTGAGGAGTCCCAAAAGTGCAACTTCAGGAAAGCACAGGCTGGCAGCCCAGGCTCCTGGAGTCAGCTGCTCCCCTGCCAGGTAGACACTTCTTGAAATAGTATTGCCCACAGGGATTGTTTGTCGCATTTGAATTGATAACTCTGGCAATCTGTTGTAACCTGTGCTGCTTTTTCATCATTTCTTTCATGGTTCTGTGCCCTCAGCCTGACATGTGCCTCCCAGATGGAGTCAGCCCCCGGGGCTGTGTGCTTTGGATCCTGTGTTTTATGCTTGGACTCGATGATCTTAAAGGTATTTTCCAACCTAGATGGTTCTATGATTTCAAGTGCAAACAGCAGCACTGCTCTTGGCTTGGGCACTCCCAAGCTCTCCAGCTACTGTGTATTGGCAGATTGTAATTCTTTCTGATGAGCTGGTGTTTACCCCACTCCTGGTTTGTTTTTTGTATCTAATCCTTGTGTGTAGGGCTGTAGTTTGATCATCAGCAATTTGTGGGTTATATATTTACACAATGCCTCTTTTACTCCTGAGTGACTTCAAAGGACATAAATGGTAATACTGCATGTTCAATATTTGTTCTCCCTTTTCCACAGAGTCAGAGCAATATAATAGGATCCATTTAGCTTTTGTTCATTTGCTTTGCAGAATTCTTCCTCCTTTTTCTCTGATTCTGTAGGTGTCTACTATTGCTCTTAGCTGTAGATTGTACTGTGTAGGCTTTCACAGAGTAAACATATACTGAAATCTGTACAGAAGATTCTTGGTTAATAATAGATGAGATGAACATAACCTGTTTAGATTTGACATTATACATCCCTAAAAGGAGTGTGTAGGGGAGGCACAATGTGCTGTTTAAAATGCATACAAAGACAGCTCCCCCCCCCCCCCCCCCCCCCCATATTTTTTTTCAGTGTGCAGTTCTTTATACTTGGGTCAAAGGAAAGAGGAAAACCAAATCCCAATAAACCTGTGTGTATTGTTAATGAGCATTGACTCATACAACTAAAAAGATGCAGAACAGACCAGTGGAGAACAAATAGAAAAAAAATCAGCTATGCACTGCATGGGGAGGGGGGTGCTTTTTTAAGCACAGTGTCCAAGGTCTGTGCTACAGCCTTATATATTGATATTAAGAGTGGCAACTATTCCAAGTTAGGCATTTCCAGTGAGAATTTAGAGTATGGTTAGTCCTTTCCTTGCTGAGAAGAGTTGGAGGCTCCGCCTGACTGTTCAGTGACACAGCACTTATGGGAGGGAAAGGTGACAGATGGAGAAGCTTCTTTCAAGGTTTCTCTATCCACGTGTTTTCCATATGAATCCAAAGCTTTTGAAAAACCTTGTAGTCACAAGTTAGATAATGCAATCACATGGTCTGTGCTGTAATTACATTCTAATGTAATGATTTTTTTCCCACTGTGAAATTCTCAGGAGCCTCCCAGTATCAGGCCTAGCTATTGTTTTAGACATACATGTCAGGTACCTGGCTGGTCTTTGCCTGTGTGCTTCACTGGAGAAAGATTAGGCTCAGGTTTGAAAGTTACTTTTTTATGCATACAAATAGTTGATTATATTTCAGCTCTTTAAAAAGTAGCATTAGTAAGTAGTTATGAATACCTGCATGTTAATTTTAGCCCTCTATAAAATTTGTGCAAGTACTGATCTATAAAGAAATCTATAAATGTCCAAGTTTGCCTTTGCAGAGAGCAAAAACAAATTTGAAATTAAGTGGGTCTTTCAGCAATTTCTGTCCTATGAATCACTTGTAAAATAGGAAACCCCTCTGTTTGCCCACACTTTCACTTGTGCCAAATGTCTTGCTTGCTGCAGAGTCATGTGCAAGTCTTGGAGAAGAACAGAGTTCCAAAGCCCAATTTCTGCTACCTGAATTTTATTGTTTTTGAGGTTTTTCTTTTATAGCCCCAGGAGCTGAGCACAGAGAGCTCTGGCCATACTGAATGACATTGCTTTTTGAAACGAGATGTTAAGGGGAGTTTTTAAGGTGTGATTTAGTTTATCCCATGAGATAGAAGCTATAAAAAAATGGTGTAGAAGTTGTATTAATGTTTGGTTTTTAATTGATTCCTTTCCAAGGAAGTTAAAAAGGAAGGAAATTTGAATAGCTGCTGAAAGGAGAACTATGTTATCTACTTCTGTTACTCGAACCTTCCAAGGTTTGGCCAGTATTTATACATCTCTCTGCTGAGCTGTATTTTTGGCACCAAAATATTGGTTGTGGTTTGCATAATCATGTGTTACACTAGCTGCCTGCAAGAAAGCTGAAGTTATTCTTTTTAAAAAATGCAATTAATTTTAAAAGCATTATGCTAATTTTAAAAAATCTCTACAAGATGTGGAAAAAAAGCAAACTTTTGTTCACTCTTGAGGGATACATAAAGAGGCTTGGAGAGAGTAAAATAAAAAATAAGTAGTTTTCAGAACCTCTGAGACTGAATTAAATGACTTTTTTTTCTTTTCTTCCAATAAACTATAAAAAATCAGCATAAAGTCTCTAAGAGAAACCTTTAAATCTTGTAGAAAAATGTTGGCCTTTACTACTCTGCTCTCATTTCTGCCTCCTCTTTGCCCAAGGTAGGAAGTAGATCCCAAAGACTGTTTCTCTCAGAGCTATTGTAAGTGTCACTACCTTTAGTGACCAGTTACAAATACAACACACTTGTGAATGAATGTAGGAGTCGTGAGTGGATGAAAAAGTTGCTTGGTTCCTAATGCTTGGTTCTTAATTTGGTTCCCATGAACATAGTGATGTGTTTATAACTGAGGATGTGTTGATACATTTAAAGTTTTGTCTGTATTAGTATTGGCTGATGAAGCAAAGATATCCCAAATGTAATGCTTTGAGGATCAGCAGTCCAGTGTAAATCCAGGAGGAGTCTGAGCTCTAGGAACACTCAGGTGTTTTATTAATCCCTTTCTTCTACACAGGCTTTTTTTTCCCAAGCAAGACCTCTGAGCTCAGTACTTCCTTATGCTTCCTCTCCCTCCTCTAGGATTATCTCCATGGGTTGAAAAATGACATCTCTCTCTCCATGGTAATTTATCGTGTTTCTAATGGGCATTAGTCCAAATGGAAACCAAAAATGTGTATCTCAAAATTCCTTACTGAATTGAAGTGGCCTGAAATGTTTCCCTGTGTCACTCTAAAATTGGATGGTGAGTTTGTGGAAGAGGAGGAAAGGCTCCTTCAAACACACCTCTGATTGCTGATGTTATCAGCTGGAAGTGTGAACTCATCATCTTTCTTTTGAGGCAGTTGTGCCCAGAAGAACTCTGGACCACTAAGCTGGAGTTGGCTCTTGGTGCACACGAGAGCCCACCTGAGGAAGGAGGGGGTCCTGTCTGTAGCACGATGTGACCTGGCCACAGCAGGCTGTTTGAAGACTCTTTCATCCATCACCAGGCACATCCATCACTTTCAGGGATGGCTTGCTCCCTGTCTCTGCCAGCACTGCAGAGCTCTTGGCAGGCCAGGGGTTAATTGTCACTGCTTGGCTCTGTTCAGAAGCTGTGTGATCCCAGCCTGCTGTCACGGGGCTACGTGGCCTCTGGCTTTCCAAGATGGGACAGGTTCCTTCCACAAATTGTAATTCTGACTGATGGGAGGCTGCTTAAGAAGTTGAAATATGGTTAAAAATGACAGTACTTATCCTCAGGCACTTCTGGGAGAGTCAGCATATCTTGTTCTTTTCTCCTCCTACTTCTCCCTACTTCCCCTTGCACTTTAATGCTTTCCCAAGGTTTATTTTTCTTGAGGACCTGGGAAGAAGGTGCCTATTGGTGTTTGATCCTTTTGCTGCCAGCTGGGAGATGCCATGTCTGTGCCCATCCATGCTGCCCTCAGGCCAGTTTGGGTCCAGGGGATCTGGAGAGTGCCTGGTCCTGCCCACTGCCAGCTGATGGGCACAGCATCCCTGTCCTTGGCTTGCAGAGGTACAGCTCACCAAGCAGCTGTGAGCAGAGCAGAACAAAGCAACTGCATTGGTTCAGTTATTAAAGCAAATCTGAGTGTTGTGCCATCTGTTCTGCAGAGACACAAAACCCAGCGAGCTCTTTGGAAAAGGCAGAGAATATGTTCAGGATCTGTGGAAAAGATGGATGTGAAAATAAGATGCTGAGAATTGGTGGGAGCCTGGATAACATCAAAACAGACCAAGTACAACAAAATAAACACTTGAAGGGGCAAACAACAAAGAAAACTGACTTCAAGTGCAGGAAAACCCAACATTGATTGGATTTTTTGTCTTGTATCTTCCCCACTGCCTTTCATTCATGTGGTAATTTTTTCCCCAGTGTTTCTGCTCAGCAGAGCAGATCCAGAGGGTATCTCACAGCTCAGAAATGCTGAATGCAGGAGCCCACAACACCTCACCCTGCCATGCCAACGAGGGGGACTGGTCTCTCCTGGCTGATGAGAAGCCCCAGGTAGCTCAGGGTGACACTGGCTACCCCAGCCTAGCACTGGGCCTCCTCTGCTTGCTGCCAGGAGTCACAGCTGTGATCCAAAGCACAGCTGTGTGCCGTTTTTCAAAAGCCAGGAAGGAGAATTGCAGACTGCGTGAAAAATGATAAAATCTGGAAAACTTTTTACAACAACCTTAATAGTTTTGTTGAAATTCCTGCTTCCCCAGAGTTCAGATGAATCCCATGAAAGTCTAGTTGTGTGAAGCTCCTTGTTGCAGTTCTGTGGCCAGTCAGGGCTGGTGGTGAACAGCTGGCAGAGAGGGTCATTGGTTGACCAACTCCTTGCAGCAGAGTAGAACAGGAACAGCAGGCAATGAGATATCCCACACCTCTCCTGCTTTTTAAGCTGAGAGCAATGGAATGGTTGGAAGTGACTCTGATGCTGAGAGCTGCCTGAAGTGAGAGATTTTGCTGGTAGGAGTGACAAGGGCACCTTGTGGATCATGCTCTGGACTTGGTCTTCAGGATATTTGGTTTCCCATCTCTGCCACAGAGTTCCTACATGTCCTTGGGCAAGACATCCAGCTTACCTTCCTCTCATTTTGGGGGATTGCTTTCCTCCAGCATGATGCTGTGAGGCTCCGTGGAGTTGGCAGTTACCATAGAGATGAGGGACCTAAATAGAAATTGAAACCTGTTGAAGGAGAGCTGGAAACCTGACAGTGTTACCAAAAGAGCAGCTTGGCTTTGGCTGTGTTGTGTGGGGCAGCTACAACAGGTTGTAAAACTGTCACAGTAGGTGTAAGTCCTGTGAAACCCGGGTCATCTGGAACACGGACTTGAAAAAACAAAATGTTACTAGCACAAACTCAGCCCATAAATATGAAGCAATATCACTAGTTAAACAAATAAACTAAAAGAGATTTTCTCTTTAGGATCCTCTGGGCATTTTTATTTAATAAAGTCTTTTGGTCTGGCAGGAGTCCAAAATCAAGAAGTCCAGACCTGCTTCTGCTCTTTCTGGGGCACCCGGGAGCTTCTGAGGCTCCTCACTGTTTGTATTAAAGGTCTTTAATTTGCAATAAAATGTCAGCTGGAGAATAAAACTGTAGAGTTACTCTGTGATTTGTTTTAGGCAGAAGGAGATAGGAGAAAGAATATTTAATCTAATTGATACTCTATTGTGAAATGAAGAGATGACTTTCAGGTAGTCCTTATTACACCATTAATTGTGTTTCTCTGTCCTTCTCATTCATGTTAAAACAAATATTTAATGTTTTCAGCCTCCCTGCTGAAATGAGGATGGGTTTGAGATCCTGGACACTCCCATTCAACTTCTTTGAAACATGTCAGTTAGGTTGTATTTGCAGGCATCCTGCATCCCATGTTTTCAGTGCAGTTATAGGACTGACTTGTGTAACAACAAAACAATGCCATCTGTCTTGTCTTTTTTTATCCCATATTTAAACTTTTTTTTTTTTTCCTGTTTTGGTGCTGATTGAACTTGTAGAGTGAAGTGAAAGGAAATATTTATTGAACTTGTTGCAATAGTTGTCCATCCCTCACGTGAATTGGAAGTAGCTAATTTAGGACTTGTGTGTAGGTTGGTTAAACGTTTCTAACAAAGAATTTTAGTTTTTTGTCAGTGTTATCTTCCATTTGACAGGTTCCTGTGCATTCATTTCTTGATCTTCGTAGGTTCTGTCTCTAGGGCTCCTGATAATGCTATCTCTAATCTAAATTGTGTAGCTAGCAGCAAATTCAAAGTGGAAGTGCAAGGACTATGTGGGCGTCCTTTGTAATTTTTCAAAAACACTTGGAAATTTGTTGTGAAGCCCAGTGGCTCACTGGTCACACGGCCACCACTCACCACCACTGTGTAAGTTCACCTGTCTGGTCTGGGATAGGCATAGGTTGGCTGGAACCTCTGTTTTCTGGATGAGGAATGTTTCCTGTCAGGCTCAGACTGCTGGCTACCCTCAGCAGCACCCTTGGTGCCCTCAGCTGTTTTGCCCTGGGCTGGATGTTTGGTCCTCTCTATACAGGACTTAAATACACAATGCAATAATTGACTTTAGACTGAGTGGGGGTGTAGATAGAGATTATCTGACAATTTGTTTTGAAAACTAATAATGATTTTTGCATTTATGAAGGTAGATAACTGGCACCCTTACTGAAGTATTTCCTCTGACCCATATTCCCAGCTGATAGTTCTTGTAACTGTTCTTGGACAACTGACTTTGAGAAGTTTTTAAGCTCTGCTGTTGGCTCAAGAACTACAATTTTTTTTTTCTCTCTCCCTAGTAATCTAAATTAATAATGTCTGTTTCATTATAAAACCATCCCATGAGATTTTAAAGGCAACTTTAAGTAAGAGAGCCACATAATTTTGTAGCAGACGTGTAAATTATGGAAACCACCCCACCTCTTGAAGAACTAGCTTAATATCTTCTATAGTAATAGTATTGTCCAAATAAACACACACCAGTTGTAAACTTACCAGAATGTGTGGTGGTGCTAACCCCGCTCTGCTGGTGTGAATACATTAGCCCACTGACATATGGTGTGTAATTTGATTTCTACTAGTTCTGAAAGATTTACAGGCTGACTTATGCTTCTTGCTTTGCCTTTATTTTCCATACTCTCTTATGTTCCTTTACAGGCTCCATTTGACTCAATGTGTGTTGTGTCCAACTTCCAGCTACTTGACTGCTGCTGGATATTAATTTTTTTTAAATTTTTAAAAATTTTTTTTGGAAAACAGACACTTTTCTTTTAACTTTTGCCTAAGAGTATAGGTGCTTTTCCAAAATAAAACACTACTATCAGTCTACCTTCTACTGCAACACTTGCTACCTTTTCAGCTTTCTACAGTTATTATCTAACTGTGGTTTTGTCCTTTAAAATTTTGTGTGTGATATTTAAGTCCTTTTGTGCTTCCTGGAGTATGGTGAAAAGTTTATGGTTACTGGAGCCATAGTCTAAGCAACAGAAGGAACATTCTTATTCTTCAATTTGCACAATATTAAATTGTTTTATTAGTAGCTGCAGCTGTGGAGGGAGGAGAGGAGAAAAATATCTGGAAAAACACAAATAGTGAAAACCATAAAAAATGGAAGTGATCAAAAAGAGGGAAAAAAAATTGCAGGAGCCACACTCTGTTTGACCAGATGTGAGGCCTTACCCTGTCTTCAAAACCAGCCAGTAGCAGGTGATTGTCTTTGGTGTCTGAACCTAACTCATGTTTGATTTTGCTTTCCAAAGGATGTAGATCACCAGCTACTGCTGAGCTCCCTGAGTCTGTTTTGGACTCAGCTGATATTCTTTATTTTTTCCTCTGCAGAAGTCTGCTAAAATGTCTTTGTTATTGTGCAATGCCTAAACCTTGGTCCTTGAACTGTAGGTACTAGTGTAGTGTAAAAAATAAGGTGTTTGAAGATTTTTAAGGACAAATTTTGAGCTGTTTTTTTTGCATAAGACTGCCTATAATATTGCAGGCTAACATTTCTTGTCAGAGTTTCTTTTTTTTTGTTTGTTTCCTGGTATGTCCAAGCTTTTCTCATCAGCAATTCTTATTCTTTCTATGCTTTCAGATCTTGGAGAGTTATCATATGCCTCCCTTCGTCTTTGTCACACAGACAAATAGTGCACATTAATTCTTTGATTTAATCCTTCTTAATAAGCCTGTTCCTCCAGGGATTAATTATTTTAGTTTTTGTACTGTATCTTGCACTTTGTTGACATCTTGTACTGGGAGCCTACAGCTGAGTGCAGTATAAAATTGAAAGCTCATCTCTCATTAGGTTTTCATGCTCTCATTTGAAAAACTGCTTTCCAGGTCCATTTCTCCAATGCAGGGCAAGAGAAAGAAGGTTAAAATAAGCCTGGCTATAGGATGTGGAAAGAAAAACAAGCCCCATTTGCAGCAACCTTTTGTTACTTTTGTTTTCTTGCGCCCTTTTGAACATCGTGTTAGAGTGAAGCTGGCATTTAGCAGAGAAGGATCCTGTCTGATTTCCAAGCCACAAATCCAGACCTGTCCAAATCCAGGCTTTGGGTGATGAGCTTTAGCATGGAACAGTATGAAGTGTGTGTGAGATAAGATGCTCTCTCTCAGCTGGGAGATTTTACCTGCTGGGGGTCTTTCCTTGTGGTAGCAAATGTCAGAGCTGCAGCCTGGGGGCCCTGGGCTCTGCCAAGGAGCTTCCCAGGGTGGGGATTTTGGGGTGAGCTCCCTGGACCTGCCCACGCTGGGCCTGTGTGGGCACTGGGGCTGCTGTGCCACAGAGGGTGGGGTGGCACTGGGAGCAGCAGGAGATGGGAATGGCTGGGGCCAGGGCTGGCTCCTGCTGCCCTGCAGCTGGTGCTCTGCAGTTCACATGATGCTCTGGGTGTGCAATGCTGCTGCAGAATGTCTTCCTAAGAAAAGAGTGAGGAATTTTATAAACTAATATAAAAGTACTTTAAATGCTGAATTCTTACTCAGATTAATTTATTAAACTTTTTTTTTAAAATTTTTTAATACAGTAAACTTTTTCCTGCAGTTTTCTGTGGTCTGGATCTTTTGATCTTGTTTACCATAGCAAAGCCCTGGACTCTGTTTCCTACCCATTAATGGATCTGTTCCAGCCCTGCTGCAGACAATTTTTGGGAGGCTGCAGTGATGCTTTGATAAAAAGTCTTTGGCCTGCCTTATATAGAATATGAGACTAAACTGCTTTAGTACTTTCAAATCCATGTATAAATTCTGACCTTGAGACTTGTGAACGTGACACCCATTGACTTAAGTGGGTGGTGATTTGTGCCTTAAGCAAATATATTTTTGAAAAGAAATTGTGTAGCAACTGTCCCATTTTGTAAGGGTTTGAGATAAGGAATTTTTCAGTTGGACTTGTTTCGTTTTCTTGCAGAATGTCAATTAAGTTTTATTGCTGAGGGTAGGACTCAACTATGTGTTTTGTCCATGTCCTCAGAAATGCCTTATTTCAAATTGTTCTGCGTGTCAAAATTGGGAAAGTTAATCTTTTTGAATCTTGCTGTTAGCAAATTCATGGACTTGATATTCGTGCTTTTCCTCCCTGAAAGATTAAAGTTGAGAAACTCTGTTTCAGGGCACTGCAATTACTATTCCCTGCTTGCAACAACAGCAATCAAGTTTACAATCCCCTGAGTCTGCAAGATCTGCCACATTTATCATTTTCATTCTTAACAGCTATTTAATAACTCACCTCTTTCCCACTCGGAATTACATGTACCTGTGGGCATCAAGCCTAGAGAATTTCCAAAATGTTCTTGCTTATGCATTATTTTAGCTAAAGGAACTGCTTATCTCTGAAAAGCTACACAATTGTAACACTTTTGCAGGTGGGCTCGTTGGAGATGAGGCTGGTGGAGGTGTCTGAAAGCTGGAAGCCAGCCTGGCAGAGGTGCCAGGCTGTTCCCTGTACAGCAGCTGCAGGGAGATCTGCTCTCAATTTGCCTGCTTCAGAGCCCTTTGCGCTTTTGCAGGCTGTGCTCTGCAAAAAGGAGGATCTGTGGCAAATACTGAAGGTTCTGGGTTTGTATATTACCTAAACTTGTTGAAAATGAGATTTATCTCTTGGGTTCTCTGAGGATTCGTAGGGGAGTGGCTGCTAGGGCAGGGCAGGTCGTGGAGGACAGAGGCAGGAGATTTCCTGCAGGGAAGTGCTTGGGGCTGTGCCTGGTCTGCTGCTGCTGCTGCTGGCCCTGGGCAGGCGCTGAGTGACAGAGGTGAGAATTTGGTAATTTCTTGTAAAGGCAGAGGAGTTGAAAGCAGTGTTTTTAGCATTGCTCACTGGAGAAAGCCAGGCCCTTTGGCCAGGACCTTTGTCTTGAAATCTGTTGGCATTGCTTTGTGAAATCAGTTTAATTGTGTCTGTTTTCTCCATGGTTCACTGGGAATGAGACACAGTCTGTCTCACTGTTGTGTCCCTTAAAAACCACAGAAAACCCTTCTGAGCTCCTAAAATGAATTATACCATAAAACTGCAAGATTTGGATCCAAGTTCCCATCTGCTATAAACTAATGCAGCTCTCTTAACTTCAGGCTATATTGGCTCAGATTTGTCCCCCTGCTGTTATCAATCACACCTGCAATTGTGTAGTGACTAAGCTGGGCTTTGGGGACAAAATTTTATTTTTGCCAGCAGGGGAAGTCTGTAGATGCATGAATGGATGGATAGCCATCCTCCCTTGAGCAACAAGGACTGTAGAAAGCAGCCTGTCATGAAAAAGCTCTTAGTAGCAGTAGTTCCTGTATGGTGCTATTCATTAGTAGATCTCAAAGTGCACTGAAAATGTGACCTTACCCCCATGCAGAGAATAAATGGGGGCCCTAAGGGACACACATCTTCCACAGGGTGACCCAGAAGGAGCTGCCTCTCTGTCAGTCTGGCTGTGTAATTCTTATGTGTACCAATAATTATTCACCCCCTATTTTTCTTGAGAATATGTGAAAATAACATGACTTAACTGCAAACCATTTTGAAAAAAAAAGCTGACAAAAGTATATATGATCAGTTAGAAACTTTTTTCCCCATCTGGTCTGGGTCTGAATAGATCAGTGTAGATTGAGGGCAGCAGGAGAATGCAGCACAGTAAGTGCCAGTATGTTCCAAATATTTGCCACAATTCCTTCAGTTCCTCCTTTCACTGTAAAGAAGGATGAATTTGCAGCACTGCACAATTCTTCCTCTGCAATGCTTCACTAGTTGGAGGAATGTTCTCAAAGAATCAGATGCAAATATGACATAAGAACGTTTTTTTTTTTTTTTTTTGCATTATCTACATGAATTAAGTTGAATGGAAGTAAAATTCCAAACTCATATATTCCTGAATCAATGTGGGAATGAACACATTGCACAAGAGAAAATATAGAGAGATCCCACATGGGCAGGGGTGAGTTTGGAAGGTCTGTGCCATGTCCATAGCTCTGCCACAGACTCCCTTGGTGAACTTGCTCCAGTCACTGGAGCTCCTGGTGCACCAGGTCCATTCCATTGCAACTGAGCAAAGAGTATTTCTGTACCTGGCTTTCATGTTGGGAGGACACATCTGTTGTTGTCTGAAAAAGCATGTTCCTGTGGCTCTAAGACCTAGAGAAAGATCATGAAAGTAACATGTGGGATTTGCTTGCAAATTCCCTGCTCTGCTAGTTCCACTTTGGTCAAATGTAGAGAAATGTGTTTTTAGGTAAAAGCACATTGATATAAACATGGCATAAGACTTTGTCCAATATCTTGTCCTGAAAATACAAATATTTTCCCTTTCAAGTCATCTACAGAGTATTTTTGGCAACTCTACATTTAAATGCAAGTCTTTCTCAGATTCTCTGTGAATTGATTGTTGGGAGAATCACATATTGCCAGTTTCCATCTGGAGTGTTCACTGGCATTGCAGGGAGTGCAGCTCATAATCCAGGCACTGAGGGTAAATATCAGATAGTTTGTACGTCGCTTTTGTCTCAAGAAAATAGCCTGTATTTCAAGACTGTATTTGGGATTTGTTCATGTGCAGGTATGTAATTTGGCTAGTTACCTCTTTCAGCATCAAATATTCAAAAACCTAGATCTTTCTCTATTTACAGAAATGCTATTTCTAAGAGTTTCTGAAACACTATTTTTCTAGGTTATTGATTTAATTAATTAACCAGTTATGTTTGTGGATTTAAAAAAATATTAATTTCAGGTTTGTTTGCATTTAATTTTATCTTCCTATCTGTACCATGTGCTCGAAGATTGGGACATAAATCTGCCTTTTTATGGCAATGAGAAGCTTTGTAAATCTGTACTAATGAGGAAGAAAATGAGCATTAATTAAACTCCTGGTTTCAGGATGGGCTGAGGCTCTGGAGTCCTGAAGCAGCCGCTGGATGGGTTACTTCATTACAGCCCAGAACAAGGAGCTGTGAGCTGAATGCAATGAGGAGACAATTAAGTCGCTCACCAAGTGCAGAGCCAGAGAGACATTTAATTATCCATAGGAGCTAACGCTCCAAAACCTGGAGTTTTCTGTAGATCTAAATAAGCCAGGCAGTTTTTCTGTCAAATTAGGCTTCTGAAGAATGTCTTTAGAAATGCAGGAGGGGCTGGGGGTGTTGAGGAGACGTGAGGAGAAACCTGCTGTTCAGCTGAGCTCTGTGCTGTGGTGGCAAAGCTCAGGCAGGTCTCCTGGGCTGGAGAGGAGATCTCCATCATGTGGGATGGGATTAGTGTCACTGACCTGGGCAGAAAGCCCATGTGGCTGTGGCCATTGCCAGTACATGTAGATCCTGTGGTCCTTGAAGGCCCTGGGAGGAGGTCTCCAGGGATTTGCAGAAGCCCTGTTACCCTCAAAAGTGATTAGTGGAACTCTAGACCCCAACTCCATGTGATCCACAAAGGGACTCGTTTGTACCTTGTCAGTGTAATTCGGGTGATAATTAGACAGGACATTCACTCTCAGTCTTCCTTGTGAATTTTTTTCTGTGTGGCTTTCACTTCTAAATAACCACCTTGCTAACCTTAGCAGAGGTTTTGATTCTCTGAACTGCCGTTTCCTTCTGATTAAGTGTTTTCTGCTCTAGTCTTTAATGCATATTAATGAGTGCCAAGCAGTGCTTGACTTGAGTAATTTGCAGCTGGGATCTGAAAGCCCTTGCAAGGAAGGCCTGGGGATGTCCCGCTTGGGGAAATAGTGGGATATTGGAGGATCTTTGCTACAATTTGGTGTATTTCAAAGGCAAACACTTTTTCTATTAATTTGTATTTTCATTAGTCACAGGACACAATCACAGCTGCCATCATCAATATTCCTATATTCAGCTTAGTTTCAAGCTAAAAGTCCCAGAAGAGGAGAGGAAGAGGTAAGAGCTTAGCAACTTTTCAGGAACTGGACTTCCTTTCCATGGAGATGAGCAATTCCGTGCCTGGTTATAGATTGCACAGTGTGTATATGGCTGCAGGGTGGTCGTGCAGGGTGATCCCTGCTAATCCATAATGCCTGGAAGTACAACATTCCTGGGATGGGTGGTGAGCAGTATAGGACAGGAAAACACTGCAATAGCAACTACTTTTAAGCTCTTAGCTTATGAAAGCACCTGCTGTGATTCTATTCAGAACTTTTGGGGGAACAGGCAATTGAAAGGCTTAAAATCTGTTTTCACATCTTGTGGAGTAAATGCCCTGATGATGTCTGTGCAAGGATTTTCTGAAGCCCTTCCAGTCGAAGGGAAGGCACAGGTGTCCTCAAACAATACAGCATTTCTATCTCAGTCATCCAGAGGAATTCTGCAGGAAATTGCAGGAACCTGAATGCTCTCTGTTGTCATCACAAGCTTGGTGCTTGTCTGACAGTGGTCTTGGCATGACAGGCTGGCACAGGGGTGATGGCAGCTGTGGAAAAGAACAGGACTGGTGAAGGTGAAGGATGTGGGCAAACTTCTGCTGCCTTGTTTGCTGCCCTATTGCTTGCTTGGCTGTGCCCAACACTGATGTTGAGTTGATGACTAAAAGCAATCTCCCTTTCATGGTGGCTTTTTGAGGGTGTTCTGAGTAGAATCAGAAAAAAATGCTTTAGGCAATTCATCTTGAGCTTTTCATGTTCAAAGCATTTTGGCCAAAAAAAAAAAAAACAAAAAAAAACCCAAAAACCAAATCAGGCCTTGCAATTATCCTGCAAGACTGTTGTTATGCTGGTTCAGATGTGGAGAAATGGAAGTAAAGAGGTTAAATGTCTTGCTCAAAGTAGTAAGGAAATATGTGGTGGAGACTTTCAGGAGCCCCACATATTTCTTAATGAATCATTTATAGCTGTGGTCATATTATTAGGCAGATGACTTGAGATGTGGATTGCTGTAGGAACTCTGCCTTGCCATCTAAATGAAATTTCTTCTTAAAGTCTGAAACAGCCATTCTCCTCCTTCTTATTTTATTTTATTTCATGACAATATGTTGGCTAAATCAAAGACTGTGTAGGACATGCAGTATGCAAAAATATAAAATTATTTTACACTTCAAACATACATTCTTTCCTAATAATTCTGATAAAAAATAATTGAGGGGTGTCTCAGCACTAAAAGAAAAGAGAAATTTCAGTGTAGTCCAAGATTAAAATGAGAAAAAGAACATTCAGCCATGCAGCCAGGAGTTGGGCTTTGATGGTCCTTGGGGGCCTTTCCAGCTCAGGAGATTCTATGATTCTGTGTTTGAAGGTCAAATGCCTTTCTTTCTACACCCCTAAAGAAGTAGGGGGGATGCTGCCATGGGGTGTGATGTCCATCCAAGAAGCAGAGTGGGGAATGAGAGCACCTGATGTTGTCCTGCTCTTTGGCAGCTTCCAGGGCCACATGAATCTCCCAGCACAAAAAAAGGGCCAATACCAGGCACAATGATCTGCAGAAAATGTCAGTGTTTAAGCACTGTTTTATATCTTGGGATCCAGCATTCAAATATCCCTTTCTGTTTAGTCTTACAGCCTGTCCCAGGGTGTCACCTTCATCTTCTCAGAGAGGAGAATTCACTCTGACCAACAGTTTTCATTTCCAAAAGGCCATTGTACCCTGGAAGCTAAAGCTCACCTATAAGAGTTGTTCCTCTGTCCACTCAGTTCAACTACTGATTGCAGACATTGTTTCTCTGTTCATTTTCTTAGAAGATCTAAATTCCTCCAAACTCCCATCAGTACTCCCTGCTGCACACAATGTACAGCAGCATTTCCCCCTGGATCCTGAATTATGGTCTGCATTCCAAACCATGTTCTGGCATTAACTGCTTAGTTAATATTAGGCTTAATGTATCCAAAAATACATAAGAACATGTGCACAACCATGGTGCTTTTTTCACTTGCAAAAACCAAAATCACATATTTTTCACATGACAGTCAAGCTCTCAGTGTATTTCTCCCGGGTGTAGTATGGTGTGTGCATTGTACCCTGTGTGGTTGAACTTGTAAGTGCTTGTTCCTTCTTGATGTTTAGTTGTGCATTTATCATAAAAATATTTCCAAATTTCTGGATATAATATTTAATATCCAGAAGAACTCTGTGTGTGTGATGTAATTAGAATAACTTTAAAAGGAGAGTAACATCAAGTCTGAATTTTTCTTGTGTTCTTCCCCTTTACAGTAAAAGATCAGTTGCTGTCTCTTTGGGTTCAGCGCTTATTTTCCTGGTTGTCTTGGCTTCCTTGAATTGCTGAGCCTGTCTCACCTTTTCTGTGTCTGATGTAGAATGTAAATTAGTTAAGAAGAAACAGGATTTCAAATTCAGTTTCCTCTATACAGGCAGGATGGCATCAGCTTAAATTGCTTTGATATAATTTTGCTTCTTTAATCCTTCCTCTCCAATCTGTTTTTGTATACATTATATATACGAATTCTGGGACTGGAAATCTTGCCTAATGTAAGTTAAGACATGACAAATGAACCTGACATTTTTCCAAGGAGGGAACCAGTGAACATACTGTATTTATAGCAGTAGGAATGTAGTTTGTTGCTTGTAGAAGAAAAATATGTGCTGTATGAGAACTTTGGTGCTGGAATATGATGTGTGTTTAGATGTGCTTGTTTTAAGTGAGGATACTGGGTTCAAAGGAGCCAAACTGGTTCCCCTGGAAGCTTGAGGCAAGGCTTCACTGAACAGGGGATTTAGGCTGCCAGAAGCTCAGATAGCAAGATGGAGAGTGTCACAGTGCAAGTTTGAAACTGCAGTGTCTCCAGGATCATCTCTGGGCAGAGTGGGAAAAAATGTGATGAAGGAGCTTCTGAAGGCTGGATCTGGACCAATTTAATTTGTGTTAATAGTAAGACTTTGTCTGCAAGCTGAGAGTTCAGTAGCTGAAGTCCTCAAACACAATGTGCAAACATGCAGAAAAAATTGATTCAAGCCAACCATCTCTGCAAGCAGTTCTTGGCTGCTGTGACCTCCTGCAGTTGGGCAGGACTGCAAGAGGAGACAAGCCCAGGTGATCCAGGTGCCCAAGTTGTTTCACCTGCATAAAGATGATGGAAAGTCCTTTTCTTTTTTAAAGTTTTCAGTCTTTATGAGGGTTTCCCCTGAACACAATGAGAATTGCTTGGATGATGTTCCTTTGGCGTGCTTTGTAGAAGTGCAAATTTCTATTTTCATACCAGGGTATCTGGTCCAGTCTGAATAAGTTGGGTTATTTTTTGAGTGCACTGCTGACACTCAAACTAGTTGTGGCTAATTCTTGAAAGAGTATTTTGTTGGCTTTGTGTCACAGGGGAAATAATCACAAAGCTTAGCTGCCTGAAAGTAAGATGCAGTATTTTTCTATCTTGCTTTTGGACGGAAAAGCTGACTCTACAACTTTTGACTGTTGAAGTGCACATCAGAACCAGCTTATGGCACTGATCTGATCCTTTATTTAGCAGAAATAGTGAACACTGGGGTGGTCTGAGCCTGATGGATAAGGTCATAGTAACTTCCATTGTAGATGTTTTTTAATGGAGAGGGTGATTTCCTAGACAGATTCTTAGACCTGTACTTGGCTTGTGCGGCTTAAGGAGAAATCCTTTTGGTTCAGAGTTGTACCTTTTGTCCTTTCTTGTCAAGTTGGGAAAATGATGCTTTGTTTTGCTCTAATAAAGAATTCACCTGGTTTCCTCTCTGCATCCTAATTGCTCTCTAGAGAGCACTAAAGTGTGCTTAAGCATATTGTAACTGTTTGCTGGCAGTGCCTGCTGTAGGAGCAGTAATGCGAAGCGTTCCATCTCTGCCCTGTGCTGCAGGCTGGCATGATCCGCACGGACAAGGACGAGTTCTTCATCGAGCCTCTGGAGAGGGGGGCCCAGGAGGAGGAAGAAGGAGCAGGCAGAACACACGTGGTCTATCGCAGAGCTGCTGCCAGGAAGCAGCTTCCCAGTGAGAATGTGGACACTGTGTACAAAGGTAAGGCGGGCTCTGGGACCAGGTGCAACGTGATCTGCTGCCTCTGGCTTTTTTATCCTTCAGAGCGCAAATGTGCTCTCTCTCCAAGGAGGGAAAAGTAGGCAAAGGGTTGAACATTTCCTATGGGCTAAGCAAACTTTGCAGCAGCCAAAACCATCTCTGGGATGGTGGCACTGTCTTTGCCTTGAGGAGTTTCCTTGGCTCCAGAGATGGCCAACGTGAAGTCGTGTGTCCCCCCAAGCCCTGGGGCAGAGCAGAGGAAGGGGATGGTGGGTGACAGCAGTGCAGAGGTGGCTGTGGCTGCTGGGACAGCTGGCAGTGCTGCCTTTGCAAAGGCTGTGTTGGAAGGCTGCAAGCAGGACACTGAGGCTGACATGGTACATGGGCTTTATTGGCAGTGTCTTCACTGGGCTGCATTAGTCCCAAAAGGAAAATAATGGTATCTCCAGTATGAACACAAACTTTCTGGATTTATTTATGTGTTGCCAAGTGTGGAATATAATGTACTAAGTATGTGATAGACAGTGATGGAATAACAAGAATTAAATATAAACACCCATTCTGTGTAGTGTTTTCTGTTTCTCTGATAACTGCCTGGTTATTGCACCTTTTTTTCTGAATAAATAAGGGATGCAAATCTGCTAAGAGGATGTTTTGACAGCTGATGTTAACACTGAAATTAACTGGGTCATTTGAGTGGAAACAACAAAATAGCTACATTTTTGTTCCAAATGTGTGTACCAAACTGCAGAGTTGTTTGTCACTCATACCCTAGTATTATCTTATTTCAGTATAAGGGGGTTTCAAGTATAGGAAGGAAGAAACAGAGGGCCATAGGGATAAGGCACTGAAATTAGGGCCACATGAACAATATAAACTTCTCACTGTTCATGTTGGAACACGGATTTAAAAAAAAAAAGTAGGCAATAACATTCAACCAACTTTTTTTCTCCACTTTGGAAATGACCTGTGGATTTTGTTGACACAGTGCTTGGCTGAGTTCTTCTTGTTGCCTTTGCACTCACTGTGGAGCAGATCTGGGTAATGCAGGAGTCTGAGTGCCACAGTCCCAGAAGGGTTGGATGGTAGGTATGGTGGAAGTTGCTCCATTAGTGGATGTTTATAAAATTATTGCATGTTGGAAAACACCATCCGCTCACTGTGTTTCCTCTTAAACAAAAGAGACTTGATGTTGTTCACACCTTATGGCAGTATTTTTGGTTTTGGATGGTAAATATTCCTCAGGAGTAGGAGTCTGGTACACAGAAAAGCACAAACTGTAGATCAGCTCCAGTTACTGGCACCTGGTACCTGCTGGAGGAGGCTCTGTCAGCAGTGGCTGAGATGCAGCCTGGACCTGGCAGCAAAGCCACACGCCGTGTCTGATGCCACCAGACTTGGTGTCTGTCACCTCCCCTGTGTCAGGGCTGGAGCGTGTAAACTGTGGCAAAAAGGCACAAAGCAATCACAGCCACCAGCCAGCACGGTGGGATTGAAAAGCAGAAGGAATTAGCAGTGACCTTGTCTGGTACAGCAGGTGTTGGGGACAGGTAGGAATAGTTGTGATAGTTCAAATTTTTAAACTAAGGAAAAAATGCCAAGGGTATTAATCTTCCCTTCTACACCATCACCTTTTGGTTTGGAAACTTAGCTTTTATTTTGGAAAAAAACCCCACTGTTACCAAAAATCAGTAAAAATAAAAACTGTAGGGTAAAGGGGATTTTTTTCCATGAAATTGTCTTTGCCTTTAATAAAAAAGTGAACAACCACTCAAACGTGGTTTGTTCTCTACATTTTTTTTTTTATTAAACCTGTCTTCCTACCTCTTATTGCTCTAGGCAAAAGGCATGGATGGGATATGCTTTCAGAAATTGTAATTTTATTTTCTACTTGGTCTTTTTCCAGAATGCATTGAGTTTTACTTAACAAACACCAAAATATTTAGTGATTGGGCACTGATAAGCACATTCTGCTGTGTGTTTCCATAGTGTTCTAAACTGATTGATGGGCAGAGTTGGGAAATACTTAGTAGGGCACTTTCAGCATGCTGTATCTATTAAAAAAAAAAAGGTTAACCAAGAGCACTCCCCTTCTTTCCAACATCCCTGGAGACAAATGCATTGTTGCCAAATCCCATAAATTTACATGTGATGAATTGTAACACTTGGACTATTTTTAAAGGTCCAGCCTCCATGAATCTTATGAATATGTGATGATTTTTTTTCCCTAGGTAAGCTTCTGGTTCTTTTAACTGTTGATAAAAATTTGTAGTTTCTGGCTGTGTAAATATTTTAAGGTAATGCGTGACAAACAAAATTGATGTATTCCATAATTTTTCAAACAGCATCTTTTAAAATCCCATGATATGTTAATTTAATCCCATGATTTGGGAGGGGATTGTGAGTCATGATTTTTGAATGTTTTGGTTTGGATAGATAGATACAAATTCCTTATAAATATTCCTATCTTTGGCACTCTTTTCACAAGAAATAGGACAAGATGTTCTCTCCTCAGCGAAACAGGAGGTGAAGGAATTGAAAACTCCATGGATTTGGAGTTGAGAGGGTCAGTCAAGACCTTTGGTGTGCAGTGGGCAGTGGCTGGACCTCACAAGGCACAAGGGTTTGGGATGTACTGCTGAATGCAGTTGTTTTGGAGAGTGGTTTGTGAAGAACTCAGTGCCCCAAGGCAATGTTCATCCCCCACAGAGAGCTCCAGCAGGGGCTGCAAGGCTGTGGCACAAAGGTCCCTGAGGCTGGGGGGCAGCTGAACACCCCAAAAGGCAGCCAGGACTAATGGAAGATCCATTGACTGCTTGGGAGTGAGGATTCAAAAAACAACCTAAAAAAAAAAAAAAAGAAAAATTGCATTTTCCAAGCCATGGAAATAAATTCTAAATTATGTCAGCAGATGTGGTGAGATGGGCCTGGCAGCAGGGTTTTTCTAGCATTTTCCATGCACTGTTATCTATCCTTTATATTATAATAAGAAAAACCGAGATTCCATCTGTCTGAGAATTGTAAACAAGCAAACCCCACAACCTCCTAAGCCCTGCAGAGATCAAGGTGTGCATCTGGTGTTATGAATGCTCTGCTGGTGTGCTGGGTTTTGAAAAGTGGAATGTGCTGGGAGAGATCTGCCCTGCCCTGGTTCCAGACTGTGCCAGATTTGCTTCTGCATTTACGTAAAACCTTATCAGAAGATTGGGAAATGTAACTACTTGTTTTGGCAACCTGAATCATTTGTTTTGACTGGAGTGGGATTATCTGGGGTTTGGGAGAATAGCAGAGTGTGGGGTGTAATATTTCTGCCTGGTCTTCTCACAAACAATGCTATTTGTTAATATACTGGAAAAATGTAAGCATCATATTTTAGGCAAGTAATAATCTTCAGCAGAGTAGTACTGTGAAAGTCTGTGTGAGCTCACTACAAATTAGGCTAATTGTTTCAGAAAGAGAAATATTTTTATGTAGTGGCTGAAATATTGCAGGTGTGGTGAGAATAAATCCTATTTTCTCTGGCAACTGCTTTTAGTGCTTGTGTACATATAATAATTTATCTTCCTCTAGATAAAAATAAGCATCATGTTGAACATATTTTAATATTTCCAGTTGAATTCCTTCTTACAAACATGAGAAATGTTCCTTGATAGCAGTAAAACTACCTACATAATAGAACTGGAATTAAATAGATAAGCTAGAGTAGGTTGTTTTTTCTTGAAACGGCTGGGTTGTTGCTTAAATGTTCTTTGGATGTTAACTGAAGAGGTGCTAAGCATTTAATTAATGGTTATGATGAGGCCTGGAAAGCTGGCTTGATTTTTGCTTCTAAAGGCAATGTGATTATCAGGCTTCTAAGCTTTAATATCACATTCTCCACCTAAATTACTGTGTCTGTTATGTTGATCAGCTGAGAAGAAATTATTATAATAAACCTTCCTTAAGGTTTGCCTTTTCTATAAAAATTGTTGGTTAAGTTCTGTGTTCTGAGTTTTATTGTATTATTTGATTGATGAGAAACAGAAACTCAGCTTTAGTGACAGTTTTATTTACTGTTCAGATGAAAGATGACCTTAGCCAAGAACAGTTTATTACTGACGAAGACAGTAAGGTAACTCCCCAAATGTGCTTAAACTGGAAAGTTTTTGTTTCTGTAAGTGCCAATTAAATCCCTTGGAATGGCCAAGCACAGTCTGACACAAGTCCCATCACGAGTAGCTCTGGGCTGACAGGCTGGACAAACCCACAGCTCTGCTGGAGACTTGTGACCCCGTCCCGTGGCAATCCTTGGGATTGCTGGAGGTCAGACCTGCAGAGGAGTCGTGCCTTGGTGCTGAATGATGTGATCCTTTAATGTGACCCTCGGATGTACTTCCTGGGGCAAACCCCATCATTTTTTATTACTTTTTTTGGGTAAATTTTTCAACTGTTTCCTTTTATTTTTACATCGAGGGGTTTTAACATCCCTCTGGCTGTAAGCACATGCCAGTCAGGTAAAAAGACAAAGAATTTGCTGCTTCTACTCAATAGTGGTAGCCAGCTTCTTTCTGACAGACCCAAACTTCATGAGAGCAGAGCTGGTCCTCAGTCCTCTCACTGGCACCTCCTGGCCCTCCACAGTGCAGAAGGACAACACTCTTTGACATTTAGGAACCATGAAAAGTTAGGGGCCAATTCAGCAGGGGAGAAATCCATGTAAATTTAAGCTGAAACAACCCCACTCTAGAAGTTTTTTGAAAAGATGAAAGTTAAAAATATGATAAAGTTGTAACAACTCAGTTGCCAGAGCTTTGCAGGTTTTGGAGATGATATTTCAGAGGAAGACTCCTTCATCATAGTCCATCAAACTGTCAATGCCATTGATTTACTAATGTATTTAAATTACTCTTTAGAAACCAACGTGCATCTGGTGTGTATTTTTCTGGATTGCCTGAAATGGCTCAGACTGGCTGCTGGCTGGCCAGCTGCCATTCTAATTTACACAAACTTTCCTGGTTACCTTTGCAGGGGAACAGTTTCTTCAGGAAACTGAAGTTTCTCCAAATCCAATCAATATTTCCTCTCAGCTTGCACTCTTGCTGATTAATTACTGCTCCCTTATTTTGCAGTCAGTAAGACTCTGATGACAATATTTTTTGTCTCCTTCCTACATCATCTGTGCATGATAAATACATCTGTCTTTCTCTCCTGTCTTGGGTTTTCTCTGAATTCCACAGTGCAGATTCATGGGGATATCTGGGAAGAGGAAGATTGAGAATTCAGTGGCAAATAGCTTTTGACTCAGAAGCAAGGTTAAACACTCGGGGAAAAAAAAAATCTCCAGAGAAAATGGTCTTAGGCCATGGGATGTCACCCTTCCCAGCCATCTGCATTACAGCTGATCAGGCAGTCCTTTGCTAGGCAAATGAGATCCTTGCAGTAATTTTGGGGGAAAATCAAAAGGTTTCTACTTTTACAGTTGTGCAGTAAATAATGTGGGATGATCAGGTGAAGGCTAATGAACAATGCCCTTAAAAGTATGGAAAATGCCAGGAATAGCCTATTTTTCTCCCAAGCTGATGGAGTTCTCTGCTGTGGACTTCCTCAGTGGGTGGCCTTAGCTGGGCCACAGAAGGGTGCCAGGTAAAAAGTCAAACCCCCCAGTGCTTCTGGGGTAGTCAGTTTCATTTTGCCTGGAAATAAAATTATTATGAAATGAATTGAGTTTATTTTTTCTCAATATCAGTAATTTTGCTCAGTTTTTTCGGTGGGATGTGCTCATGTAACTTCTGATGCGTGGTGAAGCATATGCATATCAGGACCACAGCAAAGCTGTGTGGGCTACCTTTGCAATGTGCTTTTTTGAATTTTGGAGTGCTTTGGGAAGTATATTCCATCTTCAAAGGACTTTTAATTAAACGTCTTCTTTTTCCAGGTGCTCTAAATCACTTCCAGAATTATTGAACATTTATTAAATAGCTTCTCATTATTATTTCTTCATTATATCAAATATTTAGTTGCTGCAGCATCATTTTGTTTCACCAGGAACATAAATCCTCTTGTACAGAGGTAAAAATTGGTGGGGTGGCCTGGAGCTGGAGCAGAGCTGGGCCAGCTCCACTACAGGTTCCTGGCACTGAGCTGTCATCTCCCTCTCCCACACACCCCACCAAGCTGTAATAAACTGTTGCTAAACTATTATTATCTTCCTGGAATACAGGAACATAATGATAGTATGTGAAGAAGCTCAGTTTCTGTATTTGTACCTGCCTTTCTCATTAGGCAGCTTGGGATCCATGTAGACTTTGAGGAAACACTTCAGTGCAGGCTCAGCTTTGAGCAGGTACTTAAATCAAACTGATTTCAGTGGGATTCAGTATATACCTTAGGCTAAATGGATTTTTTATTCTGAATAGGTTTCTGTTGTGGTTATGAGGCAAGTTACTGGAGCAAGTTACTTCCATTCAGATATGCATTGATTAAGGGTGAAGGACTTAATTATTTGTACTTGTTTAAATATCACTGATTTGCCTAAATTGGCAGGTAATATAAAAATAAATTTAATTTAATTCTCAACTGATGAGTTCGTTTTCGCTTCTCTGCTAAATTCAAGCTCTATAAGGCTCTCCAAAATGATTGCTGTGAACAGCTTATAGCTGGAGTTGAATATTGCCAAATGTTGCTAAATACAACAAAATTTTCATAAAGCTGGTATTGGTCTATAAAACAAGTTTCCAGTTCTCGTATGAATACTCTTGTAAAATTTTTGTTATCAGCTCTGACAAAAGTATTGAGAAAGCACTCATTTTACTTTTCACATCCTTTTATCAGCTAATCCTTCTATCCTTCTTTCACATCCTAAATTCAGCTTTGGGGGAGTGTGAAACTGCGGCGATTAATCACTTGTTTGTGTTTACATTTGGTCAACACTTGCTTATAAAGACAAAACTTTTTCAGCAGATTTCATTAAAGTTCATTTTTGTTCTTCCTTCTGATATCCATTGATCTCACAATCCTTAATGGATTTAGCCTCTCAGTCTCCTGGGAGGAAAGAGAGAAGAAAATATTTGCCTTTTGGACGAGGGTGACATAAACCTTGTTTTCACTGCAAGCTGACCCCGTGCCTTGCTGGTAAAAGCCCTGTGGAAGGGCAGAGTTCACTGGAGCAGCAGTTGGAAGTCAGACTTTGCCTCCAGAAGCCCAGCCAGAGCTCTCATGTGTGAGGGTGTGCAGCCGCCCACAGGCGTGTGGGGAGGTTTGCCTTATGAAAATGTATGTGCACACCCACAAGGTTTTTGCAATTTCACATTTACTGGTGTGTTTTGCTGTGAAGTGTCATCCTGTTGTGGTTTGTTTATTTACAAGCTGTGCTTGTGTTGTCCAACCTGCTGAGAAAAACAGAGGATGGCGAGGATCCAGCGGGTCCTGCCAGGCTCAAATGAGGAGAAACTTGTTCACAGAAGGACCTTAATATTCTGTCCTGACAAACTGAAAGTGTTCTGCAACCCGTATCTCTGTTTAGGAAATGGATTCTGAAAGTGGGAATTCAAAAATATGGGTAGCATGTAGTGTTTGCTGTTTTGTACCATGGGATTCAAACTCTGTGTTTAATAACAATACACAAAATAGCATCTGGTAGGCACCACTAAAAAAAGCTCTAGTAGAAAATGCTGATAAGTGTTTTCAGTTTAAAATGTCTTCCTACAAAAAGTGACACAAATTTCATCTGCTGTCCATGATGACGATGATGCAGTGTTTTGATGAGGCTGAAAGACATCATCAAGTGAAAGTGATGGACATAGCCAGAGCTGCAGGAGAGATGCACATCCTTCAAACATCTACATTTCTATCATTTCTTACAACAGGAGAGCCACATGTGAGGCCTTGTGATGTGGTCCAAGGATTAAAAATGTATTGCAGTTGGTTCTGACTGTTCTCAGCTCTGTGAGATGTGCTCCCCATGGGCTGGCCAGAGCAGCAGTGCTGTGTGGTGCTGTTACCTTGGTTCTTGCAGAAGGGGCACTGGAAGGGTCTCTGCATTTATGGTAGTGTGAGCTCAGCTGGACAATGAGAAACAAATGGCTTGGTCTTACTCTGCACTGGTTTTCATGGCTGCCACCAAACGCTTCCCTACAGCCCTGTGTTGCTCATGAGCTCAATGCTGGTTTGAAGGAGAACCTTTCAGTGCCCAGAGCTGGTGCTGCAATCAGCCATCACTGGGCACCTGCAAAGCAAAAGCCACTGCCCGAGCTAAGGGCAGCTTCTTTAGCTGGCTCTTATATGGGGAGTTCTGCATTGTATAACGTGTTTAACCACTGCATTATGCACTGTTCCCTTTAAAAGCTGTTCTTCCCCCTGCCCTAGAGCCAGAGCCAGGACTCCTGCTTGTCCTGCCTCCCCCTTGCAGCCACAGGTGCCGTGTGGGTCAGTGAGACACAGCAGTGCTGGGGGAGCTGGGCAGGGCAGGCGCTGCTGCTGGGCGGGCTGCGGGACACAGAGCCCTTCTCCTGCCTTTTGCAGATACAGCGAGAGGAGGATGCAGAGTTCTGGACCAGATTCTGCCCCTGGTGTGTGCCAGTGCAGGGATGAGCAGGGAAGCTCGTGCTTCTTGGATGTTTATGCTTTAGCCAAGCATGTGTTACACCCTGCAGGAGGTGGGCAGTGCACCTGTGGTAAGCCGGTGGTTGGTATGAATGAGGTGCCCAGCCTTGGTTTAGAGCTAAAGCCTGTGTTGGGTAATAACTTTCCATAACAATTTTGTGACTCTTTATTTTTTTTGGTACTTTTTGTGTTTTGAGTTCCCTAAGCAGTGCTTGGGGCTGCTTGGACTTTTTAGGTAAAAATAACTTTCATTTGAAGAACAAGCAACAGCAGTGTTAACTTTCCTTTCAGCTAGTGCAAGGCTCTTTTCCCCTGTGCTTTCCTGAAATTCTAAAAGGCAAGAATGTCTTAGCCCAGGAGGAAAACAGCAAAGTTTTTGATTATAGCTGCTTTGGATCTGCAGTTTGGTAACAGTAGTGAATGAATTTCTTCTTGAAAATTTGTGCTTTTCCATAGAGCAGAAACACTGTTTTGAAACAGTGGGTAAGTGGGATAATGCAGTAACAGAAACTGTTACTGCAAACTATGAGTGCAAGCTCTGCTTTTTCTAAATGATCATGTTACAAATGATTTATAATTATTTTTCTAAATATTTTGTCCCAAACTGTGTAGATCATAAAGTCCCACATACATGCTTACTGGTAATAGTTTGAATTTAAACGTCTTTGCTCATTTGAATATAAACCTTGGGAGTTGTTTTACATAGCATTTGCATATTAGATTACAAGTAGTCTGTCAGCAGGACTGGCTTGGACCATGATGAATTTTCAAGCCAAACAGTGGCTGTTTGTTAATACAGAGGTATTTTCTTGATCTCTGCAACACTGCCTGCACACACCTGCATCTTGGTGCTCCATTACTGAGACTTTACTATTGCAATGAGAGCAAAGGCATGGTCTGGTAATGGGTTTAAAGCAGTGTAACACCCTGCTAATGACAGTCCCTCTCTCACTGGCCACAGTCTCTTGCCAGCTGTTGCTATCTGAGTCTCATTGCTGGAAGAGATGCAGCCACCAGCTGGAAGCTGTTGGGTGTTCCAACAGAGGTGAGGCAAGCAACTGAATCACTGCATGGCTTTTCTCAATGCCCATGGAGACCCTGTGCTCCACTGGCTGCATTTCTGGAAAGGGACCCTCAGAGAGTGGCACCTGGTTCTGCCGTCCTCCTGTCCCATTCCCATGCAAAAGATGAAGTCTCTTGCAGACCAACAGGTTCTTAAGGTTGTATATGATATTGTTGCTCAGCTCATGGAAATGCAATGCTTGTTAATGGGTTAAATACGGCGTATCTCATTTGTCAGCAGGTTCTTTGATTAAAAGCCTGAGATGCATCTTTGCTCTTCCTTTTATCTCTGAGTTTTTGTGCAGTCTCTTCCTTGTTCCAGCTCTGTGTGTGTGCTCAGACCATCTGGCTCGGCTCGGCTGCCCGTCAGCGTGTGCTGCTTTCAAGGGGAAAAATTATTAATCACAATCTGGATGGTGAGGGGGTTAGGGAAGGGTTTTACTTCCACTTCAGAGCTGACAGTTGCACAGGTAGGCAGCTCATCCAGGGGAGGTTTCTCAGCAGCCTTTTGCAGCACTGTCTGATGGGTGTGTGGGGAAGGGCGGCCGGAATTCCCGCAGGAGCAGTGCGAGGAGGAGCTGGGAGCAGCGCTCCTTGGCGGCTCAGCCCCTCCATCCCTCGCTGCTGACCTGCTGCAGGAGCCTCACGGTGCTCAGAACCACCTTCTTCAGCCCTGCTGGGCTCCAGACAGTTGTCCTCGGATCAAAATTAATTTCCCTGGGCTCTGCTCCTTTTTGCAGGGTTTGGTCATTACAGACTGTCAATTTTAAGAGACGTGGGCTGTTTTTTTTCCTGGTAACACTAATATTTTAGCATTGCTTCAACAATCATAGCTTTGTAAACATTGGAGTGATTATTTACAGAACATTTGAGGAAGGATTCTTTTACCCAAAGAGTGAGTTGCACGTAAGACATGCTCAGCCTAAAAGTAACCTGAAAAGACAAGCCTAATGATGGTTTCTATGAACTGCCACCTGTAGGAATTTTTTAAACTTGTAATCTCATCAGGTATCTGTGCACTTTGTGACCATGTCTGTTTGCTTGTCAAGGACATCTTTTTTCCTCTGGTAGTTGTGGAGGCTTATTGCAGTTGTTGGAGGTGTTTGCAGATTGTGAACGGTGAGAGACACAAAAAAAATGTTTTGTGCCTGAAGCAGCTGCCTCCAAAACACCCATCCCAAATGCACCCCCCTCAAAAACCACCTTGCATGCTTAACAGGGAAGGTTTACCTTGCTGCTGCAGGGTTTTATTTTAACTTTTACAGAAATATGAACCATTTATTTTCTTTTTTCTGTCTCATATTTTTTTTCTTTTTTTCTTTTTTTTTTGTTTTGTGAAGTATTTTAGGAATAAATGGGTGGTATGGTTTTAAGTGATGCAAGTTTTTGAATGGGTCTTTGGACGTAGGGAGTCATGACATTTTGGAAATGCTGTTCTTCCACAGACCAGCAAACCCAGGTCACTTCATGGGAAAGCATCTGGTGTGAGTGGTAGCAACAGGATCTAAACAGTGACATGAGAAGCTGCCCTTGCCTGACTATTAAAATATGTGAAATTAGCAAGCACTGAAAATTACCTCTTGTGAGCTGTGTTTTGTTGTTGCTGAGTGGGCAGCAATTCTGTTTGTCTAATTGAGCTTTGCTAGATCATAGTGTTCAGAGTTCATTCATCATACTGGGTTTCTTTCTTTCTAGGGTTTTCCATTTTCAGAGAGACCCTGTTATATATAGTAATGAACACATTGCAGTTGTGCATGCCTTTTTCCCTGTGGAGCAGGGCAGAATTTTGGATCTCGTTTTACAGAGCTCTCGCTTACATTTTATTCACAATGAAACTGGGGATGCCAAACCCTAGATATTTGGGGCTTGTATCTATTTATTATGTGGCTTTTAAAGCAGATTTTTTTCTTCAATACATAAAAAAAAGTATTTCTTGAGGTTGGGAAATCAGACCTTTCAGGGGCCAGAGCTTAAAATAACATATTGTCCAAAGCCATAGATTAAATCTCTGCTTGAGTCCATGTTCACAGACTTGCTGGCTGTTCTTTTTGCCAGTTCAATGTAGCCTTTTCCCAGTCCCTCTTAAGATATTGTTGACTAAAGAGCAGGCTGAAAATCATACATGTTAACTTTATATTCTACTGGCAAGCTGAATTATTTTTTGCTGTGTTTTTCTTTAAGCAGAGCCTCTGGAGACTTGTTAAACTGTGAAATGGTTACAAAAAAGCAACCCAAAGGCTCCAGCTAAGGATATTAAATGTCCTATGAAGCCCAAAAAAGCTGCTCCAACTTCCATGGAGTAAAATTTACGGAAAAGGGAAAATCTAATTTTGAGTCACTGTAAGATGACTTGAATATAATTACTAAATTTCCAGGTAGTTTTCTAGGATATCCCAATTAAATGTGTGCAGAGAAATGGATGGTATTGACATTTCCATGGTAACCCATTGTAGCATTTCAGATATTAACCTGCAGGTCATATATTACTGAAGCAGAATATTTTTTGAAGACTGGCAAAATCTACCATGCCTGCAAAATGTGCAGGCAACAGCATAGCAACAAAATGCAGACAAGAAAACACAGGTTTTGGAATAAAATCTGGGCTTGAAAGTTAAGCGGAAGTTTGGTTTACTCCACTGGTGGTGAGTAACATCACATTCCAGCCCCAAGGGGTTAATTGCTGCTGTTTTTTTGGCTGTGGGTCTGGTTTGTATTTGTGCTTGGTGTGGAATAGAGGTGGGATGATTGCAAAAATGTTGTAGCAGCCCTTATTATCCTTTAATTCCAGGTGCCAACAGATTTTGGGGAGCCTGAGGTGGCCCTTTGTGCTTCTGTTCTGCTGGTCATTGGTGATGGTGCTGGGACATGGCTGGGAAGGGCACATGGCCAGAATTAGTTAGGCCTTAGATCTCTGAGGAGGTGTTTGCTGGTCCATAATGATGGATTGCCCACTGTTCCACGTGGGAGCCTCTTACCAGACGTCCTGAAGAGAATTAGATGTTCTTTTGTGCTGCTGAAACCCTGGAGAAAAGCACTGGCAAAGGGCAGAGCGTTCCTTGCAAGGAAACTGGTTTGTCTCTGGTATCTGGAGATTTGCTGCAGATCAGATTGATTGCACTGGTAGGATTTACAGACCTTGTGGGTCTCAGGTCAGACAGCTGGAAAGCCTGGCTGTCTCTGAAGTGACAGCAGAGGCATTTCCAAGAACCTTTGGAAGAAAGAATCCCCTTTGCTAGGAAGCCACATTTCTTCCTTAAGATTATTTCAGGTTTTTGAAGTTTTTTAAAGGAGAATTTGGAGTCTTTGCAATGTGAGATGGAACTGAACTCCAACCAATAAATTACAGTGTGTCCTTCAAAATCCCCATAGGCAAGGCGTGCTATGTGATAGCTAATTCTCACAGACCTTATGAGAATGCATTTTCTGGGAACTGCCTTTGTAATAATAAATTACTGGTTGGCAAGTGGATAGGGTTCAGCCAAGCCATGCACTTGATCCTGTTCACACTGATTTTAATGGAAAAACTCCCAGTGAGTTTATTGGGGGCAGACCCAGTACAAGGCTGTGGGAAACTGCCTGTCTGAATTTGCCTGAACTGCAAAGTGTCTTTGCTTCTGTTTAGATTAATTTTCTACCTTCTAGTTTCATGATTTACTTTGAGATTTTGTAACTTCAAGTTATGTTAAGAACTGAGCATTGAAAACATGACCTGTGTATTGCTAATGATTGAGTGATTATATGGACGTGATGGAAAGGATCCAGGCATTCCTAATGAGGTTACACTGCACAAGTGCTTGCTCTCTAACATTCCTTTTATGTCTGTTGAGAGACAGCCACATCTTTCATTGTTCATAAAAAATTATCAGAGCCCCTTTGAAAATATATTTATTTTTCCCTGGTTTCCCACTGTGCAGCTTGCAGAGGCTGTGTGCTTTGTGCTGCTTTCCAGTTGCAGCAGATGTGTTTTCACCATTTAGGACACAGACAAAGACTTGTGACAATGTCATACACATTCATCTCATTTGCTCAGAATTCAGGCAATCTTTTCCTGCCTTTAACATCTCAGCCACCAGGAGATGGGTTTTTTTCCTCCCCACTTTTGCTTTGTTGATACCCTCACTTATATCAAGCAACACATCATTAGTTTCAACCAGTTCAGCCAATTTGTCATTAATGAACCAGATAAGAAACTTCCAGATCATAAGTGACCAGGTTATTTGTCATGGGATTCCAGTGCTGTTCCTTTTTGTTTTAATGAGCACTTTCTTCTCTCTCCTGGTCAGGTGCTCCTTCCTCCAGCCTTTGTTAGATGCATTCAGAGGTGGGGTCTAATTTTGTTAAACTCTGTCAGTAACAATTGCACCTCCATTCCTCCTTGTGCTTCAGAAAATGAAATAATTTTCTGAATTTCCTTTGTACAGCTCTCTCTTTAGATATGCACTTCACTGTGCTCAATCTCATTATTCCATTCATACTTTGTTTTTAATCCAATTTTCAGGAAATACATAGTGCCTTTTTTTCCTATAGTACTTTCCAAAACTCACTGCTTTTTGTGCATGGGGAAGTATCTTTTCATCCCTCTGCTGCAATTTTCTGACAACTTCTCAACTGATTTCAATAATTGATTGAATTCACATTGGGCTGTGCTTCTGTATGTTTCTTCAATTCATCAAAATTATTTCAGCTCTACAGTGTAGCAGCAAGAAGTCAAAAATTTTGACTCATCAACTCTGCTGTTATTGGTCTTTCCACTCTCTTTCCTTTTCTTCCTCGTCCAAGTGAGCCAGTGAGCCACTTTTTTTTTTTCTTTATTTTTTTAATAACAATTGGTCTAATTTAGGTCTCCAGGTGATGTCTTGGTGATTCCTATGTTTCCCAGATGTCTTGGTGTCTTTCAGGCTTCTCATTCATATTTTCCATGGAGCCCATCATGCCCTCTCAGTACTCTGACCACTTCATGCCAAGATGTCATGTTGCATGAGGCCTTTTACTGCCTCATGTTTTGTTCTCCCAATTTACAGTGAAATTGTTGGAAGAATTTGATATCATGTTAGCATTTAGAAGAATTTCTCATTCATGGGCAAATTTGGCTTGAAACACAAAACCTTGCTTCCCAAATTCCAAAATATCCACTAAATGCAAGCAAAGCACATATTCTGATATAGCTAAAAAGGGTAGAAACACACTTCCTGGGCTAACATCAAAAACATTCTGCAGTATTGGTCCCTCCACATTCTTCCAGAAGTCATTGTCATGTGAAAATACCTTTCTCACTTCCTTCATAATAAAGGTAAATAGTTCAAGTTTTTAAAAACAAGCTTAAAGTTGTTCAGATACCCAGGAGAAATCTCTGCCTTCAGCCTTTATAGAAAGGATCTCAGGAAGATAATTTTATTGGTTTCAGGATCTGAAGGGAGAATCAATAAGGCACCTACAGACTTTGAAGTTCCTGGTCTGACCTCTGTATTCCTGTTAGCTGCTCTCCTCTTGTTTCTCCCTCTCACAGTCATCTTAATGACAGTGTAAACCCTTGGACTTAATTTCATTTCACGTTTTGCTTTTAAAAACACCCACAAAGTGCTTAACAGGATGTTTCAGATACACTGCCAAGAGCTCGGGGTGAATGTCCTTCCCTTGGAAGTGCTGACCTCAGGCTGGAAGAGGAGGCTGCTGTGGAAATCCAGCTGGAATCTGCTCTCCCTTTGCAGAGGGGTCTGAAGGCACTCCACAGCTGCAGGTGCTTCCTTTGCTCCAGGCTCTTGTCCTTTGCAAGGAGGAAACTCCTGTGCTTGGAGTCTGGCTGTGTGGTGCCCGGTCCCTGCCAGCCGAGGCTGGGTGAGGACAGCAGCCCAGCTCCGCTGATCCCTGGGGAAGAGCAGCTCTGGTGCATGCCCTGTGCAGTGCTTCCCTGCCAGCACGGTGGGCAGGCAAGGTGGGAAGGCGAGGAGAGGAGAGAGGAAGCAAGGCAGGAGTGCCATTTAGTGTCTGGTTGTACAGAGAGCTGTATGCTTGCAATATGTTTTACCTTCTGCCGGCAGCTCTGGTGTGAAAAGCAGCATAGCTTAATTAGGCAGTGTCAAGATACTCAAATCTTCCAATCTGCCTTCCAATCTGAAGTGTTGTTCTTTGCTGATTTAGCTGTATCTTGCAAGAAGTCTATATGCTTATGGCTAAATGATTGAGTTGCATGAAAAAAATTTCAGTGTCACCTGATTTTTTGATGGATTTTTTAATAGGACTTGGACAAATCTGTCAGGCTCTGTGGATCATCATTCTGTCAGGATTTTCCAAAAAGGGATCTGTGTGTGCTTTGACCAGAGTGAATCTGAAGTATCCAAGTTGTGTGGGATTTAATATGCAAGACTGGGACTCGGTGTGCTGCATGTCCTGCAGCACAGGTCCACCTACGTGTTGTAATCCCAGTACATACCAGTTACATCCTGTTTGCTGCATGTGCTCAGGAGATTTCAGAGCACGCTCTTAACATATAAGACAATGTTGAAAAATACCCCAAATTTACTAGGTACGTGTGTAGCTCACTTGTTCCAGTATCTTGCAGCTGTACCAGATTTACTGGGCTTCTAGAGCTAATTACCTTATGGCCAGTGCTTTTCCTTGGAGAAGAGGTTCAAAACACCAGTAGCTTGGTCAGACATCTGGACATTTAGAAAAGTGAGGCAAACTGTGTTCTCTAGTTCCACCTGGGTGAAATTTCTGGGAAGATAAAGAGCAGAAGAAGGAGAAAACCTGGATGAACAAAATAATGTCAAAGCCTTGGTCTCTAGCATGTACTGCTCCCAAGGGCTTTGTTAGCATTGTGCTTGATAAGAATCAAGTTTCAGTGGGTTTTGGATTGTGTTGTTGAATGAGATGAAGCGTTCTTTGCTAAACTTAGAATGAAGAAGACAAAAGGAAGTTGTTATTGGGTAAAAACAATTTTTCTTACTAGAACCATCTTTCCCTGAAATATGAAAGATCCTTTCCAAATGCAAAAGTTATGCAAACATGTCTGAATATAGAAGTGAAACTGGAAAGCAGTGGGTTTCTTCTGCCAGTTTTGCAGGAGGCCACCCACAAAGGTATATCTTATTTTTTTTCTCTTTCTGGTTTTGTTTTTTTTCCCTTCTGGAAAAATACAGAAAAAATTTGGCCAAAATCAGAGCCTATTTTGATTTTATAGCCTTTCTTATCAAAGCAGGATGGAAATGTAGTTTGAATTTTCCAAGTAGTATCCAATTCATGAAGGAAAAAATTTTAAATATAAAGTTACGGATTTGGTGCAAATCGTGTATCACCAAGGCTCTAAATTCTTGCTTAGACAAATTCATGCATATGAGCCTTTGTCTATGAAATGGAGACTGGTGTAAGCCATTTGCCTTGCTATTAGTTGGTGCTGACTGTATTTTTGCCCTTGCTTTGAGTGTGTGATAATGGTTTCCTGTATTAAAATCAAATCCTGTTTTGATTTGGTATTTCCAATCTGTTTCTTAACTGCGGTATTCTCAAATTTTATTCATCTTTAAGAGGCCATTACTTTTTATTCTGCACATCTCCCTCTGGCCAAATGGGCAGGAAATGTAGTTAATTTCTGTGTAACCCACAGAAATGCAGGATTCCCTGCGGAGGGACACTCTGCAGTGCTCACAGCCCACCCTGCTCTCCTCACATCTGTCCCGCTCTGCCTTCCATTGATGGATGATTTCTCAGCGCAAGCAAAGCCCTAGAAATGCAGTTAGAATGTGAGTTGTTTATTGTTCATTTAGCTGCAGAAGCCAGATATTCCAGATCCCTGCAGTCACTTGTATAGCAGTGTCAGTATCCTCTGTCTGCTACGGAAATGATCTCCCTGGTCCTTTGGTGCGTCCCGAGCCCCCGTCCCACCACTCCCTCCTGTGCATTGTTCAAACTCATTTAGCAGAATTCCACAGGAAGAAATTCAACAATTTGCACTTGGAGCCTGCATTGTAGTCTAAATGATCTCACTGCTTAAAAATGTTTTCTTGGGTCTAAGTTTAATAATTTTTCACAATCTATCCTTTGTAGCTAACCCTCCCCCACTTTCTTCTTAAAAAAATTCCTTCTCTTCCATGTGCCAGTGTTTTGTAGACATATAAGCTGTTATCAGGTTGTCTCAGCCATCTTTCAATCAAGATGTACTTTTTAGTTCCTGTACATCATTATTTTTTTTCTTCATCTTTATGTAAATACAGAAATCGTACTAATGTAACCTCCTGTAGTTAAAATGATGCAACCTCGCTGGTGTTGTTGTGTAACCTAGTTCTGTGGGAAGACAAACTCTGCTTGGGATAAGGCACCTTTATCCCAGTAACCACACTGGTGCTTGTACTGATAATTATCACTCAGAAGGTAAGTGATCTAGGACAATAAACCAGAAGGATGCCTTTAAATGAACAAAGATTTCCACACCCTGAAAACAAGAAAAATATAGCAATGGGTAGGCAGCTTGGCAGCAGAGTCCTCAGCTGAGTAAAAGTGTGTCCTTGAGCAGAGTTCATGTTCTGCTGTGGTTTGGTGGTGTTGGATGGAGGAATGACTCTTATTCATACATTTGTATTCCCAAATAAGTCTCAGTGATTAAAACATCCTGACTGAGCAGAGTTGTTTTTTATGGATTCAAAACTGGGACAAAGTAATGTTCAAATGTTGAGGCCGCTGTTAATCCTGCAGTGCTGTTTTGACACTGGGTGTAGTTATTTTCTGTAAGGGATGCTTTTCCAGAAGTGTTGTGGCTGTGTGGTGTTGGAATGGCATCACATCCTGACTTTGAATTAGAAAAAGGTTTCCGAGTTAATCAAAGATAATGACAACCAAACCCTTAATAATGTGAGTGTTGGATTCCTAGGACTTGTCGTATGGAGGCTATTTAAGAGTTGGAATCATTAACTTCTTTCAATTACACTGGTGATGGTCCAGAACTCTTCAAGGACATTGAGTTTATTAGATTGCCCTAAATATCTACAAGCACAATTGAGAGTTGACTCTGGTCCCACCTTTTTCTTTTCCATGTGCTAGATCATCTCAAAAAATGGGGAGAATGTGGCTCTCTGCAAAGAGAAAAGTAGCTCATTGAATGTCTGTGCTGTGGTGTATACTAACTAAAACAGGAACTGGTGCCAGAGAATTCCTAGCTAATATAGCCAACCTACTTCTTTAAATGGTTTGCTCCTCAGTTCACTGCAGTCTTTGATTCTTTAAATTATGATTTATTACATCATAAATGTCAATAAGCTTCAAAGGATAGAAATTATCTAAAAAATAATAAATCCTTTCTTGTTTCTAGAAATGGCACAGTAAAAATCCGTGTTCAGTGTTAATAATGCATTAAGTTTTAGGTGTTTAAATATGAGAATCTTCTGGTTATCTGTAAGTCAGTTATCTGTAACAGAGCCCTGTAAGTGTCTCTGTTGCAGTGACACCTAGAACCAGACATCTCTGCATAGGGTACAGCCTCAATCCCTCTGAGAGTACTTCCCAGTATGATAATGTTTTAGTTTTATCAATAATAAAGAAGATGCATATGCAATAGCTCTCTTAGTGCTACATCTGCATTGCCTCCTCTTTAAACATTTGCACCAAGAAGTTTTAGCCCAAGGGCAGGGCAGGCTGGCCGGGACAGGCCCAGTGGCACTGACCTGGGCAGCTGCCATCCATATAATCCTGGAGAAATCTACCTAAATCCTCCAAATCAGAATTTCATGCTCCCTGTATGAGGCTGGGTGTGAAATTTTAATTTGCACTTGTCAGTCTGAAGTAAGGGGAAAAGGGAAAGCAAAAAATAAAAGGCATATGATAAATTTCACACTTTCCCCCGAACAAAGCAGCGCGGTTCTTTCCTGCGGCGCCTCAATGAATCTCCGTGTGGGCAGCTGGAAGCTGGTGGTTTATCTGGAGACATGGCAGAGTTGTAAGCAGAGTGGGTAGTGTCAGCTATCGCTGAGTTTACATGGTGCTTCCTATTATTGAACTCGGATTTAGTTTTGCTAAAAATTTGCCAAGCCTTCCCGGTTTGGGCCGAAGGTTTTTGTGTCAGGTGTCTGCCAGGGCTGAGCTACGCTGGAGGCTCGGGCCAGGCTGGCTTTTGGCAGTGCTGCTCAGGCCGTGCTTGATGGAGTAAAAAAGGCTCTCCAGGGAGAAGCTACTTGGGTTTTGTTTTCTGTTTGCTCTCCAGGGTTTCCCTTCATCCCTGCTCTGATGACTGAACTTTCTCCAGGGTTTTTCTCTGATGCTCTAAGTAGATGTTTCACAGCCACTAATGAATCTGTTTTTATAGCCCTCCACAGGAAGAAAGTGTTTTTTCCACATCTTACAGAGGAGAGAACCAAGTAACCAGTGGTTGGAGCTGGAACTTCCCGTGTGTTCTGACTGGCCCATTTGAGGCACTTTTTCTGAGTGCTTTAAACAGTCAGAACACACTGAGCAACTGTAATGCCCAGCTGCAGATCATGGAATTTGAGTATCTTAAAAATCCAAGGCTGATGTTTCAAGCCAGATGGCTACAGCACATATTTACCTGCACAGGAAGATCTTTGTGGTTTGTGTGATAGAGTGGAATTTGCTTCTCCAGCACATCACTTTGTATCCCTTCCTCAGACACTTTCCAACACGCTTCTCAATTTTCGCAATATGTGATAAAGGATATTCCATGGAAAACCATTTACTGTCCTCTCCTGAATCATGTCTATGCTTGGTTACTTGTTGCAATAACCATGCATAGACATGATTCAGGAGAGGTCGAGGGTTCAATGGAAATAAGAGTATGTGAAGATCTAGAAATCTGCATCATAATACATAAAGGCTGGGGTTCAGCGTTAGGGTCACACGAGCATTTTTAAAGCATTTTCAGAAGTAACCTTTGTAGCTGAGAAACCCTTGGACATTGGTGCTTTAGAAATGGTATTTAAAGATGGGATTTCTATTTTTTGGTATTAGAGAGCTGAAAGGATTATCTGTAATTTTTGTTTCCCATTGCTATGATTCATAGTGTTTTCTGATGGATTGCTGGGCAGTGATTGATTCCTGAAGTACCTCCAGTGGGAATTCATCCACAGCTCAGTGAAATCATTGGTCTTCTCTAGCACCAGACTGCTGGAGAAGGCCTAAATAATCTCTAGTTATGCTACGGATAAGTGATATTGCAAATGTCATATAAATGTCTGGGCTTCTTTGACTGATTTTCCTCATTTCAAAAAATGTTGCTCTTCAAAATGTAATATCAAAGGATGTGCATTAAAATATTTAGTCACAGAGTTTTTCCTTTGCCCTGATAATTTTCTAAAAATCTAGGTGACAATCACTGCTTTCCTCTGGAAAAGGATTCAGAGCATTTTGTTGGTGTCTTTTTCTGAATCACTGTCAGGAGATGCCTTTTTATCTTTGTTGACTGTTTAGAGAATCTCAGGTGAGCAGATTCCTGAACAGCCAGCTGTATCAGAGGCTCCAGCTGGGCACGATGACTCAGCCCGTGGATAGTGACCTAGTTTGAGTTGTCTGCAGGGAAAGGTGTGTGAGAGATTCAGGGGGTGTTGTGAGGATAACAACAGCCATGAGCTGGGTGTGTCAGGGAAATTCCACTACATCTGTGTAGTGTTTTTACAGGACAGACCTCTGGCACAGCAGATTCCAGGATGGAAAGGAGCTCATGAGAAGCTAAACTTTCCTAAACTGTACACAGCTGACTTGACCTTCCTACTGGATGTACTAAGTGGATGGTTCTTGAGGATGTGCAACAAATACACAAACGTGGAAATATATAAAAGGTTTCTCACTGGGGTGGGTGCACAAAGTTTGTGCAGGATTTCAACTCAAAGGCCAATTTCCTGGAGCTACTGAGCAAAGACTGTGGATGTAGCAAAAAGATAGAGAAGTCGAGCAGAAATGATTACTTTCCTGAAAGGAATAAAGGCAAACCACCACATCTCATTTGCTGAGTTTAAAAGTATCAGTTTCTTTCTTAATTCCCAGAGCTAATATTGAGGAATTCTAGGAGCTTATATGGACAAGAAGGTATCTTTCCAAATGTTTCAAATGTATTTACCTGTAAAGATGCCAGTGGTAGAAGGATGTTTGGCACATTCATGTGGATATGGGAAAACAAAATTTAATAAATAACATTTTTTGTTCATGGCTAGAAATTCTATTTTATTTAAAAATCTTATCTATATTCCATCATATAAATTTATCAACCTGCTCTCATGGTTGTTTTTCTAAAGTTAACCTAGATTTTTCAGTTAAAAAATATTTTCAAGTAAAGCAACATATGTCTGAGAAACGAATAGACAGTTAAATTGCCTCTATATCCCACAGTTTAATTAGTGAAAATAGTGTGTGTTTTATGCAGAGCAAAGAGATATGTTGGCTTTTGTGACTCTTAGTGGGATGCAAGATTTGACAGCTTGAATGTAGGTTACAGAGATTCAGTTCATTAGTGATACTAAGAAAGCAATTACAGTTTCTGGGAGACAGGTAAAGTCTCCAGTGACAGATTTTTAGGTTGTTGGCATTTGTTGCTCTGGATGTGTGAAAGACTCTTTCCTGTTTGTCTGTCTATCTATCTATCTATCTATCTATCTATCTATCTATCTATCTATCTATCTATTATCTTCAGTGAGAGCTAAACACATAAGCTGATGACCAGGAATAGTGAATAACTGCTTTGGTTCTCTTCATTATGGTCACTTGTGACTGCTAAATTCTTAGTGTGACCGTTGCTATTCAAGGACTAAATCCAATTTTTCTCCATCTTCCCCACTACAGAGTACAACTAAGATTTTTTTCCCCCCCCTGTTCTACATTACTTTGAAATGTGTTTGATGAGAATCAAAACTTTCTTATGCCTCAATAGAAAGAGATTTCCTAGTTGATCTTCTAGGCCCTGCTGAGAGGGAGGGCTTCTTTTGCACAGCCTCTTTTTCTCCCCCCATCCCCTGAAATCGTGCTGAAAGCCCCTTCACAGCACTTCTCATGGGGGGCTCTGCCCTGGCTGTATTTGCAGTTGAGTCCCCTTCAGCTGTTCTTAGCACATCATCTTTCCACGTAGAAACAACATCGAAACTGAGCATCTCTTACACAGACAGTTGACTTTGGCAATCTATAGTAGGGAAATCAAATTTCATAGCCAGTTTGGGTAGCTTGAAGAGAACAAGCATCCTGATTATTTTTCCACTGAGTTCAACAGGTGACCTACATTTTTGAAGGTACCTGCTAAGTTACAATTTTTACACTTTTGCAAAGGCCTTGTTTTCAAAAATTGCTGATCCATGCTTGCTTGAGAAGTCAGGCTTATTGAAGACATTTTAGGCACCAAAAAGCCCTTGGAGCCAGAGAACATGCCAATTAATGAGCTTGTGTTTGGATTTTGATAGATAAAACTACTTTACCAGACTGTGTAAAACACTAGCAATGCTTTAAAAAAATAATTGGTTTAATTTCTAACATAATGATGAAGTCAACTATCCTTTATTGCAAGAAAATGAATTTTCATTTCTAATCATACTGAAATCAATCTTGGCTCACTGAAAGGTCGTTAGGTTTGCATTTAGACTTTAACAAGTCTTAAAGTATTGCAACTTTATATTATTCTGAACTCTCTGAGTTAAAAGAAGGCATAAATCAAGCCTGAATGGGCCCTAAATACACACTAAAAATAGTCTGGGATGTGTCTGACCTTTTCACAGTGGGTGGAAATCTCCCTGCTGCCAGCTGTTTATTTAAGCCAGTGATACTGGTTTTCTAGCAAAAGCTACCAGTGCTGGTAGGAAGGGAGAGCTGGCAGGAGTTCAGCCCTGAAGTATTAAATTGTCATGTGACAGGACACAGAAAAATAAATAGATGGAAATTTTCAGTGATGGACATTTTGATCCCTGAAGAAAATGACAATGTTTTCACTTGCTTTCAGTTCAGGTGCATGTACCAAGTCTGGGTTGTGCTACAAAAGCACTGGGTGAGCCCTTCCCCTTGCACTGAACTGAACTAGCCAGAGCCAAATGGGAGAAACCTCCTGTCCCTCCACCCAGTACTTGTAGGAGAGCTGGGATGTGATGACTTTAGGCCTTTCAGTGGTATAACCTATTCTACTTTTACAGGAAACATTGTTTTGGCCTATATTTGAAGGCCTGACCCATTTCCCAGTGGACTCAATGGTATTTTCTGCTGGCTTCAGTAAGAGCCAGATTGATTTTTAAAATGTAATAAATAAATATACTGCTTTATTAATTGAGTGTTCCATTTTAAATTTAGAAGTGATATTTTTTTCCCCCTGTATAGCAAACAATAACATTAATTAATTCATGATGCTGATGAAATGATGAGGGTAAAAACTTATATGAAAATGAGATGAACTGCCTTTGACATTTTCCATAGCGCCTTGCAGTTCTGAAATTTTATTTGCTCATGAATAATGACATCCAAGCCTCTGACCGTATAAACTTTTAAATATAAAAGCATCATAGCAAGTTTTCTGGAACTCCATATGTGCCTGCAGATAAGGATGTTAGTGAGCACTGTGTAGTTTAAAACCATAATATGGAGAGAAATCCATTTTAGAATTAAGCTTCTCCTGTGGAGTAAGTTCTGTGCTCCACAGAGCTTCACTTTAGCCTTTTTGAGGTCTTTGGTAGGGCTCAGGGTGGGTAGTTCCCATCACAAATATATATTGCACATATTGTATGTTGGATATTGTATCCACATGTATTAGAGAAAATATCACGCAGACACACAAGGTATCAGCCCTGTTGTAACCAGAACAATCTGTACAACTATCCATGGAAAAACTTTGCAACTTCAAAAAATGTGCTAATTTAATGTAATGAGCATTAATGTCATATGGTTTATCACCACTCAGGTTTATATTAGCAAACTGAAATTGCTGAAATGAAGAATTAAGAATAAAGCTGACTTCAGTTTGCTGGAAATGGGGCTGATCTGGCTGTGTTTGCTGAAGTTGGGTAAATACTTTGTGTCTTAGAATTGACTTCAGAGTAAACAAAATGTTTGTTCCTTCTGGAAAACTTTGTTGGCCTAAGGTATGCTTCACCTTATTTCAACTCCAGCTCAAAATAATCTTGCGTGCCTGTTGTTGTTCTTGGAAGCTAATAGGGAGGAACATATGCTAAGCATTGGTAATGTCAGTTAAGCCCTTAATTAGTGATGAACGAACCTCAGTTTTTCCCTGTGGTTCAATTCGGATGCTGCTCAAAAGCTGAGCAGTTCTCCAGGTTTCAGCCAAGTTTTTTCAGGATCTCAAGTTGTGCAAAGCTGGTTTTGTTACTGTGGTGAAGTTAAGACTTCTCTGGTGTTTTTAGATTTGGAACAAGCTGTAATATCCTCAGCCCTTTCCTGGCATCACTTTGGGATGAGGATGAGGAAGGTATAAACAGGTGTTCAAAAGACAAAAACATTTGGATCAGGGATGATATTCAGGAAAATCTTAATTCAAGTTTAGAGTGCTCCAGCAAAGCTTTGGGGGCAAATAGATAAGGGTTTGGCTGAGCTTGTGTGTTCTCCAGGAAGGGGGTTTGGGCTGTAGGACCTGCACTGGGAGTGCCTGGGCAGGTTGTACCTGCTCTGGAGATAGCAGTAATGATGGGATTTCCAATGAGAGGACATTTGCTCATTCCTTCTCTTCTTAGTAAGGCCAGAGCAGTCGTTCAGGGAAGGGTACAGTGGATATCCAAATGTCTCCAGAAGAGGAACAGAGTGCTGGGAGCAAAGGCCCATTTGTCATTTTTGTCTCTGCTCTGTCACCGAATTAAACAGGGTGCCACAAATGGCACTTTTGGGCACTGGAATTGCCTCATCTCCACGTCTGGAAGAGGAGCAGTGAAAATGCAGCTTTACAGAGCTGGGATGTCCAAAGAGTCACAAAACTGAAGTTACAGCCTTGGTTTTCTAAATACCCCCAAAGTATTTCAGCTTTGTTTCAGAGCTTCTCTGTGCTATGTTTTTAGGAGAATGGTTTTAAAGTGACAAAAGCTGGAGGTTTGGACTGAGATGAGCAGAGCTCCCAGCGCATGACTAGGCCCCTTTCCATGTTACCTTGGCTGGCCTTTGCTGCAATGTTTTCTTGACATCCTCTTATAGGCACAGAATTAAAGGTTATTTCCATTCCTGCTTCTTATCACTTTGATCTTTTGCCAGCTCTTAACATCTCCAGCAGATTTGCTCTGGATCTCTAATTCCCATACCTACTCTCTGTCTGCGACATTCTCTGACATTTCCATTTCTGCACCACCCCTTCGTCTCTTTCTCTCCCCATTTATTCTTCAAGATTTTTTTAAAATTTTCTCCTCAGTGGAATGGCTGTATGAAACTACTGATATTTGCATGCAGTTGCTACCAAATTCATAAGTCTCACCCCGTGAATCCCAAAAAGCCATCAGACTGATCAAAATATTTTTGCAATTTCTGTCTGCTTAACCAAAAAAGAAGAAAAGGTAAAAAAAATTTCTGTCTAATTCTTTCTGTAATACATCTTCCAGGTGGCTTTCTGCTGTGGTTTAATTGTTTATTAGCTCTGGGATCTTTTCTGAAATTAGACAGTCAGACCAAGGACTGGCAAAGATTAAGGCACAGTCATGATGGTATGACTTCTTTCTGTCTCTGTCTGGGGGAAATAAAACCCAAAAACAACAAAAAAGGATATTTGGGGTGGGAGAGGAGGAAAAATAAGTGAAGGAATGAGTGGAAGAGAGAAATAAATTCTAAAAAGGCAAAAAAAAAGGAAGTTTCTCTGTTATTTTTTAATTATTGCATATCTGTTTCTAAGTTAAATCTATTTTCCATGGATTAAACAAAAGAATGGAGTGTGTCTGAACCTGTTGTAGCATAAAACAATATCTTTGTCTAATGATCTGCAGCCATGACCAGGAGGTAGGAGTCCCCCACTATTCATTATCCCACTGCTCCATCCTCTGTGTTCTCAGGCCAGACATTAATGGCATTTATCACTCTTCCTCCCCTGCATAATATTCCTCACAGTGAGCTGGGCCTGATAAATTATATTTGAAGAAGACAGCACCCAAAGTGAATCAATTTACAGCTTTTACCCTCTGGTGTACAAAATACAACCCAATGTTGTAGCTGAGTCTTTGAAGGAGATCCAGACAGACCGTGGAATCAGAAATTAGTGAAAGGAGTTTCATATTCTTTTCTGTGGGGAAAAACAGACACTAAATTTCTGATGATGTTGAGTTTTCTTATGCCTGTGGTCAGAGCATACCTGAAAAGAATGAGAGTTGGAAGATTTGCTGTTATTAAAGGTGCAGAATAGCTGGTGGCACCTCCAGAGAGCAAAGGCGTTCAGGTGGATGTTGTGGTGATACTGTCTGCTCTCCATCAGTCACTTCCCCTCCCAGAGCTGCATTTTCCCTCTCTGTACCACAGTGTAACAATAAAAGTCTCTTTTGTAAGTGTTTTGAGAGCTGTGGATTAAAAATTTGGCTGCTGCTCCTGTTCCTGGTGCTGCTGCTGCAGATGTGGTTGTTAAATCCACCTGGAAGCTCAGGCAGAACATTTCTGACTCCTTAAAAACCCACCCTGATCCAGTACTGCTCACTCAGAGCACCTCTGTGCAGGGAGGGATGGGCTGTCCCCTGCTCTCAGGGCAGCATCCAGGCCCTCAGAGCTCACCTTTCTGGTTTTGGGGACTGCTCCTCACCAAGACTTTTCCCTCACCCAGCATGGCAGGGACAGCTGAGCTGCAGCTCAGTTGATTTAGGAGTGAGATTCAAGAATCGCTGTCTAGACGTTCTCTGCAGTGGATTTTCAGCTTCAGACTTAATGTGTTCCTTTTTTCCAAAGTCATTCAAATCCACTGACCTTTGGGGTCTGTTGAAAGAAAAGTAATCTGTCATTTTGAGTTGTTGTAGTGATATTTCTTTTGTGTATTTGTAATAAGTGGCTTTAGCCTTCTCTTCTGTCTTGTTTATTCTTATCTCAATTTTTTCTCTTAAACTTATGCTATCTCCTACTATAAAGGCAGTGTTAAAGATGTTTTTGAATGTTATTATGAATATAAAATCCAGTTGCTTTTGGAATGCTCTAACTGCTACATGAGTACTCAGGTTTTAGAAGAATTTATTCCCTGCTTATATAGCAAACTAAAGAAAAGTTTGTTGGCTCATAGGTTTGGATTCAGGTATCTGGCTTGGGAAATGGTGCAGAACATGAATTGCTGCTGGTCTTTGGGTAAATGCAGGTTTTGTTGAAATGCTCATTAAAGAGAGACTGAGGTCTTCCGTGGCTCTGCTTGCTGACGGGTCGGTCTCGCTGCCTGGGTTTGGCAGAAGGAACCTGTGGCTTTATGAAACATGTTTTAATGGAAATGTCCCATAGCAGAGATTAACAAACTTTCTTGCAGACAGTTTTGCTTTATGGTGCTGGCTCTGTGTGTGCCTCTCCCAGGGCTCATGACCCTCTCTGCAGAATACAATCTCTGTTACTGCACTTAACTGGGGGCCATTCCTACACTAAATAAAACAAAATGCTTGTGTTATTACTCGGCCAATTTTTAGTTAATATATGGGCTTGGGATAGCACAGGATATTTTCCTGGTTTTAAATAGTGTCTGATTAGCTGTGCAGACAGCATCTTTCTACATTATAAGTTTGATAAGTTTAACCTTTGTTTTCCTTAGCACCAATTTATCTGCCTTCAGTTACTCCTAATCTTGATAGAAAAGAATCAGAGTAATTTTTGATGGGTAATAGCATATTGCCAAAAATGACCATGTATATTGAAATTACAATTGGGGGTAATCTAAAAAGATGACAAATTTTAGATTATGAAATTATCCCTAATTTAGGAGGAACAAAAATGAGGTATACCCAACACTGAGATTAAAGTCAGAGAAATCCTAGCAAGTAAAGACACAAAAATACAAAGGAAGATTTTTTTTTTAAAATTTAGAATTTTAAGTTAAAAAACAGATTTGCATCTATGTTCTCAGGGCAGGATGTTATTTTTAGTGATTCAGTTGTGTAACTTCAGGCAGGACATACTGTATCCTTCACAATAAGATGACTGCAGCCATCTGAAACATCCCCCAGACTGTGCAGGTACTCACTCAACACACATAGCAAACCCCAATACAACAAACTTCATTCTCCCTTTCCCAAGCCTGGGAAAGTTTCTTACCATTTGGTTGTGCTGGGCATAAAGCATCCATACTATCTGGGTTCCAGAACTTTGCTGAAAATTTCTTGGAATGGGTTAAAGAAGAAAGAAACTTGTTCAGTTTACTGACTTGCATTCCAGGATTCTGAATGTTCCTCCAGCTTCCAGCGATTAAATAGCAGTGCTGGTGTCTGGACAGGCCCAAGGGACCTGGCTGTGCTTTTATGGGCACAGACTTCTCTCCTACAATGTGCTCTGATAAATAGCCATTGTGCTGCCTGCTCTTTTCCCATTACCAGGAGTTCCACAAGAGCATCACTCTGTGGTGAGCTGGGATCAAGCTTTGAAATAATCTGCTCGGAGAGATTTGAAATGGTATTTAAAAATAGTGGGACAGTGATTGTGAGCTGTCTGCTCCTTCCTAGCAAGTCAAAAGCAAAAACTCTGTTTGGGGTTTTGGGCTGACTTCTCTTTTGATTTTGAGACCAATGAAGCTGCATGTTGGTTGAGCTAGTGATATCTCCAAGTGTACTGATAAAACACTGCTCTGGTGGTCTTGGAAAGCAAAAATACAGGATAAATACCTCGCAGTCCTCTCAGCAACAACATTATCTCTGGCTCAGATGATGTCTGCTCAGTAATGTTTATGTTCTTGGTTGCATTTTGGTTATCTTGCAAAGATTAGGATGAAACTGTGGCATTCTTAGTTAGTGGGAAAATCTCTCATTATTGTCTGGAGTTGAAAATGTGCTTTCAGATTTTGGAGTGGAAGTTTGAACTGACACTAAACTCTGTGCTACAAGATGGACCTCTACAAGGGAAGGAAGAGAATATGAAATGCCTTATATGAAAGACTGAGCAGCCCAATAGTATCTGTGGTGTTGCTCCTACATGATTTTCTACTCCAGAAAATGTATTTAATATGTGGCAGCACAAACATAATCTGTTGGACCTTTCTTGTTCTCTGCTGTGCCATTTTATCCTGCACATCTCACTGGAATCTCAATCTGTTTAATGCTCAGGATACTAGAAAATGACTTAGACCTCTACCTAAAGGATACCCAGCTGGTCCTGTCTGCAAACATTTTGAGTTACATTTTTTATTACCTAGTAAAATAAAAGGCTGGATAGCAGAATTATGGGGATTTTCCACTGATGCACAGTTCCAGTGTGCCTGCAGCTCACACTGCATGATGTTTGAAATGGCTTTGGCATGTTTTTCTGTCTCTCTTGCTCAGCTGAGCCCATACCCACTACTCAGAACTATTGACAAGGTTACTTCAATTCACCCACATATTTGGATTAGTTTTTCACTGGTCTCCATGGTAAATAACAGAACTAAGGGCCTTGGCTGTATGGAGCTGGAAGAACAATGCAAGAACATCTGTGCTGCCTGCACACGTTATTTGAAAATCTCTTCTGTCTACGTATCAAAAATTTGTGACAGCTGTGAAGGTCCTACAATTCCTTCAGTGCAACTAAAAGATGAAAAACCTAAAAAAGTCTGGAATTGTATTTAAAGCAGTCACATCCAAGAGACTTTCTAAAGGCAGCTGCCAGGGAATGAATTTAAACGCTTTTTATGATATCTGATGGAACAGAAGTAGAAAAAAGTTAAGCTGGAGTTTTAAGAAATTAAATCCTGCTCTTGTTTTCATGGGTTGTCATCCCAGCATTGTCCTGTCCCTGGAAAGATGCTTGACACACTGTGCTGGGAAGAGGAGCAGCAAGATAGAGGAGGGCTGAAATCCACGAGGGCATGTGGAAGTCACTGTGGGATATTGCAGTCACCTGGACATTTTGGAGGATCACATCTGTGTCCTGGAGAGTCAGAAATACCATGGGGAACAGCTGCTGAAGCCTGTGCCTGTTGCCAGCTGGACAGGTCCCCTCTCGTGGGGTGAGGCAGGGCAGGCTCTGCTGGGGATGTGTGATCCCTGCAGGAGCCACAAAGATCTGTTCGCCCTGTGCTGTCTTTACTGTGGAAGAGCCTCAGGAGGTACTGGGCTGGATTTAGGAGGTGTCAGGTCCAATGGACACCTTCTTGCTAAAGACCTGAATCATGTTTTGTGCACGTTCCTTGTTTCTAGTGTGGAAACCAGGTGAGAAAAACATTTGATGGAATGTGACCACATAGAGTGTGCCACTGCACTTTGCCTGTTTGCAATGGTGTGTGAATCTGCTGCAGACAAAATATACAATAAAACCTGCATGGGTTCTTTGGCTGGTGTTTTGTTTTGTTTTGTTTGTGTTTTTTGGTTTGGTTCATTTGTTTGTTTTTTCCCTTTTTTTAATTTTTTTTTTTTTTTTTTAATATGGAAAATGTGGCGTAGATTACCAGTAATACCCATTAATGGAGGTAGCAGGATGAGAAGGGTAAACCTCATAAATTCTTTGGAAAATTTTTTGGCGTAGATTACCAGTAATACCCATTAATGGAGGTAGCAGGATGAGAAGGGTAAACCTCAATCTTGTCTGAAGGTTGAATGAGGCAGTGGGGGTTCCTGGGATGTGCTTGGAAGGGTGCTCAGTGTCCTGCTTAATGTACTGCTGCCCTAAATCTGAGCAAGAACAGGATGAGAAAGGTAAACCTCAATCTTGTCTGAAGGTTGAATGAGGCAGTGGGGGTTCCTGGGATGTGCTTGGAAGGGTGCTCAGTGTCCTGCTTAATGTACTGCTGCCCTAAATCTGAGCAAGAACAAGGCTGGGGGGATCCACAGGGCCTGTGGGAGGTCTGGAAAGGCTGGTTCTTCTTTTTGTGTGCCCCATGTTGCTGTCTCAAAGTAGAAGACTCTTCTGACCCAGCCTTGGAGGCACAAAAAGCTCTTAGGTGGGATCACCTCCTCCTGCTGCCATCTCCCTGTTCTGCTGAAAGGCCAGCTGATTATCGTGAAATTTGCTGTTATTTGATATACAGCATTTTCTAACAAAATCCAAAGAAAGATGTGATGAAAGGTTTATATGTAAGTAATTATAATGCTGCAGTATTCAGTGCAGGCAGAAATTAATATATGAGGTGAAAATGTCAAAATAAAAGGTCAGGAAAGTGAATTACAGAGAAAGTTGAGCATTAGCTAAGAGGCAGTGTTTGTTGGCAGAAGCTCCCTCCAGTATAAAAAAGGTTAGGAAGGAGGCTTATGAAGACTGAATATTTCACACACAATTAAAATTCTGTATCGGTTATCCTGAAGAGTCATGTAGCATAGTTAAACTAGGACAATTAATATAATGAAAAATTCATGTTTATAGCTTCTGGCTTTTGCCTGGGGATACTTCATAAACCAAAAGTGACCCTTTCCCTTAGAGGTGATTCCAAGAGCTTGACACAATATAGGTGGGGCAAGGGAAATATAGTAAAAGAAAACAGATTTCTTAAAATAATAGCTACCAATTATAAACACAACTGAGAAACATTTAATAACAATTTTTTTCATAATAAACTGAGCTATCCCTTTATATAAGCAGGGCAGCCATGCAGCATTAAGCTATGATTTATTAGGGCTGCGAGTGGTGGAATCACCATTTCTATTTTAGCAATAAGCAATAATAATAAATTTTTTAGGAGGATGCTACAAAAAAAAAGTGTTGGAGGAAATGCACAATGATCGATTTCTCAGAATTAAACTGCACAGACATACTGAATCAATGAGCTCTTTGTTCTTAAAGCTTCACCTACTCTGGCTGCTGAAATTGGAGATTTATGTTGTCAAAAAAATTGTAATAACTATAAATTGCTATGCTGGTGTCTGTTAAAGTTAATCCACTTGCTTCCAGTATGAAACTGATTTTTTTTTTCCTAAATTGCCTTGTAGATTTAGTCATCTGAATAGCTGGTTTTCCTTCCAGCAGAGATTTGCTATTAAAGCTGTTGTCCTACTGAATGTAGATTTCAAGGATTATTCATTCATTTACTTAATGTATTGTCCCAAATTACTTATGCAAAGTAATGCAATTTAATGGTGGTGTTATTGATTAATTTTGCTTTATTAAATGTACTTTAAGAGGACAGATTAAGTGGATCTTAACAAAATCCCAAGTCAAGCACTAAAAGGATCTCTACTTTGTCAGGTTTTGGTAGGCAGTGTGCTCTAGACCTTGCATAACCTGGCAGGGATCGATGGCTGGTGATGTGCTGGCTCTTGGGGATGCTGCACCAGCAAAGTCCCCATGTGTGGTGTTCTGCCTGCAAGCCTGAAAGTGACTCTTCTCCTCAGCTGCACAGAGACCTCCTGCACATAGCACTCACTTTGGTCCATCTTTATTGATAGCTGTACCCAGGTCTTCATTAAATTTTAACACGGATGCACTGTATGCAGTGCAAGACAATGATGTCTGGCAGCCAGAGCATCCCAGCAGGTCTGCTGGCTGCAGCGTCTGCGTCCTGCCCCTGTGCTGGAAGCACAGCCCACAAACCACGGGTGTCAATGGCAAGTCTTGTCTGTGGTTTCACACCAGTTGCACATGCAAGGTCCCAATCTGAAATGGATGGACCTGTGTATTTCCTGTGGTATAAGTAATTTATCTCACAGAGTCTCCTGCTCTCTAGAGCACTGTGAATGACTGTAACTGTCCTCTTCTCAGATCCTTTGCTCCATATCCCGTGTTTTTTTCATCTATTTTAAGGAGGCAAACTTTGCTGATGTGTGTAACTCTCCTCCTCCAATTTTTCCATCATTTGCTTCATGTCCTTTCCCAGCATCCTAACCCTCCACCTCATTTCAGTGTTCTCAGCCAATTCACCATCAGCAGCAGGGGTAGGAGCAGGTAGTTTCTTGAATTATTAAAGCATTGGCTTTAATTAAAAGGTTGGTGGGAGTTGTTTTTACTGTGTTTTTTCTTTTTTTTTTTAAATATTCATTTTCCACTGTAACATCCCAGCTGTGTTTTCATGAGCCCGACATAACCTGGTCTAGGTTGCAGTGGAGGAATTTTTGATGGTGTGATGCAGCTGTGGGTGACTTTGAAAGATGACTTTGCAGGGATGACATTGTGGACTTCCATATGCATTGCTATGAAATGCTGCCAGATTTCACTGTACTGTTGGAAATAGAGCATTTCTTTGAGCACTGACCTATGTGAAGTCAAGCTTGGGTCACAAAATCAAGGTGATTTCTCTCCTCCTCCACTCATTGGCAACAACAGCCTTGTACCCAGAATTTAAGCAATTTAAGCAATCTTGTTACGTGAGTCCAGGTGCAACCCAGGTCATTTTTCCCTTTGTATCTTGATCCTGGAGTAAAATAAGACCCCAATTAATTATGAAGGGAAATGGGTCAGCTACAAAATACATCTAGAAACAAATGCATGATACCTTAAAATATCTTTTTAAATCAGGCATGGGATAAGTGTAAATCCTAAATCTCCTTAAACTGATTTTTTTTTCTCCACAGGATTAATAAACCTGTGCCTTACATTACCTTACTCACCTTCTCTGGATGTCACACACTGCCACAGGCTCCTGGGGCCAGGATGCTGCTCCTGCTGTGTTACAGCCCCACTGATGTGGCTGTCAGCGGGAGCTTTGGAGAGTGTGGTTCATTCTCTGTCCTTTGGCTGATCCCAGAGTTATGAAATCTCCATTTCCAGAGCAGTTCACCTCGAAGAGAAGGTGTTTGCTTGGAGTGCCAAGGCTGGCTGTGCTGAGCCCTGCCTGCCCTCTGCTCTATTGCAGAGATCTTTGCAGTTGGTGGCCTCAGGATGCTCCTGCAGGTCTAACATTGATATAAGAGGAGGGACCAGGTTTGGGAGAGCAGTGGGCTCAGTGAGGGTTGGGGTTTTTAAAGCTTTTAATGGAATCTGTAACATCTGCATCTAGAACTGCAGCATAAAAAATTAATTGTCAAATGATAATGTGTTAGATATTAATCTCTTGGTTAAGAAAGCTGAAGATGATTCCATGTAAATTCTTCTCCTATTTGAATTATAAGAAAAGATCAGTATTGTTGGTCCTTCTTCTCTTTTAGCAACTTAGATTATCCTTCTTATGGTAAGACCTGATCTGAACCTGTACATGGATTTTACTCTGTGTTCATCACCATGAGGTTTGAAAACTTTATTCTTCAGTAGCTGTAGGGAAGTTCTCAGCATCTCAGGATCTGTGTTTGGGAAAGGCACGGTGACCCCTCTAATAACTGACTTCTAGTTAGTTATTTTTGGTGCATTATCTTTCTGTAGATACAAAACTATTCTTGTCTTTTTCATTTTACTTATCATTATTGCTGTTTAATGATAGATGATGCAAGGGAATACACAAAATGAGGAAATCTTGGAAACCTCCCTTAGGGTGTTGTGGAGAGTGTATGTGGGAAAGCACAGTTTAATTAAGACTACCTGGCAGACATTCAGGCAGGGGAAGTCATGTTTAAGTAATTTGCTGGAGTTGTTTGAGGATATAACTGCCACAAGAGATAAGGGGAAGTCAGTGCTTGTGGTATATTTAAATGTTGAAGTTTCTGCATTCAGAACGAGTGTCCATGCTGTGGCCTGGCAGGAGAGGCTCGTGACTGGTAGGACAGTGAACCCAGGACCAGGTCCATTGGGAAGTGGCATAGGAACAACAAAGTTCTGCTAATCTTCTGTGCTAAATGCCTCCTGTGTTGCTGTGTGCACTGGAGGAGATGCTGTGTTGGAAGTGATCCATCATGGAGCGGGACAGATGAGGACATGGAGAGTGCTCATGGATATCTGTGGGAGAGGAGGGTGCCAGTGGAAGCCACGTTCAGTGGAATCTGGGGACAAGGGGACCAAGGGACCGTGACACTCTGCCTGCTCCACTCCTGGTGTCTGCTGCCCATCCCTGCCAGGAGTTGGGTGTTTGTGTCTCCTCCTGGCCCTGTCTGTGGCTGCCAGAGTGCTCTGGGAAGGGACCTGGGAATTCCACCCCACCTGGGATGTGTGTCCTGGGAGAACAGAGCCTTTCTAAGCCTCTGCCTACAGCCAAATGGGGAAGGATGGATGGGTGTGGGAATTACCTCTGCTGTAGGTGGAGATCTGTGATGGTCTGCTCTGACCTGCAGTGGATGTACAGGAGCCCCCCTGGGATCCTGAGGTGAGGCCAGTGGTCATTCCCAGTTACCAACTCCCATGTGTGTAATGCAGCCAGCCAGGAAAATCCCCTGTCCCCTGCAAAACAAGGAATGATGCAAACAAACAGTGGAGACACACTGTGGTATATATAAACTTTTGTCCAGGTGTTTTTATTATATTTATATGGTTTAATCACACATAGCAGGGAATTGTGTAAGAACTGTGCAGGAAGATTAACCTTGATTTAATGGGAACAATTTTTTTATTGCTTTTAAACAAATTGACAGGTAAGCGCTGGCTCCTTAGATATGACAGCTCTCATGCTAAGTCTGAATGACAGAAGATTTGAGAGGTTTCAGCATTAAAACATCCACAGAGGCTTTTCACAGCCTTGGACCCAGTTGATATGATGTTAAGAAGCCCCCACCTTCCCAAATCTCAGAAATGCTGCAAAGTCAAGCACAGTGTTCCTCAGCTTAGAGTTTAAACTTTTAAATCCCAGCCTGCCAGGCAGTCAGAACAGGCCTCTTGTGCAACTGAGTTCCACTTAGCATATGGTTTTATTAGATGAGACTTTTCTCAGCCATGTCAGGCATGAAAGGCTAAGTATAAATAATGTGTTTAAAAGCTTCATAGAACTGCTGGCTGTAAAACAATATGTTGCTCTGAAATTGCCAATTAGGTCTCCTGTTTGTTTTGTTGTGGTAGAAAGACATGCTCTGATAGTTCATACTTTTTTTCCTTTTGTTCAGATTAGGAAATAGAAAATCCTGGTCTTTTCTCACATTTCCAATTGACATTCTGAAGAGGCATATTCAGTATGGAGATGTGCATAAGTTACTGAGTTTTATTGGGTTTTAGTTATGGCTAATAAAACCCATTTTCTGCGCAGTTATTTAATTTGCATCTGTAATTGCTGCAGTTGTACATAAATTAGACATGCAATTGGACGCCTAATTCAGCTTGTCTACTCCTTCTGCTACATCCATAATTATGGAGCTGTGATAGCTTCACATTAAGAGATTTACAGAAGTTTTGGAAAGCATTTGGCCCCAGAGAGAAAGTGGCCCGTTGCTATCAGCTGCTTTACGTGATGGCTGTACAGAACGCCCAGCCTGGGCTGGAAATCCCAGCATGGTGAGGGGCGCTCCCTGCCCTGCAGGAGTTCCAGTGGGAGCAGGTCTGGCAGGAGCTGTGGTGCCAGAGCAGAGGTCAGAGCCTGCTGCAAGCCCTGGCCCTGTGTTACCTGCCCTGGTACGTGTTCAGTCCCTGGATGTGCCTTCCCAGCCTCTTTCCCTTCCCTCACAAGGTGCCAAGAGGAAACACTGGGAAGCTCCTGGGGCATCTGCTCTTGTCTTGGCCTCTTGCTTTCCCATGCATTAATAAATCTGGGACAACTTCAAACGCTGAGAGTTGGTATTGCTTCCATGGGCATTATTCCAAAGTAACGTGTGTCAGGAAGGCAGAGGTTGGAAGAAGGCTGTGCTGGTCCCACGTACATCAAATGGCTCAGTTTGGCCCTGCCAGCCTCGTTTCTTGCAGTTCTTCATCAGTGTTTCCATCAGTGGTCCAGCACTTGAAAGCACATTAAAATGCCTCTTCCCAAAACCCTCTGGCTTCATGGTCATACTCTACAAGTATCTGCCAAACAAAACAATCTTCTCTCCAAACCTAAACAACCCTTCTTCCCTCTCCCACATGCTTTTTGGCATGAACCTTTCCTTGCTCAGATAGTTGTCTACAGAACCTGTTGGGGCTTTGCCATGACTTGTCTTTGGGGAAGGGGGTTGGTTTTCTGGAGGTTATTCTGAGTTGCAAGGAGAGAGAAGGTGGAAACTTGTCCCTGTTGAAGTTAAGTGCTGACACCGGCAGAATGGGAGGTTGCTCACAAGCCCCTGGGTATGTTTTGGCCTTGCTGAGGTTGATAGCTGTAAGTGATGTCTGGATTGAGCTAGATCCATGTGTGGAAGGCTGGGAAACAAAGAGACAGGAGCTGTTTTTGCAGCTGGATGAGAAAGTACTTTTTTCTGCCCTCTGTTTTCCCTGACTAATGGCAACTGAGGGGTTCTGCAAGAGGAGTTGGTCTCCCTGGGTGAATTTGGGACATATAGGCAAGACCACATGCTGTACTCTATAGGTTTTGGGTTTTTAAAAATCTTTTCACAAGGAAGTTCAATCAGTTGCTTTAGTTTCTCTGTTGTGAGACTTCAAATGGATCTGAAATTTGTGACGTTAGGATATAATCCTGGCAGGTTAATGCTTCAGACAATTTGTTCTTTGCTGACTTTCCTTGTACCTTAGGTGATCCAAATACTGGTGTCCTCTTTTGTCTCCCACAGCATTGCTTGGCTTTCCAGATGAATTTTTAAACCATTATTTTAGTGGAATTGTCCAAGAATATTTATCTCCCCCAAACATAAGAACCTTGCTGCAGAGCTGACATTTGGTCAGAAGAGACAGCTAAAACCCATGCAATGGGCAGTGGTTGCTGCCCTGATTTCATACCTCAGTTTAACACTCTCACTTTGTGAGGGAAAAAACCCCAAAAACTTTTAAAGGTTTTTCCCTTCACAAACTGCTTTGTTTCCCCTCTTTTCATATTGTAATTGTTTTCATTGCAGTTGGGTTTACTTGGTGTGGGTTCCTCCCCTCTCCTCTCCCTCCACAAGCTGCTTGTTCAGAATTGGTATTTTCTGATTTTTTAGCTAGGCTAAGATCCGTTTCTAAAGCTGGAGAACAATCTCCCATTCAAATGGTCAAGAAGTTAAGGTCAAGGCTAAAAGCTCAAAGCTTAAAATGAGGCAGTCTCTGAAAAAAAAATAAAAAAAAAAAATCAAGCTTTCACTGGGAGGGTTGAGGATTTCCCTCTTATTCCTGGTTGAATTCCCAAAGGTTCCAGTCCTTTGGTAAGGTGCAGCCCTTTGTCTCTTTTCCTGAACTCCTTTAATTCACATTATACCTTCAAGACCTAAGGCATGGACTAGCTTTGCCATCTCTGAGCCTCACAGGGCAGATCTGGCTCCTGTCACTGGGAGATGAACACCCCTGTGCTGGCAAGCTTGAGTGTCCCAGAGAAGTGGTAGATGCCCCATCCTGAGAAACAACTCAAGGTCAGTCTGGATGAGGTTTTGAGCAACTTGTTGCTAATTGATGATGATGTCTCTACCCATCACAGGGGGGTTGGACTAGATGACATTTAAAAGTTCTTTTCATCCAAAACTATTCTGTGATTGCGTGTCCCCCTCTCTGCTGTAGCCTGAGCTAGTTGGGCACTTTCATGTTGTAAAATATATGTTCACCAAAATGAAATGTGGGTCCTTACTCCATTATTTAACTTCTTTTTAATAATCCCTAAAACCCCCTGTGATTTGATTTGAAAACAATTTCAAAACAATCACAACATTGTTTTTTGTGAACCAGTTATTCAGCAAAATGTAAGAGTTGCCCAGCTGCACTGCAGTATTTGTAACCAAGGCACCTTGGACTAAAACCAGAATGTAAGAAACCTTTCCAAATGCTTCAGAAATTTTAGAAAAGATTAGCCAGAAATAGATTTGAAAGAGCGAAAAAGAAATACATTAAAATTCTCTGATCCTAAGAGAAATATAGGAAAGGTCGAATGGAAAGCTTTGCAATGAAAGGCAGTCTGGAGCTCACTGGAGAGCCTGGAGAACCAGGCAATGGGAGCAGCTGGATGCCATCAACCCTCAGCTTTCTTCTGAGGCTCACTGGGGCAGTAGCAGCTGTTGATATCATTTTTCTAATAAAGTTGAAACTGGTGAGAAAGTGATGGGTATTGATTAGTGTCAGCTTCAATAAATACATGTCCAGCTCCCACACTGCACAAGATCATTCAGAGTCCTGCACATCCAAAGTAATTGTTGAGGATTCATGGGGGCTTCCAGGGCACCACAGCAAAGAGGAGTCTTTATTGACTGTGGTACTTTCATGTCTTATTTCATGACTGAGTAGCACTGTTGTTGGACAAGTAAATGCTGTTTTGTATGACTTTCGAAAACATTCTTTTTCAGCCCTGATTTGTGGTCTCAGATCTGGCTGAACAGGTGCAATAGGTGAACTGAAGGGGACTGTATTTGTGGGGCTGGTGTTGCTGAGGAGACAGGCAGGAAGTTGCTCTTGGGGAACAAAAATCTGTTGAACAGACAGACCCTGACACCCAATATGTGCCTTCTTCAGCTGCCAAAAAATGTTACTTTTCCTTCCAGCCTTGCTTCCCCTTTGCTACAAATGTCACTTTATTCCTTTAAAGTAAGTTCAGTTAGTGTTAACTTTGCTGTTTATCTTTGTAAACTTTTCTTTTTGGAGTAATGGGAAAGTAGAAAGGATTTCTATGTTGAAACACTGAAGAAATAATATTCTCTTGCTCAGCAAGAGCTGAAAGTGGATGGAGTCTATTCTGACTTCAGATGAGGGAACCACGTTATTACTTCTGTTAGCACAATGCATTAATAATTAGTATTATCAGAGTTTGTATGATCTATTACCTAAACAATTAGGTTTTTGGAAGAATAAGGAAGATGAATATACTCAGGGTCATCTTTTTACCTCTCGATTCCCAAAATGGAACATAAACTGTGGTGTGGCAGCTGATGATTTGTGGAAGGTTTTTGTATTCCTGTTTTTTTTCCCCTGTGATTTTTGTTCAGCTGATCACAGGTATCTTTACAATCAGGTAAACTAGGAGTGCCTTGGTTAGCCAGTTCTTAACTAGGTGGAAACAGGTGACAGAGTTCAACTAATCCAGTCCAGTATTCAGGTAAAACCCAAAATTCATTGTAGGAGCTCAGATCTGGAGTGACTCTGTTTTTACTAGTTTTAGAGAGAATGTGTTAATTACTGGAAGCCTTTATCATGTATGTCAGCAGTGCTCTCAGTAAACTTCTTGGTTACATTAGAAACTGCTTTTTAAGGAAATTTGGAAGGAGTTTTTTTTTGGTGTTGGCTTTAACATTTCCATTTGTTACAATGCAAAAGTAACAGGCTGGAGGCTAAATGGTCTTTAAATACTGTTCCAGTTCCAGCAGCAAAAACTCCTTGGAGCTTTGGAACAGCTGTCTACTTTTATCCTTAACAGCATTCACTTTTTCTCTAACATCCGTTGACTTGTCTAGTCCTCTTAGCTTCCAATTGGGTTAAAACCATTTAAATAAAATTTGAGTTTTAAAAAAAAACTTAATATCTCAATTTTCTGTTGTTTCTGATAGTTTTCTAATGTTTGATTTAACTTAAAAACATTTCTAATAGAAATGTTAGCTATCAAGAGGGTTGTCCATCCATCAACCCTCCAGCCACCATTTTAAAAATACACAGTTCTCTTATTTTAGCATTATTACTTGTAAGTATATCTATATGTGTGTGTCTGTGTGTATATATAGATATATGTATGTGTATATATAAGTAAGAGGCTTCCCAGCCCTTCTTACTGGCCATTGTGCATTTGGTTTTCAAAGTCTAATTTCATTCTCTGTAGAAAGAGCAGAGCAGTCATTACTGTTAAAGCAATTTTATAGCACACTGCAAAGGGAATACAAATGCAGTTTCTGACCACTTTAAGCCTTATTTGCACAAAGATGATATCTTTAATTCAGGAGATAAATTCCTTGCTACCTAATTCTTGAAAGGCTTTTATTTTGAGGTGGGTCTGATTTGTCCCTATAGGACAGTTGTCTGCTGCCTGCCAAGGAGCACTACATCCTACCAACTACATCTCACTTAGCAGAAAAATGACCTGGGTTTGATTAGGCTACAAGCCAATTCGAAGGACAAGCCAGTCAGTGCTGAGTACAGCTTGTTTATCAATAATATGTGAGTAACCCAACAAAAATACAGAGGTCCTGAAATGATGATAGTTCCTTTGGAGGAAAGGAGGTAGATGGTGGAAAGAGGAAATGGAAACTCCTTTTAGTCTTGGCACTTACAGTTGAACTGGGTGAAATTTTTATTGGTGATAAAAATCCAGAATTTTTCACTGAACTTCACATCGATAAAAAAGGAAAAATCCTGAAAATGTAGAGGGGTTTCATGGCAGTGTTTTCCAAACAAACCATCTCCCTTCTTTCCCTTGAGATATTTTATAATTTTAAATTCTCTGCATTGAGACTTGAAGTGCTTGATTTCATATCAAATGAGTAAAACTTGATTTCAGATGAACTGAAATGTTTTGTTTGTTCACATTAAAAAAGTTCAGTATTCAAGTCCATTTGACCCGAAAGGAATTAAAAATATTTTGGACCTGCCAGAAAACGAAATAAATGCATGCTGACCTGTTCTAATCCCTCTAAAGCTCCCAGATATTAATGCTAAATTTATCTTGAGAAAGGAACATTAAAGCCCTGCCTGCAGGTGCTGGAGAGATGGTTTGCCTGGCATACCTTGGCATTTGTCCCTGTGTTCCCTGAAGCTCAGGGGCTGTTCCCAGGACACAGCTTTCGGGGATGGGGAGTGGGATGTGGGAGGAAGCCCTGGCTTTCCTTTCCTAGGGCCAGTGGGGATCTGCAGCGGGAAAACCAACAGTGATTTCTTTTCTCTTTTGCACTTTTCTCTTTTGCATTTGTGTCCTCACAATTTCTGCCTCTAAATTTGCCTTTTACGCAGAGGGTTTTGTTATCCTCACACCCATTCATCTTCTTTCCTTCCTCCCTACCCTCTTTTGCCCTCTCTCCAGCCCCAGTCCATGCTCATGAAGAGGACTGCCCATTTAAAGCGTCTCTTCTCTGCTGTCATTGCCAGGACCCATCTCCCACCCACCCACCGCAACAGAAGGGCAGCATTTCACAGTTTGCCTTTTGTAGGGCCTGACAGATTGAGAGCTCTTGTACAAATAACAAAAGAAGCCTTTGCCCTTGATTTTGAAATGCCTTGGGACTAAACCTGCTGTGCTTTCACTAGAGCAGAGGCTGATTCTCTCTTTCAGGGTTTTTTACTGTCATTTTGAAGTTTAAGAAACTCCTGCATCCTCCAAGTGAGTTTTGTCTTTTCTGCAGTCTCTAATCAATTGCAGCTTCATTTGTTAGTGCAGAAGGTCCAGGCAGATTTAGCAAATAAGGATATTTTCAAAACATAGGTAAAATAATAACTCCTTCTTGCTCAGTGTCAAATCCTGCCAGCAGAAGTAACCAAGGCATCGTGTGTTGCCCTGCCTTTGCTCAGGCTGTCTGGATGAGGTTTTCTTCTTGTAGTATTCAATTTACCCTCTTTTCTTTTGTCTGTCTGACTGCTGGTTTATGGCAAAATTTTTTGAAATGTGCAAGAATTCGACTGAACTCACTGATATTGCAAAAGGCACCAATATTGCTTTTTTACCTTAGAATTTGGGAAGACTTCTTCCTATGCTTTTCTTCACAAGGTGAAATGAGCAGACTGTTTACTTTGTCTAATTAAAAGATCATTATGATTATGTAGGAAACAGGAGCTGTTTGCATAGTCATTTTTGCTGTATATTGTTTACACTGATGAGTTTTATATTCTACTTGACATTGAGAACATTCAATTGTATAATTTACAAGTTTGTGAGACTTTATAACTGAGAAAAGTGCTGCCCCTTAAAAGGGATGGAATAATTCTACTTTGAAATGTTGCCAAAAGACAAGACTTGATGTTACGGCTAAAAAGCATAGGAAAGATACATATTTCCTTCAGTCATTATTTTTCAGTAATATTCCAAATTATGTATGTTTATTTTATGTATTTCTTTGCTTTTTCTCCCTCATCTCACCTTCTTGCCCTGGCTAGGAATTTGACTCTGTTACCTGTGTGTTTTTTAATGTTATTTTCTTGAACTGTAACTAAACTTCATTTCCCTTTCTTAGGGAATACTTGGCTTATGGAAAGACAACTGCCTTCCCATGTAATCTTTTGTTATTCAGGTCTTGTGCCACAGCTTGGCATTTAATTCTGTTAAAAATGCAAGTGGGATTGTTAGACATGTCACCTACAAAGCCATGGGGTCAGCTTGTCAGCTTACTTAATGTGCTAATTTGCTGTAATTTAATCATGCTTGGAATATGGATTGGACATCCGAGCATCTTGGTGGCAGGCTTGGACTCACACAGCCCAGGAACACTTGGTTAAAGCCTGGCTGAGAAAAGTGAATTGTGGTCAGCTCCTGATCCTTTGCCTTTGGGGCTTCAGGTGGGGCCTTTGGGGCTCGCAGAACTCTGTGGAGCTGTGGCTCTGTGCCCAGTGCCTGTGTGGAGATGTGGCTGAACTCTGCAGTTTAATTAATTATGCATTAGCTGCAAATGAGACTGAGCACGCTGAGCTCCCTTTGTGGCCCTCTGTGAGCAATGCAGAGCAAAGCCTGCTCTGCCCAGGCACCGTGAGCACTCCAGGGCTTGGGAGGGATGGAGCCCTTGTCCCAGGCCAGATGTGGGCTCTTGGAGTGGGTGGGGGTGGTAAATCAGGCACCTTGTTTTGCAAGTCATAGGCTCTGCAATACAGGCCAGCTTACAATGACTTGCCAAAATATTTGCCAGATAGCACTTCTCAGATGCAATCAATTAAGTCAGTGAAACTTAAAAGTTGGCTTCTAAATTAGTTTTCTAGAGTAGCTTTCTTTGCCCCTTTTTGAGCTTACTTTTAACACTGAGTTTGGACTTCTTGCTCATGCATTATTTGGTGCTAAATTATGAAACCTGTGTTTGCATTAGTAAGGCTGATAGCTGAAAATTTTCCAAAGGATAAGTTTTGCTGTTGGAAAAATTTTGTGTTTGGATCCCAGAGAGCTCCATTTCAACCAGGTCACACAGACTGGTTTCCTGGCTGGTTTGCCATTTCTTTCATTTCCCCTTTTTGACTATGTTGTAAGACGAAAGTTAAAATTTTAACGCACTATGTTTCACCATTTGAAAAAAAAACTTTGAGCCTTGGGTATTCTATTACCTTGCTCTCATTTAATCTTCTAACAGTGCAATTATCTCTCATCTTTATGTTATTCTTTGTGTGACTCTGGCCCTGATGAGATCAATTTAGTTTTCAACTTCTCTTTTTAGTATTGTGATATCTTTTCTCTTGTGATAAGCCAGAAAAAATCTCCCTGGCAACACCTAGCTGTGGATATTCTTAGTGCCTCTGGCCTGGCCACTTGCTACTGTGTCCACCTGGCCATTTTCACTGCACTAATTGGTTTATCCGTTGGAAAGACTTTTTTTTTTCTTTTTTTTTCCCAACTTTGGTAGGTTCATCTTTGATTCTCAGATCTAGGTTTAGATTGCATATTAAAAAAATGTTCCCTGTGAGGGTGATGAGGTCCTGGCACAGGATGCCCAGAGCAGCTGTGGCTGCACCATCCCTGGAAGTATCCAAGGCCAGGTTGGACAGGGCTTGGAGCAACCTGGGATAGTGGAAGGTGTCCCTGCCATGGCAGGGGGGTGGAATGAGATGGAGCTGAGGTGGATGGAGCTTTAAGGTCCCTTCCAATCCAAACAATTTTGTGATTTCATGATTCAGGCAGGTACTTGAGCATGTTGCAAGTTTCAAAGTCACTGTGCTCTTGCAAAGGTGACAAAAAAAAAAAAAAAAGTAACATTGCTTGTGCCTGGGTATTTGCAAGAGTGTGCATTCCCTCTACAAATGGGGGAGAATAGTTCTGCCCCAAGGAGTTTACAACAATTTCTGTCTATGAAATACTGTTAAGTACTTGACTCCTGACTTCAAGTGCAGGACCAGATCATTCCAGCAGGAACTCAGCTGCTCTATCAGCTGGCCTTCATGCAGCTGGAGTCTGAGACCTATTTTCAGAGAGTCAAGCCCAACTTACCCCAACAGCCGTGGCAAACTCCCCCTGGCCAGATGAAAGGTGGAGCAGGCTCTGTGTTAAAATGCGATTTGACCAGAAACAGCATTGCCATAACTCAGAGGCAGGGAGCTTGTGATGAGATCCTGTGGTCAGCAAAGCACACAGCCTAAAATCTTCCTTTTAAATGGCTGCTTCTTTGCACATCAGGACAGGACAATGATTTGTAAAGTTGGAGAGGATGCCTGGTGCATACCCAGTCTTTAGTTTACTAGTGTGGTTTTACTTTTGGTTTATGTAAAAATGTGTGAGAGGAGGAATTTGATCCCACTCCTCAAGACAATTTTGCCGCAGTGGTTGCTGTTGGTTAAGGATTCACCAAGTAGCAGCCATTGTTAACCTGTGATTCAAGAAATCACAAGAATCCCATAAAAATTGAGCTCCAAGTTAAAACTGTGTTGAGGCAGTGTCCTCCTGGAGATGCCTTTTAAACAGGGCTGACTTGGTATCATGTACCAAGTTCACTCCATGGATTTCCTCTTGTTTAGGCTGTTTTCAATTTGCTTTCACCTCACAGAAGCTCTCTCCCATTTTAATTCCCTGCTGGCTTTACCCAGTTTTCTTATGAGTGATCTATAGCAGAAGGGTCCAAATTCAGACTGCAGTATGGGAAAAGGATTTATAAATTATGAAACACCAATGTAGCTGAGCAGGATGATTAGGGGGGAGAAGAAAGACAAGTAGAGGACATTTGGAAAACAAAGCAGAGAGCAGAGGAAGGTGAGCATGGCTGTAAAACTATCAGAAATAAGTTTTTAAAGAAATAAAAAATAAGAGAAACTATTGATCAAAAAATGACCGTAACACAACATGGTTGTGTGCAACTGTAATGAAAAACAAAACCCCAAATGGAGGAACATAAAAACGGGAGAATAAATCACTAGGGGATAAAATCCAAGGTTGATGACTCTTCATTGTTGACTCCAACCTCCGTGGGCTGGGATTCAACTTACCATGGAAGGAAAATGAGGGTTTTGGTAAAATGCATGAACAGGTTAATTGGAGGCTAATTAGGGAGTCAGTTGATCACAGAGGACTGACACAAGAGAAGCCCACAGGATCCAAGTGGCAGGAGCGCTGCAGAAGGATGGCTCATGATTTAAGGTGCAATTCCCAAAAGAGCAGTTTTCTGTCAAGCTGTCAGCAAGGTTTGGTGCTTTTCCAGAGGTGCAGATGTACTCAAGCAGTGGGAAGCTGAGAGCTAAAGCAAGCCCACCCTGCCTGCTTCTCCTGCTTCCCTATCAGGGAGGAGCCTGATCCTCCTGCACTTGCAGCAGCGAGGGATGGATGGGCTCATGCCTGGGCTGGGATTGTCGTCCCAGGCTTGGAGTGGCACTGCCACCAGCTGTGGTGCAGCTGAGCAGGGCTGGGTGCCCCAGGCTCCTGTGCTGTCACAGATGTGTTTGCCACCTCAGCAGAGCAGGCTCCAGCTGTGCTTCACAGGTGCCCGAGTCACCGGGCTGTAAAACATAAAAACAACAACACAAAAGCTGCTGGTTTGCAGCAAGGCATGGGAAGCTGGGAGTTCCTTCAGCAGTGTGTCCCAGGAATGGAGATGAGCAGCAAAGCAGCAGATCAGCAGTGCTGATCCTCGTGTGGCTGCAGGGAAGGTGCTCAGCAGTCGGCTCAGGCGTTCGTCTGCTCCCACGCTGACAGATGAAGTGTCCACAAAAGCAAACCAGCTGCATTTCAATGGTGGCTGCCTGGTCTGAATGCTGCACACTCAGGTTTGAAATGAAATTCCAACCCGTTGCTGTGCTGACAAGCTGCAGATGATGGCTGTGAACATGACACACAGTTCAGTCTCCCAGCTGCTCATCCTGGCCTCGACTCTGGGCTTGCCAGAAAGTTCCCTTCTCCCTATCAGAAGGAGGAGATAAAATATTAGAAACTGCTTTATTAGGACAATATTGCTGCTGTGAGATTGGGGAACCCTAAGGCTGGTAAAGTCCAGTTGTTTCATAAGGTACAGTCATATTTTCCTGAGCCTTTTTCAAAGTAGTCATGAAAAAACCAAACAAGATCATGAGCCAGTGGATTTGGTGGATGTCCTAAAGGGAGTGACAGAAAATACAGGGAGAGGGAGTTTTTATGGCAGGCAGTGTGTTCATGCTTCAGTAACTCAGAGCATCTGTTTGAGCTTTGCCTGCCATGATGGGTGAGGCAGAATCAGGAGATGTCATGTAATTGGGTTTCCATGAAGAACTTGATATCAAACATTCATGAGCAAGGCAAAAATTCCCAGAAAATAAGGTGGTGTCATCCCAAACTGTTGCAGATGGAGAATTCTTCTGAAGATGTGCAAAGGCAACGCTATTTGACAATTTGGGCACTTTTTATTTCTTCTCTGGAAGATGGTCTACAGTGGTAGGAGAAAATTACTGAAATATCACTGAGGTTTTTAGCTGGTTTTAGAAAAAAAGAGAGCATTTGAGGGATTTTTCATTGAACCATTAGAGTGCTGCTGTCATTTGATTTGTTCTGAATGAGCAGCAAAAGAGAGAAATAGAAGCTTCTCTATGAGTGGTTAATTTTCACAAATGTGAATTTTTCCTAGCAGGAACAAGAGGGTTTCAACACAGGCTGGTGTGAGGCCCTGCAAATGCCAAGTGTCTCCTCTTGGGAGATGGAAAACAAAGTTGGCACCAATGATTAGTGGCTGATTTGGCAAAAGTTGCTGAAAATTGACATCTGAGGGAGAGGTCTTGGGATGATTTAGTAAAACAGTGCAGTTTGAGATTACTTTTGTGATGTTAGTGTGCAAAGTGCAGGGGTGATCAGAAGGAATGTAATGTGGAAAATGTGAAAGACGAATTTGGTGTCTTATTTAGTTCTTTGTTCTTTCTCTTGAGCTTTTCTAGCACATTGTTAGCAGTACAATGATACAGCAAAGTTGCTGACGTTAACTAAGAAAAGTTGAGATGCCAAAACACCACAAATATTTCATTTACTACATATGGAACTTTGCTTCTCTTCCTCTTTGCTAAGATATGGGTATTAATTTCACTTGGATGTTACTGCCATTTAGGAGCAAATCCAACATGGGAATAACATTGTATGGTCCAGCAAATCCAGCAATTCATCATCCAAGAGCCTGAGAGGCAGAGCAGCACTGGAGGAGGACTCTGTGGGGTTTGTGGTCAGGCGTGTGTGGAGGCATCCCTGCCTGCCCAGGGACAGCCTCTGGGAAAGAGCACTGGGTGGGAAGTTGGGATATGAACCAGGAATCTTGCAGCTACTGTTGTGAATGTTTTAAGCTGTTTCTGGTCTTGGGGTGGTTCCAGCACCAGCTGGAGCCAGTGTGGCTTTCCCTCTGCTGGGAAGCACATGGGGTTGGTGCCTCAGAGGTGCCAGTACCCAGCACTGGGCATGTTGTCCTGAGGGGAACAGCTGAGGGGTGAAGGTAATTGTGTATGTGTGGAATTTTTATGCTCCCAAGAAAATTTAAAGTGGTTGGTTGGCACCTAGTGGGAGTGAGATGACTTCCAGGGAACCTCCTGATAACTTTTCTTAGGAGTTGGCAGGACTGTAGGGACTACAGTGTGACAGTGATGAAGTGAGCAGCAAACAGGGAGGACAGGCAGTTTTTGCTGCAGGATGGTAGGATCACATTTTGCCTCTGGCTGATTTACTCACAGCAGGAATAAAGTTACTGTGTCAGGAGTTAGTTTGACACATAAGGGAGAGAAATGAAAGCACAAAAGCTCAAGATACCTTGACAGTCAATCACACACCCAAATAACAGCCCCCCAGCCAGCAGAGCTTGCTGTCCACAACCCAGTGCATGGCTCAGCACTGCTGTTCTGCTGTAGCAGCTCTGATAGCTTTGCCTTGCTTCAGTGCATGGCTCAGGCTCTCCCCCTGCCCAGCACTGCTGTTCTGCAGTAGCAGCTCTGATAGCTTTGCCTTGCTGCTGATTGCTTTAGCTTTTCATGCACAGCAGAGGGAAGACTTGACCTGCAGCCCCTGCCAGCCTAGGCTTACTTTTCTACAGAGCTTTTAAGATTTATGGTCATATTTTACAGTAACTGTGATTTGTCTTATAGATCATGAATATATGATTGCCCCATGATCCCATAGTGATGGCTTGGTCATTACTCCTGAGCACTAGCAAGGAAATTTTAACACTGAAGTTTTCCAGTGGAGTAATCCACGAGGCAGGGCTGGAGCTGGCTGCTTGGCAGGGCTGGAGCCCAGTGAGGAGCTGCCTCCAGGGCTGCCAGGCCAGGCTCATTCGCCCTCCATGGCACACCTGGGAGTGACAGCTGGGCTCTGCGTGAGCAACGAATTCTCATGCTGAATCATGGATTCTGACCAGAATCATTGTAAAAGCTTGTGGCCCCAGGAGCAGAAGCTGCTGGGAGCCCTGAGGCTGGCAATGAGAATAGAGTGGTTGTGCTTGTTAGCTACATTAACTGCTGCTGTTTGGGGAGAAGGACACTGGGGCTCCCTGGGGGTGTTTGACCACCACGTGGCAGCTTCTCTCTGTCCACTGAGCAAGGGGAGCCCTGCCAGTGCAGTGCAGAGGAGATCCCTGCAGCTGTGGCACTCAGGACAGGCGTGTCCTTGAAGCTTGCTGGAAACTGGCAAGAAGCTGTGTCTTTCAGGGGCTGTCCTTTGCCTGGAGGTCTCTTCAAGGAGAACAGAGACCAGCTTCTCACCACACAAGGCGCAGCTTCTCCTGGCTGGTAACTTGTGTGCTCCGTGGGGACTGGGGATGCTTGGTGTGTGTTCCTCCTGGCAGGCAGAGGCTGTGCAGGCCAGTGGGTTGTTGTCACCTCAGTGGGGAGTTGAGGGGACGCTGCTCGGGCTGCACATTGCCCAGGACCTGCTGACACAGCAGCCTGAGGCAGCAAGGTTCAGGCAAGAGCACAGATGTTCTTGTAATGAGCCCAGTGATCTGGTGACTCATTCCCTTCCCAAACAGCCACTTTTGATGTGAAAACTTCAATAAATGGAAATGGAGAATCCACTTTTGTAACATTTCCTAGAGCTGTTTTTCATTTCTGGTTTGAAGGTGATGGCTTGGGTTTCCTCCCTTTGTTTCCCATTATATTTCTGTGAATGAAGCATTGGGACCTTTACTCAACCCAAAGCACTCTCTGCACTTTTGCTGACCTCTCTGAAAACTTCCTGACATTTCCTAAAATCAAGAGGTTCTCAGTGGTGATTCCAGTCTCTTGTAATGCAAATGGTAATAATGATATGAATGATAATCATTGTTATGCTGTAGGCTGAAATGTCAAAATTCCATATTTTCATGTTAATTTTTAGTAGGTAAGTGCCACATTAAGCATGTCCATCCTGTCAGGGAACATGCTTTTTATATCACAGGAACTGTTAGAAATCATTAGTAATGAAGGAGACAACTGTTGTGCCTGGTGGACTGGTCTGTGACATGCAGTAATGCAAAGTGACATGGAAAATTTGGAATGAAGGATGAAAAGCTGTTAAAAAAATTGTGGATGTAGCTAAAAATGTATTAATCTCATATCTAAAATGTGGTGCTGAGCTGTAATGACAAATAGGATCCATTGCACTACTGTTGGATTGCATGTGTGCAACTCAGAAAGGAGCTAAAGGGTTGAGGCTGAGGGAACTGCTTTGGTGGTACCTGAATGGATGGCCAAAGGCAACTGCACTTACCTTGAAATAGGAATCTGTGGGAGCAAGATCAGATTTTGAACCACGTGTCTATCTTTAATTGTTTTAAATAGAGGCTACAATGGGTAGCACAGGATCCCTGGACAGTGTATTTCTGTTAGAAGTACTCTTAAGCAACAAATATTTTACTGCAAACAGCTCCATTCTTCTCATCAAAACATTGGTATGACTTGCTGCTCTTTGGGGCCTGTATTTATTATGCAGTATTACTTTGTAGAAAGTATTGCTTTTACTTTGGCTAAACAAAAACCAAAAACATTTTGGGTCACGTTTCTCTCTCATTTAGGTAGTTTGTAATTGACATTTCGCGGAACTAACGCTGTTATGCAACACTCAGAACATAACAAGTGCTGCCGCTTCAAATGAATCTGAGCTGAAACCTGGACGTCTCCTGGCTGGTAACTCGTTTGTGTTCTTGATCCCAGGCTCCAACCTCACTGCCTTGGACGCTCTGGGCAGCGCCCTGGGCCTCGCTGAGGAGCAGCTGCAGCGCTGGGGGCAGCGCCGCCGGAGGCACGCCGCGGAGGACGACTACAACATCGAAGTGCTCCTGGGGGTCGATGACTCGGTTGTTCAGTTCCATGGGAAAGAACACGTTCAGAAGTACCTGCTGACCTTGATGAACATTGTGAGTACAGCCCTGCTCGCTGCCCGGTGGGAAGGCTCTGAAAGGGCTGGGAATGTAGGCTGGGTAAGCCGTTTGAATAGGATGTAACAGATTTTGCTCGTGGCAAGAGATAAAATAACCCCAGGAGGGAAATCCAGGCCACTTGCAGAAAATCCAATAGGGGAGAAGCAAAAGAAAAAAAAGAGAAAGGAGCCAAGACAGAAGCTGAGTGTGGGACTGTTAAAATGTTCAAAGTCCTTCTTATGTGCTTTGGTGGGTGGGACACAAGGTCAGGGGCTCAGGTTTTTGGAAGTCATTATGTTTCAGCTGTATATTCCCTTAACCTAAGCTTCCTGCTGAGGAACACGGTTTGGAGAACTGTCTTCAAATAAGGTTCTAACAGAAATTACAACTGGCTTTTACATTTTTAAAACTACTCTGCTGAATTCTCTGATTTCTCAACAGCCACTTTGGGTCCCAGGCCACCTCCCTGCTCCTTGTTCATGCTGCAGTAAAATGTTATGCAGTGTAACACTGAGCTTTCTTAAATTGATTTAGTATTTACTCCATGACTGACATCTTTAGGTTTCCTTAGTTAAATATTTAATCTTCATAACCATAGTCTGTGTAACAGACTATATGGTGCAGGAGTGATGAAAGGAGACACTAGGGAATATTGTGTTTGCAAAAATCACTTTTTATTTCTAAATATCAATGCAGCAGCCCTCTAATACCCCAGACAGTAAGCAAGGACACTATTTTTTGGAAAAGAACGAAGACTTGAAAAACCATCCTTAGTACACATAAAAATCAAAATATATTTTATTCTTTTGCTAAAGAAGTAAGTGGTAGCCCCCCTCATAGGCAACTCACTTGGGGGTGACTTTCTTCCTTCTCCTTCTCGTCTGGAACAGGAGTCTTTTCTCAATAAAATATGCTTCTGAAAAAGCTTTGGCCTCAGTGAATGTGTATTCTTAGTAAAATAGAGTTGAGTAAAAAATTGTAGGTCTGCTCTGTTTTTGACAAATGGAGTCTGACTGCTGAAGTTTACAGTTGTGTCAAGAGGATGAGCCTGTGGATGACTCCTTTCACTTTGCAAACCACAGAGGCAGAAATCCAGGCTATTAGGTAGATTTGTCTGGGATGTAATTTTTCCAAGATGTATTTTTTTAATTATGAAGCTTGGTTTTTTTCTTTCTTTATTACGTTCTTTTAGCAATGTGCAGAATATCCCTGTTTTTCATTTTAAATGAGAGGTGGAATACAATTTAAGAAAATCCCTTGTGTGATATAAATTCAGTTATGACTTTTTATAACAGCATTCTAAATAGTTAAAAACCTGCTCTGACATTAGAGTTATGGGGTACTTGGTGTCTGCTCTGATGGCTGTAAATGCATATATTCTAACAGAAATGACATAGTGAATTTAATTTATTTGTGTGGTTTGTTTCCTCTGAGGCTTAAAACAAAGTCTACAGTGAAACAGATGGTTTTATGCATCTCTAAATTAACAAGTCAAACAGGCCAAACCAGGAATGTGGCAAACAGGCCAAAATAGATTAAACAGGACTCTTTACTTATCATGTCACTTAAATCTATTTTTAAGAATTAAAATATACAGTAATGGTAAAGAAGCCATAAATGTTCCAGCTCTGGAATATACTTTTTCCTAATTTTAGCAAACCAAACCAAGACACAAATTGCAAGAAATAACAACTCTTCAGCAGCCTGTCTCTGCAAGTGGTTTAGAAAGTGCAGCCTGTGTAACCATCCCCACAGGGCACAGCAGCTCTTGGCATAGGCAGCAATTGTTCTGTTGAGAGCTCTGAGGTAGAAACATGTCTTTTGGGGACTGAGGATGTGTCCCATGCCTTGTGCCCAAACTCGAGGAGCTGCTTGAAATCCCCAGGGCCTGTTGAAAGGCTCTGGATAGTTGCTGGCAGTCATCAGTGTTGTCCTGTTCTTTCCCTCAAAACTCAGCTGGTTTCTAGAGTCTGTGTTTCAGCAGAGGGGCGGTGATGGTAACCAGTCCTGTCTTCAGCTCCAGCACAGAGAGGCAGGAGGGATTTGTTACTGCAGATGGTGGTGCTGGGGACCTGCATTGTGCCAAGGACAGCACAATGCAGAACTCTCCTTCCTCTCAACAGGGAACTCCAGCTCTTGCCCTCACTGCTGGGTGGGTGCAAGGTGTAATTCTGTGTAGAACATGGCTTTGGTCTCCTTTCCTGAGATTCGCAGTGACTCCCCCATTGCCTTCTCTTCTACCTCTTTGAGTGGTTGGGGGTTTTTGTTTAGAAAATGAGCCCACTATAAAAGGCCTTGGGGTTCCTGGCTGTTAGGGGTCACATGTATGCAGCGTGTCTCTGATGAGATGTGTAGGTCCAAGGTCACTGAAAAAGAAGACAGCTACAAACAATTCCAGCTGTATTTTTAAATCTAATTGGAGATCCTCTCATAACCATCAGATGGTGTGTACCCTGCTGGATTTAGGATGTAATCAATTACCTTCCTGTGGTAACAAGGCATAGAATCAATTAGCTTTGTATGGTAGCTAGATAGTAACCATAAAATCAAGAATGCATGGTAACAAAATAAAATAATAGTGAAGATATTTACTGGAGATAAAACAGGTCATCAAATAGTTGAATTTCTGAGGTTCCAAAAATGAAATAAATCTTAGGTGAATTGTCCCTCCTGTGGCAAGACATTACTTTCCCAGAAGCAACTCCCAGCATGGCTGCTTCTCCCACTGTGCTTGATCTCTTTGTGTGTGATGGTGTGAGCAGTTGTCCTTAACTAACTTTTCCCAGGGATCTTGGGTGGAACCCTACCACCAACCCAATCAAAACAATATATTTTTTTCCAAGCCCAGTGCAATGACTGTAAATTCAGTAAAATCTGTTTTGTGCAGCTTAAGTGATGTGTTACAGTCCACACCTAAAAGCCATGAAGTGAGAAAAAACAGGGGCTGGGTGTCCTGGCTATCTTGAATAGCTGTGCTAATATTTATCCCAAAGTTTGGAAATGAAGTCACTCCCAAACAAATGGTGATAGATGCCAGAGGATTTTTAACACGTTGGGCTGCAGCCACGTATCGTCTGACTGTGCGCCAGCCGTTCCACTGCAGTGAGCTCGGCCTCATGCCTCCCCTTTTTCATCCTCCAGTCATTTCCTCTGACAAAACTCTGGTTTCTCTTGACCTCCCCTCTTTTCTCTGCTCAGCACCATGGGGGCATTCATTCACCTTTGGAAAAGATGCCACGGTTTTCTCTTTGGAGACCCTCGGCTGCCTCTCGCTTGCACCATTTTCATTTGCACGTCATGCTGTGTTTTTTCCTGGGAAGGATATTGGCCTGCAAAGTCCTCTGCATTTCCAAGCGTGAGCCCACACATTGCACAAATTAACTTTGTATTTATAGCATGCAGGAGCGTTTCCACAGAGGAGAGATATTTGGGTGGAATCTTGTAGTTCTGTAGTTACTCAAGAACATAGGAGGTGATTCAATTTCAGCAAGAAAGCATCTCAACCCCCCAGTAATTGTATCTGCTTGTACAATTGTTTGGGAAATACTAGAAAAGGCTAGAAGTGGTGTTGTACAATTACCTTGTAGCTTGGGAAAGAAAAGGTTTTCACTGCAGGATGCTCTGAGAGGAGGAGAAAGGAACTGAATGGATGTCATTGCGCTGAATGGCTTGGATAGGCGCACTGATCAGAGGATAAAAAACTGGCTGGGTGGTCAAATCCAAAAGGTGGTGCTAAATGGAATCAAATCCAGCTGGTGGCCAATCCAAAGTGGTATTCCCCAGGTCCAGCAGTGCTCAATACCAGTGATCTGGATTAGGGAATTGAGTGAATCCTCAGTTCATGTGCCGGTGGCACCAAGGTAGATGGGAGTGTTGATCTGTTGGAGGGCTAGAAGGCTCTCCAGTGGGTTCTGGACATGGCCTCAGGTTGCTCCAGGAGATGCTTAGATTGAATATTTGGAAAAAACTCTTCATGGTTGTCAAGCATTGGAACAGGCTGCCCAGGGAAGTGATGCAGTCACCATCCCTGGAGATGTTTAGAAGATATTTGCATGTGGCACTTGGGGGGTGTGATTTAGTGGTGACCTTGGCAGTCCTGGAGTTCATGGCTGGGCTTAATGATCTTAAAGAGCTTTTCTAACCTAAAGGGCTTGCCCATTGAAATGGGTGTTGTTGGTGCTGAAATTCACTGTTTCGTAACCCTCTTAAAAGTAGTTTCCAGGATTAAGCAATTTTCTGGGGTAAAAATCTTTAAATGATTTTCAATTCCTTTACTGTAAAAGGGCTGTTATTAAAATATTTATGTATATTCATGTAATAGATATATGGCCAAAATATTTATGATACTAAAGCCCATCTCCTCAAAGTAGCTAAGTGCCTAATTGCTCTTATTTCAAAGGGAGATAGACCCTAAATAAGAATTATGCCTCACTCTGGGCTAGATTTATCTGAGTATTTAGTCATTTACTTGCCTTTGAAATCAGTGAGAATCAGTATTAAAAATTAGCTCATGGGATTATATATCCCCCAGCCTTCAAGTGAAACTTCAGCTCCAGAACAAATACATTAAACAACTTTTCATTTGAATAACTGAAATCAATGAGAGTTATGCAGCTGGGGGCTTTGGAAAGTCCCTGGAGTCTTTCACCTGCATCTTTCAGCACTACACATGTCTTTGAAATTGTGGCCCTGAGGCGCTGCTGAATGTGTTATCTGTCCTCTTTAATAGGATGTACATGATACTACTATTATAGATGAGATTTCTGCTCTCGTATCTCTGCCTGATGAGGGATGAAGATTTGCAGGTACAGAACAGCAAGTCCCTAATGAGAGAAAAGGGCAGAAATGCCATTGGTTTCTAACTGACAGTTGGATAAAAACCTGAAAGCATGTCTAATTCAAGCTGCTAAAAAGAAAGTGATGATTGAATACATTGAAATAATGGTGCTCCCTGTCTTCAGAATCATGGTTTTTAAACTAAAAAAGCATTTCTTTTAGGCAGCAAGGATAGTTCACTAATGTAGAATTTGACTGGATTTTTGAAAATTAAATAATTCATAAGCTCCAATGCTCATTATTTAAAATCAGTTTATTTTAATATGGGCACTTTAAATTTGAACTAACTCTGAGAAGTTTCACAAATAACGAATGTAAGTCCAGCTCTATTCATCTGAGGGACTTCAGCTGTCCATAGCTGAATTACAGCTTGTTTGAAAGTTTAAATATATGTATGTGAGTTAACTCCACATTTTGGCTGTTCATTACAAACCAGTAGCTGTGACTGGTGTGAACAGTGTCTGAAGAGGCCTACATGAGGTTATTTTTGTTCATTATCTTGATTGCCACCCTACAGTGGAAGCTGTAGTTGTACTTGGGCATTCAGGGGCTCCTGCAGGAAAGACCCTCTCAGAACTCTTACAGGTTGTGCTCATTTTCAACAGGGATTTTATTGCCAGTGTGCATTGCTCATTATTGGTACCTGGAATGTGCCTTGCTGCCCTAGCACACAGGTTTTTGTACTGTCCTCAAGGTAGTACTGTTCAAAGATAGATTTTTTTTTCTTTACTCTAAATACCAACATGAGCTTTAGGCACAAAGGTTTCAGCCAGGGACTTCTGAGTTGTGACAGTGTGGTTTGTGTGATGGAGTGTGGATAATTAGGGTCAGCTTTCAAATTCTGGGTGCTTTTCTTTACCAAACCCCTCAGACTTGAAGAGGTCACCATATTTATTACTTTGACACCACACCCCTATCCCTTGTAGTAAAGTGATAAATCAGTCTGCTTAATTATTTTATTATGTTGATTTTATTAACATGATCTTGAGACAGTAATTCAGAAAAATATTGAGTCCATTGGTGCAAAGAAACTTCTCACAGCAGTGGTTTATGAGCAGGAATGAGAAGTTCCAAGAGCCTGCGGGAGGAACTAAGAAAAATAAATTAGTAATGAAGTCAGAAAACAAAGTCTATGACCTTTCTAAAGCCAGTGTTGCAGTTGAAGATGAGATAGAGGCCCATAACATGAAGCTACCTAGTGCCTTGCCAGCACATCTGCTGGGGAATGTTTTTCATTTTGATCAGAAGCAGCTAACTTGGACTTGGTAACACCTACTGACTCTGACACCAGGGAAGGTAAATCAGGACTTGGACTCATATTTGCATAGAAAATGTGAGATTCTTATCTCTGGTTCAAAATGGACATTGCCAAGCTCTTCTAAAACTGCCCGGTGTATGTGGTTTTGAGCAGAATGATAGATGTTTTCCAAATGTGGGATCACAGTTTGACCTTTAAGTTTCATGTGTGTTGAGTGCTTTCATTCTTATGTTTTTCCTTGTGATGCTCAATAAAGAATTCAGGAAAAAAAGAGAGTTCCTCTCTGAGGAAATGAGGAAATGCCTTGTAAGGACTAGAAAGGGAGACTAGGAGTCCTTGATTTTGCTGTATGACTTTTTGTGTGACCATAGTACATCCACCAGAGGAATTGATGTAATGTTATTCCTGTGGGATTTAGATAAAGCTTTGGGAATGTCAGAAATGCTCATTTGGGATCTTCAAAAGCATAAAGAAGGTGATGAAAATCGAAGAGCACAGTGGTGTTTGAAGTGGGACCACAGAAAAATAAAGTGAGAGGGAAACGCTTTTGGGAGAGTCAGATTACAGAAGTTTGTGCTCAGTATCCACCATGACATTTCTGGTTCCTATCCTGTAATTCAAACCAGACATTTCTTACAGAAATAGACAATCACTGGATGCCCACCAGGCACCAAGGCTTTGCTGCAGATAATTATGAGCTGATGAATGAGCTGCATCTCAGGCTGGACTCTAACAGTGTCTTGCCAGGAGCTCTGCCATCCCACAGGGAAGGAGCTGATGCTCTCCAGCTTTTCTGGCAGAGATCCACACATGGTCCCAGCTCTGCCTGGGAGCACGTAGCCATCAGTAGCTCCTGCAGCAGTAGTTGTGTAAGGATGCTGGGTGATCAAAGAGTGGGCTAATCAGCTTGGATGGATCAGCAAACTGTGGACCAGAGGACTCTTGGTTTGTGCCCTCTCCAAAGGGTCAGATGTGCCCTCTGATGGCCTCTGGTGCTGGGTCAGGGCCGTTTGACACTGATGTAGCCCGAGGTTGAAGCTGTGAAATGTCCAGCAGGGGTGTGTGCTCCGGAGCCCGGGGCAGCGGCGCTCACCCAGGCGTGAGGAGCAATCCATGGAGCTGCCTCGGGAAGAACCCGATGGTTTGTGGTCCAGGAGCTGTGTTGTGATGGAATGATCTGCCTTTTGCATAGCAGATATAACAAATTTGGCAAGGCTGGGGACTCCTTCAAACTGCATGAATGAGTTTGCTGATGATTTGCCAAAATACGCAGATTATTCTCCTATGGTGCATTGGTTTAATTAGAGATCCAGGGAACCACCTGACTTTGCCTAAAATTCCTGCCAGCTCTATCAGCAGGTAACCTGCTCTGCACCAAGACTAGCAGAACTTCAGGCTGTTGATTACTATTTGTGTTACAGGAGCTTTCAAAATTCCTTTTTAGGATCAGGGAGTGCTTTGCTCAGTAATCAAAACTTTCCAGTGCTTCTTTTACAAAGCATGGGGCACCTCACTGGTGCTTGCCTTGCCTTTAGCTTTTTGATGTATTCTTTGTCTTACTGTGCTGAGTTGAAACTTGCTCAAGGCAGAAGAATTATAAAATTAGCATAGAGGGACAGATGAAAAAAAAAGTAAATAAATTCTTTGTTTTTCTTATGTAGCACCAATCTGTGCTAGCCTGATTTCTACACAGAAACTTTAAATAGAAATGTATGTTTTCCTTTGAAATATCCCAGAAAAAGAAACCAAAGATATCCTAAAATAGTTAGCGAACTACAATAGCTTGATGAAAGTGTCTTTACAGTGTTTCACTGTGCTTTGAATTCTTTGAGGTTTACCCAGCTTTCTTCATCACCCTCTATAAATGCTGAATCACTGTAGGACATCTAACAAGACTTAATTCATTCACTGCCTTCAGTTCAGGAGCTATGATTATGGGATGGTCTCTGTGTACTTTTTTTTCTCCCATGCAGCAACTTAATTTTAGACTTACTGATCTAAGAACAACAGGAGATTGGCTTTTCTTCTGTTGATATGAACCAGGACGTCCTGCTGAAGTACGTGAAGATGCAGTGCTGGAAAAGTACTTGCAGTCTTTTCCAGAGCTGTGTGTATTTATTGCACAGACATCTGAACATGTATCTCCATTGTCTGGCTATCTCTGCTTTCAAACACTAAGTTTCAAAGTTGTGAGTTGCTCTCAAGCCTGGAGCTTTCTGATTGCACAGGCTGGTTGGTCATTTTCTGCCCTATACATTGAGCTGCATTAAGTTGACTCTGCTTTCCTGTTGAAATAAGAGGTGAAAATGTGGAGAATCTGAGAATCTGTTGGGCCTTTCAGTGTGTGCATTTTCATGAATCTCTGAGAGCACAACGTTTGCTCAGATCTTGTATCTCTAACAGCCTCCTGAAACAAATAGGTGTGATTTAGACTCTGCTGAAAAAAAGGAAAAACATCTATTTCAGCATGATATTCATGAGCAGTAAGACACTCCTAGCTAACCACAGTTTAGGTCAGAGGAAGATGCTGGGTGAAGAGGGCTTGGACTCACCCTAACTAATGAAACCAAGGCCCAGAGCTTTGAATTGGCTTGCTGTCTTGCAGAAAATCCAGGATCCCAAGAGAACGAAGCAGCTTTTTACAGTGCTTGTGCTTTTCTGTTCATTCACAGTTTGTTTGTTAGATGTCATTTGCATGAATAGTCAAACACTGTTTTAATTCTGTTCCATCAATGTTTTCAAGCCAAGTTTCCCTTTGGCACACAACAGCGATACAGTTGTTCGGTTACTCAACAATTGTTAAAAGAGGCTTAGGTTAAATTCTGGAAGTTAATGAGAGAGTGGTGTGCACCAATTTGGATTATGCTTTATGAACTAATTAAATACTTATTTACATGCTGTGTTTACTGTCCTCTATACACAACAGTTTTTGTTTAATACTCATTTCATGTACAGGTAATTTGCAGATTATTTCAACCTCATATCCTTGATGTGAGTACCCTCTTCTCACCACACAAAGAGGGAGGCAAATCAATATCCCTGCCTCCCTTGAGAGTGTTCAAGGGTCTTTTTCTTGGGTGAAAGAATTTTTGCAAAGCAAAATGTGTTTATGTCTTGTCTCTTTATGATCTGTGCTGAGCAATGGTCCTCAAAGTAAAAATAAGAGCGTTTTTAAAATTTCAGAATATAATGTTAGTCTTCTAAAGTCTTATTTAAACATGCAAAGAGATGATCTGATTTATAGAGGGGTTGTTTACAAAGCAGATTTGAACATAATCAGCTCCTACCCCGCAAGGAAAACAGAAGCCCCTGAGGCCACTCATAGCCATGGGCTCCTCATCCACCATCCTTATCCAAGGATCTGCTTGCACATCAACCAGCAATGAGCCTGCATCCCAGGCATCCCCCAGAATGTTCCCCAGGTGCCCTGCAGGGTGTGAACCTCCTCCTGGAGCTGCGGTTCAGCAGGACACTCAGGACTGTTGAAAATTTGGATGTCTACCAGGCATAAAATAAGGCTCTTCTGTCAAAAAATACTGATGAAACAAATTAAAATTCACTTTAAAATGTCAGTGGGGATTGCTTAGCAAAAACTACACTGATGTATTTAATTTTAATGGTTTTTGAAGAGATAAAATATGGGCCATTAAGACTGGGACTGATTGAAGTAGCAGGACATTATTTACCATGTTTAAAATGAAAGATTCCCTGAAAGTTATTTATTACCTTGAAGTAATGAATCTAGTTTGCAGGAATAAATGAAATCTAGGTCCATCCAGCAAAATAGTTCAGTTTGGTGCAACCTTTACCAAGGGAACGAGGTTTTAGGGAAGGAACTTGCCTTGCAGGGATCTCATCTGCCTCTTCTAATTTGTAAAGCTAAACCCCTGCCATTTGGCCAAGTCTCATGTAGTCTTCATCACTGAATACTTAAATCAGCCTCATTAACAGTTAATATTTGCCCAGCTTGCCTGTAGCAGTGTTTCCTAAGTAATTGTTATTCATCCACATTTCATTCTGTACTCTAAATATTTACAGTTTTCTTTTCAGTGTTCCTGGGGTGATTTCCCCATGTGTGTGTTCAGTTATGTAGCTCTGGTATTAAAAAAAAAAAAAAAAAAAAGACAATTTTAACTTGCTGGCATTTTGTAGCTTTTGTTCTGCTTGCAAAGTTTAACACTGATGAGTTTTGACACACAATAAAGCCAGCTCATGTGCCTGACCAGCTTTTTGGGGGAGGCACATCCTTTTGGCAGAGTGTGATATGATGGGTCCCAGATGGAAGAGTTACAGGGTGCAGCTGAGCTGATCTGGTGAATGGCTCTTGGGAGAGAGGTCCTGTCTCTCTGCTCACTCCTCCCCTTCCCTATGCATGGTCCTGCTCAGCAGAGAAATATTTGGGATTTTGCCTAGATTGCCATGCTCCAGGTTCCAGTGGGTCAGCTCAGCTGCATGGTGTGGGTGCACCATGATACCTCCAAGTGCAATTGGGCTGGCACTTATATACCTGTTAATCTCAAGTCTCTCTATATGTCTATATCATCTATATGTATATCTATTCTCTCTATATTTATTTTAAATTATTCCCTAAATCATGGCCTGTTGGGAGATTACAGCAGAGTTTGGAAAAAACCCCATTCCCTCTCTCATTAGTGGAGTTTTTCATGTTTTAAATATGATCACAAAGTGGTGTCTGGCCTAATGACAGAGCATAAAAGGTACTGGCTGTATCACTGCCTTCATAGTTACCATTGTTAAAGCACTGAACTCTTTTGCAGGTTAATGAAATTTATCATGATGAGTCCCTGGGTGCTCACATTAATGTTGTCTTGGTGAGGATAATCCTGCTGAGCTACGGCAAGGTAAGGAAAGGTTAATTTAAATGGATGATATCAATATCTATAGACTTCATTCTTTTATGAACAATGCAGGTACTTGGGCCATGTATTTGTTTGGTATTTTAATCCATATATATTATTCTTACTAATCTTTTAATATAAAGAACTTTCATGTTTATATATATCTGTTTATCATTTACACTTTACATTTCAAATAATTTCAATTTCTTCTGGGTTTTCCCTTGTCATTTGAAGTTACTGCTTAGCTCTGGCAGTCTGTCTTTTCACATTTGTTTGGAATAGTCCGTGAAACATAGAGAACATTTTAGTTCCTAAAGAAAACACAACTGTGTTCTGGTTCAACTGTATGTAAGTAACAGTAAACACAAGGTCAGTTCTGCAAGATGCTGAGGTCTACGGCTGCTTTCTAAGAACCCATTTATACTTGTGCTTATTATCAGGGGAGCTACACATGTGCTTAAAGTTAAATGGGTGTTCTGTGGAATAGGGGCCAGAAGGCAAGAGCTCTGCAGATCAAATCTGTAATTAAAAATATCAAGTGCTCTTTCTCTCAGTTTCTGTGGAAGGGGTTGCTCCACAGACAAAACTTGGGTAAAGAGGGACAAAATGTTAAATGGGTTTCAAAAGCATTGATCTGTTCAGTACCTGTGTCCTGTTACTGCCAAGTCATTCCATGGGAACAAGAACAGGACATTTCAAGTATGTTGATAACTGCTTTGGTTAAGGACATGTGATTTTAGTGCTCTCCAATGCAGCATCAGGCCCAGCTGCTCAGAGCAGAGTGTTAATGTCTAATGCAGCTTCCTGTGACTGGAGCGCTGGGATTTCCATGTTCATGTAGTAAACCTGGATTCTGGATTATCCATGTCTGTTCATGGAAGTTGCTGGAATGCTGGCAAAGAGCCAGTGCAGATGGTGAAGCTCCACTGGCATTCACCAGCTTACCCTGCTCAATACCAGCTGAGAATTTTCCTTCCTGGTGCAAATGAGGGAGCTCTCAAGTTTAGTCTGGACTCTGCAGGAGACTGATTACCTGGATACAGGTTAAATTTTTCTGTTGGAGGTTCCCTATCTGAGAACTAAACACACCAATCCATCTCTGCTTTTCCTGCAGTGATGATGATGATGATGTAGTTATGCAGTTTGGATAAGCTTAATCAGATGTATGTCCTAAAGTAAATGTAAAAAAAGGTCATATTTGCCATTTTGTGATTGAAAGTTCATGGAGCGTGTAGTTAACATTGAATTACAAAATGGTTGAAATATCCTTGTGATTGCTGTAATGGCAAAAATTTGATTGAAAATTGACTTATGAATCTCATACAAACCTGATGTTGCAATACTGGTGGAAGCCAGCAGAATTAGTACCTGGGCTAGTCACTTTGCAGTCCTAGTTTATGGGTATTTCATAATTGTTATGTGTTCAGTATTATTAATCTTTAGCCCTATAGATCTACCTCAGTGTGAGCTCTGGTTATTTCTGCCAGGTTCCAGATGGCAGATAGTGGCTACAGCATTCATCATTCCATCTTAAGGATCTTTGTTTTCTTGTGAAGAGCAAAGCTTTGTCAGTTTATAATTTGAAAGTTACCAGTTTCATATTCTTAAGAGAGGAGAGCTGAGGCGGAAGACAGAAGCCATCATTTTTTGGCAGGTCTTTGGCCACATCACAGAAGCAGCATTTGCAGGTCCGTGTAATCTGCTTGTGGATATTCTGCTTCTGGATTCTACTTCCACAATCTGCAGTGGACAATGCTACAGCTTCTGAGTTGTCCTGCTGGTTTCAGTGGAATAATTCTATCACAAGCTTTCCCCAAAGACAATTTCTCTTGTATTTCCATATCTGATTCTTGTTTATATGAAAGACAATCTATAGCTTTATAAAAATAGCAAAAAGCATGTATAAAAGTTATCACTCCAGAGCTCCTCTGCTTTATGATATGGAAACCTGCATACCATGGCTGTACAAGAATACATCCTTTTCTGTTCATGTTTTTAAAATTCTTGATCAGAGGACTAGTAACAGGGATTAGGAAGGTGAGGAGATTTTTCTTTAAAGGTTTGGGATACTTTAGCAGTGGAAAAGCAGAGAGAAGTGTATAGTTCTTATTTTCTGAACCTGTTCTGAGGAATTAGAACAAAGCCTTGAATATTTTACTGTCCCACACACAAGGACTAACATTTTTTAGGTAACTATATATTCAAAATACATAGTATTAAGTAGGGTATGTGTACAAGTTAAGGCAGTGCATGAATTAAGTAGTGTGGTTGGCTTCACAACATGAAAATGTTATCCCAGTCTTGTTTGAGTAAGCATTTCTTTTGAAAGCATGGAGCTAATGTCTTCAGATTCATTTGCTTCACTGCAGGCAATTTATATATATTATCAAGGGTGCCATTTAAATAATCATAATAATTACATTACTGTTCTGTAATTGATGAAGTATGTACCATCAATGTCAGGTTTATGACAGCACTCTCAGCTATTGCCAATTCTCCACCCCTGAGCAGCCTTCTACTGTATTGTGGGTTTTTCAGACAATTATTTTATACAATATGTCATCTGTTGATAAGTATAATATGGACAATACTTGAGTTGCATAGCAACCAACCTTTCACTGGTTCTTGCTTGAAGGTACTCCACTCTTTCGAATGTGCTTATATTTTAATATTCTCAAACACAGGCAACTGTACGTGCAGAAGTTTCAGTAATTTCAGGAATAGCATTAATTGCCTGGGAAAGATGAAAAACGGAAGATATTCCTTAGTGACCACATACTGAAATTACTTCAGGGACAAATTCAAAGGATCTGACATGGTTTTACTGAATTAGCACTTTGTGTGAGTTATCACCTCAGGATTTTGAGGGGGTGGCAGGTTGAGCCCTGCCAAGAGCACCAGGCTTGGGCTCTGGCTGGGTAGTGTGTTTGGGGAGCAGGCAGAGTGTGGCTGGGCTGGTACAGATTTGCAGGACTCTGCAGGAGCTGCCAGTCCTTCCCTGACTCCCCACTTTTCTCTTAGTACTTCCTACAAATTATGTACCACAGACTGATGCGAAGGCTTCAGCTGTGCCTTGCTGCTGCCCACTCAATTATCAATTCCATCATTAGGATAGAAAAATATGTTCTGCAAAGCTCTGTGTTGGCTTCAGAAGCCACAATGCAGTTCTCTGCATTTTCTTGGCATTGACTTCCAAAGTCACTGGCTTTTTTGATGGGATGGGATACTGCAAATAAGTAAACAGGGTACATACAGTGCATTTTTCTTCAAATGGGAAAGAGTTGAGCAGGCTCGCTTCTGCCTTTTTGACTTCAGTAGTAGGAAGATTGGTTCCAAATTTTGGCAACAGAGGATATATTTGAGATTAATATAATTCAATGTTTGTGCGAATTATTCCACTTAGACCTATTTTGGTTGCAACAGCCTTGTAATACAGCTAGCTCTAGAATACTCAGGGAAACAAGCAAAGCAACCACGAGCACCAAGTGCAGAGGAGGTTGCAAGAGATGAGCTGAGCATGCATTTAAAAACCCTGACTGGTTATTCTAAAATTTGTTTGGAAACATTTAAATAGTGAGCACTGCATAAAATCCTCTCATCGCCTCTTTGAGGTGAATGAATAAAGATTATTATTCCCATTTTACAGCTAAAAAAACAAAGATGTTAAGTATTATTTTCCAAGGCCACACGGAAGGCCACTGGCAGGCTGGGGATAAGACCTCATAAATTCCTGGCTGCAGCCCCACGCTCTGTCCACTGACAATGGTGACTCTGTGTGCAGATGAGCTGCCCTTGCACAGCACAGAGGAAAGCTAACCACTGGTTAGCTGGGATGGATGTAATTAATACAGTGATTAATGAAAAAACACTTGGAATGAATTTTGCAGGGATTGCAGGGGTTTCAATAAGTGCAGCCACCTGAGGATTTGTGAGGGTTATTTCTTGGGAAATGTGAGTGTGGCAGTGCAGGACACCCCCGAGCTCTCCTTTGGCACCATGCACAGCCCGAGTGTATTCAGCCTGGAGCAGGGTGGGATGGGCTGAGGGATGCTGGCTCTGCTCCGTGGCATCTGGAAATGCAACCAGGAGGGAGAGAAAACCCACATAAGCTGTAAACCAGTGTCGGCATCACAACAAGTGGTTGGACTCTGACCATGTGTTAGCTTGGTCAGAGTGAAAGAGGAACCTGACTACCACTGCAGGGAGCCTCTCAAACAGCTTAGAGGGGGGAAGAAAACCCGCATGACTTTTAGGTAGCAGTTCAGGAAGAAGGTGATGTGGGGTGGATGCCTGCAACCTCATAGGACAGGACTGATCAACTGAGAAGGACTTTCCAATTTTGTATGTCTGAGATATTAGCAGAGCTCCTGCTGCCTTCATTTGGGACAGGGCTTTACCTTTGATATTTTCATAGCATGATTCTCTCTTTATCTCTGCCATCTGACCTTTTCATGTCTAAGCTTGATGCAAGCAGGGGAGATGCTCTTGGTTCAGCCAGGATGGAAGTGGCGGTTCAGGTTGAGTCAGGTTCTTCTTGATCTCTGTTTCCCATAAGGCAGACTTGGAAGCACAAATCAGGTTTATTTCTTAAATCTGGTGTTTGTCCTTACTATTTTGCTGTTGGCCCTGCTGTTTCCCTGGAGGGAAAGGGATGAGCACCTCCACTTACTCTGCCTCTCCCAGGAAGGTGCGAAGACTCTGGTTGAGAGCACCTGTGCCTGGCAGTGCAAGGATGTTGTTAGCTGCACATTAGGGCCATGGAATAGCTGTGCTTGGAATGGACGTCTGGACATCATCTAGTCCAGTTGCCCTGCTCAGAGCAAAGTCACCTGGAGCACATTGTTCAGGACTTTGTTCAGCTTTGTTTTGCATATTTCCAGAGACTCAATAACCTCTCTGGACAACCCTTCCAATGTTTGGCCACTCTTATGGTAAAACTTCAGTAACAATCCTAAAGGCTTTTTTTTTCTTGCCCATTGCCTCTTCTCCTTTCTCTGGATACCACTGAGAAGACTCTCTGTCATCTTTATTCCCTGCCCAATATGTATTTATATATTTTGAGATCATCCTGAGCCTCCTCCAGCCTCCCCTTGTACTAGGTCACAAATGTGAGTTGAGTATCTTATTTTCCCACTGACATTGGTAGATGCAGAAGACCTGAGCAGGAATCAAGCCATGGCCTTACAAATGTGTCTGAAGATGGAGTTGTTGACCCCAGCATTTGGCCATATCCAGTAACCAGCTCTGCACAGGCTGAGTTGCAAGGCCAGGACCTACATATGATGTAGCATTTTGGCAGCTGTTCATATTTTTTCACTGTTTTCATATGTTTCTTATGGGGATAAAGAGAAGAGATACTGCCCCTCCTGTTTTTTATCTGTGTGAATTGTTGAATTCCCTTATTTATATATTAGACTTAGAGTTTATAATTTCCCAGTGTGTTTTGTTGGGACCTTGAAGAATGTGGAGCTGGCTGATAGCATAAACAGTACTTTGTACTCCTGATCTGCTTACATTTATACGGAATTAGATACTGAAAAATGTTTACAAACTGCTGCCATAAGAAAGATTTACAAATCCTTTGAATGCAAAATGACAGTTTGCTGAATGAGCTACTTTTGTTAGTTTGGTTACCATGGAAGTTCAATAATTGCATTTATTTATCTTTTGTTTGTTTGGTTCAGGATGAGAGAAGAATATAGAAGTTCTAATCCAATATCCAATGAGCAACAGAAGTGCCAAGTAGAAGCAATGTAAACAGTGTGTTTTGCAGAGACTTTACACATTCAGGAAGGGAAAGTCATATGTTAAATTGTTTCCTGAACGTGTGCACTGCTGTGGTCCAACTTTTCCTACTATGGTTTGAAGCCTGTCATGTTTAGAATATTTCTGCTTCTCCTGGAGCTACTGAAGAGCTGCAAAGCCTTCTCCGTTGGTTCTCTTGGAGCACCACCTAATGGATGAGTTAGGAAAGGTTCCAAGCTTCTGATCAGTTTAAATTTCTTATGTTGTTATCACCAGGTACCTGCTCATCATCACTTTGCGAAGTTGTATCCAGTGATGCCAAATATCAGATAAATAAAACATTTGTTTAAGGGGAGCTGCCATTCCGTGTGTGACACCAGTGTGTCTTTCACATGGACTGGCAGCTTGAGCATTCTTGAAAGGCTTGGGTAGAATATAGACTAAATCTGCAGTTTTCTTTTAAGATAACTTTGACATCGTTAAAGAAAAAAAATTACATATTTCTTCCTTGCCCTACAATCTCCACAAGTATTTGAAGGACTTTCCACAGCTTCATTAATGACTTCTTCAGTGTGTTTATATAAGAGAACTGATAACTTCCGAAAGGATAAGACAGATAGCAAAGAAAGTTCAGACACCTCTCTGGCTTTCAACCATTTCTTACTCCTCTGCTTTGCCTCTTTGTATGAATGGTAGTTGCAACTTAGACATCTTTTATTTTTATTTACGTTTTTGTTGTTGTTTTTTGGTTATTTTTTCTGCTTCCATCTAAGAAGGAAGGGAGTGGAGAAGAAATGAAGGCGGAAACAAAAAAAGGAAGGAAAGTGTGCAGCACTGGTAGATGTTGAGTTTCCCAGAGAAAAGGCCTCAGATAGTTCTGTAGGGCAGACTGTCCTCGTCACCCTCTGTGGTGTCTCCTCGCCTGGGGGATGTTTTCCCAGCTGAGCCCTTTCCACTCCTTGGCCAACATCTCCATCTGTTTCCATCAGCAGTTCACAGATTTTTTTGCCTTTCTTGCTGTGAGAAGGAAAGTTTCTCTTTCCATTGGCAGTTTTCCTGCTGATCAGCTGAGTAATGCTCTCCACAGGCCCTCTGTCCTGCTTGGAAAGAGGTCCTTCCCAGCCAGGTCGGAGCTCCCAGCCAGCTGCAGGACCTGTGAGTTCCTGGCAGTGTGAGCCCTTTGCTGGCCAAGAGTAACACCTACACCTCTTCTCCATGTGCAGCCTGCTGGCCCCCAACTTCCCCTGTTTGCTGTGTGACAAAGAGGGATTTTACCTTTCAGCCCTTATTACAGCACACAGCTCATCTCTTTTCCTCTTTCTCATTTGCTTTGTCCACTTAATAAAGGGTTTGGCTCTGATGAAAGCCCACATTGACTTCCAAAAGAAAATATTATTAAGTGTTATCTGATATCTCTACAAGAGTAATTTTTGGACAACATCCTTGTAAAACATATGACATCTGCCCTGTCAACTAACAAGCTCTGCCTGGTGCCGTGATCTCCTAAGCTCCTTTCTTCAGGACAGCAACATTTATGTGTAAAGGCAAAGCAGCTGGAAAAAGTGGATAAAATTCTATATAGTGGCATGCCTGGCTTAGGAAGTCTTTGATCCAAAGACCACGGAGCCTTGGAGGTTCTTTGGAGGGAACACTACCTCTAATTCCCTTCCCTGGCCATACCATTGCCTGCTGTGAGGAGAGGACCATGGTGTTCGTGGTTCTTCAGTCTCAGGCAGTGCAGTTGCACAGCACAGTGAGCTTGACTCACTGGTGGTTCCCTGGCCATGCAATATTTGCTGTTAGCAGTGTTGGAGCCTTTCTGATCTGAAAGTCTTTGGCAAACTGCAGAAAGTGGGTGTACAGGTGAAAATTTGCTAGGAATCATGTGGGTTTCTCTTTTCAGGCTGCTGCATTATAGTGAGGAAAGACAAGGGATTAGTGACCAGATGATTTGAGTGCTCAGTGGACTTGGAGTACTCAGCAGGCAGATTCAGTTTTTCCTCTCACTCTTTGAAGTCCTCCTCACTTACAGACTTGCTACTTACATTCATAGCACATGGACACTCAAAATAATTGACTTCCTACTGGATGTCTTGTTTCCCAACTTAAAGAGCAGTAAGGCTCGGTTTTATGATGTTAAAGTTGTGTCATTGGCAAAAAAGTTGGGTCAGCTAAAACATGTTTTATAGGACTTGTGTGTTCTAAGTTTCCCCTTTTATGTGAAAGGGGCTTTTTTCTTTCTCCCTGTTGTGTTGGATGCAAAAGCCCCACAATGCTCCACATTGACCAGTTGGTCCAACTTCATTTGCTTGAAGACAAACTCTAAAATCAGTGTTTTGATAAGTAATCATTGAGGTTCTCTTGGACTGAGCCTGTGGTTTTGCTCTTGGAATGGACTCAGAATACAGTGAGAGAGTTGTTGACTCATGGCAGATGCCAGGGCAGTGCCTGAGCCACTGCTTTGCTGCTGCTTTGCTGTGCCACACTGCTCTGGCCCCTGGCAGACTCGATGTTAATCAGAGCAGTGCTGAAACCTGCTCTCTTGGTTCATTCAGAGACAAATATTCTGCTTTTGTGATGGACTCCACCCACAAGGGTTTGGTTTAGCAGGCAGGGAAGAGATGACAGAGGACAGCTATAAAGCAGTGGTTATTAGGAAATAATTGACATTTTATTTTCTATGCCTTTTTGCTGATCATGCAAATTCAAGACTTCTTTTCAAATAATTGGATACCCTTAAACAAAGCATATGTTGATAGGGTGTGTGTTTTCATTGTTTTCTGATCATTGTGTCTTAAATGATGCAATTTTTCATTTGGTAGAATGTACACAAGGAGGTCATTATGAAATAAGGAAGTATTAGCAAACATCAGAAAATACTAGAAAACTAGAGACTTCTCAACTTCATTTTACAGCATTCTTTGCTTTTGAGTCTTGCAGTCAGATTCTTTTATTGAGCTCCTTGAAGGAATTTATCTTTTTTGTGCTGTTTTAGAGAAATAAGAGTGAAGGTGATATAGATAAGTTTTGTGTTTGTTTGCTTTTTTGTTTTTGTTTTACCACTGATGGATGTTATTAAAGACCTCAGGAACAGTCAAACCCTGTTTAACAGACTAGGATTTTTCTTGAAGAGCCAGGATTTTGCCCTGTATAGTGACTCAAAATTTGTTTAAGTATGTTCTTATAAATATACAAAGATTCAATAAAGGCACCACAACTGTCCCACCATTTTAAATACAGTTATTAGTTCAATTTCCAAGGGAATTATGGCTGGAAGCAGTATGATCCAGCACAAGATTATATTACAACTATTTCATTCCACAGTGGTATCAGAATCCAAACTGTGCCTCTATTTGGTTTATAAATTTGTTTTTGTGAACATTTGCAGAATTGTAATATCTTAGTTTTGCCAAAATCAGACCTCAGTTTGGCAGACACTTCTTTTATCAATTCCAGTTGTTCTTCCACAACCCTTTGAGGATTTTCTTTTTCATGTAGTCAATACTCTATGTACTCCATCATGCATTCAATTAGAGGACACGTCAAATACATCTGTATTTAAACATGAATTGTATTACTTCTCTCTTATTTTTGGCCTAGGCTAAGTTTTGCTCTACGTTAAGTATTTTGGAATGACAAATGCTTGCAGTACAGTATAGCATCTAAACTGTAGTGGGCTTTGTTATGATTACAGTGTTGTCATGGCAATATAATTTTTGCAAATGAAAAGCCAGGGTTCACATCTGTAGTTCTTACAAATCCTGGAAGTCCTGAGACAGGTCAGTTAGTCATACATTTTACAGTATCCCACATACAATAAGCTTTCTAAAGTCATAGCAGTGTACAGTATTACAGCAGAATTAGCTGGGAACGCCTAAGAAAATACTACTGAAAAAAAAGAAAAGAAAAAAAAAAGAGGCAAATGTAATAGTTGGATTTTAAAATGCCTTTCTCTTCCTTGCTCAAGAAAGCTGCTCTTTGCACCCCACCTAACACATCAGCTCACTGGAGCCAGCCTAGCCATGTCAGTTCACCACGCATGTAACGTGTGGTTCACATGGAGAATGGCATCCCTCAGTGGGAAGTTGTGTTCTACCTTCTGAACGATCTTCAGATGAATAATGGGATAAAGAAAATGCAATTTTAAAGACAGTCACTGAGAAAGTCCATTTCTGGAAGTAATGAGTCAAGCACAGCTGAAAAAGCGCACTTGGTTTTACACCAACAGAGCATCCAGGAGTGTGCCAAGGTCTGACAGGATGACCTAAACAGCTCCGTTTCATGACAAAAGCAGTGATGAGCAGGACAGGATGCTGGCTCTCTGCAGTTGTTGTGATAGGCTTTTCTTGGCCATTAGGCATTGATCTTCCCCACACTGGGTCAGTCTCTCCTGATTGAGACTGTTGTGGCTCCAAAAGGAACATGGGCTCCATCAGGAGCTGTATATCCAGACTGGAAGTGATGGTAAAGAGATGATAAAGTGATGATTCCTATGAAATCTTCTTCTAGATTTCTAGAAATCATCTTCTAAAGATGATTTCTATGCCAGGGGGGCATAGGAAAAATAAGTGCACCACCCAGTATCAGTTTTGTCATTAAAAACCCATCTTTTTATTACTTGTCTATTTTTAAATTTTGTTATGTCTTAGATCTCATTAAATGCAGAAATCACAATCTTACCATCAACTTTAGCTATTTTCTTGCTTTCTTGATCCAGTAAAATTTTTTTCTGAAGTGTAAGTATCTCTTAATTAAGAACAAACTTGTAATGGAAATGGGATGTCCAGTCAAGTGCCTGAAAAAGTTGGGAAAAAAATTGCCCACGCTTTTAATAAATAACTCTTGGTGTGTCTTTTTTTTTCCCTGTGTGACTGCAGTCTATGAGTCTGATAGAGATTGGGAACCCCTCACAAAGCCTGGAGAACGTGTGTCGCTGGGCCTACCTGCAGCAGAAACCCGACACTGGGCACGCCGAGTATCACGACCATGCCATCTTCCTCACCAGGCAGGATTTTGGTCCATCAGGCATGCAAGGTGTGTGTCTGGGTTTGTTTTGCATTTGCATTTATTACCAAACCATGCTAGTCATGTAAAGTTTAATTGTATCTCTTTTGCTGGGCTGTGCTCAGTGTTTTCTTTCCCCAAGAGCTCTGTGTTGGGCCATTTTCAGTTGTAACTGCTTTACTTGTTATTTGATCCTTTCTCACTGTTACATCACTGCTGTGTTCTTACTGAAGCAAAGAAAATGGGATACATATGTAAACAGTCCTGGAAATGCCCAGAGATTAAACAATAGATTTTGTGTTTAAAAAGTTCCAAAGCTGTTGCTGTGTTACAGCCGATTTGCAAGATATGTGGTTATGGAGAGGTCTGGAACAACAGGGCCAAGTGCTGTCCCCTTTTTCCATTTTTCAGAACTCTGCCTCCTGTGAGATCAGGTTTTTCACCAGAGGGGAGAAATCTCAGAGCTTTCCCATTCATTTTGAGTTGGCCAGAGCTGCTGTCAGCACAGGGCTGGGGCTTTGCTCCCTGAGGGCTGGTACTGGGCTCCTCCATACAGCAGCACGTGGTGTCCTTTGCCTCTGTTGTCTTATGCACTTAGAAGAGGCGATTGCAGGGCAGACCAAGAGGTGACAAGAATTTTCTTGGTGAGCCAGGAAGTTTTCACTTGTTCAAGGTTGGTTTCACCTGTTTCACAGATGGAGGTTAATGTTTGGGGTTAATGAATGGTTAAATGTTTGGGGGCAGAGGTCTTGAGAGGACCACTTCAACTATGCTTGTGTCATAACAAAGGACAGGGCTCACCCTAGAGCTTCCCACCACGTTGATTTTTCTGTACTTGTTGATTTTCTGAAACCCTTGCTGTTTCTCACAGGCTATGCTCCTGTCACTGGGATGTGCCATCCTGTCCGAAGCTGCACTCTCAACCACGAAGATGGTTTTTCATCTGCATTTGTGGTGGCTCATGAAACTGGACATGTGTGAGTACAACTGGACATCTGTGTTGTGCCTTAAATGGCTTTTGGTGCAGAAAAATGCTGATGATATTGGACAGATGCAATTGATATTAAGAAATAATATTTAGGGTTAGCTCTGGCTTCAGGTCTCAGCTCTCACAAAGCTTTTTTTATGATCTTAAGTAAGCTTTATATTTTGGGATTTTCAGATGGGAAAAAAGAACTAAAACCAAGATGTCTTCCAGGGCTGCTGTGGGACTAGATTGAATGATGTATTGTAGTCTCCTGGTGGAAATGTAAATTGCCCATAATCAAGAAATATGAATTCACTGAGTCAGTGGAACACAGTATGCTTGTAAGCAATCCATACTAAATAAGCCCATAATCTGTATATGTTACTGCTGATAAAGAAAACAATACAGTATACAATAAAGTATAGAAGTGAGGTGCCAAGCACTGCAGTTACAACTGTTCTATATTTCTTATATGAAAAATGCAATTTTACCTGTTGACGTGATTTGAACCCATGCCTGGGCAGCAGTTGTCAGACCTTTGGTTTTTCCCAGATCTTTTTAGTTTTCCTGTTTTCCCTCCAGAGAACTCCCACTGATTTCCCATTTTCTCTTTGGTAGAATAACAGTTACCAGAAGGCTTTTTCTGAACAGTTTCCATCTATTCTGTTTTGCCTAAGAAAGCCAGCAGTCCCTTTCTCTTTTTTTAAAAAATAAAGTGCCAGAATTTATTGAAATCTCCACAAACATGTCTTAGTTAGACAGAGACACCTATTTGAGACTCAGATAGTATTTGATTCCAGAATTTTTAAATTAGGAATGAAAAGAACACAGCATGGGCTTTAAAAAAGACACCCACTGAAGGAAGTTTGTAATCCCTCAAGTCATATTTAGACCCAATCTGTTAATTTGGTTTAACTATGGACAGATATTGCCCATGTTAGTCCAACAGTGCTTATTAAAAATGCAATATAAGATCCTAACAAAGGAAAGGATCAAATATATTCATAATAAATCCAAAAAGACATTTTAAACTATTTGTAATTTGGGGTAATTTTCTAGAAAGCATCAACCACTTTCCAGGCTGTTTCACATTTAAACAATGTGGGATTGCTCCTGGGCAACAGCAGCAGCTTGTCTGAACTAGCTTTCTGTGTGGTGCCTTTCTTTATTTCCATGCAAAAAAGTCTGCAGTTGCAAAATACTTTGAATCAAGCTAAGGTGTGATTTTTTTAGAAGTTATATAAAGCCCTGAATAGCTCCAGATTAGAGCCTGGGAACATTTCTGTTAGTATTCCTGGAGGGTGGGCAGGATCAGTAATTCAGGAATAGGTTCACATTTAGCTGTAGTGATTCACAAACATGCATGTGCACAAAGCCCACAAAAAGTATTTTTAGGTTTTTTTCGAAAGTGGATTAGGCCAATGACACCAAAGCACTCTCCAGGCCAATCCTTCCATGTGGGAGTTACCCCAGACCAGCTCTTTAGCTCCATCCCCACCCTGTCTTGCTCCCCATGACTTTGCTCATGTGAACAAGGGCCGTGGGACTTCAGACCCTTGGCTGGCACCAGCCCCTGGTGTCACGGGGAGGGGCAGCGCTCGGAGCCCACCCGCGACGTCACCGCCGTGTCTCTGTGTGCGGGGCAGGTTAGGAATGGAGCACGACGGCCAAGGCAACCGCTGTGGGGACGAGGTCCGGCTGGGCAGCATCATGGCCCCCCTGGTGCAGGCTGCCTTCCACCGCTTCCACTGGTCCCGCTGCAGCCAGCAGGAGCTGAACCGCTACCTCCAGTGAGTACTGCCGGCGGCGCGGAGCGCGTGGGAACGGTTCCGCGCCGCGCCCTCGCCTCGATGCCAGCCCGCTCTAAGTTATTCTCGTTCCACTTGTGTCTGTTCGTTTTCTGGACACTGAGGGTGTGTTTGCTGTCCTCTAAGGGATGGTGGAAGGCGCTGTTATGAATGTCATTGCTAACTTTCCTCCCTCCCTGCTCTAACCTCTAGCTGAGCGCTGCCTTGGCTACCCAGCAGTGTTGTGTCTGTCTTGCCATTTGTTGCTTGTGATGCCTGTCAGTGACAAGATGGTGCTGTCTAGAGAGGAAAATCTGCCCTTTAAGTGCTCAGGGCTTTTCTTGACTTTAGTAGATACCTGAAGTGCATGCATGGTTCCAGAACAAGTTCTTCAGTTGTTAATTTTTCTTTCAGTACCTTAAATGCAAAAGCTGTTTAAACAGCTTCATCCATGCCCCTTGTCTTCCTTTTTGGACCTGACACTTCAGGCAGTAGACTGGTGTGGAGCTCCCTGACAAATTCTCTTGTTTATGACCTTTATTTTGCTCCTTACAGAAAAACCCTCCCCTTATTATGTGGAAGTTGTACAAAAAATATGGGGAAACTACTACCATAACCAGCAAAAGCTGAAAATGAGAGGGGGAAAAGTGCAGCAAAATACATGAAGTAAACATGAGTCAACCTTTTTGTCAGTATTTTTATTATCATAGATATCTTAGGTGTGGCAATAAGGAATAAAAACATTGTGAGGGAAGTGTGATTGTTTCAATTAGCAAGATCCTCCAGAGCTTTAGCCATTAAATAACAATCATCTGGCCTAGAGGGCTGCTTTATGTTCTTTTAAATACAACTATTTATAAAATGTCTTATAACAAAGCAGAATGATGATTTCCTTTGAAGTAAACCTAACCTCAAAATTCTGCTTTCAGCTGTTGGTAACTTCAAGGCAACCTTAATGATTGCCAGGATAGGCTTGTGTATGGTGTCCTCATGTCTGTTAAATAACTGGGAGACATTTCAGAGATCCTGTGGACTGTGCTGGTGTTGTGAATCAACCAGTTCTTACACTGTGTTAACCATTTGGTGGTACTGGCATCAGTCCTTTGTACTGGCATGGTTTGGTCAGATGTAATTCTCCAGGCTATCCTCACTCCTTAGGAGCAGAGGAGAAACTTCCACATTGGTCACACAGAAAGGAAACTTAGTTTAAACTATGGATGGAGTTGGGAGTGATCAGGAGAAGCAGAGAGTTTAAACTATGGATGGAGTTGGGAGTGATCAGGAGAAGCAGAGAGAGGGAGCAAACCCGAGTGAAGTCTGTAAATGAATCACTGCTTCTCAGGGAGGACACAGGGAAACTAAGCTCAGTGGTATTCTGGGCTGGTTACCCTGGCCTCTGCTTTTGAAACCTCATTTGAGAGACAGCTGCAGGCAGCAAGACATTCCACAAATGGAAAATTAATTAAACTTTCTTTTCTTCCTGGTCTCATGTGGGTTCTTCCTTTGATTCTTTTCACATAAGGGGCCTGGGGACTGATAGGAATTTACCTGCAAGCTAAATGGAAATTACAATGGAAGGGCTTCAAAAAAAGATGTGTAGAATCCATTGAAGGTAGACACGACATGCTGAAGTGAATGTGAGCGTAATTGCAATATTAGCTGCTCTTCAGGACCAGGATCTGAGAAACTGTAGGCTCTGTTTTGTTTGGAACAAAAAGGCAATAAAACCACAAACACTGTGCAAGCCTCACAGCCCCATCTGTTCCTGTCATTTCTGCCTGTTGCAGCTCCTACGATTGTCTGCGGGATGATCCCTTCGAACACGACTGGCCCTCCCTCCCACAGCTGCCAGGGATTCACTACTCCATGAATGAGCAGTGCCGGTTTGACTTCGGTCTGGGATACATGATGTGCACAGCTGTGAGTACTTAACTTCAGCTTCTGCTATTTCTCATCCAGGAGTGGTCTAAGTGTCTCTGAAATGTCCTTAAAAGGGACAGCATAGTGAAGCCCACAAGGAAAGATGTTGTGCCTTCTTATCTGTAAGCAAGGATTAACAATTGAACGTTGACATACATGTTATTTTAAATATCTCTTAGTTTTTGGGGTTTTTTAACTGGAGTTACAGAAGTAATTATTGTGTAGTTTCATAAATATCTGTATTTGTCAAGCAAACAAACTTGCTGTGTTTTTGAGCCTCCTCCTGCTGGCAGCTTGTTATTTTGCTACAAAACTCCCACCCGGATGTGAAGGAGATGGATTTGCTGCCACGTCTCATAGTGCTAGCACAGGGCAGCATGCTTTTATGATCCAATTTTATGGAAAGTGTGATACATTTTGATACCTTGCAAGAGAAAATAGGCATCACAGCGAGTAAAGCAACCTGTAACAGCTCTTGATGACACGGTTGGCTCTTGTGTATGAGGAAAACAAGAGGCAAAGTCTAAGTTTAAAGCAAGGCAAGATTAGTGCTATTCTCAGTAGACTGGCCTCAGAAAATGGAGTCTTCTGCAGCAGGGCTGTGTCTCCCACCTCCAGCTCCTCAAGTGAAACTAAATATTAAATGGAAAGAGATGTTTTCAGCTGCTGACAGCTGCTGACACGTAACATTTCTGCTTTCATTCCCATCTGCAGGAATATATGTGCTGAGCAGTGTCCCTAGATAATGGATGAGAACCTTTACAGCATGAGCTGTAGTGTTGTGTCTTTACACAATTCCCTCTGATGCTGCCTTGGAAGAATGTCCCAGCCAAAGAGAATCTTTTGTTACAGCCATCCTCCAGAGCCTGGGAGATGGAGGCTTTCTATTCTGCTTTGTTCAGAATACCCAAAAGCATGACCAGATATCGTGATTTACTATGTTTAGTGGTGGGTGGTTCCCATCCTCTCTTATAGAAGCCTGTGCATTGTAGGTAAACTGCTGATTTATTCATTGGACTGGGGACCTGATCTCAAATTTCCATCCCCCTAAGAAGGGGATTACAACAGTTGAGCTAAAGTCTGAGCAGCTCATTTCCATCTCCCATGGGTGCACAAGGATTTTTTGCTTTGTTTGCCAAATGAAGCAGCCCCATTTGGAGAAGCTGTAAGAAAAGGCAGCGTGTGTCTCACTGCCTGAGGAAGCTGGTTGGTCACTTGTGTAGAACTATTTTTGCTTGACTTTAGTCCATCTCATGCAGATGGGATCTCGCCTCAGAGTCGTGATTCTGTATGCTCAAATATTCAATCCACAGGCATCACGGTGCTCCTGAGGGATCAGCACTAACAGCTGCCATTTTAAACCTGGGAAAGGAACCCCCCCATCTGCAGCTTCTGTTGCAGTTTCCGGTGGGAGCTCTCTCAAAGCATCATCCACTCTGATTTTTTTTTTGTGTGTTCCAGTTCCGTACATTTGATCCCTGCAAGCAGCTGTGGTGTAGCCACCCCGAGAACCCCTATTTCTGCAAAACAAAGAAAGGGCCTCCGCTGGACGGGACCATGTGTGCACCAGGGAAGGTGAGAGCTGGTGCCCCGTGCCCCCACACCCTGTGTGTGTTCACGTGTGTTTGTGTGCAGCTGGGGATGCTCCCCTCAAAATCAAGAGGAACAAGAGAAGAACCTGTCTGGAGTGCCTGAGGTTTGCTAAGATGTGGGGCAAAATCCTGAGTGCAAGTGAGTGCTGAGCATTAGCTCAGCTGGTTGGAGCAGGTGCTAATAGCACATGGGCTTGATCCCTGTAGGGGCCATCCACTCGAGTTGAGTTTGATGATCCTTGTGGATCCAACTCAGAATATTCTGTGATTGTGAGCACTGTGAGGGGAGGACATGGGGTGAGGGCTGGCGTGTCCTGCATGGCCACTCTGGGACCATTAAACCCTGTCCTCAATCAAGTCCTGGCAGTATCTACCACAGTCAAGTCTCTGTGGCAAAGCCAAAAATGGGGAAATTTCCGCTCTCCTACGTTCTTTTGAGGTCAGGGTGTTGTGCTTGGACCAGCAATGTTGCCCTGGTGCTGCCTGGCCTCCCCTTGCAGAGAGCAGTGGGAGCTGGAGAAACAGCCAAGCCACGGCCGCTGGAGCTTCCCAGAGGGAAAGGAGGGATGTGGGAGCTGAGTGCCAGCTGGACAGAACCCACACGACAGCACAGAGGGGCTGTGAGCAGAGAAAGGCAGGTCTGTGGAGGTGGATTTGCAGGTTTGATGAGAGCCCAGGGAGGCACGGGGAGTGGTGTGGGGTGGCAGAGGCTCAGAGAGCTCCGGCCGCGCAGCCACCGCGCTGGAGCCGCTCCCAGCCCCAGCCATCCTCCGCGGAGAGCACGCTCTGCTCACAGTGGGCCCGAACTCCAACTCCTTTGAAGTCTGATGGAAAAAATCTGGCATCCCTGGGCTTTGGATGCAGTGACTGAGGGGGAGAGGAAGATGTCGCTACTTGGAAAGGTTTTTTTACAACCCAGTGTATGACATCATTTATGCGATAAATGAACCATATTAGCAGCTGCTGCTATGGTTTGAAAAGTCTTTTTTTATTAAAAAGTAATGTTAAATTAATTCCCCAGCAAGTCACACTCTATTCAAACTACTCCTTTCTGGTTTTCTCTTCTTTAAATAATTCCTGTTACAAAAGCTTTGTTTCTTATTAAAAATTTTTTTTTTTAAAAAATAGGTTACAATCCAAAATTTTAGACAATTTATTTGGATACACTTTTATCTTGATTTTTATATTAAAAATATTCATGACCCCCAACTGAAAAAAAAAAGTTATATTCCATTTTGTTGCATCACCCTCTTCCCTGAGCTATTCATTCATATTAGTATTTGAACAGAAATGAGGAGAAAAAAGGAATTTGTAACCCTACAGTTAAGGATCTGTCAGTGCTTCCATTATAAACAGTTTGTCAGGATATTATGCAACTCAGCTGTAAAAATTTTCTTTGGACTGGAACTTGGGATCCAAGGCTTCAGCAAGCTGTGCAGACAGCCAGGCTTTTGAGCTCTGCAGAGATGCAAGAGAGTATGTGCACATTCTGAAGTTTCAGTAGATGATAGGACTCTGACTGTTTTATTCTCAAGGGAGCTGTCCCAGTTTTTTGATAAATAAACTTGCTGCCACCTTCCAGAAGAACCTGAGAAAATGATGAAAAATGAAAACCATTTTATTAGATAAGACTCAGCAGTCTGAACTAAATGGTTTGGGTTTTTTAAAATAGTGTGAGTTCTGGAGGTTATATAGCTGACTTTATGTATCTGAACTCAGCATTTGACCGGTGTGTTTATTAGATGTTGGTGTTTTTAATACAGGTACATCAGATCAATGCTTTTACGTCTGTTCCTTTCCTTTTCATCCCTGCCCTTGATTTTGCCTTCCCCTGTTCACTCACCTCACCAACTGGGACAATACCAGAGGCTCTTGCCTGAATGCACAGGGCTGTAAAATGCATTTATTGCCCAAAGCTGGGACTCAGTTGCTGTGGGGCAGCTTCCTTTCAGGTACATCTCCCAGGATACCTCATCGCACTTAAGAAAAATGGAAAATAATTTCAAACATGATCTCCTATTTTCTTTGGAATCATGCCAGAAAAGAAAAGTACAGAAACATAAGCAATTAAAAATGTTGATTGAGAAAGATTCATTTGTTTCCCACTTTAGAGACTTGCAGTTTTCATGATTTCATACCACTAATTCCCAGGGCCTATTTTAAGCTCAAACCAATCACAACACTGCTGATGTGTCACAGAAACATCCTGGCTTTGCTGCAGCTGAGGGGACAGGATGCCAGAAATGAGAGTGGTGCTGGGGAGGCGAACATGGTGGGTGCTCTCACCTGGGGCTGGTGTTCACATAACTGATAACTGACCCCAAATCCAGCAAGATGCCATGGAGGAGAATCCAGTCCAACTGCCTCCTTCCTAACTGATGGCCAAGGGGCAAGAACAGCCATGTGGGAGATGTGAAATCTAGAGCATGTTTTTGGCAGGCAGGATGCGAAGGGGCATGTGTCTGCCCAGGCTGTGTCCTGGAGCCAGACGTGGCCCTTTGAAAGGGAAGATGAGGCTTTCTCATGCTGTCTATACGTGTGTATGTATGTGTACAGATAAGTATATATATTTATGTAAATGTTTGTAAGCTCTTCTGTGCCTGTGGTCATTTGAACTAAGTTGCCCAAAGAGTAAGGTTCTGTCATTTTGAAGACTTCTTAATAAGTCTTCTTGTGCAAATGAAGATACTGAGCAACCATTATGTTAATTGGCAGCAAACTAATAATTTGCTGGGTTTAAAGATTAAAAAATAGCATATTCTCCTGGACCTTCCCAGTCAGAAATGAAAACTACTATTTTGACAGAATCCTAAAGGAAATAGAATAATATATACTGCTCCCAGCTTGATTTTTTTAAAACCAGATTGAGTTTTCAACAGCAAGAGGGAAGTTTCTATCAGTTTTGTGAGGCTTTGATGATACAGCAATGGTCACATTACCTTCCACAAAATAACTCCGATGTGTAAAGTTAAGCACTTGGAAGTTCAGAGTCTTACTGTGCAGTCACAGACACTCCATAAATTGCTATAGTAAACCATGCAGAAAAAGACATAACTGTGCAAAGCTTAACTCTGCCTGGCATTCTGTAGATTGAAAGAAAATATATGCTGTCATCTGATAATTTATTTACTTGTATACAATTCTGTCAGCTCTACCATTAGCCTCAGGCTTCTGAATCCAGGCAAAGTTCAGAAATCTATCATCAGTTTTTGTTATTCCATTTTTTAAAAATATTACTCTTCTGGGGAGACATTTATGTCGGCTGAAGTAGCTAACTGCTCTCCACAGGGTAGAAATAAAACCCAGAGTCAGTCACGCAGGGAGATCACATGTTTGAGTCCATCTGCTTGCTGCAGTGACTAACATCAAGGTTTGCAGCACCTGAGCCTCCTTTTTTTTCTTTTCTTGGGGAGAGGTTAAGAGCCTGGTAGCTGCCCCTGCCAACCAAGCTGATGTTGCTCTTGGATTTGGCTTCTGTGCCAAGGATCCAGCACAAACCTAGCAGGTCTTGTCTTTGCTTGCACTGTGCTAATGAGATGATCTGAGTAAAACTTGGAATGGTTTTTTGTTCTGTCAGGAAAGGAAGGGAATGATTAAATATTGAAATAAATAGATATTTTTGAGAAGAAAGATGGACCAAGAAAAGAGGGTTCTGAAAACACTAGTGTGTACTCAAAGCAATCCAGTTAATTTCCCACTGAGAAAGCTGACCTCAGCTTCTCTTGGAGACAGGAGACAGATGGGTGAGTGTGTGCTGTGTTAGTCACCACAGAAATGGGAATACTTGCTTCTCCACTGAAGAAACTTTTACTGCCTCAGAGTAGTCCTCAGTGTTGGAACTTTCAGTTCATCCCTTGCAACTAATTATTTCAAACAGATGGAGCAGAGCGGGCCAGCCTGCGTGTGATGGGGAATGCAAATAAATCAGTAACCCCCTCCTGATGGGACCCCAGGACAGTGAGGAGAACTGAGACCCCCAGCCTTGGTGCAGTAGGAGGGGTTACTTGGTAGATACTGGAGCATCAGGTGAGAAGATCAGAGAGGTGCCCACTGCTGCCCAATATAAAATAGTTACAGATACCCACAGAAGATCTTCGAGTCTTTTCTTGGAAAATTGACTTGCAGATGTGTTAAGCCCACAGGAACACACTGGCTCTTTTTTTGGCATCCACAGCAGTTGTTTCAAAGAACTGCTGAAAACAGCAGTGGAATGTTTTACTGCAAGAAATTTAAGCTCCCTCTCCTGGAAATTGCACTTGTTTTGGACTGCCCTGTTTGCCAGAAAAATAGGCGAGATTGCAAGAAGCCATCTTCAACTAAGAAAACAATTTGCATTTACCCATTTTTTTCTCATTAAAAAAATTGCTTTAATATGCTTCATTCTTTAAGTGAAACCCCCTGTTTATGAAGGGAATAGTGCTTGAAATTGGCTCTTTTCCACCTCATTGTGTAGTTAATGTAGTCGCAATAGGAAAGTTTGGCTTTAACTTCCTTTATCACACTGGAGGTTGCTCTGTCTCTGGTTTTACCTTCTCATGCATTTTCTTGCACGGGTCTGCACAGAGGAAGATTCATTAGTGAATCATTTTGTTTCTGTAGGCTCCATTCTTTTTATCCACAAAAAAAAAGCAGAGCTGGGGATGATTCATTTTACACAAATGCTTCTCTCCTAATAGCTCTGCCTCAGCTTCCCAACAATCAGCATCTGACCAGCTTCTGCACTAAAAATCAGTGCTGCTCTTCTCTTTACACAGCAAAGTCAATAACACTATTCCATGTTTGCCTTCCAGTTCAGGGACCAGTCTCAATGTCAGAGAGGGGGTTTATTAGAGGTTGTTGCAAACCTGCATCCTGCTATTCCTGACTAAAACAGGGAAAAGAGGCTGGGAAACACAGTGCCATCACATGTCTCTCTCTCTCCCCCATGAGTCCAAGCACTGGATTCTGGATCATCACACCATGAAGGTAGGCTAAATGGCTCCTGAAATGGACTTGGTCACTGCTGTGGAACTTAACACCTGAGAGATGCAGCAGCCTGATAAAAGGATGGGTGAGCAAGCACAGATCAGGAGCTGTCACTTCACATCTGCTTCCAAGCCCAGCTGAAATGTCTATTGACAAGCTGAGACATTGCCAGCTTCCCCCACATTGCTGAATGGTCCCCTGGCAGCGCAGGGCCCCACGACTCAAACTGTTTGTTCAAACAAACCTCCTAAAGCCATAAGTAAACAGTCCCTGAAGGGTACAGCCCTGAGCTTCTAAACCAAAAAAAAGCAAAGGACATATTAGCATTTTGCATTTCTTTCATGCTTTGCTGAATTATCTCTTGTTCTGTCAAACATCTAAGAAAAATCTGCCCATTACAGCTCTGGAGCTGGATTGGTATAATTGGCTTTGTGGTAACTCATCTGTTTCAATAGGTTTTGACTTTGAATATCTGAAGTCATGGGAAAGAAAAAAATAGTTGAAACCTAATTTCTACTCTCTCTTCTACTCCTTGTCCAAGCAAATCAGCCCCAAAATAAATTGCATGAATAAGGAGCCAGTCAGTGAGCAGATTAGTGAACCAGTAAGCTGTGCCTTGTCACCATTCTAATGATTCTCTCTTGAAATTCAGCATTATTAATGATTATCCTTCACTTTTAGATTTGCCTTCCAGATCACTAATCGCTCTATGCTCAAGAACGCTCTCCTGTTATATATCTTCTGATTTTGTTTTTGCTGGCAGCATGCATTTAGCCATATGCTTGTCTTGTGCAGCCTGCCAAATTCCTGCGTTCCAGGGCTTGTTAAGCTGTGTAAAATGTTGTTGTTGACTTGAATGTTAAGGAAAGTAAGTGACTGATTTCACTTGTTGTTGCAGCCATCTGTGCTCCTGCGCCAGAGCTCTCATCCCGGCAGTAACCGTTAACGCAGACAAACTGTGACAGCCTCATGCAAAGTCGTTTGTTTGCTGGAATATATTTTCCAGCACCCACACTTCATCAGTAGACTTTTATGAAAGCAGAAATAGTACTGAAATGGGCCAGAATCTTGTGATCCTTGAGAAGAATTCTTTGTGACTTCAGCTGAGAAAAAATTCCATGATTAGGGACTGGAGAAATTGGTGGAAAGGCATTGACCGGTTTCTTTAACAGGAGATGACAGTAAAGGTGATTAGTACTGGAGCTATGAAGGCTCTTAAAGAAATAAAATAAATCTCTTAATAGTTTGGGGAATGTAGCAAATTCTGTGTATCAACTGCTGTAGAATGACTGTATTAAAAACCAGATAAAAGAAAGGAGAAAGTGTGGTAGGGTGTGATGAATTCTGCAGCTGTGGGACTGTCCAGGGCTGTCCCTATGGAATGCCTCCTGGTTTTTTGGTCAGGCTTACCATGAGGTCTCCAGGGAGACACTGCAAAATTTTTTAATGAATAGCATTAATGTCTACAATGTGAGCTTGCTTTAATTCCATGACACTTTGCTGATTGCATTTATTATGGGAATATGTGTGTGGATTTGGGAGTGGCTGGGCAGGATGCTGCTATGGCCAGAGCTCCTGACAGTGCTGCCTGGAGAGGAGTGGAGGCAGGATGTTACTGTTAGCCTCCAAGATCTGGGATTCTGCCATTTTCCTTCCTTTCCCTGCTGCAGACAGGTGATGAGGAAATGTAACACAGAACAGTTTAACAAATTTGGTAGACTTGAAACCTGCATGCACAGATGTGTGTACTTACAAATGTAAGGTTGTAAAATCTGAGTGAGTTTGGGATCATGGGCACAATCTGGCAGCACAACCCTCTACTTTCTACAGGAGAGGTGAAAACAATCCAGAACTTGTGCCGAAAATTAAAATGTGTGGTACAACAGCTTCTCCTCTGATGCAAGTTAATCATCCAATCATTCTGACATCTGATTCTGTCTTTCAGCATTGCTTTAAAGGTCACTGCATCTGGCTCACACCAGACATCCTGAAGCAGGATGGACACTGGGGGGCATGGAGCAAGTTTGGCTCTTGTTCCCGCACGTGTGGCACCGGGGTGAAGTACAGGACCCGGCAGTGTGACAACCCACAGTAAGTGACACCCCACTGGTGTGCAGAGCTGCACGGGGGGGATCCTCAGTGCATGGCCAGTGCAGCAGTGCAGCAAAGGATGCTGAGTGGTGGTGGTTAAATGACCTATAGCATAAGTTGTCAGAAATTCTACTTTTGGCACCCTTAGCAAGTCATGAATCATCTTTATTTCTCAGTTTAGCCATCCATTAAACTGGTTATGCAGTTATAAGGGCTAATACAGTGCTGTGCAAAACATAAGTAAAAGTTTAGGGTCCTATATATCTCATTTTAAAATGTGAGTATGAAATAATAGCAGTGATTTACTGGATTTTTTAAAAACCTTTTAAAAAGTTTTCTTTAATCCACCTTTTAGGATACTTCAACAAGAAGGTCTTAAAATATTTTCAAACTGTTTTTATTCCAAGTTGGAACAAAGCTCCTGAGATCAGAACTTTCCCCAGAGTTACTTTTAGGAATTTTGAATTGTCTTGCTTTAATAACTTACATAGGGGTCATCTAGATAATGTAGAATGATTCCATTTCAGTAACAGTGGAAGCAAAGTATAGTTAATAAAGATTGGTATATACATATGATAGGAAATGTGTAATTATTGCTATCTTAGTGTGGTATCATAAAATGTCAAGATCCTAACAGCAAGGACTAAAACAATTGTTGGAATTAAATTATTTTAACAGAGAGAGCATTTTTAACTTTTAATTTCTTGGTTTGTTGATAAAGCAATTGAACTTGTCTAGTATAAAAAAAATTCTATAATTGATTTGTTTGTTTTTTTTTTAATCAGTTTTATGAAGCAAGTATTTTCCAATGGAAATTGTTCTATAAGAAAACATTTGCCAGTTCTCTTTTCAGCCTTTATTACTTTGGCAACAGAGAAGTGACCTTTATAATTGTGGGCACAGCTTTAGTTGTAAAACGTATTTGCATGTAGGAAAAGCCTAACGTGCTATTGAAAACGTTTTCTGTGTTTCCTGGAAGAGGATGAAAACCCAGCTCCAATCCTGAGCCCTGCACTGCCAGATCTGCCAGGGATCTGGTGCACATCTGCCTGGGGGCACACACTGGGCTGGGCTGGGCTGCCTTTGCTGCTGCACGTGGGCTGAATGTGAATGAGATCTGCTGTGCTTTCCTTTCCTGGCTACACCAAGAAAACAGCTTTTCTTGCCTTTATCAAGTAGTTTAAACCTCTGCTTGCAGAAGTTGCTTTTTAACAGCTAAATAGTGACAGCAGGTTTTGAAAGGAAATATGTATTTTACAGATCAGAAATGCAGCCCTGAGTTCATCAAGTGCCTACTGACATGAGTGGGAAACAAATGTCTCCACAACAGATTTAATAGACACCTGATTAATGAAATAGTAGCAAAACTAACCGTGGGTTTCTCTGCCTGTCTCAGTCCTGCCAACGGAGGCCGCACGTGTGTGGGGCCAAGCTACGAATTCCAGCTGTGCAACACCCAGGACTGCCCCAAGGACTTGGAGGATTTCAGAGAGGAGCAGTGCCGGCAGTGGGACCCCTACTTTGAGTACCAGAACACCAAACACCACTGGCTCCCCTATGAACATGTTGATGGTGAGCAGCCCTTCTCCTGCCAAAACTAAAATGAGTTGCAAAATATGAATAAAAATTATATAGGGAGGGGAAAAACTTCTTCCCAGGAAATTATGCTTCCCAGGAAATTATTCCTCCTAAATCCGTTAGGAGGTGTTTGAAGGGATCAGTGAGTATGAGTGACTCAATTTATACAATGCACTTGGATTTTCAAAAAACTTCAAACACTGCTCCCCAATGCCAGCTGTTAAATAGATTTACCATGAGATAAAAGAGAATTATTTTGCATGGGAGGATGTCCCACTCTGAGAGCTGCAGAAGGACCTTGTGACACTAAGTGACACAAGGCAAAGGAAGTTTGGTGTTAATGAATGCCAGTAATGGATATGGGGGTAAAAACTGGCATGTGTGTTTGTGTGTGTGTGGGTGGTGGGCTCTGAAAAGCAAGGCTGGGAATAACTTTAGGAAAAGATCAGTTCAGTGACTGTGAAGGGAGAGATGGAGAGCACTGACCTGCCCCATGTACCTGCACATTGTGCCTGCACTTTAAATACTCAGCCATGAGTTGTGCCCATCTCACTGCTGCCCAGGCTGCTAAAAAACCCACAGCTGAGCTAAGGCCAGAATAAAGCAAACATAAATAATGACCTCTGGATGAGGAGAGTTTGGATAAACCAGGACTTTTCACCATGGAAAAGCAAAGATTTAGATTAAAAAAATAGAGTTACAGAGTTGTGAGTGGCCCAAAGAGACTGAACGTGGAATGATTATTGAGTTTCTCATAACACGAGCCTGGGAACATCAAATAAAATTATCAGGTGGCAGATTTAAAACAAATAAGAGGAAAGGTTTAGTACAAAGCATCTAATTATCTTGAAATTCACTGCCACAGAATATTGGTGATGGCAGAAAATTTTAGAAATTATTTAGGAAAATTCTTGACAGTTCTACAGTCCATTAAGAGCCATTAAACACCAGGTTCCAGTAATGATTTTGGAAGTCCCCAAGCTGCAGTGTAGGAGGAACCATGAGAATATTCTGAGAAAAGTTTCCAGTTTGTTCCTGTGTCTTCCTCCAAATGCTGCTGGCACTGTTGGAGGCAGCTGTTGGGTTGGATGGGTGCTGGCTCTCAAACCAGCAAGGTTGACAGAGATCACCTCCTAGAACAAGAATGTTCCTGTTCCTGTTAATGCCTCAGCTTAACTGTCGGTGCAAGAGCAGCTGCTTGGTTTGGGCCATGTCTGCTCTTGCCAGAAAGCACACTGAGCTGTTTTACCTAACAAGGAGGCAGAGGGCAATGAGTCTCAGCTTGTTGAATGAGCAGTGTGAGCTGCTCACTGGTTAAAACCCTAACACCTTACTTGAATGACAAATTCTTGAGGGCTGGGTTGGCCTGGCAAGGGGCAGGTTCTGAGCACCCAGCCCATCCTCAGCCCAGCTGCCATCAGTGGGAGGGAAGGGTCACTTTGGGTGAATCATTTTGCATTCCAATGAGAGGATACTCTGCCAGGAATTAATAGCAAATTCCTTATAATTAATTTGCCTGACTTTCTTCCCAAACAGTTCTCAGAGTTCCCTCATTCTTTTCATGCCATCTTGGTCAGTCTGTCAGTCTGGGATTTTCAAAGGCACAGACACAGCCTCACAGCTTAATTTCATAAAATAGCTTTGCTGGCACAGGGTGAAGGGATGAATGCTGTGGCCTGCAGGACCTTTGCTTGTGCTTTAGCCTTTGGAGCAGTCTGCTGCAAAGACCAGTGAAAAAAAAATCAGATTTTTTTTCAATTAAATTCAATGGGTTCTGGGTCAGAAACCAGCTCATTGATGTCTGAGCACTGATCCCTGGGCACTGCTGGTTTCCAATATAACTATGGTATAACTGCAGACACCTTGAGAGTTACATTTACCTGCGCAGGGTTATTAGAGGGAACAGCTTTTGTGTGAAAATAAGGCCAGAGACAAGCTTATGCCTGAACTCTAATCTATTCAGAACTCCCTTTTGTAAGGATAAGGCATATCAGGGACACACTTGTGAGGATAATGCAGTTGTGGCTCAGAAGTGACATAAATCCATACACTTCACAGGCAGCTCAGCTGGACGTGTCTGACACATTGTGCAGGGCATAAGAACAGACAGGAGTGCCTCGTGCTGTGGGCAGAGAAAAGCCACTGAGCTGGGGTGCACCCCAGTGTGTCCTTGAGCGTGCCATGCCCCGTTGTGCCATGGCCTGGCTCCTCTGAGCCCCCACGTCCTCACCCTGCTGTGCTCACAGGCTCCTGCATCTCCCTGTGCATCTGCCAGGGCAGCAGGGCGTGATTCTGGCCATGAGCTCCCAGCCTCAGCTAAATGAGAAGGGCTCAGAGAGCAGGGGCTGGGCAGGCACACCATCACATCCGTGCTCCTGCCCCTCTACTGTGCCCAGCGCCAGTGAACAGGAAGGAAATAATTCTTTGCAATAGCAGGGTCTAATTTAGCAGCACTTACACATTTACTGTTCCATGGAGCAGTGGCAGCAGAACCATCTCTAAAATAAAGCCCTTGTGCAGAGCTGCTGGCACCCAGGCAGACCTGCTGATATTTTCATTTAATCACATGCAGTGAGTGTGTGGGGTGGGGGTGGCTGCATACCCAGGGGTGCTTTGTACACATCTATCCTGTGCACAGCTTCATGTTTCTAATATACACATTAGGTCTGTCGTTATTATGATCTTAATAGTCTCCTATTAAGGATTTGCACCAAAAAAAGTACCTGTTTTAATAGACTAGACCCTGGATTTTCAGCATGGCTTCTCTGCATGGTTTGGGAGCAGTAACAAAGGTCTCTGATGTACCAATACCCAGTGGCCTTGAGGACATCAACAGCAATAACAAGGAGTTTATAAAAAAGGGGGCAGAAGTCATGGAACTGTACAGGGGAAGAATGCAAAGGGCCTGTGAATATTTATTTCTGTTGAACTGCTACAATGGAAAGGTCGTTATTGTTTTAAATGGTGGGAAAAGCATTCCAACTTTTAATCATGTTAAAGTAGCAGAGTATTTGTTTCATCTAGCAGAAAGGCCATCTGCTCTTCAGTGCCAAGGAAAGCATAGTGAATCCTATTATGGGGCTGAGGACAGCAAGAGACATGGATAAAATGAAATGCACTACTGGAATACAACTTTATTCAGCCACTGACTAGTCATTTTCAGCTTTATTTTTTGTTCTTAGCTCTTTGGAAAAGATTAGAGAAAATACCACTTGTCTGGCTGTTTGTGCATGTGTTAGCAGTAAAAAAAAAAAAGGGGTTTGTCTGAATCTTTTTGACATCTCATCTTGTTTAATGGTTTAAATTATCATAAATACAAGTACAACCATGAGGGAAAATTAACTTTGTGGTTAGGATGAAATGCTATGGCCCAGCTGTCTCTGAAGAAATTTTGGATGCCAGGTTCACTCGTCAAACAGCTGCTTTTAATGGGAAAATTAATTTGATTTTTTTTTTTTTTCATTTAAATGAAGTGCAGGAGAAACCAGTATCTCTCACAGGTAGTCATGCAACTGAGGAGAGCTCTGCCAGATTGCATCATCTGCAAAAGATTAAATAGATCCCCCCTCAAAGTCAATGATCTGTTATTTTTAAGCCTGTCTCCTAATGGTGGCACATGGATGCTTTATGATTCAGCACCTTCCAAGAGATCACAGAATTTTTCAAAGGGGATAAGCATCAATGATTTATGGGCACCACGTTGGGCTCTGTGATGTGTGCAAGGAAGAAGGGAGAGCCAACACTACTGAAAGAGCTGCTCACAGCATCAGCAACTAAACTGAGAGCTGAACATGTACCATTTGGGTCGTTGTTTTCCAGCCAAGGAGAGGTGCCACCTGTACTGCGAATCCAAGGAGACAGGGGATGTGGTGTACATGAAGAGGATGGTGCACGACGGGACCCGCTGCTCCTACAAGGATGCTTACAGCATCTGCGTGAGGGGGGACTGCCTCGTGAGTTCTGGGGGCTCCTGCAGAGCTCAGCATTGTGAAAACAACTCAAACTCTACCTTGAGTGCTTCTCTCCGAGCAGGACTAAGTATAACAACACTGGGAAATAAGGAGATTTCATTAGGATTATTGTCACAATATTATGTGTGGTATTCACAGTTGCCATGCATGTGACTCGATTCCAAAAGCACCTACCTACACAAGTAATATTTCATGCAGTATTTTAAGATGAACTATTACAATTAGCTTTCAAGGAAAGCTCTCCCTGCTTAGTGGGGGTGGAATGTACAATGAAATAGGAATGCACAGCAGCTTTCAAGGAAAGTGGTGTTAGGATATGGCTGATGTGCATTCTCTTGGTATTTGATCACGCTATTTTTAAAAAATCAATGACAGTTCCTCCAAGTTGGGATCTGCTGCAGGTCATCTTTCACAGGAATTAGTATCTGACTAGCAAAACACTGGTGGAGGTGCTTATCCCCATATAGATGCCTAGATTCTCCTGGAATTTAAGTATCTGTCTTAAGATAAGCTGAGGCTTAAGAACTTTTCCCTAACCATGCTGCTTTCCTTCAGTAAGAGAACCACTGTGAAGTGTAATATGAAAATATAATCAGCCAGTTGACAGCTATTATAGGAACTGGAAATATTAAAATCTGTTTAGGTGTTGATCTTCCAGGAGAATACTATGGGGTGTGTTGCCTTGCTGAAGCAGAACCCGGGGGTTGATATGTAGAGTGAAGGCTCCTTTGAATTGAAAAGTGGATAAATAAGAATGACTGTTTCTCTCTTTGTGCACAGAAAGTTGGGTGTGACAGGGTCATAGGTTCCACGAAGCAGGAAGATAAGTGTGGTGTCTGTGGAGGAGATAATTCCCACTGCAAAGTGGTGAAAAGAACATTTTCAAGAGTACCAAAAAAGCAAGGTCAGTACATCCAGTGGGGTTTGTCCTGGGGAACTCAGGGTATTTTTTCTTGGTCTCTTATTTTACATGGAAAGTACCAGGACAATTACAAATCATTTGCAGCATCATTAATTCCAACAAACAATCTGGACTTCCTTCCAGATGTGTTTATAATTTGAAAATAAGACTCCTGTGCAGTGAGCAGTTAAATCTGCTGACACCAAGGCCTGTGCATGCATGGGAGAGGGCTTCCCTGCTCCTTGTTGGAGAGCTGTGGACTTGTGCTGCTGATGTCAGCCAGCTGCTGTGTCCCTGCAGTGCTGCAGGCATGTGTCACCATCAGGCACTGCCAGGCAGGAGGTTCTGTGCTCTCTGGGGAGCACATGGCCCTCAAAGCCCATCTTAGTCTGAAGCCAAGTCTGTTGGTGATACTTCAGGCATCTTTCTTCCGGCCCAAAGCCCTTTGTCCCTGTTATGTTCCATCACCTGGCAAAGAAATGGGAATGGGAATAATGCTGGATTCGCTTCATCTTGTTTAATACACCCTGCTTTCAGGAAGTAAGATTTATTTAAAAACCTAAGACAACCCCACCCTGTTTGTGGCATATTAATCCATAACTATCTTTTCAAATACCTCAATATAGGGTACGTTAAGATGTTTGAAATTCCTGCTGGTGCAAGACATTTACTTATACAGGAAACAGATGCCACCACTCATCATCTTGGTAAGTAACAAGTAGGGAAATTTTCAGTCAGAATATTTTTTTCTGGTGTTTATTTTTGTCTCTGGAGGCTGAGAACGTGTTTATACATTTGTTTACCCATTACCCACCCACACCATGTACTTTCTCTAAGTATGTTAAATTAGGAAACTTGTTTGGCAATTTGATTTCCCTGTGCTGTATTCCAGGGTGTCCCAGCCAGATCTCTGTGTTGGTATGTGCAAGTGTCAAAGCTGCTGGAAGAGGCACTGAGTTACTTCATGGGGGTCAATGTATTATCTTTGGGGGTTGGAAGTAGACGATCAAAGTCCCTTTCAACCCAAACCACTCCATGGTAATTTTGTGCATCTTTCATGCTCCCCACACTCAGTAATTTCCCAGCTATATCCAGATCTGTTCCAGATTCTGCCCCACTGCTAACAGTGCTGCCAGATCAATGCAGCAGTTTAGGAGTTAATGGCCTGGCCCTGTGGATCAGGGAGCAGTCCTCCCTCAGACAAAGTTCTGTCAGGATGGGGTGAGTGCTGTGCACACAGACAGCTGCCTCACTGCCGAGGGAGCAGGATGCTCAGTTAGCTGCCAGGCAGAGAATGGAGTTAAAATCTGGTGTTACATAACAAATAGTCCTGCTTCTTCTAACGAGGAGGGCAAATGTTCCATCTCAGGTGAAAAGCTGTCCTCATACAAAGGTGGCTGAAGTCTCTCCAGGTGAAGGATGGAGCATGGTGAGAGCTGAAGAGAGGAACCAGGCTCTGTGTGCAGTGGCAGGTGCCTGCAGAGCAGCAGGAGCTTAACAGGGCTGTGCTGGTGTCAGCACTGGATCTGAGCAGGAGAATTAATGCTGCTTCTAGTGTCCCTCTGTCACTGTGGGGACCTGCTGGGGGTTAGCTCAGTAGCCTTTCTCTGATGGAGCAGTAACAACCCTCTGAGCTGCCTTACAACATATGAAAGAGCTGAATAGTTTTGGGACCCCCACTGGCTCTCAAATTGGCTTGGATTTGGCCAGTGGATTCAGAAGTTGTTATATGGGAGCAGGCAGCTGGACCCCTGTGGTGCAGCTGCATTGGCCTCATTTCTCTGGCAAGGCAGGCTATGAAAAAGGAAAAAAAAAAAAGGATAACTGATCTTCCTGGAGCTGAGCAGAAAAGCATTGACAGTTCACTGAAACACCTGAAAAAGTCTTTCCAAACCTGTGAGGGAAGAGAGGGAAAATGCACACTGGCCTTTCAGCTTCGTCCACTGGAACATGAGCAGAGCAAAACTGGAGATGAGAAACAAACCTCTTATATTCACTTTTCTTGTGTTGTTCCCAGCTATTAAAAATCGTGAAACGGGGAAATTCATTCTAAGTGAGGACAACTATGTGCCAGACTCCAAAGTATTTATTGACATGGGTGTGGAGTGGGAATATCGGAATGACGACGACAGAGAAACGGTGCAGACCATGGGGCCACTGCGCCATGGAATAGTTATCCTGGTAAGTCAGATGGAAACACCTTCCACAGAGCCATAACGGGCTAGCATATGGTTCAGATTCCTCTTGTGAGTAACAGCAAGACATCTGCTTCAATTATGAGACAACAGAAGATGTATTTTGATTCCCTTCTCCCAGTTCATTGCTCTGTGTGAGGGCGGCTATAATTCAGGGTTATGTGTTGAGCAGCCAGCTGTCCTGATTATTTCCTGTGGATGGCACAGCAATCAGCTATGAGTAGAGACTGCAGCTTACCTATCCTATCTGACATGTGAGCACCAATCAAAAAAAGGTCACAGTGGTTCATATCAGCTAGATCTAATAGTTTCTTCTCCCATCCATGTTTTGAAAATGTATCCTGAAGGATTCCTGTGATCCTGGCTTCCTTTTTCAGGGCAAAACCATTCCATACTTCCCCAAACCACCTAAATATATACTTTTTTTCATTGCAAACTAGCAAACAGTAGACTTCAATTCAATTCAGGGGTAAGTTCATTTAACATCCCGCTGAAAACAACTGTAATGTGTTGATCTACACCAGCTGAACTTCAAAGGAAGAATAAATACAATGTTTCCAAAGGACAAATATTTTGCACTTCGTTCAAATTGAGTTCTGTTTTCTTGCATTTGTCTTAGCGCAGTGTGATAACAAAACCTCTTTCTAAATAGTTTATATTTCTGTCAAGATTAAGTAAAAAAGCTTTGCAGAATTCCAGGATTATCGTAAGAATATTTGTGTTTTATCAGAAATATAAGCAATTTTCTTTGCCAGTTTCACTTATTTCTGCAGTTGAATTTGCTTTGTCTGTTAGTGGAACTATCCGTTATCATTTCAGTACCAAATTTCCTTCCTTTGTGATGGGATATGGAAAAAATTTAGTATCATGATGTCAGTCCAATGTTGGCAAGGAAAATAAGTCTAAATCAACCACAGTCTTTCTTAATATGCAGTTTAGAAACTCTGTGTCATAAGGATGGAGATACTGTTTCATCAGGGAAAAAATGTGTTGAGTGCAGCTAAAAGGTTGAAATCCCTCCGGGGATGTTTTAGCCATGATCACTATTTCACATCATCTCACAGAGCTCCTGATATCAGCCTTTCATATCTTTTTTCATTACATCTCCTTTGCTTATTAGGTGATTCCTCATGGTGGTGCCAAGATATCTTTGACTTACAAGTACATGATCCATGAAGATTCCTTGAATGTAGATAACAATAATGTTTTGGAAGAGGACTCATTGTCATATGAATGGGCTTTGAAGAAATGGTCCCAGTGTTCAAAACCTTGTGGAGGAGGTAAAAACAAAACCTCAGATGATGCAAAATTCATTCATTGCCATGAGACGTTAGGGAGACCAGAGTATAGGAGGAATTTTATTAGATAAATAAATAGTGAATGGGGTTAAAATCTGACTTAAATGGTTTGGGGACAGATCTGGGCTGATTCATTTCTGATTTATGATTATGAAACTGAAAAATTGGACAAATGTACAAGATTTGGATGAGCATCTCCAAGCTGTGAAGGTGCCGAACCCCAAGGTGCCATGGGGCAGCCCTTTGTAAATCCCCATCCAATGATGTGGCTTTTGCAATGTCAGACTCCTTTGTGGGGCCAGATGTGAGTGCTGGTGGTGTTCCCCAGGCTGATGGTCAGGGTGCAGCACTGGATTGTTGCTGGAGAGGTTTGCAGAATGTTTTTGAGATGCTGGATCTGGCTGTTATTTCATTAAACATTATTTAAATGTTATTTTAATTTTCATGGTGAGGTCACACCTTGAGTGCTGTGTCCAGTTCTGGTCCCTCAGTTAAGGAAGGATGTTGAGATTCTTGAGCAGGTCCAGGGGAGGGCAATGAGGCTGGTGAGGGGCTTGGAGCACAAGCCCTGTGAGGAATGACTGAGGGTGTTTAGCCTGGAGAAAATGAGACTCATGGGTGACCTCATCACTCTCTATAACTCCTGAAAGGTGTTGCAGTCAGGTGGGGTTGGTCTCTTTCCCCAGGCAACAACTGACAGAAGACACAGTCTTAAGCTGCATCAAGGGAAATATAGGTTGGATGTTAGGAAATAGTTTTTTATGGAAAGGGTGATCTGGAATGGGCTGCCCGGGGAGGTGGTGGAGTCACCATCCCTGATGTGTTTAAAAAAAGACTGGATGTGGCACTCAGTTGCCATGGTTTAGTTGAGGTGTTAGGGCTGGGTTGGACTTGATGATTTAAAGGTCTCTTCCAACCCAGTGATTTTTTGATTAAAGAAGTGAAAAATATAGGGGGTGAACAATTCTGGGTGTTAAATTTGCATTGCAAGTCTTTATTCAGTGCAGCTTACCCCTCCTTTGGTAGCATGTTTATCTGCAGTTCCTACTGCAACCCTTGACAGAATTTGTGCAGTTCCTGCAGTTCCAGAGCCCTGTGTGAGGTCTGCCAGCTCTCAGAGTAAGAGCAGTGTCTCTCCCCAGGCTACCAGTTCACCAAGTACGGCTGCCGCAGGAAGACGGACCACAAGATGGTTCATCGCAGCTACTGCGAGCTGATCCAGAAGCCCAAACCCATCCGCAGGGTGTGCAACCTCCAGGAGTGCTCCCAGCCCATGTAAGCATCCCTGCCCCCAGCACTGTCCCTGGGGGTGCCGGGGCACCACACCCAGCCAGCATTGTCACCTCCAGGCAGGTGGCCTCAGCTTCACCTTCGGGGCCATTACAGCAGCCTGGGACTGTGAGGATCTCACGCTCTGTTCTGCTCATGGAAATATTCTTTCTGTGATTGCTGGTTCCTGTGGCTTATGAAATAAGTTGAATTAGAAAATAAGTGCTGTCCTGATCCAGACTTTTGTGTTCGGGCCGTCTTGAGGTGATACAAAATAGACATAAATTCAATTTATACCAGCAGATTTTACACACTGTGAATTAACCATGTCAGAGCAAATGTACAGAGTGCTGCAGAAAACAACCAGTGTCAACGTCCAGTCTCTCAAATCCAAACCTTCATAAAGTTCACAGCATATTTTTGGACATTTAAACACAGGGAAAATATTTGACCTGTTAGATTTCTCTGGCTGCCCTTGTACAGCACAAAGTGCCTGTCATACCTTCATTTCTGCTCTACATAGTCAAGTGTTATAAATATTTTAATTCACATTTTATGGATGATTTTTTTGACTGGCAGCAGGTTATTCCTGCCACATGTAGGACCAATATATTCTTTGTGCTACTACTGCAACAAGAAAGGAATATGTTGATCCCAGCTTTTGTCTCTGGGGACCGAGTGTAGGTTCCAGGAATCACAGCAAATAAATAGAACATACCACACAATATTTCCTAACTTCCTTTTAAAAGAAAAAGATTTGAAAGAGAGAAAAGGCAAAAAACTGTGCCCCATAAACTCTGCATGGGTCAGGGTTGAACATTTATTTATGGGAAAACTGAAGTAATGACCTAACCATATCTCAGCCTCTCTGGAAAGGACTGTATCCTCCTTTCAGCTGCAAATATAATTGGGCCCTGGTACCACAAAGGCTCAATAGGATCCTAAATTGTACTTGGATCCCTGAAGTTTCAGTTAACTCTGTTTCCATAGAATGTCATCCAAGCATTTTGCTCTTGTACATAGGAGAGGCAATTATTAAGGAGTTTTACAAAGCTCTGGGACACCCCCTACACTAATATGCTATTTCTTCACTTCTGGGAAAAATTCATCTTTGTCTCAGAAGTCACCTCAGGATTCCTGGCTTCACAGCTCTTGCATTTCTTCACAGATGTATAATTTCTGTAGGTTACAAAGAGAAAGTTGGGAGAAATTGTTACTTTCTGATTAACTGGAATGTGTAGTGCAGTGTCTTGTACTATTTTTTGACCATTTCCAAACCCAGGATTTTATGAGTACTTTAGGACAATTCCTTCAAGCTCAGGGTGTTTCTCCAGACTGTGTATATTTTTTGGTTAAGTTTAACCCAAGATTCTTGTTTACATGGAACAATATTTCCATCTTGCAGATATCTGCACTCTGTAAATATTTGTAGACTGCTGTATGCCTTCACTTGATTATAACCAAGCTTTCAGTAGTCTAGGTAAACTTCCTTTGGTGCTGTCTGTCCCTGTTGCTCTTCTCTAAGTCCTTTACAATTTATAGCTGTAATTCATGAGTCAGTTTGGGTGATCAATGAGGATTTCAATTACACCACATTACAAACCGTAGATTTCATTTCTCAGTGGCCAAACTGATTTAGAAATTATGAACTCGAACTTTCTGGTTTTCAGTGGAGTGTTGCCTTCCCCCAAACCAAACATTTACGATGATGAGGACCCTGACCTGCCCAAGTTCAGCACTCAGAGCACTGGGTTTGCCAGTGCTTCAGCAGATTGAGGCTAACAGGGCCAGGGATGTGGTCCATGGAGTGCCCAGATGTGGGCAGGCAGGAGCTGCATTTCTAGCCCAGATGTTTTGGCTTCACTCATGTGGGAACCAGCTGGTTTGTGCTGCATTATGAGACAAGGCACATCTCATGCACCCAGACCTGGGAAGCTCAGCATCACCCTTGGGTGGCTGCTTTTGACATAAAAGTGGCCATATTTTTATGTGCAATCTTGGAAAGTGCAGCTTAAAATCCAAGCAAACACAGTGGAGTAATAATAATGCTTATCTTGGAGATAATGGGAAAGAGTAATATTGAAGATCTGGGTCTTATTAATGACACTTCAGGGGCAGTTAAATTACCCTCACCATAACTGCTTGTGTTTTTTTCATATCTTCTCATTTTCTCCATATTAGAACTAGTATTAATATCATGTTAAACCTGTGTTTAAGAGTTACAGATCAACAGTTTGAATTTCACTCTGCTCGCTCTCTTTTCACCAACCCAGATGGGTCACAGGGGAATGGGAGCCTTGCAGCAAATCCTGTGGGAAGACAGGGTATCAGGTGCGGTCTGTGCGCTGCATCCAGCCCCTGCACGACAACACAAATCGCTCTGTCCACACCAAGTACTGCAACAACGACCGCCCCGAGGGCAGGAGGCCCTGCAACAGGGAGCTGTGCCCAGCTCAGTGGAGAATAGGACCCTGGTCACAGGTCAGTCTCTTCCTGGGGGTCTCAAACAACTAATTTCTGTCTGGTGGAATGAGCATGACAAGTAATGCCCCCCCTGTGTCTGTGAGTAGATGGCTCTGTGAATAGATGGCTCGCATGTACAGGTGTTTGTTTGTTGCTCAGACCACAGCTCGTTCTTGGAGTATTTCACAATTACTGGTGTACCACAAGAAGCAGTGAGTGGCTCTCCCTCTTGCTTCATTGCTGTACTGCAGTGGTTCAAATAATGTACCATGTCAGCTGGAATCAAGGCAGTTTAACATTGAAAAGCTAGTTTCTGATTGGTTGTTTCCAGAGGGTGGCTGGGGTGTAACTGCTCCTGTCCTTTCAGTGCTCTGTCAGCTGTGGCAACGGCACCCAGGATCGCCCGGTCCTGTGCCGGACCAGGGACAATGTCATCGGCCTGTGCAAGGAGAATAAACCTGAGACCGTCAGGATTTGCAGACTACCTCCGTGTCCCAGTAAGGACTTCTCCTTGATAGCTTCTGTTACTTATTGAAAAAAAAAATTATTTAATTACTTCGTTGAATTGATACTTGTGTGCTATGCCTGACGGGTGGGGGCACTTCTCCATAGTCCCTGTTTCGAGTAGAATTCCAAATGTGGAGCTGCTGTGTGGCTGAAGGGCTCCTTGGGCACTCTCCTCCTGCTGGGGAACACTGCTTGGCCCAGGACAGCCTGAGAGCCTGGGGCAGAGCAGGCAGATGGCCTCAGCACAGTGCTGATGGCCAGATGTGGCCAGCAGCCAACAGCTGCCCTGGGAGAGGAGCAGTGCCTGAGTCCAGCCCTGCACCCTGAGACCTGTGGGGTTTGGCAAGGGGCTGCTGGGCTGTGCTAACCAAGGATGCCTCTTTGCTTTCCCCACCTCCACCAACAGTTCCAGGGTTCTTTTTCATTCCCTCAAACACAAGTTATCTGCAGGGGTTATCTAACTCAGTTTTTAGAAGCTGTAATTAATTTGTTCCTGCTTAATCCAGGGCAATAAGGCCTTTATCCTTGTTAGCTTTTCAGCTGCTTGCAAATGATATTTGTGAGATCATTTCACATATTCCTATTATTAAGTCATTCATATTCTTTTTTTTTCTGATGTATTTCTCAGGGTAGCTTTTGATTTCTAATTAATTAGAAGCAAGCTGTCAATTACAGTCTCCAATACAAAGATTTTAATGAGGCACTGTAACTAAACTAGATTGCATGTCTCTGGGGATGTGTGACACTGCCATGAGAAGTGCTGCTGGAGAACTGACCCTTGGGCTGTCTTCAGTGTTGGCTGTGAAGTGCTGGGCACGAGCTGTAGTAACCTCCCCAAACAGCACCTTTTGCCCCAAATCAGACAGCTTGGTTGTAATCCTTCCCTGGGCTCCTTCACAATTGGAGCCCATTCATTCTCTGAGCTTGTCCCCTTCTGATGGACAATTTAATGCTGCCTAACATATGTTTTGTTGCATCTTTTTTTTTTCCTCTATTCAAGGAAATGTTTCTGATCCTTCAAAGAAAACCTACATGATACAATGGCTGTCAAGACCTGATCCAGACTACCCCATCCAGAAAATATCTTCAAGTAAAAGACCCATTTATAACTCTGCCTTTGCCCTTAAATGCATGCCACATCGAATGTGGACTTTGCCTTTTGCTCTCTTCTTCTCTCTATGCGGAAAGTTCCCTTGACTTTGCCAAGTTTAAATCTTGGGCTGAATCTGTTTTTTCACACCAGGCACTCGGTGCTCGGTGTCTTTCTTCTCTGGAGCTTGCGTAGCCCTGGTGGTGGAGGTCTTGAAGTGTTGGATGTGTGAAGTTGGATCTCCACAGTATGTTGCAGTCCTCTGAAAGGGAGCTGGGGTCGGTTTGCTTGTTGCTTGGTGGTGGTGAAAAAAGGCTCTTACTGGTTCCTGATGTTCAGTTTGATAGCAAAACTGAGAACTTATTGTGAATGTGATCACATCACAATAATGACACCTTGTAGTGCTAAAGTTCTCCTTTATCTAAAAACCCGAAATCTCGTAACTCTCTGGTTTCAGTTCGCTGACAGGGTAGTCTGATGAGTGGAAGAATTTTTTCATTCCATTTTCCTTTGTGGTGCTGTTGCTTTCCTCACCCTTGCTGCTCATTTTTTATTCCTGACCCTCACCTTTACGTTTGTGACCCGTGGAGGGCTCACTGGGAAGCAGAAGCTGAGTCTGTCAGTACTTTCCCTGCTGCTCTGATGCCATTGCTCTGGCCATACTCTGATGGTCCTTTGGAGGGTTTTTCCTTGAGAAAAGCTGCGCTCATTTTTTCCATCGCACAATTTTTGCCAGTTTTGCGCATTTTCGCTTTAGAAACAAACCCAAAGCAGAGCAGGCATGGTCCATGGTGAAGGTGGCGTGGTGGTGTTTTCCTTAACCTGGCGGAGGCAATATGATGTTTTCATTGACTATGATGTCTCCAGCTGCTCAGCATGGAGCTGTTTATACTCATTACATCTCTGGTCTTTTTTCACCATGTGCATGTCTGACTTGACTGATACGGTTGTGTGTGTGTGTGTGTGTGTGTGTGTGTGTGTGTGTGTGCTCTTAGATGTGTCAACTGGCAAACATAACAGTGTGAACTACTACAGAATTACCTCAATTTTTATTGCTTTTTTTGCTTAGGAGATGAATTTTAGAAAAATGCCTTAATGTTGAAATGTAAATGGCATTAATTTACCAGATCCAGCTTTAAATATGAACAGTACACTGGTACCTTGAGTTGATCTTCATACGGAGTGTTTTTACTTGAACGATACCTATTGGAAGGCAGTAAATTAAACTGGAGGTTGATTTGCACAGTGCATATCCATATCTCCATCGAGACAGGATTGTGGCCTGACTTACTGAAATTTATCTGGCATTCGTGCTTCACCTTCCGTGTTTGTGGATTTGGAATTCACAAGTCATAAACTTCTTTGTGACAGTCAGTACCAATAGTAGAAATATAAAACTGCAGTCTTGGAGCAAATTACTACCTTATTGCTTTGATAATATTTTTTGGAAAAGTGGCATTTTTGAATCTTTGGGTCGTCAACAGTGTAGCACTTCAAACTTGTCATTATCATGTGATCACATATTTAAATTTTGCTGTTAATATTTCCTGAAACATGTTAACAATTTACATGACAAGGTGAAAAAGCAAAGACACGTATCTGGCACTGAATACTGTTATGTAAAATAATTGGTGTTTAACTGTATAAATATATTCATGACTGTTACCTTTAAATAGACAATGTTTAGTGATGTTTCAAGAGATGGGTGGCTATAGAGAATGGTGCAATAAGGTATCTGGGCATTGTGCACTATGTCTATATGCACTTTGGTTTATCAGGGATATTTTATTAGTGTTTTGTATGTATTTAACATAATATTAAAGATGTGCCAATTCAGTTTGCTTTTCAATATTTTTTTATGAGACTAATGTGTACCAAAGTGACTGTGAAACTGATTTATTTTTTTCTTACTGATGTTTTGAATATATACTTCCAGTCTGTCATGCATACTGCAAGTAAAAATAAATAAAAGTTCAGCAAATCTGGATATTTTGGTTTGGATAGAGGATCAAAATTTCATTCTCGCATTGAGAAGTTGCAGAGTTTATTTATATGACTTATCAGATGTCACTAAACTTATCACATAATGCAGTTTTATTTCCACGTATTGTTAAGCTTGACATTGCATGTTTTTATTAGGGAAAAAAGGCATTTTTCTAAAGGTGCTGTTACTGATTCTTACAAAGCCAAGAACAGACCTGCCTTGTTAAAATCACATTTAAATATTATATCTGTTGGCTTTTATTATAGAAGCCATTTGGGGGCATATGCATAAGGGTCATGCATCACAAGGCAAAATGTTTCAAGGGGACTCTTAGGGGGTTGTAAAAATATATATACATTGTATAGGCACATTTAGGCCTTTGTATGGAGCTGTGCATGCAGGTATGAACAGTTCCAGCTCTTAAAGGCTGGCTTGAAAATCTCTCCAAAACCAAGGTACTATCCTTATATTCCTAAGGAAGGAGTCATTCCTAATATCCAGCAGTATTTCAGTTTGATATTTGAAAAATATGAAAAATACCTGGCACATTCTAAAGCAGCAACTAGAATTTTAACAACAGCAGACAAAAGCAACAATCAGAGCATAGATACAACGTGCAGGAGGTGTTTTCACCTGCCTCAGACAGCACTAACATTTTAAAGCAGCAGCACCAGCTATTAGTTTATTTTAGACTGATATGTTTGCCAATGAAACACCCACGATGCCCTGTTTTGTTAACTGAGGATGAGTGAAGAGGTGGCACCTACGCTTTCCAAATCCCCTTTTATGGCTGAACCTGCTGTGCTTCTCTCCTTTGCTGTGAGGGTGCTGACACAGGCCAGTGCTCGTAGCAGGAGGCTGAAATGTGACTCCAGATCAGGCTGAGGGCACTGTCTCACATCGGGTGCACTCTAAATAAAAGCGAATAATTGGAGTTACTCACCCTTTACTGTAAGAGTAGGTGGAAATGTAGTAAGAGCAGGGGGAGAGTGACAAGTGATTTCATCTCTGTCTCAGCACTCTGGTCACAGAGAAATGTTTTATTAGTGATGACGCCAGATATTGGTCAGTCTGCTTTTCTCCTCAGCCCTCTCCTCTCCTACAAACCCTCTGACTCCTCTCTCAGCATGGGCTGCGTGTTGGGATTTTTCCTTCACTGCAGTGCCTGGCTCCATTACTTCATCCTGGAGGCACAGGAGCTGAGGGGTGTCTGTGTGGGACAGACAGGCAGCCTTCTCTCCAAGGAGCCTGCTAGACCCTCACCACCCATTTCCCACCAGTTCACACCGTCCTCTGCCTTCCCTGAGCAGAAATCACAAGGGCTTGGGGAATCTCTGAGTAGGCTTCTGTTCATGTTTCTCAGGCAGGAACACTTTGACCACTTCACCTTTAATGCCTCAGCCTACAATTTGCCACCTGCATTCCAAGCACGATCAGGGATCTGCCATAACATCTCTGTTATAATGCAGATTGTTGTAACAGCTTTTGACAGCTTAAAGCTTATTGATTATCATTCTTTCTCTTTTATTACAGTCATTGACACAAAAATCAGGATTTTACTTAGTCATTAATGGGCTGGCTTGGCTCCATTGCACTGGAGCTTGTTGTTCCAAATATATCAGCTCCCTTCTAGGAGGAGTAGCAAAGCCTCATGGCACCACTTTTCTCTCAAACAAGAGACATGCTGAGAAAACACTGCTATTTTCAGAGTAGGGGTACCTGGCAACAATATCACTTTGATTAGTGGAGATGGATTAATTCTGAGAATTACACATATCAAAATAGGACTTGACTTTCCTGAGACAGTCTGGATAAATATATGTTACCCCTGACTGTGATTAGTCACTGTTTGGTTGCAGAAAAGCATTAAAAGGAGCAAATGGGGAAAAAAATAGATTTCTTAATATAAAACTTCATGACTTTGTGGGAGTTCAGTGTAGTTTTAGTAACAGCACAGCACAATCAGTGTGTTTTGAAGTTTAAACCAAGACAGTAACACAATTCTTTGTGGCTTCATGGTCTGTAGGATAGAGCTTCCAGGATGTGAAGGCAAAAATTCGAGTGTGATGGTCCAGAGCTTGGATGGGGCTGGTACATACAGTTCAGATCAGCTTTTGCAACTCTTGGAGTTGACTTTCAGGTTAAATATAAGCCTGCTTCTGCTTGTAGAAGGCTCATTTGCCAGTTTCCCAACCCACTTTAAATATCAAACCCTCTGCCCACTGCCAAAGCTTCAGCTGTGTTTCTTTTCCTGATTAATGTGGAGATGCTCTTTATTTATCTGTTCCCTTTTTCTCTTTCAGAAGATCATTGTCAAGGAGACAAGTCAATGTTTTGTCGCATGGAAGTTCTCTCCCGTTACTGCTCCATTCCCGGGTACCATAAGCTGTGTTGCAAGTCCTGCAACATGTACAGCAACGTAACAGAGGATGGCAATGTAACCAGTGCCAATGTAAATAAGAATAATGCCATTGAGGAGGAGCTCCTGACAACCCTCAGCCCTCCCGTGGGAGTGTCCACCACACAGTCTGCCACCAGCCCTCCTCTGCTTTCCAAAACACGTGCACCCCCTTCCAATGCCACGGAGGAGCACCCAGAAATCAATGCAGTGGATGTTCCCTACAAAGTTGATGGGTTGGATAATGAAGTACCACAGCACAACATCATTACACGGAGGAGGCCTTATGAAAGGACAAGGAATCAACGAATTCAGGAGCTGATCGCTGAGAAAATGAAAAGAGAGACTCTTAGGAAAATAAACTAAAATGGAAATATGGCACGAACAACATTTTTCTCTTATAGAGATGTTACCAACTTCGTAGTATTGGCCATCGTAGAGACTAAGAATGGGGGAAAATCGAAGTGGTGCTATGGCAGAGATACCAAATTCTCAAGCCTACTATAAATGGGAATGACAGATTGTTTCATAAGTGCTAATCTGAACACTTTGATGGCTAGGTTAGGTGTACAGGGTACGGCAGAGTATTAGTGCAATATCCCTACAGTGTCCCACTGAATCCAAACAAACCGTGTTACTTAGGTCAGGTTAGCAATTTTCTCAGTTACAGGCTCTTTAAAGTCTTCTACACCTACATAAAACTGCTTGGGAATAGTAAAGGGAGTACACTTAGTATGGCAGAAAGCAGTCCCAAGAAAATAAATCCCTTTAACTCTGACAAGCAGGGGGTCAGCACTCCTGTGATGCTTCTGTGCCTAGCACAAAGCCTGGCACTAACACAGCCAGCTTCGGGAAGGCTCTTAGGGCATGCCAGGCTGGGTTTGGCTGACCTTGGCAGAGCTGCCTCTGTGGTCACAGCTCGGCATGTGCTCACGTAGCTTCCTGAACCAGGACTGTGTAAGAAAATACAGAGAAAACTCTGTAGCCGTATATTTATGTGTAAATTAAAAACTGACAAACAGTAGTTTACATATTTCCATAAACAATTTCAAAGGATTCTCCTAAACTTTTGGACACATGCAAGACATTTAGTAGGGTAGATCTGGCCAACTTGGACTGACAACATTCTAGTCTTTCTGTTTACAATTATCCGTATTTTTTATAATCTTCAAGTTCCTGTAATGCAACAGCCTCAGTGATCCTTATTGGTCGGTGCTTTTTTTATTGGTCTGATTTTTTTTCTACCCACATTCTGTTTAACTTAAAGATGACTGGATTCTTGTTGTCTTTTCTTTGGTGCTTTGTTAAGACAAACTTTTTTTTCCCCCACATAGGATGCAGTTATTTTTGAGGAATTAATTTTGTATTATCTTCCTTTCCTTAGGACAGCTTTTATGGTGCAGAAGTGAACAACTGTTTGCTGTGCCCTTACATGAACACACACACATACACATACATTGTGTATTCACAGCACCAGGTCTGCTAGAAAACTTTAATATGTGTAACCTGACAACCCTTTGAGTACTTTTTTCCCCCTCAGGGTCATCATGGTTTTCACAGGTCATTTTGAATTCCTGGTTGGAGAACAGAAGATGAACTCAGCTTGGCTCTAACACTGCCGAGACAGGGAGCATGGACTGGTTCCTGCTGTGGGTGGCATCTGAGCAGATTTTTTCCTGGCTTGGATTCTTCCATTTGTTTCTTCTTTGCTGGTAAATCTCCTGCAGAGTCCGGGGCTTCCCTGAAATCCTCTCTTTACCACTAGGTAGGTTTGGTGGCTCCAAGTTCATATTTTCCAGTCTGAGAGGAAGATCTCACCCTCCAGCCTGAGCTGGTTCTGGTTTGAAGCAGCACCAGCAATAAGCCCATATACAGAGTCACAAAATTATTGGGAATGTGCTTCATTCCCAGCAGTGTGTGAGCTCTTCCCTGGTCCAGCTGCTGGCAAAGAGCTTCACAAGTATTGCAAGGTGAAGAACGTGTGACTCTCTGTGACTTACCTTCTGCCCTTGACCACCACGACTGAATGAACTGCCCAGTCTCCTCTTCCAAACGAGCCATTCCTGCTGGAAAGGAGGCAAGAGCCTGCAGGAACCTCAGGCTTTACAGCACCTACACGTGGAACTGTTTTGGCCTGAACTGTGGCTAGAAGTTTCTGAAGCACAAGCATGGTCTAAGAAAAATTATTCATGGAGATACTAGCCCAAGGAGAGAAGGAATGTTTTCAGCTGGGGTGTGGCATCCAGTGCTCCTTCTTACACAGGATCAGGGTGATACACTTGGAGCAGCTCGGTGCAGGGATGAGAGATACCCTGAAGACAAGGATAACTGGGAAGCCAAACAGGCCTGCTAAGAGTCCAGAGCATCAGGAAACATCTCCTGGGCCAAGCAGACGTGGCTGCAGATGTGGAAGCAGCAGCAAGTACAAGCAAAAATCTGTTCTGGTTTGGAGAAGTAAAACTCAGGCTGTGCAGTTTGGCAGCACAGTGGGAACAGTTCCACCACAGATTTTCACTCCTGGGACATGGAGTGTTCTCCTGCAGTCGAAGGGTGCTTGTTCTTGGTGCCATGTCCCAGCCCAGCTCCACGACCTGCTGGCTGTCACACAGCCACGGTGTGCAGGCAAGCCCCAGGAACCTTGTGCCAAGGGATTTGTTGTTGCCTACATCTGGGACAAGTTCTAATAACAGTGTAGGGTTCAGGTCACATCTGTGCATAGCAGCAACGTAGTAATGAGCACTGAAGGGAAAAAAACCCCACCATTCTATTTATAAGCAAGGAAGATGTGTCTAAACCAAGATCATTCCAGCTGCTGTGCCATGGGAGACAAAAGCTGTAGCCAGCCAGGCTCCCAGCCTGTAGTCATAGCATTTCTTGCCTTCCACGTTTCCTTTACACAGATGTGGTTAGTATAAAACTCATCTTTTCCCCTTCAAGTTAGTATCTTTTTAGCTCTGTGGACAATAAAAAAACCACAACCCCCAGCTTTTTCATAGACTAGGAAGCTCATCCAAGCGTATGAAACATAGAAAAAACTCTTACAAAGCCAAAGATAGAAAGGGTTGGAGCTGGATTTGTGCAGATGGGGAGGTAAAGTTTGCTGCCTGGAGGGTACCAGTCTAACCCTCTGGGACTTTTTCAAGACCCATTTCTCCAATCCCCTGAGGTAACTCATCTAAGAGATTCTGCTCTGCCCTAGCTTCTGGAATAGGCTTAGTCAACCAGGCAGTGTGAAGAAATACCACAGCAGGCAGTGCTCACAGCTCAAAAAAGCATTTTTACGGATAAAGTGGAAAGTTCTGCTGCCTCAGGGAGCAGGAGCAGCCTCCTGGAAGGCTGGTCTGGTGCTATGTTAGGTCCAGTGTTCATTAGGAACCCAATGCAATGCCTGGTGGCATCTGCATTTTCTCAGTCTCACCTTTTGGGAGATTTGATTTAATGGTTTAAATTCTACTGAATATTTCTCTAGCTGGTTTTTTTTCTTGGGGGGAGGGGAACACTAAACTGCTTGAGGCAGCATCTTCAGTCTACGTTGCTCAAGACATCAAGAGGCTGATGGAACATCTCTTTAAGGAGCAGGAGCCACCAGCTGCCTTCTCTTCACACTCTTCCTGCATGAGAAGGGGGAAGTTAATTCTCTTCAGACCAGAAAAGATGCCTTCTTTTCAAGCTGTCATGTGTTCTTCAGAAGGTGGTTTTTTTCAGCAGTTCCCCAAGAACATGTACACCACTTCTATTGGAAAACACAACACCGTGCTCTATTGATAAAGAAAAAGCAGCCCCAGACAAAAGCTGGAGCTCTCCTGAGCTGATCTAATTTCTGTGTCATGCAGTGGAAAATTTGGTAATTTTTTTGTTTGGTTGAACTTTGACAACTGTTTCATCTTCTCTACAATGCTGTAATTGGGCAAGAGCATCATCACAGTGGATCTTCTGTAACCAGTTTGCTGCTGCCCAGGTGCTGCATTTTCAGACACAACAAGCAGAAAGCAATATTTTAATGTAACCTAATCCCCAGAACCTAAAGCAGGTTTATAAATAAATATATTCCTGCAGGAACCATCTCAGAGATCTGAGAGATTAAGTAATGTACTCCCACGAAGCAATGTATTTATGATCTAACCATGCAGGTACAGTTTTCTCAATTGTCATTTTTCTGGCTGTCTAAACTTAAAATCCAAGTGACAGCCTGAAAAAAAAAAATCCCAAACAAACTCTGATTTCTTTGGCTTCAGTCATCTGCCATTTTTTTCACCATAACTTCTTTTAAAATTTCTGTTATCTATTATGAACGCATCACTTTTTATATTCATATATCCATTCAGTATTTAGAGTCTCACAACACCTCCATAGAATGCTTTCAGATATTTTGAGAATTCTAGAAACGGTGCTTTACCAGTACTCAAAGGGGTTTTAGTTTTATTTTATTACATAATGCATTTAATATCTTATTTACTCACCTACAATGCACAGTATTAGCTATATTCATCTGAATATCTATATGCAACTTCCATTCACTTACATATGCCTTAACAGAAATTGCAATAAATAACCATTTCTTGTATATTAAAAATGTATATACAAATTAGAATCTTTAATTTTATAATTTATTAAATTTAAATGTCTGTGCTCTTTTGCAAAAAAAAAAAAAAAAGTGTTTGGCTTTTCCCTGTGCTTTTTTCATTGAGTTGATGTTACACAGAGATTCAAGAAAAGGAAGAGCCAGCATCTTCAGACTCAAAACCAATTCAATTTCTACAACTTAATGAAGTGGGATTGGGATACACTTGCTGCCAAAGTCCTACATCCTTGTTACAACATCCATTATCCAAGGCTAAATATCATGAAGTCACTGGACCAAAACCTCAGTTGACAACTGCATGGAAATTAATCAAACTCACTTAAACCTGCTTGAGGCCCAGATCCATCCTGGTCCATGTATCATCTCTTTAAAAGTCTCAGTTATTTGGGCTTCTATTCAGGACTGATGAGTGAATTCTGCTTTGCATATCCTATTGATAAAGTAATTGCTCCTTTCCATGAAATTCTTTTGCCCACATTCTCCTGCCATATCCTGCACAAATGTAGCTCAGTTCCCTTTAAAGCATAATTGAATCTTTCTCATCTGATTGAAGTTTGTTGCTTGAGGATTTGAAATATCCCTGCTTACTGTGATTATTCAGTGAGCACCATGCAGTGCATTCTAGTCCAGCATTCTTTAATCAGGTAATGAGCCACCTCAACACTGTTCATCTGGAAAAGTTATTTACACACATAAATGTCCCAATAAAACAGTGGACAAGCCCAAACCTGGGCTTCATTTACGGTGATAATTCATGCAGCATTTACAGCTGTGACAAAGGTTATATTTAATTGCCTTTTGCTTTCATAGATTTTGAGATTTTTAGAGTGGCTGTGGCAAAGGGTCTCACATCCACACCCCAGACATGAGGGACACCCAGGGTGAGCTCAGCATGTCCAACACCTCTCCCTCCCCCTGGTCTTGCTCTCTCTCTCTCACTCAAATGCCAAAAGATGACACCCACAGGAGGCCTTCTCCTCCTCTCCTTGCCTACATCAGATTTTATCCCTTTTCACCATCATCTGGCACTGAGGAATTTTTTTTTTTTTAGAGGCAGCTCAAGGAACTGCAATTCCAGGCCAGGAAAGCAGTTTTCAGGTTATTCTTAATTACACCAGGCAGAAGGCAGCTCCAACAAAGTGCTGTGCAAATTCAACTCCCCTTTCCCACAGCGAGGGGGGCACAGGATGATTTCCAGGGCGTTCCCACAGGGTGTTCTGGCTCAACACTTGGCTTTGCTCACAGGGGGCAAAAAAGGCTCCTGAGCCTTCCTGGGAGATAAATGCCTGGAAACTCCCCTAGGGCTGTGTGCGTGCATGTGAATATATGTGTGTGTGTGCATTGCTCACCTTTGCTCTCCCCCTGCCCCCTCCCCACCCCCTTTCCCAGTCCCTCCTCCTTTACCACCTTCCCAAAGCTGAGCAGGGCCCGGAGCCACAGAACCACATCAAGCACTTCGAAAATCTCATTACGGGAGGGAACAGAGCAGGATGACACACGTGGGAGAAGCCTTATCCTGGTTAACCTGCTGGGTTTAATGCTCCATCAGCAGGGTGCTGCCACCAGCATCCCCCGGGATGGAGCTGGACCGCGCAGCCCCGGGGCCCCCGGCAGGCCGGGGTCGCTTCCCCTCGGTGCAGCCGCCACTAGATGGTGGCACGGCACAAGAAGTGGGGCTGTGAGACAGCCGGGGACTGTGACCCCACCGGGAAAATCCCTTGGTTTGGGGGGGAGGCGCTCAGGAAGGGCCGGATGGAATCAAACCCCCTCGGCTCGGTCCCCATCCCCGTGTGGATGGAGCCGAAGATGCTGCTGCGCTCTGTCCTGCTGAGCTGCTGCTCTGCTGTGCTGCTGAGCTGCCGTGCTGCTGTGCTGCTGCATTGCTGCTCTCTGTCCTGCTGTGCTGCTGAGCTGCTGCTCTGCTGTGCTGCTGAGCTGCCGTGCTGCTGTCCGTGGCTGGGGGATGGAGGGGGGATCCTGCAGGAGAGAAACACAGACAGCACCTGCAGTGGAGAAATAGAGCCATGATCAATCCCGCCATGCAAAACACAGAAAATAAGAAGAAGTTGTTTTCTGGGGTTGTTGTTTCTTAGGGCGTCTAAACACTTCCCAGCTCCTCCAGAGGAAACTTTAGAGGCCAGTAACATAGCAAGAGGTTTCACTGATGATTGTAATTAATTTTAAAAAATTTTTTTAAAGAAACACAACAGCTATGGAAAGACAAATCTGTTTTAGGTGACCCGGGCTGCTGGCAGGACAGGGGGTTTCATGTGACCCCAGGCAGGAGAAGGTTTTCGAGTGATGGCAGTGCTGCCCTCACTGAGGCCTGCAGCAATTCACAATGCTCAGCTCTCCAGCCTCTTTGTGTGGTGCCTCCAAGAGGAACCAATCCACACCAGAGTTCAGACAATTTGGGACATGTTTAATCTAAAATAATGATGAAAAATTTAACCATGCAAAGATATAGTTTAATTATAGGCAGATCAGTAACAACAGAAATAAAAATGTTGATATTATTTTAAATAAATAGTCTGGGATGGATTCCCAGGGGAAGTTGCCAGCGAGTTGTCATCATGGTTTGGACTTCTGAGACTTTGAAGTATTTTAAGAGAAGTCTGCACTGGCACAGAACTCTCTGCTGGCCATGAGCAACCACTGCCAATGAAGCCATGACCATGTCATGGCCTGGAAACTCCCAGCAAAGGCTCCCAAGAGTAATTTTCCAGCTTAATTAAACTGCTAATGAATAGTTAAAGTACCTAAATCCCCTGGAGCCTTGCAAAGGCTCTGCACAGGACTCCACCCATGTTCCCATCTGGATGGAGAGCTCAGGTCCTGCAAACAAGCCTTGTGCCCTGTGATGATGTGCTGCAGCCACCCAGCCCTCACACAGCAGCTGGTTCCTCACCTGGAAAAGGCAATAAATAGCCAGGACCTCCCAGAAAATCCGTGTGCATCAGTGACAGCGTTGGCACACGTAGCCACGGCCAGCTGCTGTGTGAGCTGCAGTCACATCAACAGCTGTGGGTGCAACAATTCCAACCCAACTCTGCCTAGTTAATACAAAACCAGCTCATTCATATTTCATGGCAATATCTTCACTGGTACCATAGTGACTGCTTGATGTAATGCACAGGAGGTTGATGGGCTGGGGGATGTAATCAGAGAACACAGATTTGGATTCTGGCACAAATCAGGTCAAAACATTTTCCTTTCCTAAACTTTTTGTGACAAACATGGAAACACAGCATCACAGAATGGCTTGGAATGGAAGGGACCTTAGAGATCATCTGGTTCCACTCCCCTGCCATGGCCAGGGACACTTTCCACTAAACCAAGTTGCTCCAAGCCCCATCCAACCTGGCCTTGAACATTTCCAGGAACCCACAACCTCTCTGGGCAGCCTGTGCTTCAGCATGCTCACAACAAAGTATTTCTTTGTAATCTAAACATCTCCTCTTAATTTAAAACTGTTCCCCTGGTCCCATTCAATTCCTGCCCTGTAAAAAGTCACTCTCCCACATGCAAGAGAGGAACAGCCCTTCCAGGTTGTTGATGCACCTTCAAGGAGGATCTGCACTGAGGTCTGGAGATGCTCAGTGCTGTGTTAACCCTATCCCCCAGCCCTGGCAAGAGCCAACAAGCTTCAAAAATGCCCAGAGAAGAATCACCTGTTACACTTACCTAAACTGCGTGGATTTCCCAAAAGCTGGAAGCATTCCAAAAAAACTAAAACCAACAAACATAAAACTAAACCAAAAAATAACTGTCAGCATTTATATCTCAGACACTCCACCAAGCCCTGCAGAACTTACAACTGGTGTTTCCTCTGCAGCTCAGGTACTGCTGCTGTTGCTGTTTTCTTTTGTCATTAATCCCATTTGGTGACAGTTTTCATGCACCCATGAATGCTGATTCATTGCACCCTTACAGAGTATAAATACAGGAAACTGGGATGATTTATCCAGAACCATCCTCACAAATGCTTGGGAGGAACCTGTGGCGTTCTTGGAGCAAGCATTCAAAGTTGCAGCTTGCTTCTTTTAAACTAAGAATTTTTTTTTGTTTGGGGGTGGGGGTGGGAATGCAGCTGATGAAAGAAGAAAGCAAATGGTGGTGGTTGAGGTAAAAAAAAAAAAATTATGTTATATTATATTTGTCCTTCCCATCTGGCATGTTGTATTCACTCCATCATACCTTTAAGAAGGAGGTAACTCCAGCAGGGAGGAGAGACTTAACAGGCCAGAAAACGATCTTGAAGACTCTTTTTAAAGAGAATTCCATCGGCACATGTGGAATTTGTTTTCAGCTCAGTGATCTTCCTCACAACATGTTTTTCCCAAGCTCCATACTGCAGCTGCTTAGCATAGTTGGTGTCTGAGGGTTTTTCCCTTTTGATGGTAATCATGTTTCCTGCAAGCAAGAAGGAAAAATTGAAGCCCTGAGTTACTACAGCATGATCCCTGATGATCATTGCTGTTAGTGAATTTAATGCATGAAAGGTTGTGGGTCATTTCAGATAAATTCAGCTGTTTGGCACCAGAAGTCCAGACAAACAGCTTAAGCTTACATACCTGTTATATTGAAAAAATAAGCAATGGCTATTTCCAGAAAAAAAAAAAAAATCTGCTTGGAACCATATCCCAAAGGGATGCACAAATCTGTTGAGCTGCTTATTTCTTTTTAGTGGAGACAAAGAAAAAACCTGAATGATGAGTGTGGGCTTGGGTGACTAAATCAGCTGCTACAGCCAATTCCAACCTGAATGCTGGTAACACAGAATATTTGCAATAAAACTAAAGCAGTGATTTTTTAATCTAGGATTTCTACTTTTCTCTTCATCCCTCCAGCAGGTCAGGACAGGCACTGTGGGGAGCAGCAAGGCTCAGAAATGCAGTCACACTGCCTGGCCTGGGCACACAGGGATGTCGTGTGGGATGGCTATTCCCCGGGAAAGAGCAGCAGCTGTTGGGGCTGCCTCTGAGGATGGTGCTGGGAAATAAATACAGAAGGAAGAATCTGCTACAACATAACAATTCATCTCCCCACGCAATGTGATGCTGCAAGAGAGGCTATGAGAGGGACACCGGGGTTACTCCAGAATTGCAATCAGTTTGCAGCATGTTAATAAGCCAGGAAACAAAGGCAAATGTTGGATGCTGCCATCCTCCCGGCAAAGCAATTTGCTGTAATGCACTTGTGTGGTCTCAGAGAAACACAAATGGGGATGATCCTGGGAGCAGTGGGAGAGGGGGCTTGGTGGAACACAGCCCTGGGAGGTGCCATGGCAGGGCTGGCTGCTGCTGTGCCTCCACAGCAACATGGATATGCAGCTCAATCCAGGGATGTAGAGCTCAGCCCGGGGGTGTGCAGCTCAGCTCAGTGCTGTAGAGCTCAGCCCAGGGATGTAGAGCTCAGCCCAAGGAGGTACAGCTCAGCCCAGGGAGATAAAACTCAGCCCAGGGATGTACAGCTTGGCCCAGGATGTAGGGCTTTAATCTAATCCAGGGCTGCAGAGCTCAGCCTAGGGATGTGTGGCTCAGCCCAGGGATGTGTGGCTCAGCCCAGGGATGCACAGCTTGGCCTAGGGATGCTTGGCTCAGAGCAGAATGGAAGCAGGGACAGAATAGAGCAGCGAGCAGCACTAAAGGAGCTGCAAACACCCCACTGCCTCTTGGGAAAACCGGCACAAATATGATCACAAAATAAGGCAGAGAAGGAAGAAAAACAGCCCCAAACCCTAAGGATTCCTCTTCCAGCAATAAAGTATGAAGGAACTATGGCTCCTCTTCTCCCAGCCCAGCTTGGAGCACAGGCAGCCCTTCCCCTCCCGCATCACGGCCGCGGCCCCGCGGTCCCTTCCACACGGGGAATCGCGGCCAGGCACGGGGCCGCAGGGATGCGGGATGGCGGTCCCCTCCACACGGGGAATCGCGGCCAGGCACGGGGCCGCAGGGATGCGGGATGGCGGTCCCCTCCACACGGAGCCGCAGGGATGCGGGATGGCGGTCCCCTCCACACGGAGCGGCAGGGATGCGGGATGCCCGGTCCCGGCCGGTGCCCGCGGCTGCCCCGGTGCCTCGGCGCCCGCCGGCTGCGGCTCGGGCAGGGCAGGCAGCCAGCGGGATATATTTAGCAACAGCAACAAAACAGGCAGCGGGATCAGCTGACTGAGGCAGGGAGCTGGCGCATGGGTTAGTGTCAGCCAGCATCTCCCGTGCTGGAAACGCGAGCAGGGAGCGGGGCAGAGCCGTGCAGCCGCGGGAGACGACAGCGCCCGAGCCCGCAGGTAAGGGGAGGGGGTCTGGCCACCGGCTGTGGCGGGGGTCGCTAGGGATATCCGCGGTGCTGGCAGCCGGGGATGCTCACGGCACGGTGGAAGGGAAGCTGCAGGCAGCGGGTCCAGCTCCGCGGGGGCCGCGGGTGGCGGGGAGGTGACCTCGGCCGTGCCAGCGCGGTGCCCAGGGCGAAGGCGATCGCATCGGGCGGGACCTGATCCATGCCATCATCGGGAGAGTGTTTTACCTGCAAATAGGTAATTTAAATTTCCTTCCGGAGGAAGGGCGTGTTGGCAGGACTCAGTTACCGATTAGCGCTGTCGGGATTTAACGCGACATGCCCGCGCCCCTCGCCAGGAGCATCCTCCGCTCTCACCGCCGGGCCCAGGCTCTGACGCTGCCCAGCTCAGGCAAGGCTGGGAGGGAAGGGATGAAGAAGCCTTTTCTTCAAGGCTTGAAGACATGAGAGAAACGGAGCAGGCAGGAAAAAGGATAATAAAAGGGCTCTAAGGTTTAAAACAAGCATCTCCTCCTCTCAGGTCAGCAAATCCCAGCTTGGCTGGCTTTACCAGCAGCACATGAGGAAAAGCAGGGATGGGCAGGGAGGGATGGGCACCCGGCGAGCCCTACCCTGGGCTCGGCACGAGCTGCTCATTTGTGCTCCGTGTGTGATCTGCAGCTTTGCAGGGAGGTTCAACAAAGCCAGATTTATTTCCAGCAGTGACAAGCAAGGCATTAAAATAGCCAGCAAAGCACTTTTGCGTTTAATCACACAACAAAGCTATATTGTGTCTGCAGATTAGTCACATACAAATTTCATTGGAGGAAGCAGAAAAAAAAAATCCAGGCTATATGGTCATTTCTGCCAGAAGGGGAGATAAGCAAAGCACAGGGGGAGTGTTTGGAGAAAAAAAAAAAATCAGTAAGTTAGAAAACACTACAGCACAAAATATACTGAAAAATTTGTAATTCAATATATTTAACTGAGTAGTGGGAGCAGTTTGATGGAAATCCATCCTAAAATGAGTTGAGGGTGACTATTTGAATATAAAGGACATTAACTAAATCTCTTTGACTCTGTGTAAGCACTCAGGGGAGGACCTACCTCTCTGTAACTACATTTATGAACTATGGATAAAAGCGACCCTGTACATTCTCACCTACAGCTTCTAGAAGAGACCACTGTAATGTTGCTTTATGTAGGTGGTGCTTCCCACAGGGCAGCTCCTCTCCTGCTGGGTTCAGCTCCTGCTGGGACTAAGGGTGAAGTCAGAGCCCTGTCACAGTGATCAGACCTGGAGCATTAAATAAGGACAGCAGTTTGTGCCTTGCTGCTCCACAAGGGCAGTGGGACAAGTTCATGTCCCTGCCCCACACCTCTCCAGCTGTGCTCCCTTGCATTGCTTAAGGAGGGAGGGAGCACCATTGCTGATCTCCTTAATGAACCTTCTATTTACTGCCCCATTTAATGACTTGGCTTCTTTGGCACATTTACGAAGCTGTTTATAAAGCCATGGGTATAAAATACTGCCAGCAAACTTTTCAAAAGCGGTTTTTGTTAACAGCAGTGTTTACCTCAAGAAGACATCAGGTGGCTCAGGTAGAAACAAGCCCAGGGTTTCTTTACCAGAGCAGGTTTTCACATGCTGATCAGGTCTGCTCTGTTCTTTGCAGCCATGGCACCCCGGATCAGACTGAGCCTTTCAAAGCCTCTCCCAACCATACGGGAAACGCACGAGGAAGCGATGGAGGATCCCAGCAGCAACCCCAAGTGTGCTGGCAGTGCTGCAGCCAGCCCAGACTCCTACTCCAGTGATGACTACATCCAATCCATCTGCCACCTCGCCAGACCCACCTTCCCAGCCCTTCTGGAAAGCAGACGTAAGGGTAAGGACAGAAAGACCCTGAAGACCCTCGAGGATGTGTCAGGTTCTCCACCGCTTGTGGGGACACAGCAGGAAAGGTCAAAATGTAAATTGACCAATTTCATCTCTAGTGTGGTGCCACTGGGAAAAGTCCCACCTGCAGAAACCAACTTTTGGTCCAGAGAGGACCCCCTGGAACAAATTTACACCAATACAGGAAATCTTTGCTCCTCCAATGCTTCTTCCTATGGTGAAAGTGCCAGCACTGGTTACTCACAATGCAACTCTTCTGCCCCAGATGGTGACCTTCATCCCACAAACCAGGAAATAAAAAACACAGGGAAAACCAGTTTTCCACGAGTGTTCAGTTTTCCAAGGCTTCCCTCCCCAAGACCAGTTCAGAAAGAAGCAGTATGCCCAGAGCTGAGGTATCTCAGAAGGGATGAGGGAACAGTTTTAGGGAATAACCACGGTCAGAAGGAAAACGGCCCCATGTTCATTAACACTGAAGAGCAATTGGCACCCTCAGCCAGAGGGAAGGTGGCAGGAAACCCAGCCCTGCCCTGCTCTGTAGGAAGGCAGAATTTGTTCAATACTGCAGGCATTGATGAAAAAGAAGGAAGAAAAACTTCTCACTGTGACAAAAATGTCATGGGTGATGTTCCCACTAGGCAGAGATACTTCGAGTCTTTCCAGGTACCTAAAAAAGCCACCATCCATAACTGGATTTCAGAGCACAGATGCATCTGGAAAGAAGCAAAGATAAAAGCTTGTTTGCTCCCAGCCATTGCTGAAGTGTGAAGAAGTAGCTGCTTAGAATAATTTTATTCACAAGATATAACCACCCTGTGCTCTAGCAGCTCTCCCTGGAGTCCTCACACAGAAAACATGGCTTGAACATGCATGCGAGTCAGGCAGACTCTTGTGATCCATCATATCCCTCATCCGTGGGCAAAGGGACAATTCAGGGTCTCATCTGCTAAGGAAACAGCAATCAGTTTTCATTTTGGAAAGGCAACAGTTCATAAAGCATCTCCTCCCACATACTGCCTAGAACTGCCCTGAGCATGAAGAAAAGCTGGAGAGAGCTGAAGAGAACACAAATCCCATCTGTGCTGGAGAAGAAGTGGGAACATTGAAATACCAGTGCTTCCCAGCCAGTGCCAAGCAGGCAGATGTTGCTGACACTTGAGTTCAGTTATTCAAAAAAGAACCCTTTGCCCAAGACTCGGACAGTAGGAAATGCACTCTCTCTGACACACACACATTTGCTGGGAGACCCAACACAGATCCCTGCCTCAGCACCAGGATCCCACTGGAGAGGTCACCCATTAGAGCAGTAGCATAAAGAATTATTTCTTAAAAATCATAAGAAGTCTTTTATGAGGATTTGCTGGAGGGCAAGGTGGAGAATATTACAACTCCTTGGGTGGGGATTTTCCTGGTGCTTACCCTGTCACAACTCTGTTCCTTTTTCTCCTGGACTTAGCCCTGGCAGGAGGAGAGCTGGGAGCCCTGGTGGGCATTGCTGTGCTGGGGCTGTGGCTGTTGTGGAGCCAGCTGTAAACAGGCATCAAGCTGGACTCTGCACTGTCCCAGCCAGGCTGCACACCACGGGCACCCACGGGATTTGCTGCTCAGGTGTGGGGGCCCATGAGCCCACACAGAGCTCTGCAGGCTCAGAAGAGCAGCCTTGGCTGAGGGGCAGCCTAGGAGTGCTGGGCTGGTGCTGATAGAACCTGAATGTGAAATAGTAACCTGTGTTTCCCTTCATACCTGTGCTTCTGTGTTCTCACCTAGCTGACCATGCTGATGATGTTGACTGAGCTTTGCTTCGTGCTGCCAGACTGAATCATGGAAAAAAATCAAATGTGCATGTCCCAACCACCCAGCACACAGCATATACAAACAATTCATGCTGATGGTATTGCTACATGGGATGTCTCTAGGATGAGAAGCATTCCCACAAGGCTGGGAACTCCTGGCATGGGGTAGCGGGCACATGCCCAGTCACTGCCACACAGAGACTTCTCCATCAGAGGAGCTGCCATTGGCACTTTCTCCTGCAGTCAGAGCAACCTCACCCACCTGTGTCTGGTGCCACACTCTCCACAGCCAGTCAGGAGATGTAGCTGAGAAAACTGCAAAGCAATACCAGTCTAATTATTACTACTACTAGGAATAAATGTTTTGGCACAGCAGAGAGCAGAGGGACCAGGCTGTTTGCTCAACAGCAGCTAAGATGAAAAACAGCATTGGAAAGCTGCAATTATAAAAATGCTCACAAGTGATTTCCAAACCACCCTCAAGCAGATTAAATGAAAAAGCAATTTCTACTCAGCACCAACATGAGTGTAAATATGCTCAAGGATCAAAAGGTGAGAGTGTTTGAGCTTCTCAGCGTCACATCTCTTACCTCAAATATTTTTTTCTCCTGTTGAAACTCATTAGTGCTATGGAGCTGAGCTGCTTCTCAGCTCTGTTTTTGAACTAACCACACTGCAAGAACGGAAGTGAAGGTGGTTCCAGCATTCATTAAAGCTGCTGGAGAAAGCTGAACCCGGGAGGTCCCAGCCTGCTCTGCCTCCTCCACACCTGCCCCTCCCTTCTCAGGTAGATGCTGGGGTTTAAGCAATGCTTGTCCTCACTGCTCTGCTGTCACTTAAATTTCTCTCCATGTGAATATTTATGACTCTAATCCCTAACAAGTCTTGTGCCAACTGCATGTATCACTGCTTTTGACAGAGGAAACAAATAAAATCCTTCCATCCAGTTGTTGTTTCCATCCTGCATTCCACAGGGCATTATTTTTAGTGCTGGGCTGATCCACAGCACGTGGGCTGTGACTTGCCATGCAAGCACCTTCTCACTCTCCCAGGTCACCAAAGGCCTTCACACCTCACCCCTTCTGCAGCTGCTGCCCAGGGCTGGGACTCCTCAGCTGTCACAGTCCTGCAAGTCTCTACACCCTGAAACCCATCACTTTTTCTGTCCAGAGCAAAAAGGCACAGCAGCAGGTGAGAGCTGCAGCTGGGGAAAGCCTCCAACTCTCCAATGTAGGACTGGGAGCAGGGCTGGGGTGGTGGCAGGGCTGGGCTCAGAGCTGGGACCATTTAAAAACACAGTGTTAGTTCCAGGTGCAGGCAAGTTTGGAGCAGTGAAGCTTTGCAGTGAACTGGCTCTTTCTGGAGAATACTTTTTCTTAAGTGAAAACTGAGATTCTGCTCAAGCAAATGGGTTTTTCAAGAGGAGCCAAAGCTGCTGGGATGGAGCAAAGATAGGGGCAAAGAGACGTGGGCAATTAGGGTAACAGAAGTGGCAAGGCAGGGAAGGGAGGAGGGAAATGTGGGGCTGGTGGTGCCAGGGAGGGAGCAGGGCAGCTCCCAGCAGGAGTGACAGGGCCAGGAGCCCCAGGGTGAGCAATTCCAGCTGCTGAGGAGAAGCTGTGACAGGTAAGAAAAGAAAAGCTGGTTTAACACAGGACAGAGGCAGCAGATAGGGAGGTTTGTCTCCATTCAAGTTCACTTAAACCCTGTTTTGAAAAGCACAGTCCTCACCTTCTTCACCATCAGCTGTTCTGGAAATGACCATGCTGGTCCTTGTGAAATCACTGCATGCTTAAATAGGCACCAATTCCCTGGATAAGGCAGTTCTGCAGCTGTACATCACCAACCTGCTGCAGATGTACTTTGGGCTGGTTCAGGGAGGGGATGGGGATTGGGGCAGCCTTGTCACTCCCCTGTCACAGCCTCTCTGCCTCTCTGCCAGCTGCTGAGGGAGCCTGCAGTCCTACCAAAGGAAAAAAAATTGGATGTTGTTGGGTGGAATAACGTGGCCTGTAACTACAGGCCACAGAGCACTTTTCTCCCTGTTCACCCCACGGATGCACACCTGGGCCATCAGAAAATGCTCCCCCTCTTTCCCTCTCTGCAGAACAGCCCCTGAGGAATCGCTGGTCAGGATAAGCCTGCAGAAGTTGCTGCCTGTTCAGAAGTGCTTCCAGACAAGAAAGAAAACCTTATCTAGGAATTTAGGTCACAGAGAGAGACAAAAGCCATGCTGCTTCCATGGCCAATCTCACGGCAGGCTCTGCATTTGAAGTCACTGGCAGAAAAATCTCATTTATTGAGATCATCGGAACTGCCAAAGGGATTTGGATTAATTTGAATGGGGAATTGGTATCCAAATCCCACCAGCAGCTTTCAGTCTCAGACTTCACATCCAGTTCACAAGCAAACTGTGAGCATTCATGGCAATTTTGCTTGCATGATCATGCAGCCTCCTCCTGCTACAAAGCGCAAATGCATTTGGACACAGAAAGTCATGACCAGAATTTACAAACGGTCCCACTCTTTCCTTTCTTGTCAATCCATGACATCTTTAAATGACAAAGGTACCCATCAGCTGAAACCAAAGGCCAGGAAGGAACAGCTCAGTGGTCAGAGCTGTGCAGTGCAGGAGCTGCTCAGAAACTCCTGCAGCACAGAGAGCCTCTCCCAGCCAGGAGGGGCCTTTCTGTGCCCACACAGCCAGCAAGAGAGATGGTGATAAACAAAGGAAAACATGAGCCTGTGCAGAGTGATTACAGGCAGGGATAGACCACGGATGGGGCTCTCTCAGCCAGGGGCTGCAATGTGGGAGACAAGAGATTGAAGGGCTGCACACAAACAGGGAGATGCTGCAGGGCTATGAGCAAGGTGGCAAAATCAGTTTCTAAAAAGGTCTTTAACTCTGAAGTTAGGACTAAAGCAGCTATTTTTGATTTCAGAAAAAAAAAATCCAGCTCTTAAAGCTCCAAGGAAAACTTAAAACTTCCACCTTTAAAGGAGATCAGACCTGAGTCCGAGGCAAAACCCAAGGATGCCTCAGCTGAAAGCAGGGGCTTTGTGGGTGGTGCTTCAGGCATTCCCCCTGCCCTGAAGTGCCTGCATTTGGGCCTAATTGCTCATTAAGGGCATATTTTAATTAACTTTGAGCCTTCCTAAGTGGAGACTACTTCATTTATCATGGTGCAGAATGAAGTTAAACTGCATTTAGTGACTAAGCAGGATTCCCTTAGCTTTGAATGAAACCTTGACTGAACCACCAGCTCTGTGATTAATGGCAAAGTGTTTTGTATTTTCCATTTGCAGCTGTAGACGTGGGCAGAAGAGAGCTCGGAAGTGATGGCTGAAAGCTTTACTGCTTGAGTTTGAAGAGCCAGAAGGTTCAGGCACAGCTCTCTGCCTTGCTCACCAGGGCCCACGTGTGTTTTTGTGGCTGGCATCACTTATATGGGCCACAGTTGACAGCAGGGATGACCCCTGAAGTGCCACACCATGGGCTTGTGGCCTTTCCCCATGCTCAGGGATTCTCAAGTACAATCAGATTTGTTTGACACAGCTAGAGCTGATGCAAAATACATGTTGTGCAAATAGAGAGATATTGTTCCTGGTAATTGCAGCCTTCCTGGAATTAATGGTCCTGGAGGCAATGCTTCCTAGGGCTGTTGCAAAGAGCTGTAGAAAGTCTGGGCATTTTTAGAATACCAGCTTGTTGCTACATAAAGTTTGACCAAATGCCATTTAAATCAAAGGGAGCCTTTAAGTGCTTTGGAATGGGCTTGTAATGGGGATAATGGGGTGCTGCATTCAAAGCAGAGATTTCTAATAGCAGCTGATGAGGAAAATCAAATTATTACTTTTTTTATTTGCGTGTATTAGCATTGTATCAACTGTTTCTTGTCTTTGCTTTCAAATTAACCTAGCTGAAAGCCCATCAGCCTGCTGTGAGCTTGACAAAAACTGTGTAAAGCACAAGGCTTTATCTGCCTGTGCCTCACACACCTGCAGGGGCTTTGTCCCTCAGGACCAGCAGATCCCTGCTCTGCAGAGCGGGTGGTCACGCACGGTGGGAGCAGGAGGAGCCTGCAGGGACACTGCCACATCTCATCTGGCAGCACAATGTGACATTTGCAAATCAGCTGTGCTTAGCTGAATGTTTTGTCATTTTTTCCTGAATGGTGAGTATGTGGGAGAGAATATGGTTTATACCAGAGGTGCTGGGCTGCTCTCCAAAACTCTGAGAGGAGGCTGTAGCCTGGTGGGTGTTGATGTCTCCTCCCAGATAACAAGTGGCAGGACCACAGGACATGGCCCCAAGCTGGGCCAGGAGAGGTTTAGATTAGGTGTTGGGAAAAATTTCTGGATGGGTTGTCAAGCCCTGGAACAGGCTGCCAAGGGAAATGGTGGAATCACTGTCCCTGGAAGTGTTAAAAAACATGTAGGTGTGGCACTCGGGAACATGGCTTAGCAGTGGGTTTGGCAGTGCTATGCTGAAGTCAGTGATCTTAGAGGGCTTTTCCAACCTTAATTGTTTTATGTTTTTGTATTGCTCCAACTCACTCAATGAGCACTGGCTGAGCTCCACTAGCTCAGCTTCAGAACAGGGAGATGCCACATCTCAAGTGTCCGGGCTCCAAAGCAATTACACAAGAAATACCAAATTTGCTCCAGATGTTCTTCACATTCCCCCTCAGGTCATGCTACAGAAGCATCAAAAACTGCACAGAATAAATTGTGATGTTGGCTCACAAATCCCTTCTTGGCTGCTTAGCAGTGCCAGCCTCCCCCCAGGCCCTGTGGGCTGGGGGCTGTGTGAATGCAGAGGGGCCACCCCTGACTCCTGAGCCTGCAGCCATCCCAGCCTCATCAGTGGGATGAGCTGGGAGCTGCACATTGAGCTTGGTTTGCACAAAGAGCAAAGGAACCTGCACATGGTCCCTGCTCACAGAGCCAGCTGTGGAAAACAGTACAAAATAAAACTGGTTTTCAGGGGAAGCAAATACAAGCACAGGCCTGATCATGCCTGGTTTTTAATCCAGAAACAGCCAGGCCCTACTCCAGACCCCAGTTTAGGACAGATGGGCGTCTAACAGCTGGCACTGTCTGCAGGTGAGAAGGGTTTGGTGGTACAAATATTGCAGGTGAGCTCCTGCTCCTGCCCAGAAGAGCTGATGGGGATGGGCCAGAGCAGCTGCAGCTGGGACTGCTGCTGCTCCCAGCCTGGCTCAGCCCCAGCTCTCTCCAAAATGTCACTGCACCTGCTCCTTCAGGCACTACAAGGTGACATAAAGCACAGCCAGGCTGTCATGACATTTGAGCTGCTCAGTGTTCAGCTTTCCTTCAGGTGTGCTGGGGTGTGAGGCATCCCCAGCCCCCGAGGGATGGTGACATCCCTGCCTCAGATGCCAGATTCTGTGCTGGCCCTCCATGCTGCCTCTGCTCAAACCTGGCTTGCTGGAACAAGGGCACACAGACAGAAAACAACACCCTCCTTGCTGTGCAGGGTCAGCTCCCGGAATTAATTGCTGCAGGATGTCAACAAGATAAAATTCAGCAGGACTCAAGAGAGGATTAGACAGTCCTGTGATCAGGAACATTTGTGCAATGCTAACTGGGTCAAAGAAATACAAGAGAAATTAAGTGTTGTTCTTCTCTGAAGGGCTGAGCTGGTACCAGCTGGGTTTAGAACAGATTCCTCCCCACCTCCCTTTCCCAGTCTTTTTATAGCAACAAGCAAATAGCAAGATCTATTGCAAAGTGTCTTCTCTTCCCTGGAATTATAAAGCACTGCCTGCTCTAGGAAGTTCTCGAGACCAAAGTGACAACTGATCCTTGCAACAGCACTCAGCAAAACCCTCCCCTTGTCATTTTAGAGGCAGAAAATGAAAGTTTCCTTTCTCTGCTGCCTCTGAGATTCAGATCAACAATTTCTCAAAAAGGGAATGAACCACACAATAAACTGCCTGCAGATGAGCTGCTTGTGTCTCCACCCTGAAATTCTTTTCTAAGCGTAATTAACCAAATTAATTATATAACTGTACAATAGTGTTAACCAGGAAAACGTGTGGGGTAAATAGCTGGATCCAGAAGCCAACAGTGGTGTTATAAGGAAGTGTCAGGGGGATAATGGGAGTGATAATTTCCACCACCAAAGAGAGCCAAAGAGATTAGGTCTTGCAACAAGGAAAAGAGGAGCAAAGTCCTCAGGATTTTGGAATAGAGTTCACTCTCCAGGTTGGCAGATGCTGCACCAGGTGCTCCAAGGTGGGATTTTCCATGGAGGTAGAAGGTGGAGGCTGGGGTGCCCAGCATAACCTTTTCTTAGGCTCTGTTTTTCAGTAGAAAGATGCTGACAAACATCCATAATCTCTGCACATTTTTCTGACACGTAGAAGTGCTCCTGGCACAATTGGCCAGCAGGCACAAGGCACTGCATGTGACAGCAAGGGCAGTGCAGCTGCTCTGAGCACATCAGTGCACTTCATTAAACTGCACTGTCTCCAACAACAGGATTCTGAAAGAAAAGTCTCTCTGAGGCTAATGCTGGCAACAGAAAATTACCTGGTGATCTCAGACAGGCAGCAGAAATCTTTGGATTCTGTGCCCAAAGACGAAGCCTCCTTCCTACAGTCCACTGCAAGGGATACAAGCTAGAAGGAAAAACATTTAAACATCAGCCCATTAGGTTTGGTCAAATTTGTTATGCCTATTGTATTCAAAATTTTCATAGTACCATAGAATGGTTTGGACCTTAAAGATCATCTTATTCCAGCCCCCTGCCATGGGCAGGGACATCTTCCACTAGACAAGGTTTCTCCAAGCCCCATCCAGCCTGGCCTTGAATATTTCCAGGGATGGAGCAGCCACAGCTTCTCTGGGAATCTTTGCCAGGGCCTCACAGGGAAGAACTTCCTAATAACCAATATCACCCTGCCCTCTGTCAGTTTGAAGCATTTTTGTATTTGCTGATCAAAATTGACTAAAAAACAAATCCCTCCCCACAAACAAACAAACCACCTCACCACATTTTGTTGTATCTAATACTAATTCTAGCAATTTAATTTCAAAAGGAAATTCAAAATGTTTTTATCATTTCCCTTTCCCCTGTTCTTCCAGAAATAGCGAAGGCTAGTATGGCCGGTCTCACTTTGTCAGGCTCTGGGACCTGTGGGGGCTCTGAGGCCAGCTATCAAACCAAACATTGTAATTAGCCTTTACTAGAATTCTTTCCTTTCTCATCAACAGTACCAAGCACCACATTTACACAGTAGTTTGTCACACATAATTGGTTTTTTGGGTTTTTTTTTAGAGAAGTGTTTTTGCACATCCTGACCCAAACGAGCTCCCAAGGTCTCTCAGCTCCATTGTTCTTCAACAGACAAGACAGACTTACATATCTTTATGGATCACAACCTTTGCAGATGTGTTTAAGAAGTCCTTGCTCTCAGAACCTTGTACAGAGTGTTCCAGGCCAGCAGTACAGTACTTTTAAAATCACTGTGAAAACAAAGCACTGCACCACAGGCATTCCTTGTCCTGGGGACAGCAGGGAACCAACCCAGCTGACAGACTGAAGGCACGCTGCTCATCCTGCTGTGGAGAGCAGCTCCAGCAGGACGAGGCCGTGGCTCTGTGCCCTCCTCAGACTGTGATCTGCTCAGTGCAGGGCAGTTTTGCCCTTGCTGAAGTCCCTCAGCTCATGGGATGAGATTCTCACCTGCAGGACAAGAGGGAGCAGGACCAACCCCAGAGTCCAAGCAGGTGTCACCTGCTCCACCATCCAGACACCCATGAGCTTCAGTTAGTTGCTGGCTTTTGGAATTATTGCTGCTTTCCATAGAATGGGAATCATTCCTACTTAGGGGAAGAAGATTCATAGGATTACCCAAACATATAAGAAAAAAAAAAAATATATATAGAAACAGATTTTTCAGAGCAAGCCACGGAAATAAAAGAGGAACATGTGTTGCAGTGCCAGGTGGTGCTTTCTCCTTATTCATTTCACCAGTTCCTACAGGACATGAGTAATACATGGACAAATGTAAAGGAAAGGTGAAACTGCAGTTTCACACTATCAAATTGAAAGACTAATTAAATGGTACAGCCATGCCTGAGACTTGGCACTGGACCCAGCAAAAATGCAAGCTCAGTTCAGTGGGATCTGAATCCTGTGTTGGGTGCCACAGGTCAGACACTGCCCTGGTGCCTGCAGGGCTCTGGGGAGTTAGAACAGGTCTCAGGGAAGACAGGCTGCTCCACATGCACATGTGGGAACTTCATTTTTCTGTGCTCCTGATTGTGTTTTCCCAGTGAAAACCCAGTGGGGTCAATGGAAAATTTCCTGTTGGCTGTTTTGGGCCAAGACCCACATTTCTACCTTTTGTTCATCTCCCCCTTCCCTCACTGGTCTGTGGCTAAATGATTCCACTTGAGGGAGAAAATATTACACAGGGTAATCCCAATCCTTCCTGTGGTCTATCACCTCAATTTACACCAGAAATACTCCTAGTTTACTACCTGCAAGCATTAGCAAGCATAGCCCCCACTTACACAGGGGTACAGCCTCTCAGAGAACAGCTAAGGCACTAAAAACCTTCAGCTGCCGCAGACACCAACTTAAAACACTGCAAAGGACATGAAAATACATAAATTTGTGAAGTCAGAAACTGAGAATCAAAGAGCAGCTGAAGGAAAAGCCTGTTTGATTTGACCTTGTCTCCCTGGGCAGTGCATGTAGAGTTTCACTGGGTGTTGCTGTTATTACTCACTGGAAAACTGGCCAGCCATTACCCCAGCCCTGCCAAGCCCACCTTGTCCCCAGGTGCCACAGCTAAACATCCTTTAAATCCCTCCAGGGATGCCCATTCCATCACTTCTCTGGGAAGCTTGTTCCAATGCTTAACAACCCTTTCCATGAAGAAATTTCTAGAGAAATTTAATGTCCAATCTAAACTTTTCCTGACAGACCATTTCCTCTTGTCCTGCTGCTGGTTGCCTGGGAGAAGAACCCCCATGGGGCTACAGGGTGGGATAAGGTTCCCCCTGGAGCTCAGTTTTCAGGGGTAGGCAAATATTCCCAATCTCCATCGGTTTACTTTGCACAGTAACCTGTAATTCATCTTTCTGAGCCTGCAGCAGCTGTTCCCTGGCTGGCAGCACGTGCACCCCATGACACAGGTGAGGGGACAAGCGTGGCAAGGACTTGGTTCCCAGCACTCCCCACCACGCTGGCCATGAAGCACTCTCACAAACCACTGGAGCCTGGCACGTTCCCAGAGACCAGAAAAGTGCAGAGAAACTTAAACTGTATTAAAAAAAAGTGTAGCCTCACCAAGTGACCTACGTGTTCCTTAAATCTGTGGTCACTAAAACCCAGAAGGAGGGTATGTATGTTTTTATTTTCTGCAGTGTGTGTTTTTTTTACAGTAAATATCTAGCATTTTAAAATATTTTCTGTAGTGTCTGCTTTTTTACAATAAATATCTAGCATTTTTAAATAAATCAGTGCTGTCCACTGATACACTAGGAATATTTAACCAAGATGTACCCTCTTATCTTTTAAAAACTGATAAACTGTGAGAACAGTAGGCTTATTTTGGAATTAAAAAATATCCAAGTGTACCAAAGATCTCTATAAATAGCTTAATTAGATTTACTGCTTTCCATACAGAGTAAGGGAACATTTAGAGAGTAAACCATTACTGCCTTTGGGTTAGGAAAGGAGGATGAAAAGCAAGAAAAGAACCAGAACACTCACCTTTATTGAAGTATGGCTTCTCCCAAGAGGTTACTTCAAGTACCTGGCCGAGTCCTGTCCTTTCCACTTACCTTTTTCTCTTTGGGCCCAGTTCCACAGGTTTTAAGGTTCCTCTGCTTCATCAGTGCCAAAAGATAAGCCACACTGTCAACTGCTTTGATTTGGGAGAGTCTCACCCTAGAAGGCCCAAATCCAACTTTTTTCTATCACTGAACAGCCAGTGGATATGGGGTATGAAGGATCAATAACCAGAGTCTGACCAGAGATGTTGTGTATTCAATTATATTAAAATAGCTCCAGTTATTTTACTTCAAGTTAAGCAAAGACAAGATTTCTTTGACCTGGCTGAGGACGACAGGACACAGGCTCAGCTCAGTCCTTTGCCTTTGAGGGAGAGGTGCTGTTTTCTCCCCACATTCTCTGACAAGGACACTGGCCTCTCCCTTAGTTTTGGCAGTTTCCCTACAAACAGCTCTCCCCATACTTCCATGTCAGGTTTGTAGAAACTATTTAGGAGCTTGTAAACTCCAGTCTGGAACCATGTAAAACTGCACTCATCTGAAAACTTAACCTTAAGTAGATTAATGCAACAAGGTAAGGCCCTACTGAATAATTTTGTCACTGACGACCAAGTGGGTCCCTTTCATTCCCGTCATGACAGCTGGATTTATAAAACCAGTATTAATTGGCGTGAATGTTATCAAACCAGCAGCTACCACCAGAAAAGGTGGGCCTGAATTCCCACAAACATTCTTCAGAATAATTCTACAAGCCACACTCTGCATGCACTGAAGCAGGTTCAGGCTGTGTGAGCTCAAGTCTGTGTTTCCCGCACCATCTAGTGGCAATCCTGCAAATGTGTTGGGAATTAACATCTCACCCAGACACAAAACCAAAGAGAAATCACAGCTAGGCCTGCAAGGGACCCATCACACTGCTGGGGATTTACAGCTGCTTCAAGAGAGCACATTTTAAACCTACAAACAAGCTGAACATTGTGGGGCTTGTGGTGAGTGTTGGAACACAGAACTAGATCATTTATTTCATGGCAAAGCAGCACCAACACACAGACCATGGGCTCTGAGGAGGGCAGTGGTGCCAGGAGAGGTGCTGGGTGCTTCAGTGTGTGCCCCACACACACAAGTGTGCTCAGATGTCTGATGTTTCCTGCTGCCAGTGATGGGAACATCACACCAAAAGTGGTGAGGCTGCACTCTTACAGACACTGAGACAGTGTCACCCACAGAGAAAGAACAGGGTATGAAAATACACCAAGGACAACAGTTTGCTGAATCTTACTCCTGAAAAAGAAGTTGAAAAAGTTTTCCCTTTGTTTCCCTCCCACAGTAAACTGAGTATTTGAATCCCTTCCTGCTGTCAGACCCCAAGTCTGCTTTGTGCCTCTGGAGCAGTAAGAGGAAGGAAGGAGCAGGGTCTAGGACCGAGACAAAACCTGCACTGCACAGCTGACCTGGAAGGTCAGAGGATGGCCAGCTATGAAGGAGTTGAGCTCTGAGTAGGTTTGGACAGGGTTCTCCACAGGCTCTGGAGGCACTTCTGATCAGGCCTTCACTTTGCAATCCAAACCCAAGCAGAGCAGATTTCTGGTGTGCAGATCTCGAAAGCAGCAGGAAGCACAGCAAGGTCCTTCTGGGATTAACAAGTTCCTGTTGCTTCCATTATACCCTTCACACACTTCTCTCACTTCAGCTGGAACTCCTGAGGAAAACCTTTATGAATCAAGTTAAAATATGAATTAGACTTCAAGAAGGTTTGAAACAGATACTGGATTTATTGGTCAGCTATGAGTAGGAAAATACATTGGTAAAGAAAAAGAAGACCCTGTATATAAATATAATACTAACTAGTTAAAATTTGACCAAGAAGAAAGTTCCACTGAAGAGAACAGTAAAAGCCCTTGTTTACCATCAGACCATATTCAGTTTCCCATTTATCTTATTGAAGAGCTGCCTATAGACAAATGCAACATTCTTTGAGCTTAGTGCAGATAATGTGCTGGTTTTTGTTACATGAATGGTAAACAAGAGTTAGTCCAGTGCATTACACATTATACAGAAGTACTGTGAATAAAGACTAAGATATTCTATTTTAGACACTACTTAAACATACCAAGACACTTAAGTGTTACAAATTTATGCAACCAAAAGAAAAGAATAGCAGTTAACATACTAAAAAATACTGTGTCCGGCTGGATGAGAAAGGCTTTGCTACTGAAGCGGTTAACTGAACTTTTCAAAGTTTTACAGTGTAATTAGTTTTCTTTTTCCCCCTCCCCCACAATGGTGTTGCAATTATTTTGTCTTTCATACAGGTTCTGCACGGTTGAAAAAGCAAAGCATAAGCTAATTTCTAAGCCTGCTATAAAAAAAAAAAACAACCTTGAGCGATTTGCTGAAGTTATATCAGAGATGCATACAATGTTCTTAAAATCAGATCAGTCCAATGCTGGCCAAATTAACCTTTAATTTAAAGCTGCTAAAAGGACAAAATAATTACAACACACACCAATTTATACGCTCTTTCCCCCCCTACTTGTGTTATGTTCAAAGCAGTAACTTGTGGTATTAGTCTTGTACTCTAAACAATTGTTTTGTTTAAGGGTGTAGTTCAATTTACACTTTGACACCCAGAACTCTTGGTAAATGTAAATAAAACTAGACAAGATATGGCAGAGTGTATTTTAAGTGGAAAAAAGCCTGGTCTTACCTAAATAAATTCTTTCAACCCCAAGGATGTTCTGTGACTTTTGCTGTATGTGCTTTTACAACAAGAACACTGAAGGTACATTATGGCAACACCCAAAACTACCTCGAATAAAAATATTGCAAATAACCATTTCATGTTAAAAACTATGAAGCAAACATCTTGATTTTGTGAAGACACGGTTTATTGCCTTATTCTATGTTATAGCTGGAAATTGAGACTTTTGAGTTAGATTTGTTTGACACAAGAATGTATTTTCTTTGAGAGATTGTTTGACAAAGTTTATCTCAGCTCTGTTTTGGTGCCATCTGGTCTTTCCCTATTTTCAAAACATTTCTCCTTCCTTCCTTCAGCCCCCGAGTCACAGCTGCTGTCCAGTCAAAACCCAGTGAAGTCAAAGGAGTGTCTTCAATGGATTCACAGGGTTTTCAATCAGGACCTGATGGACTACTATAAAAGCTGGAGGAAATGGTTATTCAAATGGACCCTTAGACCATAAGGTGACTAAGCAGGAACAGTTGTGTCTCCAAAAGCACAAAGGGCCATATTTTCACATGCTGTCATAAATTCAAATATTTTTTTAAGACTAAGCAATAGAGGAGAACACATACTGGATAAAGCTCAAACCTTTAGAATCTAACAAGTGCACTCAAGCTCCAGCATCTATTAAAGTAAATTATCCCCCTCTAAAAAAATACAAAATGAGTAAGTGCTTCCCTTCCCCTTCTGTAAAGCTTTCTGGACTCCTTACACAATCCAGATATCAGAAAAGAAAAATAGTTTGCTTAGTCTGACAAGCTAAATTGGCTCATCATTACTGGAAATTGTCATGATGTACATTACCAAGACATCATTAAGGAAACATGAGTAAAACACCTTTTATTCACACTTTACAAAAAAACCCCAAAAAACAAACAGAAAAAAAATAACACTACGCATTAAATCTACTACAGCAATACTACCAGCATTTCAATGTACTGATTATAAACTGGACATGTTTGGTGTTTTTACAACTAAAACCAAAACAAGATAACCCCAAGAGATCAGGTCCCAGACAAGGATTCAAGATCAAAATTTCTTGTATTGAAATTTTAAAATGTACATTTTACACATCCGAACTGTTTGCAATTTTTACTTTGAGCTTAAAACAGAACGGTGTGAGCACACTTGTGTGCTGACTACTTTTCAATAAAATTTTGAATCATTATTACCAATCAATTCTCTTATATATAAAAAATTCACAATATTTAGAAAGTTTTCTCTTAATGCTCAGTGTCCTTTTGCTTCCCTGCCCGCAGCTGAAACAAAAGCTGTTTAAGACCAAGCTCTATATCCATTATTAATTTTTTTTTTACATTTATTATTGAAGTTGTATTAGTCTAAGGAGATGATGAATTCTCCCTTTTAGGATACAAATAAACAAGTTAAATTTGTAAGCTGTTATATACTTGGCTTCATGACACAAATGGCACTGAGGGTACACTATAACTTCAGTCTTGCTTGACACATTAAAATAAGACTTGGTCACTTTAAAATATGATCTGAAGAATTGTCTTTGGGACCTGTATTGAAAATGCATTTATTTTACACTGCTTCATTAATAGAAAATGTAGGGTTTTTATCTTCAAGGAATTATACTTTCAGAAACTGAGGAACACACAAACGAAAGAGAATCCACATGATAGTAACTCTTAGTGGGAAAAACGGCACTGTGCAATGACACTGAAAGAAGCAGTGCATGGGCATTAGAAGCTAGAAACTGTGTACCCATAACCTGAACATGTTCCAAAGTGTGATATTCAATGCTTCACAAAGGAAAAAAGATGCCACAGCTTATACAAAAGTATCTTCATAAAATTTTCACAAGTGTTAACATTATTTAAAAAAATAAAAGAGGATGCACAGGATCTCTCTGCATGCACAGGCAGTGCTAGTTGAGAACAAATTTAAGCAGGCACAGTGGAGATAGGACACATATTTAAAAGAGAAATGAAGAAGCTGTACACAAGTATCCTAGATTTTACTTCAAAAATTAGAGATGAAAAAAATGTCTGACTGTGTACACATAAGCAATAACTTTCAATCCATACAGGTCTACTTATATTCACTGCTCAGCTTATCTGTTCTGTGAGAACTCTATGCCTCTTTCTTTTTTTTAAATCAGAAATAGAGTGTATTATCTCTGTAAGTTATTAATATTTTAAAGGTTTGGATTTTGAAAGCAACGTTCTCAATTGAACATAAAAAGTAGTATAAAAGGGCTAACAAAACCCTAACAGTGCAAATCATTAGCAGAGAAAACCTGTGACAACCTCTTTTACACGCTGGCCTTTATAACACATGAAAACAGATAAAAATTTAGCCTTAGTTTACAATACAATCATTTTCCAAATCTGATTTTTCTTTTTTTTTTTTAAAGTACAAAATCTCATAAATCAGGTTTTCTGTTGTTCATATACAATCAATAAAGGCTAAATTCAAATTCTATATTTTACAAACAAGTCTGAAAAAGGAGGGAGTGAAGTACGGAGAATGTTCTGTGGATGTTCCTACTGGCCTCAAAAAAGTAGTGCTACAGATAACTGTGCAAAGAGAATACACTGTATAACAATTCCCTATTTCAAGGCATGAAAATATCAAGTTGGAGAAAAGAAACAGGAAGGTTAATTGTAATGTATTAAAGAAAGGTGCAAACGCACCAATCACTGTGGAACAGTATACAAAGTATATTGGGCTCAGAATTGTGTCTGTTGATAGCACCTGGCTTTTACTATGTCTTTAGCAAATAATTAGATTTAAGATTAAGATTATTAAGAAAAAAAATCCCTGTTGGCCATACCTCACTCCTCTATATTCAGATTTTACAATTGTACAAGTTAGATTGAGGTTGCCCTCTAAAATGTATTTGACTACCTCCTGCCAGGGAGATGGATTCCATTTACAGGAGGCAGGAAAGGCAGCAAAAGCTCCAGTTGTGCAAAAAGTGAGAAGTGGTCAGAAGGGATGAGTGGATGTGGACAACCACTTATATTGTTCTCTATTAACCAATGATGATCCAAAGGTCCAAGAATGCCAAGAATGTTTAGCTGAGGTTTAGAGTAGAAGATGTAATCAATAATACCCTAAAACAAGAGGAAAAAAATATTTTTGTTAGTATTTATTCTTGTCTCAAGCTATTATTCTAAACAAGAGGTGAGCTCAGTGTTACAAGTAATGAAATATCCCATTCCTTCTCTATAGCACATCACAATTTAGGAGATTTCTTCTTCCTATATGCAGTGGGATGCTCAATATACATTAGGAAAACAAAAGAAAAGGCCACCCTTTATCACTTCTGCTATGCTTTTGTGGGTTTCAATTTCCAACCTCCTACAGAGCTTCAAATCACATTTCACAGATTTTTAAGAGGAAAAAAACAATCTCTGTTTTCCCAACAGAGAACTTAGACTTTTCCAGAAGCAGTATGGATTATTTCCTTGCACTTGACAGCTTAAGAGCCCCTGTCATTTAGCTTGGAGTATCAAAACACAAACTCCTACTGTTTACAGGGAAGGTTAAGAGCACCCCAACTCTTGCAAAGCTGTTGCAAGTTATTAAAAAGAATAAGATGGTTTCTAGGAGACTGAAGTGTTGGGCATTTTAGTTTGCTATGTTTTAAGTGTAAACTTGGTGAACTTAGCTACACAGATTAACTTATATAATAACTTCACAGAGCAAATCACATTAGTTACACTTGAAAATGGAAAACCTTTCCAAAATATAAGCAAGTCCTTACCTTGAAGTCAAATGTGTAATTTGTGTAAGGCATTAGACCATTCTCATAGGCACTCTTCAACTTGAAACCATGCGTAATTCTTCCATTTGTTGTCCCATTTTTTCCATTACAGCTGAAGTTAGTAAGACTTTCATTGTATCTCAGTTCCTTAAAATCTTTGTGGTTTGTTTCCACTCCACCAGTGCTCAAGTACTCAACAACACCTGTGAGGAGACAGATTACAAACAAGAAGGTATTAACAAACATTCAGCAAATAAGTGTACGTAGGTAGTCAAAGTCAGGCATGCAACTTTAGGCTTTATGTAACCAAAACCTTAACAATACACAGTACAATCAACAGTAGTTCCTTTAAAATACTGCAGGGCAACGTGTATCAAGAGCAAATGTCACCTAGAACAAAGAGACCCACTTTGATTAGAAAAAAAGAGAAGATTAATAAGGCATAGATTGGGAAGGGGAAGATGAAAAAAAAATCAGAAGTAAAATTCCATCAATGCTAGTTATTGGATGCCTCTTCTTGCTTTTATGCTCAGGTCCTGCTGTTTAATATTCTTCAGCTAAAGTGTTGCAAAAAAGCCAACTTCTGAAACACTACTTCAAAAGAAGTTAACTTTAAAGAGGCTGCAAAGCCAAATTGATTAGATCTGTGTCACATAAAACGATGGCTGTGCCTCAATTTCAGAATAGCTGTGTTAAAGTTCTGGAAGGTAAAAGAAGCAGTTAAGTTGCACTGAAGACACAATGAGACACGTGAACTGGTCATTGCAATCAGCACTAGTGATACTGGCCTTCCTTGCATCAAAAAGAATCCCATTTCCATTACTGCTGACCAATAAGTGCTCCTTAAAACCCTAAGAGATGTTAAGAGTTGCCAAGATGAAGCCAGAAGGAAGGGGACCAGGAATGGAGATGAAGGATGGCTCTTGAGTACAGCACTTCAGCTGGGAACCTGAGCAAGCAAGGTGGCAGCCACTGAATGTGTTCTTTCCTTGCACTTTTATAAAGTTGCCACCAAGTCAAGAAACAAAGTCCCATGCTAATAAAGAGCTCTGGAAAGTCCCCTTCTGAAGGGGCTGTACTGAATTTTAGAAGTTCTAAAACATGACAGAAACTGATTGTATGGTAGCAAATTTAAAGGTAAAATATCTTTTCACAACAAAATTAGGAAAACCAAATTATCAGCAACACACTCATGTTTTCAGTTATTTTTGGAAGATATTTTTAAAAACAGGGAACAAAATCACAGTGGAAATGCTTCTGAAAGACCAGACACAGCTCTAGTACAGAACAAGCAATAAGGCCACTGACAAATGAAACAGTTCTCTCTCCTCCTTCACTCCTACCTTCTCTCTCCTCAGCACCTACAGAGCTTGTATTATCAAACAATGCATTCTCCAAACAGAAAAACTTAACAATTGTTACACACTTGAAATAGTCTAAATAAGAAGAAATAGAACTCTTACCAGAGTCTGGTAGAGAATTGAGATCTGCACACAGTACAAGTGGAATGGTTCCAAGTTCTCCCGAAACACCAGGTTTGAGACTACGAGAAGCTTTATCAATAATGTTCTTTACCTCGGACAGGAACATCATAGTCTGAACCAGCTTCACATCAGAATAATCTGGGTCCCAATGCATATGTGCATTAGCTACAAGAACTAGCTGCTTTTCCATCCCAAGATGTGGCTTTCCAGCTAAAATTTAAAATCAGTTATTTATTTAAAATCAGTCAGCAACAGAAAACAGTATTACAAAATTTTAAACAAAATGTTTAAGGAGACAAAAAAAAATACAATACCAGTATGACTTCAAGAGGGTTAAAACCATTTGAATTAAGAGGGTAGATAATTCCTCTTACATTTAACAAGTGTTTTAGTTGATAGAAAGCATTAGGAATGATATTTCACATTCAAGACCATTAACAGACTATCTTGTTACATGTAATGCTTTTGTATTCACAGAAAATTAACGTAAGTAATGGATAATCCTAATTACAGGCAAATAATATTTTTCTAAAAAATTACAGCAGCTTTCCTCAGGCTATGATAGCAAACAGGCTGTGTTCATATGTTATTAGGCAGCAAGCTCTGAATTCTAAATTATCCACATTCTAAGTTACCTCTCTTGCTGGAAGTGTTTCTTAAAAGGCTTGTTTACTACAATCTGAATTAATAAAATATCATTTGGATAAATATAACACAGGTTGAGTAGGTTCCCACTGTGATACTTATAAAGCCAATTTACTTTCCTAAATGAAGAATGACAGGGCAGAACAGTTTGTTTAGGCATGACAGCAAAGAAAATAAGTTAAAATGATGGAGATGCACGATCCAGAAACACAGAACTAACACCACCTGATTCTTTGATACATGTACATAGTTTTAAGAAAAAAAACCCAAAACCAAACAACAAAATCACTCAAATTTTTATATCTTTTTTCCTTAAAAATACAAGTGGGGGAAAATAACCCCTCATCATTTAAGCAATATGACTCTTCCCCAAAATCCTCTTTGGAAATAAATTTGTCTGAACATACAATCTACAAAGCTAAATTCACCTGCAGAACCTAGTTTCTCTTGTTTATTATAACAAGAGTAATTTTTTTTTTCATTTACAAAATACCATCTATTTAAAAAATAAATGAGATGGGACTTACATGACATTTCTATCAATTCCTTTCGCAGTTCTAACAGAACAGCGACTCCAATGTTATCTTTTGTCATAACTCTGTTCAGCATAGCCTCTGAACCTTCTGAGTTTGCCATTGCTAGTTGATTGAACTCAACAGTATGCTTTTGGACCAAAGTAAATCTGAAAGAAAAACACCAAATGTAATTGTTTTCAGCAGCCCGATACAGTTGGAAATGTTATCAGTAATTCTCCTTTTAATTAAAGCTCAAACACATTTATGATGTGAAAATCTCAGCCAGTTACATCATTTCATAAAATCCTAAATTGAAATCAAGTGATACAGTTTTCATAGCAATTTTCATGTAGTTTATAGTTACAATTAAAATATTTTGTTTATCTAGAGAGGTATTTTAGAAAAGTCATGCTTGTTTCTAACACTGCATCTTTTCCTAGTTCAAATATGCAGATTTAACAGAGAGGGAGTAAATAATTTTCCAAGACACTAGGTTGCAAACCTGGCACCTACATTTACTTATGGATACACAGGAATGGAAGCAGGAAGGGACATTATTACCATCACATCCAAAGTTGTACAAATGCAATATGACACAACCAGTAAGTGTTGCAGCTCTTAAATGATCAGGGCTTTTTTACAGAAGTGTGCAGTGATCCCTTGTTGCTTGCTTTACCAAAGGCTAATGTATCAATAAGTCAATGTCATCTGAGGCCTTATTTCTGCAGTTTGGGGGATTATAAATTCCTTTACTCAAAAAAACAAAAGGCAAGAAAATCTGCTTCATTTTCCCTTCTTTTCTTAATTTTCAATTATTAGACTCAACAAGTGAAGGATAATTCAGTGAACTCCTAACCAGCAGTGCTCAAACAGAATGAAATCTCATTCAACTCAATATTTCAGTGTTAAATTTTTTATGGTTAATTCCACACAGAATGATCTCTGTCATACAAACCAGTCTTTCTGGGGGTAGGAATGCTCTTTATCAAAACCCAGCCTGGCTACAAAAGGACAGTTAAAGCCCAGCTGTGTGAACTGTAAGACCCACCTGAGAAATTATGTAAAAGACAGCTAGAGACAATAGAAGGCTTAGAAAACCACATCACTTACTTTTCTGTTTTGAAAAATATTGCACAACCATCAACATGTTTTCTTTCCTGTTCTGACATTGTCCTAGCTCTAGATTTTGGACTGAAGAATCCATTATAGCCACGTTCTTTCAATTCCACCAGGAAAAAACTGTAGTACTGCTCTGTTTCAACCTCCTGTAAAGTTAAGGCAGCACAGCATGAATGTACTATCACCAAAATATAGAAGACAAATATTATTTAGACTCTTCAGAAGTGTAAATCACTTTCAAATTAGATTTAAGGGGAAAAAAAATCTAAGAATTAAGTACATGAGAGAATGCAAATTCAAGAGCAATATCTCTATTTTAAGAAAATATAAATGAATTTCTGCAATCCCTGGAGTTATGATTATCTCAAGCCTCTTATTTGAAAATGTGTCAATTACAGCCCCACATACACACACAGGCACAAAGACACCCCCACCAACACTGCTTTGATCAGGGGCTGCTGGTTCCCATTCCAACTGCGGGGGCTGAGAGCCTTCTTTTGATGTCAAGCAACAAATAATGTTCTAAACATCACTTCTTTTTCTTTTGTTTGCAGAAGGTTTTGAAAACAGACTGTTTACTAAAAATACACTTAATGTGAAGAAACCAGCACATGGGAATAGAAAAGGAAAAGAAAGAATGGTGTATTTTTTTTTTTACCTGCAGACTTATGATGTCAGCATTGCAGCTCAGTATTTCCTGCATAATGGCTTTTTTTCTGTATTCCCAGTTCAAGGCCCAGGATGGACAATAGCCATACAGCTGCCGGGTGGCATATTTGTCACAGAGGACGTTGTAACACATGACAGAGAACAAGGCTGCAGAACAATAATTTTACTTACACATTGATAGATTTAAAAAAAAAATACAATTATCTTCCTGACTTTTGTCTTCTGCAAATTTATCAATTCACGCTTCATTTGTTTCAACCAAAACACAGCATGTGTATTGGTGCTAAAAAAAATTGTTAGTTCTTCTAGGGAGACAAATTACATGTTTGGACTTATGGCAGCTGTCTTCTAGCATTTAATTAGAAAACAAACACCCCCCCTTTATATGGTTAACACAGTGAAGAGCAGAAAAATGTGTTTTATGCTAAGTGGTGCTGTACTGTGAAAAACCCAAACAAAGTGTATTTGAACACTTGTATTTGCCAGCTACATAAAGGTCTGCAAGTCTACAATTAGATTCTTTAAAATCTACCTCAATTATTGCCACCATAGACTGTAACATATCCATAGGCAGGGTGAGGAGCCTTTCATAAAGAAAAAGTGTAGGCAAATTAACCCCTCAAATATTTCCACCTCACAGACTGTAACAGATCCATAGGCAGGGTGAGGATCCTCTCACACAAAGAAAAAGTGTAGGCAAATTAACCCCTCAAATATTTCCACCTCAAAAAGCCATTCAGGCATAAGACAAGAAATATGTCCTCTCTATTAATTTGAAACAGGAGCAATAATGAGATAGGCTGGGGCAACTTGACAGGTAATCCAGCAGCATGGGTTTGGGGGGTTGTTTTGTTGGGTTTTATAGGTTTGTTTGTTTTTAAAAAGCACTTAAAGAAATTGAAGTGCAACAATGAGATACATGGAAGCTTCTTTCAAATGTAGAAAAAAGAAACAAGACCACTGTTTGAAGATATAGAAAATTGAAGAAAACAATCTTGGTCTGGCTAGGGTCAAAGCCTAGCATTTTGAAAACAAATAAATAGAAGACAGCAAAACAGAAACTGCATTAACATTGTGATCTTTGAAGCAATCACCTTAATAATGGGAGAATTATCAGTCCTGACACTGCAATAATTGAGAAATACACTAACATTTTTGGTGTGCAGGTAAATAGAAAAGACTGTATTTTAAACAATTTATGCAGGAAAAAAAATACCAAAGAATTAAACATGACCTGAATCTCACCAGCAAGAAAAATGTTGAATCAAGGATGACACCCTGGTTACTTAAAACAATTGTACATTTTTTGGAAATCATGCTCAAATGCTTCAGTTTCTTATTCTTCAACGAATGTTAAATTAAGCCTGTTATAATTCCACCATTTAACTAATTGTGGACAACAGTTTCAATTCCTGTGAGGGGGATGTTAATTAAAAATAAATTACTTCTGAGTGAAAGATGGGTAAATCTGGAACAGGTGTTCCAACTGGGATAGAATGACTTCAGCTGGCTGGTCAGCACTGCATAGATGATTGGTTAATTTAAGCATTAACTTCTTTTCCAGTAAAGATCAACAGCTTTTATTAAAAGGAAAATAGAAGAACTGAGAAATCCTTGAAGTGTTACAGTACCTGTTGGTCTTGTACGGTCTGGTTCTTGCAACATAATCCAGGATCTTGGAGGTGGCTGTTCTGTTGAAACTGTGGGAACATTTTAAAATAGAGATACAACAAGTGATAATCACATTTATTTAACACAGCAGAAAGAAATGTTTGAAGAATGATCACTTACTTCTTTTTGCAGTACCTGCCAAATTATCAAGCAAATAGTTCAGTAGCCGTCGTGTCCCATCTGGTTCCTGATACAGGTTCAGAATATCCTGTGTAAGTGGGTTTCCTACAAACCAATTCACAGGAATATTGAATAAAATATACAGAACTACTGCAGACATGCATATCAGTGTTGAAAGCTGACATCTTGGAGACAAGATCTATTATGAACTACTTTGGGATTTCAGATTTCAGGTCTTCAGTCCCACAAAACTCTGCATGCGTGGACAGCCCTAGTGAAGTTTAACAACATTCCCTGCTGATTCTGCTGTGGAACTGAGCATCCCAAAGGTGGTGCTTGGACTAAGAGCAGTGAAGAACTTGTGGTACAACAGGCAGAGCTGATGAGCACAAACACAGGAGCCACCTCTGCTCAGTGTGAAACATCCCCCAGCAGTTGATCTGACAGTCAGACCTCAGCAGAGACTCTGCCATCTGCCAAACATAAGCAGATTGAAGAAGTTGTCATGGACAACACACACTGCACGTGCCCAGTTTTAAGGGGGAGATAAACACAGTTTTGAGACTTAACAGTGTTTAGAGGAATTATATCTCTCAGTGCCTCTGATTTTGTGACTCAAAATTCCCCAAGGTCAGCAATTTTATAGCTAGAATCCATAAAGTTCAGAGGGAAAAAAAAAAAAGGAAAATACTTAAATTGCTGCTTGCATGAACAGCACAGAACCCTGCAGCTGTACAAAGGATGTTCCCTTTCTGGCTGGAGATGTACCACAGTTAACCACAGACTATTTCTTAGTTAAAGCAGAATTGCATTCAACCCCCATGCAAGCAACAGAAAGCTTCTGCACAGTCTGCAAAAAGAAAGGAAACCTCTTTCTATGGGCACTGCTCTGCCAAACCTGCTATTTTTCTAAATAATCCCAAAGTAACAGTATTTATAAATGTGGAGTGAGCAGTTTCATCTGGATTGCTAATCAGTAACATTTTCTGAACCAGCAGACTACAGCCATAACAGCTCAGCAGCAGTATCACTGAACAAGACACCAAGAAAAAAAGTATCACTATCACAGACACCAAGAAAAAAAACAGCAGTACCTTTCAGACCCAAAGTCTGTAACTGGAACAGTTTTCCCAGCTCAAAAGGTAAAACTCGTAACAGGTTGTTATTTAAATGTAGTTCCCTGTGGACAGAGCAAGAATCATATGGGTCTGAAAACAGAGCAACGTTTATCTGCAGCAATATAAGAATTGAACTAGAAGAGAATCAATATAGTAGCAAACAACACTATTGAAAAATTCAGAGACTAAACAGCAATTGTTAGGGAAATCCTGCTGTACTCAGACACACACACACCAGACAAAACACATTATGTTGAAGTACAGAGGAAAGGATCTGTTTGGAGAGTTTATCTTAAACAGTCAGACATTTTGTGAACATTAGCAATAATTAAACACTTTAGTATCTACAAGTGATGATGCAGTAATAGCTCAGACAAACCAGACCATGAAACAGGTCAGCTGTGATTAAGAAATAAAGGGAAATTATATCCCTGAAATCAAATTTAAAAATCCAGGATCTCAGCAGTATGATTACAGCTATGGCATTACCATGCAGTAGTCATTTACAGAGGTAATTTTCTGTTGGTTTGGGTTCATAATTTCAGTGGTAAGACAAAATATGTGCTTTGAACCTCATAAAAGCAATATACAGACAGGAACAGAATTCATGTCCTGAATTCTGATATCCCAACATATCAGGTAGAAAAAATAGACTTTTCACTTTCCTAAATGGATTCCCACTAATCAGTGAAGACTTTCATAGAATCAATCAATATAAAGTTGCTGCTCAAAAGTGTTTAAAACTTGGTACCTAGAGACTCAACCTAGGTATATAATACCTTGAGAATTTCTGGGCAACAAAAAGAAAAGGAAACCTAGAGGGCAAGAGTTAATTTAACTCTTGTTGATTTCTACAGAACAGCATTTGAGGGTTTCAGTGTCTTTCTCGTCGTAAGCAGCCCAGACCTGACCCAGGGATTTGACTGTAGTGTCAGCACAGGGGGGCAGTCACTGCCCTGGTCTTGCTGCCACACTACTGCTGATCCAGGCCAGGTGCCATCAGCTTTCTCAACCACCAGGGCACACCTGGCTCATGCTCAGCTGCTGCTGACCACCCCCACCAGGTCTTTGTCCACCAGGCAGCTTCCCAGACACTGCTCCCCCAAACTGGAGCACTGCTGGGTTGTGACCCGAGTGCAGGGCTCAGCACTTCCCCTGACTGAACCTCACAGCACTGGCTCCAGCCCATGGATCCAGCCTGTCCACATCCCTCTGCAGAGCCTTCCTGCCCTCCCGCAGATCAACCCTTCCACCCAGCTCTGTGTCATCTGCAAATGTACTGGGGGTGCACTCAAGCCCTTTCAAGCATATCAAGAGGATCTGTTTTACAGCTGAGCTTTCCAAGATAACATGTTACACTGTTTATTTTTCTCTCCTTTTTCTGCAAAGATCAGAAATCCTACTGCTCTGACATCTCTTTTTTCAACTACTTGCAGTAAAAAGGGAGATGAAAGGAGTCTTGGGAGAGCTCTACAGTACAGACCAAACCCAGAGCTCCAGATGTGGGAGCTGGGAGAGCTGTTATCAGTTCTCAGTGTTGAAAGCACAAATGATCTCTGTGGCTTGGGATATCAGCAATGCCCATGGCTGAATTACCGTTAGTTTGAACAACTTCCCAGAATCCAGGGGAAGAGTCTGCAGCAACACCAGCCTGCAACAAAACCCTGGCCCAGCTGGGACCTGCCATGTGCTCTCACACAGGATGTGCTTATGGGCTTTTCTTCACTTACACTACAGTAAAAAAAAAAAAAACATGGAGCAGCTGCAATTAACTGAGGAGCACAGTGGCTTCGTGCACAGCTTTGCACATTAGAGATCTGGGCTCAAGTGCTGTGTTTTGGTCATAAATAGAAAGCTTATGTGATCCTAGACCTTAGCTACACATTTCACATTTACAAGATTTACCCTTCTCTGCTCAGAAGAAACTTAGGACATTCAAGAGCTGAAGCTTCATAGAATCAGCCAGAATAAATCAGAAGTGTTGGGAAGAAGGCATAATGACTTGACATTACTGATGACTCTGCACTGCTAAGCTATCTCCATGTCAGAAGTGTTACATTTACAAAAATGTTTTAAAAAGAAAAAGACTGAAAGGAGGCTAATTAAGTACAAGGATGAATTTGAGACTATTCCAGTAAATCTAGAGTTGCTACCTCACAATATCCAAGGAATTGAATAAACAAGGGAAGAAACCTGTTAGTAATAACTACTTTTAATTGAAATAGTAAGGCAAAGAACTAGAGCTTAGAACAGACTCCTCTCCAGTTGAAAGCAACTATACAACATGCTACAAAACAGAGCTGCCAATTATACTTCAAAAAGCAAGGTCCCTTTGCTCAGCCTCCAAGGCTGAGGCTTGAACTGCTCTGGAATTTGAGCTTTTAGCACCAATTTAATCAGCTAGTTTAATCCTCTCCAACAGAGTGGACTTTTCTAAAGGGGAGGAAAATGCAATGACAGATATTTCTATGTGCAAACTTGCTTTGCTTCCAATTTCATGAAAGCTGTGCTGGCAGTCCATTGCTCTAGCACTGCCTTTACTTCTAATAACATTCTTGTTACTTTCAGACTCTGTATTTTCTGGATTTGAGAAAGCTGTTCAGAAGTATCTTCAAAATTAATAGCAATGAAGGCAATTACTGGCAACTGTCTAATAAACCCAAGATAAGGCTCTTCCTTTTGGTCAAGGGCAAAAGACTGTTGCCTGTAAATATTTACTCTTACATAAATAATTTATATATTTATGTAACAGTGTTTTTACAAAGAAAAATGCTGCAGCCTTAAGTATAATCTAAATAGGCACCATTATTCATATTTCACTTCCAGGCTAACTTTGTACATCTTGACATTGCAAAACTGAAGGGAAAAAAAAAACCAAAACTTGAAAAGCTGTGATTACAACGTTTTTTTTCTCCTCCTCAGTTTGCACAGGAATGCAGTTACATCACAGCAAAGGTGGGGAGGAGATGATACTGACATACTAGATGACACTAGATGTTGCAATTGTTATACAATAAACAGAACAAGAACTATTGTTAAGTATAATTACTAAATATGAATAATGAGGAAAACATTGTAGTTAACACACTTATAAATGTTTAATCTGATCTTTTTTCTACCTTACTATGAGTTAAAAGCCTTTTTTTTTTTTTTTGTGCTTCACTTACTCTTTCAGACAAACACCACATAAAAGATTTGTAAAAGAATCTGGAAAGAGATGTCTGAGAGGAAACCTGACTTGGAAAAATATAAATGGGTCATTGCCATCAAACCAAACACTTCTGAGGCTCATTCTGTGCTGTCACAGATCAGAACAGCAGATCACACACAAGCCAGCACTGCTAGAGCTGCCCAGCCCACAGCAAGTATTCAGGGAGGCAGACAGGAAGGGAGGAAAGGGGAATTGACTTATGCTGAAAGGTGAACAGTTGCTACAAAGATAATAAAAGAACAATTTTAACTCCTGTTAGGATTTACATACCTGAGTGACACCATGTTTCCGAGCTCTGCTGGTAAACTGCGGATTTTGTTAGAGGACAAGTCCAGATATACCAGATTGTGAAGCTTGGCAATGTCTGAAGGAATACGGGATAAGGAATTGTCACTGAGATGCAAAGCTGTCAAATGGGTCAGTGTCCACAAAGATGAACTTAAGCTTCTCACTTTCCCTGTGGAAGAAAGGTACAAGAGAAAACATTTAAAATCCATAGATTTGGCAATAATAGCACATTCTCAAGTATGTACAGGGCAGGGGAATTTGAGGGGGAGTTTTGCTTGTGGGTTTTATTATTATTTTATTCAATGTAAATTCCATTAATCACTGATTCTATAGATGAAAAATTTGTCATTGTGTGAGAAAATACAAGATATTGCCAAGGATGCTTGAGGTTGTTTTTCCCAATCCATACTTAAGGCTTAAACATCTGTCTTTATCTAGTTCCATACAAGACAAAACACATTAACTAGCTGACCATGAATTTATCATTAACAGAAGTGTAAGAAACAGATTTTTTTTCAATTATAGTTTGTCTGAGATGAAAGACGGTGCTTTGGTTCATCCCTTATTTCTGCACATCTTTCAAACCAAAAATCTTTACTCTATGGCATTAATCCAGCCAAGAACAGATAGAAACACTATATTTAGGGTGACTAAGATGCTTAGTTGAGAACATGGATTTCCATCTGGCATTCAACTAAAAGCTGTATCAACTACTGCCAGATATTTTAAAAAAGGTATGATTTTTTATATAAACTGAAGTGTGGAAACATAGATTTGTGTGACAGAATCAAGATTTTTACACTGCTGCATGCAAGGAATGTGAGATATCATCAGAAGGTCTCGAAATATTTCTCATCTCCAAGATTTTTTTCTTCCAGGGGTAAATTCTTTTTCATTTACATAAATCATCTCACTGTACCAAAAGCCTTAGGAGTACCAACACTGGTTTCTCCAAGGCAAAAAGTTAGCTGGAACAACTTTAAAATGCCACTGTGACTTATCAAGGTTAACAACAGTCTGGTTAATGTTATACCAACACACACACACACACTTTGTAATTCCTTTCCTTAAATTATTTTCTCCAAAATAAGAATTCATATTTAGTGCCCAGGGAAGGTTACACTGAGACATGTGCATCTGGGACTCAGTCCCTGTCAGCAAAATATTTAATAGTGGTATAATTTCCAGTGAGCTATAACAAAACAAAGAGCATTAAAAAGCCTGTCATGAAAAAACATGATTCAAATGAGATCAGTTAAAACATCTGTGGGTTTCAGTCTTATGTGACCAAGTGCTTTGCAAGGAAAGGACAGTGTGAACATTAATGAAAGAAAAAACACCGCACATTTTATTCTGCAAGGCAAATGCACACAGTTCTTAAGGGATTGATGCTCCTCTAATGCTCATTAAGAAATCTTTTGAAAGGTTTTAAACACAAATGGATAGTTCTTTGCATTTTAAAAGTGAATTAGCACCTCTTCCCCACCCCCAATGCAAACAGGTGACTGTGATCATAGAAAGCCTTGCAGCTGAAAGGATTTCCAATCAACATCCTGATCCAGGCTCTCCACTCCAGCACCTCCCCTGGCGGGAATCAGTCTGCAGTGAGATTACCAGGCATGAAAGGAAAGAGCCATCACTTAATGCACTTCCTATGCAGAGCAGCAGATGTCCAAGAGGATTCCAAGCCTAATGCTGATGTATAATGCTGATTCCTGAAGCAGCATTTAACTGGGTTTCTGCATCTGTAACCTTCAGTAAAGAAAGCTATTCACATGGGAGGCACGTGGTACTGGAAGCAAGGCATAGATTCAGTGAACTGGATGGAAAGATTCTTCACAATTGGAAGAACTGTTTGTTTATTTCTTCTTCCCTAAATTTCTCTACTGAACAGTCGTTTTTAAATCCCACGTGGCAATTTCTGCAGTTGCTTCAAGAACCTCTGCATCTACACAAAATTACAGCCTAAGTTTAAAATGTCACCAAATTTTTAAATTCTTAAAATATTTGCTTGAATTTCCTTGTAAACACTTTTTGTAGCAAACTCAGGATTTACTCTACAAATCAAGTTGAAACACATGCTTATGAATTCTGACCATTATCTTATTTTTCAGAAAAGATTCAAGAGTCCAACAGTATCTCAAAGCTTGCACAGATTGTGGAGGTTTTGGCGTTTGTTTTTAATCTTAAGAACAAAGCAAAATTTACAACTGTTTTTAAACAGAAAGCTTTTGCTTCATGGACTAATACCTTGCTGTTACATTACCTACACTAAGAGCACATCACTACAGATCAACCCCAACTTCACCTTCTTCTCTTTGAGAAATTAAACCTTAAATTCATGCTCTCGCTCCATCATCTCAAAACACAAAGAGTTCACATCCATATCCTCACCTTGAAAGCTTTCCTATACACGGGAATTTCCCACTTGCCCCACCTCAGCCCTCCCACAGCTCCCTGTGTTATCCCAGCCCAAGCTCTGCCCACCTCACACCCCCAGCTGGCAGCTGCTATCCCTGTGCTCTGCTGCCTCACTTCAGGGTAGGTAACTCCACCCCAGACCTGTCCAAGCCAACATACAGTGAGTTCTTAACTCAGGACCATGCCTCAGTTTCTTACCACTTATTTCCAACTCTGCCCAGTGTGATTTCTTTCCATTGGCTGCTTCCTCTGAGGACATAATTGTGTACATCCTCCGTGGATCAGGTGGATCGTACTTTTCCTTGGGCATTCCTGTTGAAACCAAAAGGCAAGTGATTAACTGAGATATTATATGCTGAGAATTCTTTAGAAGGTAATTCCCATTTCAGTTAAATTTCATACTAGGCTTTTGTACGAAATACTTATCAAAGCTACAGATATTGTGCCAATTTACAAATGTTGCTGAAGAGGAAACACTGCTATAAAATAGAAAAACAGAGATTTCTAACAGTCCTATAATGGCAAACAACAGCCTAGCCCCTCCCAAAAATCTACCAGACTCTGCAAAGCAGTTTAGAAATTGTGTTCCACCACCTTCCATGGCTATCTTGTGTGTCCCTCAAACCAACACATCCCACTGCAGGCTCTTGTTTCTTCAACAATGAAACTTCAAAAAGGGATGACCATGACCACTGGGATCCCATACCCCTAGAGAACATATTTGCTAATAACTCTGATTACCCATCAGTTCCAGGTTTACTGCAATTCTCAGCTTTTCAAACAAATCAGCATCAAGAAAAGAATTAAGGTTTCAAAAAGATCCTCAATTCTTTAAATCTGCAAAGTGATAGGTTTTAATCCAACCTTCACCCTACTCTCTGCAATCTGAAAATACTGCACCCAAGGTAAATAGTTCTATCACTTTCTTCAGCCAAGTATTTAATACCAAAATTTAACTTCATTCTTCTCACTCTTTTCACATCATTTCTGTTAACTTTATAAGAGTAATTTTTCTAGGTTCTTTTTACCATCCTCAATCATGCACCATGACAGAGAAGCAAACATTCCTCTCCAACAAGCAACAAGCTATAAATCTGTTTATATGAAATAGACAAATTAAATAATGCTGGCTCAAATAACACTTAAAAACACATTACAAGTGATATTATGCAATTATTCATCAAGATACATTACAGCAATATTATAATGCTACCCAAATGCACTCGATACGCAAGCAGCTGTACTAGTCAAATTTCTAAGTTCATCTTCCTGCCAACTCTTTTAAGGTTTTCTCATTTTTTCATTTCCTGTGATGAACTGAAAAATGTTGTCATTATATTAAAAAATCAAAGAATAACTCCTAGTAAATATGACTATCAACCAGACTTATAATCTGTTTACTGATTTTACTGAAAAATGTTTGCTCTGCATGTTAAATAAAACAACAAAAATCCACCAAAAAACTTTCTGATAATTATACATCTTAATTAAAATAAAGCTTTTAGGTATCACATGCTTACTTTGATATAACAGCTCTTTTACTAAGTCACACTCCTCCTTCCCTTTCCCACTCCCACTACTGGTCAAAACCAGATTTCTGCAGTGAAAAGAAATTCCCCTTTAAGAAGTGAATTGTGGGTAAAAGGATCAGATTATAAATAGCAGCTGGGTGAGGCTCCTTCCAGAGTGAAGGCATTTGAGTACCCGGGGTGTGGGAATTGCCAAGTGTAACACTTTTTTCAGCAAACTTCACTAATTAAATGAGAGGAGAGTGGATTACAATCTCAGAAAGGTAAAAGCCTAAGTTCTTCCTGCAGTAACTATGCAACTGGTGCAAAAATATATACTGGAGTAATGTACAGAGCATCTCTTCTGAAATTTCGACATTGTGAATTATATATAATTCACAAAGACCAAGCAGGAATGCTCCAGCTTGTCAGGAAACATTTACCTTCGTCAGACATTTACTGCTTTCTCTTCCTGCTCCTCCCTGAATTAATAAATATGTTCCAATTTTTCGAGAAGCAGGTATAGCAAAGACAGAAATCTCATTCAGTGCAGAAACACCAACGCTCCCCAGAGCACACTCAATCACATGCACTAATTAACAGCTTTGCTGGTACCAGCAGTGTATCACTGCTCACTGCTAGAAGAGGATGACATACTTTTCCAGTGGGTTTTGTTAATGTACACTAAAACAATTAGAGATTTAAGAATTTGGGGGTTTAACACTGGATCCTGGTGATCCTGCACAACCAGTCACTCCATCTCAATAAAGTCACCCTCCCTCTCAATAAAGTTCCTGCTCTTGAGGATTTTCCCTCTCTCACTGCTGCATTTCTCAGAGGATGAGTCCCTGCTGTTTAGGATTACCAGGTGCCAAAAAAGCAACAAATGCTTGAGAGCCTCATGGCTGAAGGAGCTACTGCTGCCCAAGAGCATCACTGCCACCAGCACATCCAGGATACTGTCACACCAGGCATTAGCACATCTTCATCTATCACCCAGAACACAAAATTTCTCAGGAACTGACAGGAAGGCTAAATTTGGGTAGTCACAGTACAGCATAAAACACAAGCACAACACCTTCAATTGCATTTCAAAACTTCACAGCATGGAATAGTTCAAGAAAATCAGTCTCTTTTACTGTCTCCTTTCTCCACCTCCCCAAATCCAAATTTAGCACCTGCTAAGCTGCTACAGTAAAACATAAAAGCTGAGGTAAACATCAGATTAAGTGATAGAGTTTTGTCAGACTAAAGTAATTTTTAGTAAGACCCATAAAATAGTGTTGAACATCATTACAACCATTGATAACTGCAGCTCTTAACAATCATCAAGGTAATTTTCAAAAGAGCTTATACCACCTGTAATTTTCACTTACACCAATACAGATGGTGAAAGACCATTAATGTTAGGTTCTTATTGCATACAGTAAATCAGTTTGTAAAGGAGAAAATCTTTATAACAAAGATATGACATGGATTCCCAGAAAATGCTCCAGACAACATAAATTTAATGAAAAGGACATTTCAGTATGTTTGAATGCAAATGAAACTGTTTACTATCTTGTACCAGGGTATTAAAATTGTCATTTTAAAAGCTGTAAAAACAGAAGAGCTTGAGAGCTGTACTGAGTGTGGCTGCCCACTCCCACCACAGGTCACAGTGCACAGGTCTGACACAGGAATTACAGCCCAAGCCCCCAGTGCAGACACTGCCCTAAGCCCTTGTTTGCACAGAGGGAGCTGAGACTGGCACTGGGACAGGGTGAGGGGCAGCAGGGACCGAGAGCCCCTTCAGGGAAGGGTGACAGGGACCGGGAAGAGAAGAAAAAACCTGAAGATTGTTATGTCAGGGGAGGGCAACCTGCTGTAAGAGAGCTGACAGAGCTGGCTACTGCAGCAGAATGGAGCTCTGGCTCAGGCTTCCCTCAGAACAGACCACGGCAGACCAAGCCAAATGCTCCCAGGTGGAGCTGCACCCGCCCCCGCTGCTGCCTGTCTCTCCAGATCACAGCCATGACTGCAGCCAGGCCATGCACGCCCGGCTGGGCTCTGGGGCTGTCCTGGACAATGCCTCTGCCATCACCAGCACCTCGAGCTCCAGGGGTGCCCTCCCAGCCACAGCACCAGGCCCATGCCAGCAGGAGCTGGCGGCCTGGAAAGGACTGGAGGCCAAGCTGCTTTAGATACGCTGCTCGCTGTAGAACGAAGGGAGTTCAGCTCACTGCCTGACAAGGCATCTGCAATGATAAATGTCCTTGGCTATGGACATGTGCCAAGTGGAAGCTGGACCATGTTAATGTCCAGTTAATGCTCCAGGTGACTGGGGAAACTACCAATAAACAGTGTCTTCAAAATGGAGAAATGAGTCTGCTCTGAGTGACAGGGCAGGAAAGATGACGACTTTTTTTTCCTGTTCTACCCTTCTGCCATTTTTATGAAATTGGAAGATAGAGAGGAGGAAGATTTAAACAAAATAAGTACGTGAGCAGATAATTTGAGATTAGGTTTTGGGGGTTTTTTAAGCACTCTAATACTACAGCAATTCTTCATGTCCTGAAATGCTTTCTACAATACCACGACAAATTAACTCGATTTCAAAACTAAATTTATTGGATAACTCCTGTAGGCCAAGTACAATCTTTTATACTACTACTATGGATGCAGATATCAAGTTTGCCCCTAAAACACATCTTTAAATTAGGAAAATTTGAATTCTAAAACTCTGTGGAAAATTATGAACAAGTAAGAGCAACACAGTGTTCAGACATAATTTTAACTGATCCAATCAACTATTCCAAAATAACTATTTCCATACTTACTATGAACTATCTATAAAACCCATTTACAAATCTGGAGTACCTTTAGAATTCAATACAATCACAATACTGAAGCATTACAACTCTCCTTCTGAAACTTCCTAACATATGTCAGTGACTTCCCCTCCTTCCCCTTTACTTGCTTTTACTTGTCACTGACACACTAATGCAGATCTGGAGATAGCCAGGTGGGGAAAATAAACAAAGTAGCACCACACCTGATCAAGTGCAGAATTATTCAAACTTTTTGCTACTTTAATTAAAAACAGTGAATAAATGATGCAAATCTAGATCTAATGAAGAAAGAAGTAACAAGACAATTGGACAATATTTTCCATTTGTTGATGCAGTGCAGCCTGACTTGCCAAATAAATTACTTCTCAACTGCTGAAAAGTAGCAGGGTAGAAAGCAATCTATTAAGTTGCTCAAAGATTTCATAAGAAAACAATAGCATATATGAGGGACTTTTTTTCCCCTTTCTCTCTCCAAACCCTCAGCTGGAAGCTCAACCCAGACCATTCTTTTGTAACCTTGTGCCTTTAACCCTGAAGCTCTTTTCCATGCAATCCGAAGTTTCACTTAAAAATGGGTTCCAATGACCTTCCCCACAAATATAAATGTTTCTTAAATTGACTGGTCTGTTTTGAATTCAAAGTTAATTTAGGATCTTCCACACCCTCTACCACTTGCACTGTGGTTTTACAATGCATGAAGCAGAACTAAGCTGGTCCTGCTGCAGTTCCTCCTCCCCAGGACCCTGTATTTCCACTCTTGCATCAGCACTGACTTTTGTCTGATAACAAAGGAGCTGGTGAAGAGAATTAAACTGGCTAAGGGGGGAAGAGGAAAAAAACATATATTTGAGGGAGACTAGAGTCCTGTGTTTATTTCTGTATAGCAGGAATGTGTGTGTGGATTTGCAGCTGTTGAAATCAATGGCACTTCTGGCCACACTGACACAAAATCTCTTCTTCCACAGCAGGAAGCAAACCCTTGCTACCAGCCACCCTCAGCCAGTTAAACAGTAACACTGAACAAAGTCTGAAATCCTAACTGAAGGCAAAGTACATTGCATTTTAGATAACTTAAGGTTATAGCAGGTCTAGCAATGTATAGGCTAATCAGATGTGTTAAGCTGTATTGAAAGGGTTAATTTCTACTGTTGAGCGTTATTAGAATTAACAGGAATTTCTGCTTTCAACTCCAAACAGTGACCCTCTTCAAAGGGAACAGAAGTACCTCTAAAAGATAACTACTGCACTTTGGAAGAAAATCTTTTAAGATAATTTCATAGTGCTGTATTTCAGTTTTACTATAAAACTGCAATTTGCCCTTTCCTACTCAAAGACTCGCTACCCCTTGTTTAAAAAGTGCTTTTCCAACATGAATCAAGCTTGCTGCTTTCCCTGTCCTGTCTCTGGTGGCGCTTCACTCAGCAAGCCATGAATTTCTACGGGAACTTAATTACATTTCAGCTTGAAGTACAGGCAAATAAGCAACAACACTGTGCCTGGCCAGGATGACAAGGTGCAACATCTGGCACGTCCTCACAGAAAAGCCACAACAGCTTGAACAGGGTTTATGATAAAGGTCAGTCCCTGCAGAATTTACACACTCGACTTGATGAGTTGAGTCAATGACTGAATTTATCTCAGCCAGTTCCATGCCTGGGCAACAAACTCGAGAGTGATGTCAATACTGAAAACTGATGGAAAAATATTCATGAGCAAGATACCATGATGAGGAAAGGAAAAATACCCAGTGCATCCCAGCTAAACCCCAAGTGCCTTGTGAAGCACATTTAATGTATTTCAGCTAAATTCTTATTTAAAATTATTTCACATCACCCCACCCACCTAAAACATAAAACTAAATTGGATGTTTTTCCTGTATCCTGATACTGTTCTTACAAAACCTTCTAAATTTCACGTTATCTTATTTTTATAAATTTCTTAATCAAAACATACTAAATTGAAACTTTGTTTTTTTTAAAAATAAATCTTAATATATGCCTGTGGTTTTGTATTTCCCAACTACTAGCAAGTATACACCATACATGCCTGTGGTTTTGTATTTCCCAACTACTAGCAAGTATACACCATAACATGGAAGAATACTTGCATTCTGCTAAGGATAATAACTTGCTACATAATGCATACTTTGTTGCAATATACTGTACAATATATATTTATGTTACATAGTTAATACATGTATTTTATACAAAATGTATTTTTTTCTACAATGTATTGTAACAGTCAATATATCTGCAAAATATATTTTGCTACAATACACAAGCTGATAAACCAAAGCTCAGAAAAACAGGTGTGAGACATCACTCAAGAGAAAAAATTCCAAAATAATTGTCTGCCTCAGAATTGAGAAATCCATACTACAGTACATTAGAACTAAAATCGCAAATATTCTGAGGCTGAATAAACAGAAATTGAAGGACTTGCGTATCTTTTGAAACAAAACCTTACATTTAACTTTGTAGGCAAGAACCAGATCCCTCTATTGAAATATATACAAAGAAAACACCAGTGTTGCAAGAAACCACATATTTATTTTTTCCCTACTAGTATGCTACTTCAAGGCAAATATCAAGTCTGTTGTGTAAACACCTATTATTTGTGGACTAGTACAAACACTCTTGGCATTTTATTTGAAAAAAGCTGTTCAAGTAATTTTTTTTTTTTACAGTAAGTATTTGGTATTGAAAAAATAAGGCTAGAAAAATCCGACTGGGAAATCAGCTAAAGGCCAACACCTGAATTTTTCAGAACACATGGTGTAAGTTAAAAATTTCCTTTTGCCTAGTGTGGGGAGGGATGGCATGTGCCAGCTGTGGGCACAGGCAGAGCTGCAGCAGCACAAGGACAACTCCTGAAACACTCCCCCCTCCCAAGAGACTCAACTATAACATGTGGGAAGGTGTCAAGATCCCTTTAACCCAATTTATAGCTTAATGTTAGAATAATCTAAATTAAAATTATTAAAAAAGCTCTTGAGTCAACACGAAGTCAGTTGATTCATTCCAAGTACTTTTTCACTCCCTAAGATCACATTTTAGTGGCTGTTAGCATATTAAGATTTAATGGCTTCATCAGGGATGTAATGCTTCTCCATCCTATTTTGAGGACTTCTAAAACTGTAATTTTACACGACTGCCAGTACAAACCCACAAGTTACTCTTCCTCTTTTTCAGACTTATGATAATGCTGTGGGATGTGAACATGCATGTAATAATATGTGAACATGTGTAATAATAAATACAAGATTACTGACTGATAAAGTCAATATCCATGAATTCATATAAGTGTATCTGGAATATTACTAATCAGATGAGTTATCTGAATTCGCATATATAAGTTCTACTAGACAAAACTCAGAAGCTGACAAATGCTTTAATATTCTTTAAAAAAATCTATAAAGCTGTTAAAGTTCAGCAAACCTCTTAATCTAGCCAAAGCTGACTAAAATGAAACATAACCCTCCTGAAACTCAAGCAAAGCGTCCTGGATCAGATAAACTGGGCCATAAATGTCAAAGGATTTACTTGCTGTCTTCAAATCAGGAAGACTCCATTAGACTAGAGAGCACTGACTAGAACAGGCTTTAAATTTTGTGAAGTTCAAAACTCAGTCATTTCATATTTTTATGAAGAGCATATTAAATTTTGACCTGCAGGTATTTCAAATATAATTAAGGTTTCTTTGTCCTTCATAACTACTTGTTTATGGAAATGCAAACTGGCTGGCTCTAGCTGGAAGTGGCAGGCGTAGGGAGGATGTCATTTTCCCAACTTCTACTTTTTCTACCCAACCCCTGCCTGTTACAATTTCCCACAGATAAGCAATGTGCAGCCCCATGTTTTAATGGTGTATGTGTAATCCTCTAAGCCTTGCACAGTGTGAAAAACTTGTTTACCATCATTTCACTAATGCAAGGAAGCAATTGCCACTTCCATGCTCAGCTGCTACAAAAACTAGTTTAGGTTCAGAAGAGAAATCTAAAATGGTCAGAGTAAAGAAGGCACAATTGAGGACTTCTGACTCCTTGACTCCTCCATCTTCTAGACAGACCTCCAAGACAGACTGTTCTATCAGACTCATGATAAAAAACCCACAAATTCCCACCCCCTACCCTGCACAACATATAATCATTAGAAATACGATGTCCAAATGTTCTCAGTGTTGCAAACATGGTCCAGATGATTAGAATAGTTCTTAATTATCAGAAATTGTATCTAATTATGACTGTAGTAAAAGGCTGCTGTATACAAAACAAACACTAACACAAACCCAAATTGCAAAGCAAAGCCTGACCTTAACTGGTACCCCTGGAACCACATTGGCTAGTTAATGAGTACTACACAGCATTCAGCTTTTTGCACATTCTGTTAGTGTATTCTGAAAAGCCAATATATTAAAGAGATGTCAGGTTCACTAATTACTTTAAGAATTTAAATAAATTGCATTGCATTACAGAACTGTGTACTGTACAAGTCAGATGGAACCTAAAAGACCAGCTTTAAAAAGGAAGAGCTGTGTTGTAAAACATTTAGCTTCAGGTTTTATAAATGTAGGCAGAAAGACCAAGGCTTAAAAGCTTCACCTACAAATGTCTCTAGAAAGCTGAGAACAGCCTTACACTCCAAAACATTAATATAATAGCAACTCCCACTCCACTGGTTGTATCCAATCATATTTGACACTTTAGTTATGATTCTTAATAGTACATGGAACACTGATTCTTGTTTAGGGGGCCTAGTGCAAAATTTCTCATCTTGGTCCAACTCAGTAAGCTATTCTAAATACTGGCACATGCACCAACATGTTCCTTACCACATTTTCCCTTATGTGTCTGCAGAATGCTTGCCACTGTTGTGGTAAGCATTTCTGTTGTTCCACGGGGGAAAACCAGAAGTCACCACACAAAACACTGTTTCTTAGTCTTACAACAGAGCTAAAGAGAGAACTCAGCTACTTTAAATGAAATTTGGACATGAGCTCATTTTCAGCATTCCTGCTATGGAACCGAACTGGAGCTTGACAAGAGATGTCAGTATCCAAATCCAAAAATCTCTGCCTTCCTAGAACACAATTTCAAGATACCTAAATGCTTGTTAGTGTTTCTAAACTAAAGGTCAGGATGTTACAGAAGTCATTGCACAGTTGATGCTCTACCCATTTAGCCACATCCTGACAGCAAGCAAAATATTCACAGATTGGTTTTACTTCAGATTTAACCAACAGGCCTAAAAATGTTTTTCCACAACCACACTCTTGTGCAAAAAGCCAACTCAAGACTTCTTTCCTGTCCCCATGTTCCACTGCATCACCTCTCTCAGTTGTGTTGATGCAGCTGTTTGTGAGACAATACTGAAAACCAAGAATGATACTCAGTTAAGAAAGTGGGGCTTCGAGGTTGTGGGGGTTGGGGTTTTTTTATAATGAAGTATCACTGCTCAGTCACATCACTGGCTGGTCTTGAGCATTACTCTGGCAATGCTTGTACTGACATGGATGATGAGCAACCAAAGTAGCAGCTTTCCAAATTCTACCACTAGAGAGAAGTCCTGACCTACTAAAATCAGAAGAAACCATGAGGTGATCTAGTCCACTGATTGGCTATTGCAAATCTTCAGAGGTGGATCTTTCATGCTCCTCATCCAAACAGGATTCCTTACTAGTTTTAATTATTCTTCACCCTTATTAGTTGTTCCTAACAGCTCTCATTCCTGAAAGCACTCTGCAGATGAATTGTGATCAATACTGCACTGAAATTCCTCTTTATCCACAGGACCTTTGCTTTGTCAAACAAAGCTCCTCTGCTGGGTGAACAACTGTTAAAACTTCTCTAAAACAATACTTAAAAGTATTAATGGTCAGAGTGTGGCATAAAATTCCCCAAGACTTTTTCTTCTCAGCCATTATGATGCCATTTCCTTGCTCTGACAGCTGATACACATCAGATGGCACACGGCCAACCCCGGTGGTGTTTTAGTTTAGTTTCAAGCCTTCTGTCTCTGTAGGTGTTGGCTAAACGTGGCCTTTGTTGCAAAAATCACATGAAAGATCTGTCCCTGAAGCAAGTTTTTTTCTGATCCCTGACTCTGCAAACTGATTTATGCAGAGAGATACTTTTGTGGAGAAGCATTTAAGTCAGATCAATGTGCAGGATCCACATCTCACCCATCAATACATTCCAAAATAGCTCAAGCAATAAAGCTGCATATTTTTTGTAACATGCAGGACACGACATTATTGTCATCCTAACCATGGCAAGATGCTGCACCTTCATGACAGGATCCATCACTAAAATTGTTTCAGCATGTTCAGGAAAACCCCAGTCTTCCAACTGAAACTGCTGCCTTGCTAAAGAAAGGGGGAAGCTCAAAAGATGCTTTGGAGATACTGGTATTGTAAAATGGAACAGAAACTTTAGGAAGGTCTTCAGGTAGGGAGCCCCTTCACTTGCAGAATAAAGGCTGCATACCAGGAACATGAACTAAGATGCACAAGAGAGCCATCCAAATATCCAGGCTGTGATCACAATGTCGAGTTGGCAGCCTCCATAGTCTAAAAAACATCTGAAGTCAAATCAATCTCTTCCTGCAGATCTCCATTGTAGCATAAATTGGAATCCTAACAGCAAGTATTTTAGTTCTAAAATAAACAACTGTATATATTTACTGCTCCTAGTCTCTCCTTGATTTATACACTAGAAAAAGGCCTCCGAGGCATTAACGAAAGGATTCATGTTGCAGTCTTACAAAAGGAAAAACTGAGTTGTTGCCAATCTTTTTTTTTTCAACAAGCACCATCTTGGAAGTGCAATTAGCAGCTAAAAGTACACGTTAAGCATTTAAACAGCTTCTTCTTTGGGACCTGCCTAAGCATTTGTAAACTCTCAAAGATGTCAGCTGCAGAAATTGCTCCATGTAGAAACTGAGAGTGCAGGTCCCCAAGCTGATGCCAAGACTCCCTTGTTGAGTGGACTTGTACAGCCCAATTTCAATGTAAGAACATAAATTATGTCACTTAACACAATGCTAATAATCTTGCAGGCTATTGTACAATAATCACACTTCCAAGTGTGAAGCACCAACACTTTAGAAGGAACAAAACAGATGAAACCCTGCAGTGACTCAGCTTGAGCAATTTATGCATAAAGCTTTCAAAGTTACACCATGGAGAAGGCTAAATTTAGACTGGAATCAGTAATGTCACTGTTTTGACATGGGAAGTAATGTAAAACCTCAATATATGGATTGAAAACCCCAGATACTTCGTATGCAACTGGGCATGGCTCAACCTCTGCCTCATGCAACTAGAACTGAAATCTGGTGGTTGGGTCTGTGGAGAATATTCTTGTGGTGTTTTAAGGTCACTGGCAGCTTTTTAAAGCCCAATGTACACAACTGTAATCTTTCAATACTACATATACTTCCTGAAAATAGAGGTAAGTGTCAATTCTTGTACATCCCTTCAATTCTGAAGGCTGAAAGGCATCCTCATTCCTAAAGATTTCTGTGTAGCATCTTTGCCTAATGTGGCCCCATTTGATACTGGGATATAATGCTCAGACTGCACATACAAAAGTGTACAGCCAAAAGGATGTGAAAAAAACAGACAACAATAATTTAAAATTCACCAGTCTGTTAGCAAACAGAACCAAGGCCTCTGCAACAGGGACTGCACAAGTGGATGGAAGAATTCTGGTTCACCACATGGACTCCTGGCACAGTGGTGAGCCAAACAGCATGGCACAGTGTGCTACGTGCACTGATATTTAAGTTTTTTGGCAACAGATTAACAGAACCATTTTTTTATACAGCCACATTTTCAAATATGGATTCTTTTGTTCATATGTTGGAAAAGAATTTTTAGTTTGCTCAGGTCTTGGAACCATTTTGAAGACAGTGGTTTCCATCACAAACATTGCACTTGGTTAAAAGAATGTCTTCCTAACATCTAGTATAGCCCTTGAAAAGGCACCATGCTCATTTACTATGTGACCCTTCATAAATGTTTTCAGGTCTTCATGTATAAAATGTCAAATGGATTTACCTGCCCCTGCAGTATTACAGTTTCATCTATCTTTCTATTTCAATTCTTCCTCTAAAATTCAAGCACAGTAAACGGCCTGAGCATGAGATTGTATTCAGAGTTCAACTTCAGAATGCAAACAGAAAAGAGATGCTTGGCAGGATCCTTTTTAAACATGGGCTGATCCAAGCGATTCAGGTGAAAAGTGAACAAAGAGTTAATCCAAATGCGAAGGGCTCCATTTCAGTAATAGCATGAATAAACCCCCACAGAAGGCTTCATTGCTAGCAGCAAACTCCACAGAGTCCAGATGAACCAGCAGGAAGAACAGAGGGCGGATAATCCTGTAAAATTACCCCAGTGGAAATGTTGATAAATTCCCAATTACGAGACCTGCTCTAGAATGAAAAGAAATGCGAGATACAATACAATTACCAGTCAACACTTGCACATCTTTGTATTTAAGCCAGACAAATACCACAGGTATTTCTTAATCCCTTGGATTTTGAATTAGTTACCCACTGTGCCGAAATCTAGATTATGAAAATAAACCCCAGAAATCAAATGAAAAAACAGACAATCTGCAACTCTAGTTACAAAGCAAATACCATCCATGAAGTCCTATTTTCAGCGATACAATCTTCTATGCGTTTGTGGAAATACAGATGGCTGTATTGAAAAACAAACAAACAAAAAGAAAAAAAAAAAAACAGAACAAAAAAAGCCAACAAAACCTTTAGCATACTGAATTTGTTTTGAATATGGTTCTTACGTTACACAAAGCAAAGCAGTACAGAATCAGGTTGGAGAAGACCTCTCAGATCATCGAGTCCAACCCAGGACTACAACCTAGTGTGTTTCATATGAATTTTCAATGCTTGTGGAAAATTTTCTGATAAAATACGTGTTCACCATAGATACCAAGACACAGACAGGTGCATTAGATATCTCCTTTTCTAAGGCCTTGACTGATCCCGGGCTTATCGCTCTCCATAAAATTCTGGAGGAGAAAAGGCTGTCCTGTGAGCCCCAAGACGGAACGGGGGGTGCGGGAGCTGCCCACCGCCCGCTCCCCCGCACGATGCGGCTCGGCAGGCACCCAGGCGCTCCTTCCCCGTGCCCCAGCCGAGGCAGTGACCTCGCTCGGGCCCCGCCCGGTCACGGAACGACGGCCAGGCCGCCGCGATCCCGATCCCGATCCCGGCCCCAGCGCCGCCGCCCCCCGCCCCAATTCCCTCTGTTTATCCCTGCATGCGCCTGTCCCGCGGCCCCGCGCGCCCGCCCCCCGCGCCTCCCCATTGGCCGCCGCTGCTGCCACTCACGGCCCCCGCAGCCCCGCATTGGCCGCCGCCGCTGCCACTCAGGGCCCCCGCCCGCCCCGCCGCTCCCTCCGCCGGAACGAGCGAGCGGCGCTCCGGCCCCGGCGCCAGCGCGGCCGCGGCTCCCGCTGCCGGCGGGGCGGGGAGGGACGGAGGGCGGGCGGCTGCCGCGGCTCCTTCCGGAGCAGGCGAAGCGCTCCGCTGACAGGCAGCGCTGCCGCCGCTCGGTGCGCGCCCAGCCAGGCGGATCGGCCTCCGGGGAGGCAGCGGCGCGGGGCGCCGTGCGTGGAGGGTGGACGGGCAGTTCCCCCGATTGATGTCATTTCCCTCGGCCTTTTGTTTAATTATTTTAAACTCAATTGCACGGTGAGGGAGAAAAAAAAAAAAAAACAACAAAAAAACAACAAAAACAACAAAACCTACCAGCACCAATAATAATAACAACAACAAAAACAAAACCGAAAAAAAAAAACCAAACAAACAAAAAAAAACCCCCCAACTTCAGGCTTCCAGATGCCATTATACTAATTTCTCTTAATTGCCTCTCCGATGCAAACACAGCCGGGCTCCTGCGCGGCGCCGCCCGGCCCGGCTCCCTCCCAGTCTCCTTCCCTGCCTCCCGCTCGCCGGTGGGCGCTCGCGGGGCTCGGCCCGGGGGCGCGGAGCCCCCTCCCCGCCGCCCCCGCTTCCAAAGCCGCCGTTCCCCGCCGCCTCCCCGGCCGCGGAGCCTCCTCCGGGCGTCCTCGCAGCACGGGGGCTTCTCCCCGCCGAGCACGGGGGTCCCCCCTGGCCGTGCTACCGCCGGTCCCCCCCTCAGCGCACTCCTCCCGCAGCGCTGCCCCCCCCCGGCAGAGCCCCCCGCTCCGGGCCGGGCGCCGGGGCCGCCCCTACCTGTGGCTGCAGCATCCCCGTCCCCCCGCCGCCCTCGCTCCGCCGCCTGCCTGGCTCTTTGTTTCCTGCCGCGGGCCGGACGGGAGAGCGGCTCCCCCCCGCCTCCTCCTCACACTCATTGAAAGCAAACAAGCATCATGGCGGCGCTGGCGGCGGCGGCGGCTGCGGGCGGGCCGGCCCCCCTCCTCCGCCTCCTCCTCCTCCTTCCTCTCCTCCTCCTCCTCTCCGCTCCGCTCTCCGCCCCACCTGCCCAGGCCGCCCGCACTGCGCGCACGCTCCGCGGCCGCGGAGGGAGGCCGGGGAGGGGGCGGCAGGGCCGGGGGGGCCGCGGGGGGATGCGGAGGGAGGAGTTTGGAGCGTGTTTGGGGGTACGGCCACGCAACGCGGCGGGGAAAAGTGGGTGAAAGTGGCTGCGGAGCGAGGCTCGGAGCCCGTGCCAGGGGTGTATGGCAGGGAAGGGGCTCCTAGCAGGAGCCCAAGGAAGGCGAATGGGAATAGTCGCTTGTTTGGAAAAGAACTTTTAAATTCTCCTGCAAGAGCCCAAGTAGGGAACTCAGCCTTGAAGTGGGTGAGATCAGACACGGTGCGGGTGATAGGCCAAACGCTTTTTAGGAAACACAACATGTCTTCTATGTTTGTGTCTTTTAATGGGAAACCAGTGCCTCAGATCCTTCGCTGCGACACGCTCCGGAACAATGCTCACCGTGACATGTCCCCCGGAATCGCCCGCAGCACCTTTTTGAAACTCACGTTGTGGCTCACGTAATTTTCTCCATGAACTGATTATTGGATGCAAACCAAGATATTTAGAAAAATAAAGTACGGTCTCATTAAGTGTTATTATTACTGTCCCTGCACAACAAGACTTTATGATGAGAGATGCCAAGTGAAATGATGGTGGGGAAGTGCCATCCATGGTGTAATACCAGCAAAACACCTAAATAATTGCTTCCAAATTAAGGATTTCGTCAGTTTTCCAGGGAGTTAAAATGCCGAAGCCTTGATGATGCTGCAGCAAATGAGCACTTGGTACACACCACTTCATCCAAAGGAAAAGTGAAGACAAAGACACTGTCCCAGATACCAGAACTGTCCCAGAACCCTGTTTATGATCTGGGAAAGCTGAATAGGAATTGAGGCCTCCATTTAGGTATACCTGGATATGTAGCTGGAAATAAATGGCACTCACACTGTTGTGCAGCGAGCCATTCTCTTTTAACTCAGTGTGAAAGAAGATGGTACCAGGTCCAGCTTCTGAGGAGCACCACCCCCATCCGTGGATGGGGTGCTGTGGAAAACATGACCCTGGCATGCTGCTGACCAAACCCGCTCACAGAACGTCCTCCACGGGAAGGTTGACACTTGGTTGGAAATAATCCTGCTATACTTCGGATTTCTGTTCAGCCTTATCATATCATATATCTGAAATGCTCTGGGATGATAAACTATCTCCTCTCCACATGGTGCAGCCCTGTGCTAAGATATCCGAGCCTGCTCCATTACGGATGCGCACGGGCTCCGGCAGAATGCCGTATCTGCTTCCCCGTGTTGGCTGGCTCTGGAGAGCTGACAGTCACTCAGAACTGACTCGAGTAGCTCTGCATGTCATTCTCCTGCACTGCATGTCTTTTCTTTCCGATAAGCAGCTGTCCTGCACATTCTTCAGTTAATACTTTCTGGGTCAGATATGGCCTCAATAGACTATATCATTTTGCCCAGAGCTAATTCTCCAAAAGCAGTAGGAAAGTCTTTGAATACGTTGCAGGATTTTCCAGGAATTGCTGCTCAGCAAAGAAAATTCAGTTGATCATAAGTCTCTCAAAAAATGCTTGCGGGGAACCTGCATTCCTCAGGGATGGAGTACATTAAACATGGAAAGGTCTACTGACAAAGGCCTGCAACACTGCAAATGGAGAACCAATGGCAGAATATACTGTAATTCTCAAATAACTGAGATAAGCAAATGAGAACATTAGAGAAAATAATTTAAAAGCAATTAAAAATAATCCTGTATAGATTAACAGGAGATCACTGCAATGTGGCAGATTTCAAGTTAGTGAACTTTATTGTGATTTTACGGGTTATTTATAAAAAACCAGCAATATTTGGAGAGCCTAAAGTTACAGCCTTTTATGTCAACAATTTTTTTCTAACCGCCAGCTTGTGTGGTTTGAAAGAGCAGAATGAAGTAAAAACAGGTATGTGGGGGTTTTTTTTAGAAACTGTTATGTTCCACTGAATTTCCTGTGCAGCAGTGCTATTGCTCATCTGTACGTCTGATTAACTTTTGCTCCCTGAAAGTGTTATCAGACCTGTAACCAGGCAAACAGCAGAGCAGATGGCCAGTGCCAGTATCGGTGTTTCTGGTCTGGGTGCTTAATGAGATCTGAGAGTGTAACATGAGCCTCTTTCATTTTGTCTGTCTCACATGGCAGATATACTTGGTGCAAGTGCTCTGGTTGCTCAAGGTCACAGATTCATCAATCAAGAGAGAGCCCTTCCCATTAATCTCTTACCTGCCCATGACAGTTCCATACATCTCGGAGCTGCCAAGTCACACTGAGTGCTGTTGTCCTGAGTTTGGGACAGTAGTGCTGCAAAAGACAACTAGGTTAAGCAGAAATTGGCCACCATTTAAAACACGACATTAGATGTACTGTACTCTGAGTGTAAGATTTCATTCATTAACTCTAAACCAAAAAATGCCTTTTTGTGCTGTGGAATAAGCCTTCAGCTGGGCCAAATCTCCTGTACCACACAATTGCATGTCCCACTCTATGCAGGTGAATGTCCTACATTTCTCTCCTTACACTTGGAGATAGAAGTATTTGTTGTGAGTGGTTTAAAAAAATCTCAGTACCCCCACCACCTCCTCTCTGAATGCATGCATCCAAGTGGAGCTGGGAGTGTGCTGGGAGGCCTCAGGGAGGCCACTGGCTCTGTTTGACCAACACTTACAGCTGGTACAAGGTCCTGGTGCCTCTGTGCACTGACAGAGGGATGTGAAACTTGTGGTAGAGAGTTGTCTTTGTGGCGGAGCAATGGTATTCTTTTGCTTTATTTAAATTGCTAAATTTGGTGAAGACATACTCTTGAAATATCTATGTACAGTTGCACAGTAGAGGCTTGTTTGACTTCTAAGTTCTTTGTAGTAAAGGATGTACTTCATCCTGCATGGCTCATGCATCTCCTCAACCTGAGGGAGAGCAGGCACAGAGGGGTTGTGGCTTGTGGCATCTCTTGTGTCTGGGGTTACACAAGAGGTGACCAAGGAAGGGTTCAGTCCTACCCACTCCCTCACTTTGTGTGCCCAGGAAATGTGACAAAAGCAACATAACTGCAGGCAGGAAAGGAATCGAAGAGGAGAGCACAGTTATGGTAAAGCAGGGGAGATAATGAGAAGAAGGAGTAAGTGGGAGATGGAAAAGGATCCCAAATAGGAGGGCAGAGCCTAATTATGGTCTGCATTTTCAGTCGGTGTGGGTATAGATACAGGGATCTGAACTGCAGGATGGCTTCCATGGCTGAGATCAGTGGGATAGCTGCTCTGAACATGGCATATGCCTAAAATGACAGGTAGTCTGAAAAATGAGGACTTGGAACACTCATATTGTGCTTCTGAAATCATTGCATTTTTAATGATTTCAGCCTTAAGTTTTATGGCCTGTTCTCCATCTACCGAGTGAATGTAAGAGCATCTTCTTTCACAGCTGGATAGTAAAGATAAATCTTTGATGTTTATTGAGCATTAAAACTACAGTGAAAGCTCCATACAAAAAGCATTGAGGCAATTAATATTCCTGCTTTTCTCTGCATGGAATGGAGTTCAGTGATTTCCAGAAGACCTGTATGTAAAAAGGTAATTGAAATCTCCCCTTATGCATATCCACAAGAGAGATGAATTCAGGAATTTTAATCCTGGGATGGCACAATTTGTAGGTAAAGGCTTTGCAGCCTTAGAATTACTTTAATATGCATTTTTAGACAAAAGTGGAATAAGTACTTTGAAAGAAACTGAATATGATCAAAAGCTTTCTTTCTAGAAATATCTGCATTTTAGTAGAAAGATTTTCACAGTGAGAGAAGAGTTTCAAACTCCTTTTTTCCGGTTATGGATACTACCATATAACTCTGCCACCGCCTGAGATGCTTGTGTACTATGTTTAGATGACTCTTACAATTATTTAGATATTTGATAAACTGTCAGGATTGCAGCAGTTTAAAATGTGCATTGAATCTTGTTCTCTGTCTCAAGCATGCAGGTCTGTGGAGCCTTGAGGCATTAATATTTCCTAGTGTGTACATTTGTGCTATACTGTAGCAGTGAAGTAACAGATCTAAGAATGCCATAATTCTTACTTGTCCTAATCAAATATTAAAATCTGAAGGCTGTTAAGAAGCTGGATTTATGAACCATGATGTTGTTTACCTCATTGTCATTTTTTAGACACAGGCAGATTCTTGCATGTTTTTGTTCCTAGGATCACCTCTGCAAGTCTTGGTCACCTTTCTCCAAGAATATATCCATCTTTTCGTATTAGAACTAAGTTAATAATATGAAAGAAAATGTTAATGGTATGACCTGCCTGCATTATTTACATGGGCAGAGCTCCTGGTTGCATTCAAAGCTCTGCAAAAAGAGCACAAGGCTTTGCCTTTCACGGCAAAGGCTTTTATGTATGTGAGTGAATAGAGCAAATTGCTATGAAATACCTGAGTGCCCAGTTATGGAGTCACAACTAAGAGGTTAAATGGCAAATAATGGCGTTACTGATGTAAGATGGAAGGATTCTCTTTAATGGAAGGAAAGCCAATGTTCAAACTACCCATCCAGATCTTTGGTGTTTTCTACCAAATCCTCTTCCCTTTGTACCCATTTTGGCGGCTTTTTCCTCTTCCTCTGTCAGCATCTTATTTTTCATCTTTATTCATCGTCGCTTTCTATGCTTTTCTCTAGCAGCAGAAACATATTTACTTGCAAGCTGATCCCATCTGTGCTCCCGCATTGTAAAGCTTCCCCCTGCCGTGGCACCGCGTGTCTGATGGAGTTCATGCGACGGGTGGGAAGCTCCAGCTTTCCGGAGTGCCAGGATTTCACACCGTGGATCAGGCAGGCAGGGCACTGCCCACTGGGCATGGGGGTTTTTATAGCAACGAGGGTGGGCAGGTTTTCTTGTGTAAGAAAATGCAGTAATATTGTAATCATTTGTCGCCTGACCGTTCGCTGAAATGGAAGAGCGCTGAACTTTTAATTTAATTGGGTCTCTCGCGCTTGCACTTCTTCCTGCTCATGAACCAGAATATATGAGGACTATAACTCAAATATACACTAAGCTGTCCCTGCTGCAGTCTCATCCCTTGCAAATTAAGTAGGATCAGGAATCAAAAGAGATAACTAAGGAGACCTATGTCCTGGAGGAAATTACCGTGAATTACAAAATGATGGTTTCTCTCTTAATAAAAAATGAACTAATGCTCCAGTGTGACACTATGGAACTCTTCAGTTTATAAAGGTACTGTCTTTCAGGAAATATATATGTTAATCCAGCTGTCATGCATAAATTCTCATTTGGGGCCTGATCTAATTCCCATTGAAGTAGAGATGGACTCAATCTACTTAAATTTCTCCATACAGTTTCACGGCTTTCCACTATCTTCGTCTGTTGTATCACATTACTGTGTGTGGGTAGAGTTGCCACATTCCACCCATGACACAACTGTTTCAGTGGCAAGTGAAGTGATACGTGCATATGGTACACACAGGCTTTACACAAACCGTATGCTTTCAGACAGCTATCTGTGGAACTGGGGGACGCTGGAGAGGCTTCCTGAGGAAAAAGTCCATTTACTACATTATTAGGAAATGTAGCAAACTTTGTTTATTATCCCCATGATCTTACTTTTGATATTTGACGGACAGAACAAGTGGTTTATTGTTTACCTTTAGTAAATTAGCAAGTCAGATTAATTACTTTGAATAACAATAAAATGGTTGCATGAGGATTTTGGAATCAATCTCTTAATATTATTATTTACTGTGTCAAATCTTAGGCCCAAATTTTGCTTATTTAACAGTGAGCAACTTCATAAAATTTCCAATTAAATTATACATAGTCTTCTTTATGCAATGTTTTGCATTTCCAAGATGTTGAATGTCCTCATTACTGAATGTTTTATATAGGAGATTATTGTTATTTATCTAAAGAATTTTGGCTAAGGGCGGTCTCTGGTTGGAAAAAGACCCTCCAGAGAATTTATGAAGTACACTTTAATCTTGAGGCTATTATAGGTGTACTACTCTTGAGGTTTTTTTCATTGGCGGTTGCAAAAAAAAAAATACAAAATGACCGAATAAATTTAGCTGGTATTTAATTGTGGCTATTTCTATATTATCTGAATTGACAAAATACTTTCTTTAGGACATCAGGTGTGCAGAGGGAGGGGACAACATAGCATTGGGTCAAACATCAGCACAGCCAAAATAATTAAAAATGAAAACTTTTCAGCCTCTCTTGGAGCTACACATTAGGTTGCTCCCTGCCTGTAGGGCCAGATCCATTTCTTTGGACATGCTGGAGTAGGATCACCCAAAGCAGTGTGGGCACATCCATCTGTGTGAGCTGCTCACCACAGGGTGCCCCTGCACTCAGAGGAGGCTGCAGCACCTTGGGGCTCTGGTTGTTTTTTGAAGGCAGGCATTGGGGCTGAGGTGATGAAACTAGAAGAGTTTTGTTTTCAAGCACTGGGAGACCTCACTGAGCTGGGAGAGCACAGGGTGGGAGGTGGCTCAGTGTCTGCAGCCATGCTGGCTAAAAGGCTGCACCACGGAACAGCTTCTGCTCAAAAAAGGGTGAAAATCACTGCCTGCTTCCCAGGTGATCACTGCAGGTGACAGGAAGAAAATTTGTCCAACGTTTACAGCTGATGATTGGTGTGGTACATTAAGGGCTTTTCCATGCCTTCAAAATAGTAGGCACTTTGAATAAATGCCCCCAGGAGGGAAAAAATGCCAAGTTCAATAAGCCACTGATCTGACCTGCTGTTGTTTCCTCTGTGTCCAGAGCTCTTGGCCTGCAAGATTAAAAAAAAAGGACAAAAATTTGTCAGACAAAAAACCCAAAATGTTTGAGTCTAATGCAGCAGGCTCAGGCTAAATCACGTTTCCCAAAATGTGGCTTTCAATATCAAGCCTACTCCTGAGGAACTGGCAAATGCTCAACGAGCACAACACGGAGACAACTGGCAGCCTGAGTCATTTTCACATGTGATTGTTGAATGTGACAGATTGAGAATAGCAAGGAGTACGAGTTCATGCTATGAGAGTGAAGTAACCCAGCATCCGCTCTCTGGCTCGAGCCTACGGAGAGATGTGGAGTGCTGTGGCAGAGAAATGCCATTGAGGCTTTGGAAAAATGGCTTTAACACACGTTGTTTTCTTCCTTTGCTCATTTTTATTTCACCAGAGAATGTTTCTTTCCTGTCTTCATGGCAGATGGAAAGTAAGAGAAAAACCCTTGACATATTTTAAAGCCTGGATTAACTAATTTGCCTTTTTATGCTTTTTTTCTGATTACCTTTAGCCTTTCTGCTTTTACTGATGCTGTATTGGCCTTTTTATCCCATTGCTCCAGCACGCTGGCTGTGCAGAAATGGTTTCAGATAAAACTGGGGTACACTTGCTATGGAAATGATCCCTTCCAAACTGACCTGGTGAGGGTTGCTTCCTTTCAGAGCAAACTGCAACAAGCTGGGGAAGTCCAGGGGAGTTACCAATGAAATAGCTGCTGCAATCCAACCTTCTGTTGCAGTTGATCAGAGTATTATATCTGAGTCATTTATTAATTAAATTTAGCCATACTTTATTTTGACACTTGTTCTTGGAAAAGGAAACTTCTTCCAGTTTCTTCTTCAGTATTGTTTGATGGGTGGTCTCTGCCAGCACAGCTGAGTGCTTTGGCTGTTCAGGACATGTCTGTAATGTGTTCTGCACTAAGCTGCTGTTTGGAATCTGCTGCTCAGCTGTGTAACATTGTATGTGAGGGATTCCTTTGTTTAATCTTTGTAAAACAATATGCTTGGTTAATTAGCTGTAGAGGTGTTTTGAGGGTTTTGGATGGGAGGCACCATGGACCAGTGACATGTTGCAAAAATAATTTGAGATGGATAATGTTGATGCCCAGGGCCTTGGCAAAAAGAGAAGCCTCTGCACAGCTTGAGAAGGATAAAGGAAGATTTTTGATGTGTCCAGAATTTTTTTTTTCCTGTAAGATCTTGTTACCATAGGTTCAGGACATATGTGGCTCTTTTTACAACAATTAGAACCAAACCCTTTTATTCCCTTAATTCTTTCTTCATCAAGACTTGGGGAAGATGATGATTCCTGGGAGCCCTTTGGCTACAGTGAATAGTGAGTACCTGGACTGACTCCACTGGTCTCTGTTTTGTTCTACAAATGATTATAGGTAATACATTAACACAGAGAGCTGCCTGATGCACCGGGCACGCTCTGTTTGCTCACCACAGCAACAGAAAAGGATTAAATGCATTCTTTGTGTTCGTGAGCTCTGGGCCGTTATTCTTGCCAGCCCAAGGTGATTTATCGCTTCAGATCTGAGTTGCCAGTCCCTGGTGGGGATGTGTGGAAGGGAAGTGACCTGTACAGAAATTGGTCTATTTAAACCCATATTTATTGGGTGAATCGTTGGCCTTAATGGCTGTGTGTGACAGCAGCTGCCTGTCAGGGATGTGCCCGTGGGTGGTGAGGGGCCCCAGGAGAGCACCCAGGACGTGGATGTCTGGAGCTGCCAGTGCTGTTTTCTCCATCTTGGTACCTCCATGTCTGTCCATGGATCTGACACCACAGGAAACTGCACCAGCCTGATCACTTTTCTGACATTCTCTTTAACCTCATTTCCTAATTCTCTCCTCGATGCTGCTGTTTGTGCAGGCGAATTAAACAAAATGCCTTCTCTCCAGGGTGACTGGCGCCCCTGAGCTCCCCAAGACTGGCCCTTCATGGACTGAGGCTGCTCTCAGTGTCCTGGGGCCAGAGTGGGACCTGGGGCTGTGGGGAGAGCGTGGGTGCCAGGCCCTGCTGGGGACCCTGCTCTTCCAAATAATGGACAGCAGGTGGTAGCACATGTTCATTTCATCACTTTTGGGTTTTTTTTAAGAATTAGGCTTTGCAAAGCTTCATCTGATTTTCTAGAAAGGGAAAGGGTGGGAAGGCTGCTTCTGAAGAGGATGAGCACCTGGCTTGCTTCCAAGTTTTTCAGTTTTTCCACTAAATCTCAAGCCCCTGCCATTTCTACAGACACTTTCCTTCCATGAGTTCCTTTGCTGTGTAACCGAGAGAGCTTGTCTTGGCTTGACTGCAATCCTGCCTGGATCACTTCCCTGTGGAAGTGCACAGGTAATGCTGAGCCAGCAGAGCGCTGGGGCTGGGAGCAGCAGCGAGCTCAGGCAGACTCTGTGGACCTGAACTAAAGCTGAATTAAACTGGTTGCATCAGCCACCAGGGCTGCTGAAGGGAAACACTCTTCCAGCCCAAAATCCTCCTGAGAGGTGTGAAGGTAGCCAGGGCAGCGTGTCAGACAGGCAGGGCTGAGTCCACCCTCCAGCTGGCAGACAAAATATACAGATCCCTCTCCCCTGCAAGCTGAGTGGCAACAGGAGCAGTGGAAGCATTTTTAGACAAATATTCCTGCAGGGCTGTTGATAAGACAATACTTTTTGTTGGCCTGATGAGAGCATCTGTGCAGGCAAAGGCACAGACGTGGTTTTGAAATATCCAGCCCAGTTAATCCATGTGTCAATAATACATTCATCCTGAGATTTATTTAATACAGACACTTTGTTTACTGCTGGCTTTGGAAATATTTCAACTCCAATAAAAGTGAAAACTTGTTTGTTTTTTAATAACTGGGCTTATATAATTAACTGACATGTTATGACAGTCTACTATGGCCTAAAAAGCAGAGCTTCAATCACATGTCTTAAATGAAATTAAGACAATCTAACCTCAGGTTTCTTGTTTGACTGGGTTCATAATTGCTTTCAGACTGCCCTTACAAACGCCCACATGTGGACAACAACACCTGCAGTTTGGCCACTGGGATAACCACTGAGTTGTTTCCTTGTCAGCCCAGCTGAGAGTGCCAGGAGGCTGAACCCTCTTATGTGGCCCGTGTTTCCAGGTGTAGCTGCTTTTGTAAAAATATTATGTGCTTAATCTCTTACATCTGTATATATCCATTTATAGCAGGGAGAGCAGGAAATTTCCTGGGAAATTTCCTAGGAAATGCTCTAGGAAATGGATACTGTCACAGGAATATATGATTCAACTTGGCTCCACTTGTTTGGACGGTTTAAATTTTCTCAGGATTGAGCTATAAGCCTATTGTAATTAAATTGTTTGAGCTTTTACATCTTGATTTTGACAAACCAGAACTTTTCTTCTGCAGCAGCATGCTGGGATTCTGTTCCAACTTAAATTTAGAAAAAGTAACAATTTTCCAAGGAACTGGCCAGAATCCAAAATCTTCCAGAACTTCTGAGCAGTTTTAAATCGGTTCTCAATACACTCTAGTCACTGTGTCGTCTGTTTTTCAGTGCCAACTTGTCTCAGGCAGGTGCTTATTACCTTATGTGGCAATATAACCTTTTGTTTCATTAAACTTTTACCAGTAAAACCTCCTTCATTTTCATGGATAATCTAGAAGATGAATTACCACTGCAGTCCTCTTGCTTTCCAGAGTTGTAGACGAGCCAAACCCCAGCTTTTCCAGAAAAGTGAATATTAATTTTGCGTCCCAGTAGCTGGTAAATCACATGGTGACTGTTAATGGCAAAAATGGCTCCTCAATGACATTGCATTTTCTGTAAAGTTATTTTTTGTAAAGCTTACATTAAAAAAAATACTCTAGTAAACCATCCTATGAAAGACACATCTGAAGTAGAGAATAAAGGGGTTTGCTAGCAATGACTTATTTGTTCTTAAGTGAATGTAGAAGTAGTAACTGATACGAAATTTCTGGTCAAACTTAGCCAAATTCTGACGTGGAATTGCAACATGCTACTTCAGAAGGGTGGTGCTTGCAGAAATATCAGAGTGTGTAAGTAAAATTCCCTTCAGGATGGGATGATAGGACAGCTCTGGGAACAAGTCCTGAAGTAGACTGGGTGTCCTGCCAGTAACCTTCCCTGTGGTGACGTGGGAGGAACCACCCATTATAGGAGTGCAGATGGCTCACGTTATTAGAGATGTCCCCAGCAGGCTGGTCAGCCCTTTATTATTTCATTTCAGGACAGCAGGGAACGTGCTATTAATTGGAGAAGGGATGTGGATGTGCAGGATCCTGCCCAGCTCTGTAAACAGAACCTAAAACCTCAATCTCCCTTCCATCTGCTCATAGCTGGGGTGATGGTGTCAGGGGCTGGACCAGGGTCCAGGACAAAGTCCTTCCTTTGTGTGATGTCCTTGGGCCTCCCAGCAAAAGAGCCCAAGTTGTGAATAAACACTAGCATGGAGGTGGAACTGGGGCAATCTGGTTTGGCTTAGTGATGTGAATGATTTTAGCTTTGTTTCTCAGTCCTGGCTTTAAAGAAAATAAATAGAATTTCTCAGAGACAAGTCACAGGCCTTCATTCAGGAACAGAAGCACTTCAGTCTGAAAGGCCAAGTGAGACAGGTTTTTCTCTGATTTTGGAAGCCCTGCCATTCGACCCTCTCGGTGGTGGTTCACATGGTGTAATGCTTAAATGTGTCCCTTCACTGCCACTGGGTGCTGTTTTTCAGCCCAAGTGACAACATGTGCATGCCTAGAGAATAAAGTGATGCTCCACTTAATTTTGGCTCAGAACAGAGCTCTTCTGTTGTTACTGGTGGGTGAGCAGGTTAAAGGCTGTGTCCTTCCCTAGTTTAGCTGAGCTGTACATCAGCTCTGGCCCCTGGGGGGATGTCAGAGGTTCAATTCTCTGTCTGCTGGCCAGGACAGACGGGAACTCCCTCAGTGTCCTGATATTAGATATAGATGGGGCTAAGGAGAGCTTTAGTAATCAGAGCCACTCCACCCTGTTTGGTGGAGACACAGGACCCTAATGGGAGATTCCCATGGAAAACTCTGGTAAAGCTGATAAGAATCCACAACTGACCTTTGATGTCTGCAGCTTTCAGATGTAAAATGTTTAACTCAAGGAAATAGTGAATCTGAGGTGTTCTCAAGTGGGTCTGAACAAGGGCAAGCTGAAAATGTATTTAGAGCTTTTACTGTAGATGTGTGGGTTTAGTAACGTCCAGCCAGAGGGAAAAGGTTTTCCTTTCTACGAGAGGATGCTGTGGCCAATTTCCCTACAGAGCCCAGATCCTGTGAGTCTTGTTTGATAGAAAAAAAGAGCTTCTCAGCTGGAGCTTTGCCTGAAGAGATTCAGAACATACCTGTGCTTTTCTCAGCTTACACAGTTTTCATTTAAGTATTTCTGGTGCTGAGGTGATGCTTGTGGAGGTCAGGACTGTTCAGGGTGTTTTATTATGTGCATTTTTCTGGTGTACATGCTGTAGGCTTGTACAGCCCTAAGGAACACACTGGCCCTGTCACAAACTGTATCTCTCCAGGACAGCACTGAATGAAGAAAATCATAACACAGTGCAGCAGGTGAAGTCCCCTTCTGGCTCATCACCACGGGAGAGCTGGAAGAGGAGGAGCAGCCCAGGCTGCGGACGGACGTCAGAGGGGAGTGGAGGTGCTCAGCGTGCAGGAATGCAGAGGGGACATCTGCTCCAGACACCAGAGTGACAAAGCCAATGCAGAAATACCCCTTGTTTCTTGGATGGAATTCTGGAATTCTGTCAGTTATCACTGAAAAGCAGGCTGCAGCCTCAGTCCTGCTTTCTCCAAGTGTGAGATGTGTAGGTTCAGATCAAAGGACCTGGTTGGTATTTTCTGGGTATGGGCTCATCATGGCCCTACAGAGCATTTCAGTGCTTGTGCAATGAATGTGGATAATTTTGTTGTTCCTACTGAGGCTGGTGGTGTATGTAAATTCGGTGTTGGAGTGCTTTGCATGGTTATATAGTCTCTAGGAGAGAAAAAAGTGATTTAATGAAAACATTCAAGCACTTCTAAAAAAGAAAATTTTCCTTTGTGCTGGACTGACTGAATTCAAATGAGGCTTCTCAGACCACCTCTTCAGCTCAGATGAAAAAGCCAACCCACATAATTCAGAGTGAAAAAGTACTTTTAAAGAAAACTACCTCTGTTAGCATCACTTCCAGTAACTTTGTTAGTGACACAGAGTTACTTGGTGCGTCACAGGGTGTGTTGGGTGTATTACACTATGTTATATGGTGTAAAATCCTCCTCATTTGGCAGGAGAGCTGTGGGGCAGTATTTTGAAGGGCCTGTAGCTTGTCCATAAAAGACCTTTGTTTTTGAACTGCTGCACTGCTATGCACAGGAAAAGTCATGTTCCATATAACCAAGTTGTAAAAAACCCCAGATATTTCTGGGTTTAGCCCCAACTAGTTACCACTGTAGTCAGGTGTAAAAGACTTGCTTTTTGTTTGTTAGTTGTTTGTCATATTTTTAAATGTAATAAAAGATTAAAAAAATGTTGCATAAATATGTCCTAATCATCAGATTTTTAGTACAAGTTCTGCCTGCTCTGCAGTGTCTCATCTACACTGTTGCTCACAGAGGTGACTGAATTGATGCAGATGTTTTCCTTCCTGTATCACAAGAAACAGCTGAACACATAAATTCCAGATTTCTCAGTCAGAACTGATCATTGCCTCATACATAGCTTAGTAATATATAAAATGTAGGTTTCAAAACATTTCAGGGGACTGAGCAGTTGTAATTTTTGCCTGCTTTATAACCCAACCCACAGAATTCTCAGGAGTTTTCTGTATCCACTCAGGTGCTCTGCTCAAGCCATCAGCTGTAACACAAAGATATTTGAGCTTCAGTAGGTGTAACTGGCCCCAGAAAACAGGAGGAGGGTTGGGTGCTTCCTGGGGTGGCAGAGGTCTGGTTTGAAGACAGACCAGCACTGAATGCCAGCTCAAAGTCATCACTGGTCTCCCTTTGCTCATGTAGATCTGTTTCTTCCCTCTGATCAATAGCTGGCCTTACAGCATCCGACTGTGTTACAGATGATCCATGTGCACTTAACAATATTAGCAAGGGGGCTGTGACGTGCTGCCTCTCCTTGGTACCCTTCCCAGAGGGACTAATCACAGCTCCAAGGGACAACTACTCACTTCCAAGCATTTCACAGGAAGTATCCTGGATGCTCATCTCTGGAAAGCAGCAGAGAAGCTGAACTGGAGAACAAGCCATTTAAAAAGAAATGGTATAAAACATTTGCAGTTTGCTTTCTACAAACCAGGCTGCCTTTGCCTTTGGTGAAGAGCCCCAGGACAGTTGCCCAGTGGGGTGTTTTAGGAGGGTCCTGGGGGTCCTGGGGTCCCAATTCCAAAACCAGCAGCAGCAGGAGCAAGGCTGGTGTGCCCTCTGGTTTGGCTGTGCCTGCAGTGAGGCACTGCAGAGCTTCCCCACACAGGACATTTTGCTCCATAGAAAGTCCAGCCACGAAGCAGAGCTTACACAGATCACTGGATTTCCCACAATCATTCAGTTGCTTGTAAGAAATGAGAAGCAAAATCAACTCTGTTATCACAGCTGCCTTTGCAGGGAAAGGGGTGGATTTTATGACCCAGTTACAGAATATTATTACTTAATAGCAATTCCTAAGTTTTTAATTTGAAGGTAAGATGATTTGGGGATAAATACCTATTTTCAACCAACAGTGTTTTCTTTGGTTCTTAGTAAACCTTTAGAAGTGTTTTGATTCAGGCACATGTGAACCCATGTGCCAGGGTTTTTGTAAACCAGCACCTCTCTCTTCTGTCACCATCCCCTTGGACCTGCTCCTGCCATGCACTGTCCTTTTCCAAAAGTGATATGGCTCTTTCTCCTTGATATGGCAGCTCCTTCCTCTGCCTCTCTCCTGGCCTTAGTGTCTTGATCCCCTGCCCTACTTCACTCTAAAGACCAGGACTCCTCACCCTCAGATCTCCCTCTGATTTTTATTTTTGCTGCTGTGTTACCTAACTGACTAGCTATGACTCAAACAGCAAAAAATCAAAAGAAGAAGAGTTAGTGTTAATTTGGGGAGAAAAAAAAAACAAAACAAACCACTCCATGAATGTTACATGTTTTAAAAACATTAATATTTTTTGTGCTCTGCATCCTCCTGGCTCTCATGATGTATAAATTTGCAGCTCTCCCGGAGAACACACTCCTCAGCACAGCAGGATCCTGATTTGATCCTAATTGTGACTGCTGGGCCCGAATGGGCTGTTAGTCAGCAAACTGCCCCCTGCACACAGCAGGGGCTGGGGAGCTGAGATGTGTGACCAGGTTATGTGCCAGCTGTCCCCTCCCTGCCCCGTGCCCTGCCAAGGGAGGGCAGGGGCACACAGGCACCAAGCCCATGTGGGTACAAGACTGAGACCTAAGAAGACCAAGTCTTGATGAGCTAAACTCAGAACTAAGCCAAGCAAAGCTCTTTTAACTTAGTGACCACCTAAAATTTTTCAAGTGTAAACATAGCCCATTATACAATTTTTTAATCTGTAAAAGATTACAAAAGGATACACAAACATTTACAATTGTGTATTCCAGACCACTTAACAGCCTATATAACCTTAAACATTTGTGAGCCTCTGACTGAACTCTGCAAGAAAATATTCCATTGCAGGTTGGAAGCCCTCTGAAACCTTGCTGCTCTCTCTCCCAGGAGAGCAGACAAGTTATCTCACAGCCTTACACAATTCTTGTTTTGCTGAGGGCCCTAATGAGCTCAGCTGGCTGTGCCCCTGGCTGGGGCTGCCAGAGCTAAGGCTGTGCAAACCTGTGGTTTCCCCAGTGGAAACTGCAGCCAGATAAGTCATCTTAATTTCGTGTCAGGAGCTCCTGCAATGTGTAGTTTTATTCTGATTATATTAGCCAGTCATTTCAGATTTTGAGGACTGCTTTCCTAATGGTGCAAAGGTGTAAGAGAGTGGAATTCCCTCTCACTCAGCAATGTGTACAATCCTGCAGAAAAATAACCTGATGTATGAAGCTGTTTATTAAAATATTTTTAAATGGATAATCATGCCTGCTTGTATTCGTCTTGCATTAAACAAGTCACTCATTTATAGGATGATCCCTTTTGTGTCCCACAGCAGCACAGAACTCAGCAGTGCTGCTGCTTATGGAAGTTGTGCTGAATGGTGAACAAACAGAAAACTCAACCTCACCTCCTCCAGAGCCACCAGCAAGAGCATCTGCTCTCTGTCAGGGTGGTTGGATTTAAAGAAATGACAAAGTATGGGATTTTTCTCTAGCCTTTTGAGCAACCTTTCTTTTTTTAATGTTTATATTTGTATCTGCAGGTGGTATCTGATCCATAAGACATGTTAATTGAAAGCCTACTTTAATCATTAAAAAAATGTGGGAAATAGCTGGAGGGTGAAATATCAGGCTGGGATTATGAGACTAAAGCTGCATTTTACAAAGGAAAACCTTGTGCCTGGCAATTGTCCTTGTAAAGCTGGAAGAGCCGGAGGCGCTGAATTAATTCCCAATACAGTTGAGTTCTAATTATCCAAATAGATCAGGAGACCCAGGAGCAGCACCTCCCCCACAAAGCTCCCAGAGCCACTCCAGAGCAGTGCTGGTGTTCCCTGAGATGCCTGGGGTGTGCAGCCACCACGGGTGTCCCTCAGTCAACACCATCCCTTACCTCAGTGACATACTGAGGCATGCTGGGGTTTGTAGGTTTTAAATAAAGATGGGACATCCCCTTATTTAGGTAACGCAAATAGGACATAACTCACTCTGAGGTAATGGAAAGTGGGGTTTGAAAGGAAACCAGAGAAATGAGGTTCATGTAGGGGAGCTTGCACTGTCTAGACAATTTTCCTTGTCTGTTCCCAGAAGGACAAATCAATAGTTCATGATCACATTGAGCTGAAGGTTATCACACTCATTTATTTTAAATTGACAGAATAGGGTGTGGTATTTTGGGCCATGGGTGGAACGTAGATTTTTGGGTGTTTTCCTGATTTATGATTGGAAATACTTAAAAAGCAATTTCTGTTTTGCAGAAGAATAGCTATGTCATCTTCCTGTGAATAACACAGGGTGTTCACATCTCCATGGTAATTGGATGTGATAAAATAAACAGATGTTCTGAGGTTCTGTGAGAAAAGTCCTGTAAAGGTCTGAGTTTCAGTGCTCCTAATGCACATATATCCCTTTGCTTTCACATTTCTCATAAATAACAAGGTCATGCCACAAATCATGGGAGAAGAAAATACAAATCTGAAGAGAATTATGGCTGGAAAAAATTTCATTAACTTTGTTTAAAAAATATTGGAGAAGATTTTAGGAATAGGGCACTTGACTCAACATGCCTACCCTTTAGTTCCCTCTGCCCTAATCCTGTCTTCAGCTTTCATTTCATATCCTAATTCATTTCCTCCTTCAGAAATGAGTAGAGGTATCTCCTAAATTCCTCAGGCTCAATCTCCTGCTCTCCAGAGGCTGCAGCCCCTCAAGGGGAATGCCCTGATGAACATCCTCCTGCCCAGCACAAGGCTGCTCCTTTCAGCATCGTGTTTCCATGGGCACACACACACACAATTTCAGGAAGCCCTCAGAGACCACAGCAGTCAAATGAATTTGAGCCTTTATTTGAACAAGTGTCAGAAGTTGTTGACCTTCCTGCTGCAGATACAGAGCCCTTTTTCCAGAGGCAGCTCCTGGGGGGCCAGGGCAGCCTGGGGGGATTTTGGGTGTGGAGAGGTTCTGCTGAGGTTTTGGGCTGTGTTTGCCGTGCACGAGTGGTGGTGGAGAGGAGGGGAGTGCTGCTGTCTAAGTCAATAAATTCTTGTTGATATTTCACTGATGCCTAAAAGCCCGATATGAGAGTGGAGCTGCCTCATGCTCCGTGCTGCCTTTGGCCTCACACACACATGCTGCTTTCCCTAAAGGCTTCGTGCCCTAAATGGATGAAGCAAAGAGTGGGAGGGGAGCATGGGGTGGTGGGGAGAGCTCTCCCACCCTGCCTGGCCGGTCTCTGGCTGTGCTGGAGCAGCCCCAAACCCTCCTGACTCCCAGCCCAGCATCTCATCCACAGCTTTTCTTATCAATTTTTTTGCATTCTTCAATGCATTTGATGGACTGCAGTTGCTGGAGCACCACAGATCTGCTGAGAGGCTCTCTGAAGTGCTGGAAGATTAAAGTGTAAATAGAATATTTTTGGGGAGCTAGCCATATTCCACTGATAAAGCTGAGGGAAGAATGGTTCAGAACACCCCAGCCAAAGTCACTGCTGGCACATGGGGTGTCCAGTAGTTTTGAGAGTTTTCAGATTTTCTCTCACTTCATATAAATTGTAGAGAAGACAGAGTTTTGTCCTTGAAAAATAATACAAAGAGGTACTGAAAGTATATTCACCACACTTTCTATCTTTAAGGCACCCTTTAATTTCAAATGCAATGTTCCAAGTTGTTTTTGCTGGAATAATTATAAGGTGTTGCAGTTTATCATCCTCTTGGATGACAGCCATACCTGGAAAAAAGCACTGAATAAAAGCCACGTTAGCAGTTAGCCCTGGGCTGGTTCCCACTGTGAGCCAAGCCCTCTCTCTGGAGCTCAGCTGTTTGCAGTTGGCAGTCCATTTATTTAAAAGCCGTTAAAATACTAAATATTTTTTTCCCTAGGAATTCAATGAAATTGTGTGCAATTAATTTCTGCATTTCCAGCAAGCAGTTAAATTTTTTTTGTTCCCCATTAGCTAATAAAGCTCTTGAGGTGGAAAGCTTCTTTCCTGCCACAATGAAGCAATATTCATATTTTGCTCTGAAAAAGTCAGTGTTTTTTTGGGGGTCACAAAGCATTTTGCAAAGGTGGGTGACTGTATGGATTGGTATGTACACACAAATACATATATATGTATTTATAGATATATTTATATATATGCCATCTGTCATGGGCTTTTCTGTCACACTCTGTTGTCTCTAACTGCAGCTGCAGCTGGTTCCGGCTGGGGTGAAAGCTGACCCTCACCAAGGAAATGTGGTAACTTCTAGACCTCCAAATTATTTAGGGGTGGTTTAAAACGTTTGAAAACACCCATTCAGTCTCTTTCCTTGCCTACTTCCATAGCAGACAAAAAAACTGGGAAATTTTGATTATGCTTTTTACTAAAAAAGCAAAAACAAGCAAGCAAACACCTCCCCTGAAGTCAAGCTGACTGGAAGATTTATGAGGGTGAATTGGGGACAGCTAATTTTCTTGGAAAGTCTCAATTTCATTTCTAAGAAATAAGGAAATAAATATTGAAGCTTCCATTTATTTCTTTATTATTATTAAATATAATGCCGTTTTCTAGCCAACCCTAAGTCTAAAAAGCCCAAACAATAACTAACATGATCCAGCCTTGGGAGCCAAGGTAAATCCTTTCTGGCTTGGGTAAGAGACAGTGAGCTCTGGGCAGGCACAGGAGCATGGAGAAAGGTCAGGGCAGGATTTCTGGAGAGATTCTTTTCTCTCTGGTAAATCTTGATGGGAAACCCATCATCCCTGGATCTCTTCCCTTTATCCAGCAAATAACTCAGGCTCTCAGTCCCCAGCCAAGTGTCTGTCCCTTTGACAAGTACTGTGGCCCCATCTCAGTGCCAAGGGACTGGCTCCCCTGTGGTTGTTAACAGCTAAGCCTCTGCACGCCAGCTTGGGAATGATATCCTCTCCTGCATTTATCCTCACTGGCCTCTCCTCTCCTCTCCTCTCCTCTCCTCTCCTCTCCTCTCCTCTCCTCTCCTCTCCTCTCTTTTGTCCAAGCTCTGAGATGCTCCTTCTGCTGCAGTCAGGAGGAAGGTGAGCACACACACTGCAGACCAGGTTGCCATGGCTCCTTGCTGTGCAGGAGGATTTGCCAGGGGAGCAGGCAGTGACCAGACTCAGCCCAGAGCCAGGGAGCATCACCTCATTTGCTGGGGGGCGTTTTGGGGGGAAAGTCGCGTGATTCTGCCCCATGTCAAATGACAAATTGTGGCACTCTGATGCCAAAATTGTTTCCAGTTGCTTTCCAGCTAGAGAAATTAATCCAACCCCAAGCCACTCATGCAGGAGCAGATGAAGTTGCACAATGGAGCGTTCAATGCCGGGTGATTTTTGAAGTGAGAAGATAAGGGGATATACGGCATTTAATTAGGAAAGCAACAGATTCAGTTCCGAGATTTAGACTGTGAGCAGCAGCAAGTTTGGAAATAAAACAGACCTCTTTCAAAATATACTGTAAGCTTCTTTGCCAAACATCTATTCTTACTCACCCTTCGGTGAACACTGGCCTTTTTAATTAAAAAGGGAGCAAATTCCATTATTATGAAGTGTTGACTGTCAGTAGGAGAAGAAACATCTGTCCTGTGTTAACTAAATTTTCAGGATTTTGTTTTCCCCAAAATTCTCCTTTTTATAGGCTTTAGCTTTATTTATACTATAAATGCAATAAATTGTGTCAATTTAAACATCCACAAAAATAAGCAGTACACCTGACTTTTAATAACCATGGGTGTAAGCCGTGGAAGAGAAATCTTTATGAAATGCAGTGAAATTTTAATGACATTTAGTGCAGTCCCTGGAAGCTTTGCCACTAACTTTGCTGGAGTCAGCTTTTCCCTTCTGTTCACTTCCAACTTTCATTTCTTTCTCCAAGCATGGGGATAATACCTGTCCCTTGCTGCCACCTGGACCTGGCCAGGCTGGCCAGGCCATCCCTTCCTTTCCACCCACAGGTTTATCAGCTTCACCAAAACTGCACCACCACCCTCATCCCTGCCTGCTGCTTTGCTGGAAGCAAATGGAACCCAAAGCTGTCCCCAGGCCACCTGCCTGGGATGCAGCAGGTCTGGATAAATGCAGGCAGGTCTCAGGTCTGAGGCCACACCTGCACCTGCAGAGATCAGCATTGGCACTCTGGTGTCTAAGCTCCATAAATCAGGAATTTGGCAGTAACACAGCCACTGATTTCCTGAGGTATCCAGGAGGATTTCAAGCTGTACGTGGTGCAGGATGTGTTCCTCCATCCTTAGGCAAAATTATGGTCCCCACCTCTCCTCCCTCCTTCCCTTCCTCCATCCCTCCCATCCTTTTCCCCTGCAGCCAACTGGTTCCAATACAAGAGCTGACTCACCCTGAGCTGCTTGGATGCTGCACAGTAAAACCTTGATGGATATTAACTATTCTTGGATTTATGCATAGCTTCCAGCAATGCTGGCTTTATCAAACCATTAAAATGAATATAAACTTAAAATAATTTTAAAAAATTAGTTAATTTCCCTTTTCAGAACTCAACAATCAACACCTTCCAGGGTATGTCCTAAAATGAAGAAAAATATGTTTTCCATAACTAAGAAAACAGAGGTTATAAAGGTTGATCAGGTTGGAAAATGAGTGGTTCTTGGTGTTTGATACCTGTTCTTCAGTGCTGGCTACAGCAAGAGAAAATGGCCCAAAAGACTCTTACCTCAGTAAAGATGCTCATTGTCTGAAATCTAGGAGAGCCTTCAGACTTTCTGGATAGCAGCACATGTTGCTACATGTGCAAAAAATGCCTGGCTTGGAGATCTTATTTAGCTTGGTTTGTTTTCTAGTTTCCATTCAGGCCTTGGAAGTGGCCTGTTTTTCACACCTGAGGCTCACAGAAGGTCTGTGGATCAGTGCTAGACCTCAGGGAAGGGGCAGAGATGGCTGGCAGGAAAAGTGATGCCTCCTGAGTCCAAAGGGTAATTATTTATGTAACCAGAACGTCACCGGCTGGAGCAGCGGCTGGAACAGCAGGCCAGAGCACTGAGAGCTGTCTCATGCTGAGGGAATGGTGCTCCCTCAACAAGTGTTGCATTTCTGGTGGAATTTCTAAAGCAAATGCAGCCACTGCTCTGCCTCTTGTCCCAGGGCCCTGACCCAGAGGCACTGCAGCCAAAAGGAGTCTTTCCATCAACTGCAACACACTTGGAATGGAACCTGAGCTTCAGACACACTAGATCTTGTGCACAGAAAAATAATTAGAAAAATTCAGTTGGCTGCAGTTGTTACCAGCTTGCATGTTTGTGGATTTGTCTGCCTGGACACATGATTAGGAGAAAGAATTAGGACTGCACACAGATGCCCTAGAGAATTAACTTCCCTTCTTCCTATCTGACCAGACCACCAAAGCCAGCAAACATCTTGACACCAGACCCTTTACTAAGATGTTTGAGAATCTGCAATGGAAATGAGACTCAAAGGGCCAGATTCCATTGCTGAACTGGAGAGGGACTGGGCCAAGTGTCAGGGGAAAATTCTATTTGAAGAACTCTAGGTAAATTTGTCCACAAAATTCTTCTAGCTGGAGATATGCTCAGCCAGTTGGGGCTTGGGAGGCTGGGATCCTCTCTCCAGCTTGGCCATAAGCCCACTGGGTGATCTGGGCAAGTACCTTTGTTCTGTGGCTCGTTGGAGGCACTTGAATTATTCCACAGTTAGATATTCCTGGCAGTCCAGATGCTTCACAGCTATGGGGTTTTTTTTTCCCCTTCACACTTCTGGGCACTGTACAGAGAAATCTTGCATAACAGAGGCTCTGGAGACACAAGTCAGAAGTAAATCCTTGTGTTGGGGTGTCTCCAAGCCTTTCTACAAACCTGATATTTTGCTGACAGATCTTTTGCTCATGCCCAGTTTTACATTCACTTAACCTGTTTTTGTCCACCTACTGGGAGAAAGGGCTTCTTGCTGAAGAAAAAAAAAAAATAGAGGATTAAAGTGTGATGAAATAATGAGGGTGCTGGGGAAGCAGCCCTGAGTCAGAGGGCTGTGGGGGTGTGTTACTCACTGTGAGCACAGCCTGACTTCTGTCCGTGCCCTTCCCTGCTTGGGATCAAGCTGGACATGAGCCAGCATACCTGCACTGCAGTGAGTGCAGGCTCACCTACTCGTGCTAGACTTGGGCTTGCCCCAGTGTTTACATGGCTGGTAAAGATCCAGTTGCCTTTATTTCTTCACTTGAGCTTTGACAAATCACAGTCAGGAGAAATACTAATCTGAAATATGTGTACTGAACCTTTGATCGCCTTGAGCCAATGAAAAGCTGTGATTAATTTTAATCCTTTAAATGCTCAAATGCAAATCCAGAAACCTGAATTAATATATTTTGCTGGCATCAGTATAGGATTGTGAAACAGGAAATTAAGAGCACAATAACTTAAACAAAAGCTTATGAAGAAATAATAGCAGTGGTATGGGTAATGAGTCAGAGCAAAGGCTGGGCTGTTCAGGGAAACCTCTAAGAGTAGGGTACCAGTTTGGTGGGGTTTAGGGACCTATTTCCCCTTAAGTTTCTGGAAAATTCCAGCCTAAAGCTGTTGCCAACATTTTATTGCAAGTTTATATCTTCATAGCAAAAGTTCTCAATAAAATTAACTTTCCTCTGACCTTGCACTGAGTCCCAGCAGGGCCTTTGCCTGTGGGTATTCCTGGAGTCTCCTGCCTGCAGCAAGGACTGATTTTTGTTGCACAGGACAAGTAGAGATGGTCTCCACCATCACACCAAGAGATGCTGCAGTCTAAGTTCTTCTTGTTACTGATACTGGGCAGCAGCCTCACAAAATGCAAGATGTAAAATCTATCTGGTGGTTTTGAGCCCGTAAACTTGGGTTATGCATTTTTCTCAAATTTATCTCTAGTGTCATTCACCATATTAAAAAGTGACATAAATATTATTTATACATGATGGTTACCCTACTAAATTACTTACAAAGATTTAATAGGTGATAGATGTTTCCATGAGGAACAGGTGTCACGAGTGAGTACAGTCATATGAGCAATAAATAACAAGTCATAAAAGACTAACTCAGTTACAACAGATTAATCATCATTAGCCCTCTCTGGAATATTTATAATTGGAATCAGTTCATTAATTTTCTGCTTACAAGCACCAACAGGTTAACCAGCCTTGTATTACTGAGCTACACCTCTGGATTCCTGATCCTGATGCTGTTTGCAATCCCATGGGACTGGAAATGACGTTGCTCCAAACTCGGTGAACTGGTGCTCCTGGTGGCTGCCACAGGAAGGGAACGTCATCCCACGAACACATTCCCAAAAATATCCAAAATATTGACTAGCCTGTGTGCTAGTCAGGTCTGGGGGGATGAGTTTGGGAGTCTTTAATGTCTGTTTCTCATGCTGCCAGCCTCTGCTGTCTGCAGGAGTCTGGGATTATGTCTGAGCCTGTGGAGCTGAGGAACTCTGTGTGTGTGAGTGTGTGTGTGTGTGTGTGTGTGAGAGAGAGAGAGAGCCACTGCCGGAAATTCAGCATCTGGAATCCATTGTGCCACAGTCATCCTGAGCTGAGCTGGAAGCCAGAAGAATTTCAGACTGCATGGGTGCATTTTTTTTCCTCTGTGCTTGTGGGATTTTTAAAGCGTGGAGAAAAACTCAAAAGAAATCCGAATCCCAGCATCTCTAATCCTCACAAGTTGACTTCACATTCTTTGGTTTTAAGGTCAAATTGTGGCCCTTGCACAGGAGCCAGAGAGATCTCCTTCCTCCTGCCCTTCAACAGCCCCCACTGCTCCCAGGCACAGCGTGCCCACAAAAGTCAGTCCTGGAGAGGGGCGGCCACAGCTCCACACTGCCTGGGAAGGATGTGCAGCTTCACTTCACCCATTTACACCACTCACAGGGAGGTTAACAGGCCACAGAGGAGGTGGCAAATGACCTCTCTAGAACCCCATGTCCACCTCTGTGCTAGGCATCATCCCTGTGCTCTCTGCCTCCTTGTTCCTTAGGGGAATGCACGCCAGGCAGAACGATGGAGAGCAGAGGGAGGAGGGTGGTGGAAAGGGTGGGTGTGGGCTGCATTGTGCTGATCCTCGTGAAGGGCTCAGGGACCCTCAGTTTATTCCAGAGACCATACCAGCCCTCCTGTGTCCCCAGAATGCCTGCAGCACATGAGGATTTTTACCACTTTGGCATTGCTGAGGCCAGTCTTGATTTATTTTAGAGAGAAGTTTCTCTCTGAGGTTTCCAGAGGCTGGAACTTGACACCTCCATGCTGCAGGAGGCAGGAGCCAGAGCCTGGATTCAGTGGCAATGCCCAGAGGCCAGAGTGCACAACAGGACAGTGGGAGAGGAGCTGGAGCATCACCCAGTACTGCTCAGTCTGTGATACCTGCAGGGCTAAAGAACAGCTGCCACCTCTGTGGCACATCCTGCAGGGGTTTGCAGTGGCATAAATCTGGGAATAAATAATTCATAAAGCCCTCTTCTGGGGAATGCCACAATTTGTGGTGCAGGTAGTTGGATTCTTTGCCTGTTGGACGCTGTTCCAGAACCCCCCTGCTCAGATGGTGCCTGATTCTGAGCCAGGACTGGTCTGTTGTCACTTAACCTCATCTGTTCCCCTGCAAAAATGGCTCTTAAATAGCTCTTCTCTCTCACAGGCATTATCTTTCCAAGTATTTATAGAAAGCAATCAATGTCCATTCTCACTTGTGTAGACTGAGGATGTCACGTCTCAAAATCTGTCTTTGAGGAACTCCCTAAGTGACGTGGGCAGTCAATAGTTCCTTTTTCTGCTGCTGGCTTGGTGTTTCCCTTTTCCATCAAAAATCAATGTTTTCTCTTTAGCTGGGCAAATTATTTTATCAACAGTTCCTTATTAAAGCCCCTTTCCCCCAGTTTCTTTGATTTTCCTGGTGTTACCTAACCAAAGCCTTTACTGAAATCTTGGTGAGATCTACCACATTCCTGTTCTTGAGGAAATGAGATATCAAGGAAAGACACTGAGAGTGTAACTGGTGTTACTTTTGATAACTTGCAATAGAGGTTTAGCCTGTTTTTCTACATCTGAATGTGAAATGAGACTTCAGGCACATTCAGGTGCTATAATGGTTATTCCATGTAAGGAATGCAGTGATTAAAGATAGAAATTTGAAGGAGATAGATGTGGGCATCTTTCAGAAGATAGATAATGCATCAGGAAATGAGATTTGAAGCAAAATGAAAATGCTTTGGTTGTTAAATTTAATAAAATCCTCCATTCTGTTGGGTTGTAAGCAAAAAAAAAAAATTTTGTGTTTCTTCTTTTGGGTTTTCTTTTGATGTATGACACATGTCAAGACATGTGAGTCTTGACAGGGTGTATGAAACTGTAGATCAGATAAAGGAGACCCTCCTCTAAAATGCATTGTTTCTTCCTTTCTCATACTTTCTGGTCACATTTCCTTCCCCTCTCTACTGAACTGCCAAGCTGAGGGGTTTGGTGCCAGCTGGTGGAGAGCAAGGAGGAGTGCTGCAATGGAAAACATGAATGCTCTCACTTCAGAACAGCAAAATAAGCAGCAGGAGCCTCTGCCCATGTCTGATGAGCCTCTGGGGGTGGAAGGGATGTGACCTGCCCATCACTGGTCAGAGCTGCCTTGTGCCAAGGAGATGGGAGAGATTCAAACTCAAAACCCCAGGAACGGCGCTGGGTTCAGTGTGGGACTCGGGGAGCTCAGCCCGTTTTGCCAGCCTGCTGTAAGTGACATGGGAATGTCTTTTGTGTCTCTTGCATTCTGCTCTCTGTGCTGGCCACTGTGGACATCCTCTAAAGCAAATCAGTGGTGTGGAGCATGACAGCCCCACACAGCCCAAACAGCCCTTTCTCTGCAGCTACAAACCAAGGCTGGCTCCTGTGTCCTCTTGCGAATGTTTTTAAGTGTCATAAGAAACCAAATAGTATCCTGTTACAATCCTGTACTTTATTGCCTTAAAACCCCACAGCTGTAGGAGTCAAAGTCCCTCCTGACCCTCAATACCCCAAAATGGCTTAGTGGCTGAAATATTCCTGAGCTATCAGCTCCCTTGATCCTGCCACAGAATTTATGCCAAACTCCAGCCAGCAAGTAATCACTGAGGGAGGCTTGAACTGAGAAAACAAATAAACCCTGGTGCATTCTGAAGCAATGCAGATTTTCACTGTGTATGAGCCTTGACAACATACATTATGTCTGCATTCAGCAACAAATCTGTTATCTCCTGGCCTCAAAAATATGCCACAGATGCAAGTTACAGAAAAGCAGCTGCTCCAAAAAGGGGATGTGTAAGTAGTTACCATCAAAAAAATCCACAAACCTAAACAAATGTGAACTACTATAATGTCTCACTGCTTACCACAACAGAGAAAGCAAGTCTGGTTTAGAGGGGAAATGATGCAAAGCACTGCTCTCCAAATCAGAAACATCCCAGCAAGACCTCCCATAGCAACAAAGGATTAAAAATAACAGATTAAAAACAGGACAGGGCAGCCAGCATTACCTGGGCTGCGTATTCAATTTAGAATCCCTCACTTTCCAAGCTGAAAAGGTTCACTGTTGTGCTGAAAACATTTACTGATTAAATGACCTCCGCCCAGGCACTGTCAGGAGTGGCACTGCACTTGTGGGGCTCCAGCATCACTGCTGTGATTACCACGGGCTGATTACATCACACTTAATGAGGTCTCCTAGACTGAGTCTTCAGTGCACAACCACAATTACTAAAAACCCCCAATTCTAATCAGCCATGTAGTTATGGTTGAGAAGGAGCCAGATCTGAAACAGAAAAGCTGTGGATTTTGATTTGGCGCCTAGGAATATTGCCTATGGCAGGGCTGGGCAGGGGTTACTGGGTTGTGTGAACTGCCATGTGAATATGGGGCTAGAAATGAAGTGAGCCCTCAAGCACACAGAAATTGGCCATTTCTGAATTACAGGCTCACTCTTTGAGCAGCTTCAATGGACGTGGTCAACTCTTGACCATGAATTGTTGATGGGAAACAACTGCAGTGAATGAGCTTTTTGACTCATTGAAATGAGTCAAAAATGATAAATGGTAAATGATAGATCTTCAAAGAGGGATAAGAGCTAAACTGTACAGAAATTCATTAAAATTCAACATACAACAGATGGTGTATTCTGAGTCTTGGGTCTTAAAATGTAGCCAGCTACTTGCACTCTTGGCTTTTATATTTTCTTTAATTACTTCAAACCTTGTCTCTCAATAGATATTTCTGTTACAAACTACTACAGGGACTTCCCAGCTCCATTCCTGGTGTGGCAGTAGGGTCTCAGACTATACTTGGATATTGGAATTTCAGGGTGAAAACTATTCAATAATTATTATTTTAGCCTCTGCAGTAGCATATCAGCCTCCAACATCTTGGTTTCTTCCACTTCAGAAATCAGAGAGTGTCTTCCTGCCAGCCATGTAATGATTATGTGCTGAGGAGCTTTATGCCCAAGACTTTGTGAAGTTTAAAAAATGTAAAGAATAAAATTCCATTTAGCATTTTCTTCTGCCTGTCTACCACACTGTGACTCTGTAACTGGTGAGCTCTTTGCCATATGAAAAGATGAGCTTATGAAAATTCAGAGGAAAAGCTCCCCAATTCCCTAAAGAAACAAAAATGGGAACAACATATTTTGAAAGCTCATCCTCTGCAGCCAAATTCTGATCCAACACAGATGTAGTTGAATATTGTAGATGGAGAAGATTATCATTTTATATATTGTTTCTCTTGCTTTATCATTCTCTACATTTTTATGGGTTGGCCACATCTTGCTTCATGTACAAACATAAACATGTATGTGAGTGAACACTGGTGATCAAAGTCTTTTTCTGATACCAGAAATGGGAAGTTTTCATCCTGGGGTTAGCTGTACAGCACACCAACCTACACACTTCTGATTCCTGGGTATTATACTATTTCCTGATAATAAATATGTGCAACCCCAGTTTAGTGCTCTCCATTTAACAAAGGAAATAAATGTTTATTTTGTATGTCTGAAAAGTACAAACTCAATTAAAGGAATGACTGATGAAATACTGACTCAGGAGCTTGTACACACATTTAATCACAGGTGTGGGAGAATCCCCCCTAGAAGACTGATTGTGCTGCCCATTGAGAATTATGTCAAAATCCATTACCTTCAACAGCAACAAGAACTGGCCAAATCTCCAGTGCCTCTCCAGGACTATAGTTGGCACAAAAATTCCAGCATCTGCTGCAGGATCCTGACTTGTGCTTTGCACACAGAAATGCTCAGACCAGAGGAGCCCACATCTACAAGGACCCCCTGCTGCAAAGGGCAGCTGGATCCGGGTGCCCAGCAGAGCATAGCTTGGATCCCACAAAGAATTCATCCATCCCTGTGGTATTAATTTTACTGTCCTTGAGCAATGTACAAGCGTGGGCAAAGGTCACAGCTGGAAATGGCCAGTCCTGCCTTGGAACGCTGAAGGGGAATGACAATTTGGTTGTGCATTTCCCATGCATAAATATGGCAAGTTACAAAACTCCCTAGTGTGAGTTATTTAAAATATTACTGGCAAATTTTAACCAGGCCTCACTCTAGCAGCTCTGTGCCTGGCTTTTAACACATGAAAAATAGAAAGTTTTTTTGCTGGGACAGTCTGCATCTTCAACATTATCATTGGTAGAACTGAAGTCACTGACAAAATTTTTCAGTTGTGTCATTTTCAGTGTGACTTAGGCGCAGCTACTTTCAGATGAAAAAGACATTAGGAAGGGAAAAAAAAGGCACACTGGGCGTTGTAACCATGAGAGTGACCTGTTCACTTCCCTGCTGCAGATGACTTGCGTAATTTGACGGTCAAACCTATTGAAACTACACAACATACTCTGTTTTTCAATTTCATGGACAGTGATGTAACTCCAAAACAAGCAATGATTAATGAAATATCATTCGTCCCACCCAAAGCAAGAAATGTCACACTGCTCAAGCTTTGCTATTACACTGAAAATGTCTAATAAAATGTCTCTAGAAGAGCTTCAGCAGCTCTGTTTCTGTCCCAGGCCTGGCAGCTGGTCTTCTCTGCCACAGAAAATTCCATGTGATATGGTAGGGATGCTCTAGGTACATCTGGAGAATGGCTCAAGTGGTTACAATTGGGTAAATGGTTCCTTGCTCAGTATCCTCAGTCATTATATCTGCTGGCCTTTGTGTTTTCTTTACAAACCAGCAGAACTGGGTTATCTCATGCAAGGCCACAGCTGAAAATGAAGTATCAGAAGAGAAAATATATTAATTTGGAAATGTCTCGTTTTGTGGAGAGGTGACTGTGTCATGTCTCATGCTTCAAAGGCTTGTCATGCCTGGCTGCTGCAGGAGGGGTGCATGAACCCCACACCAGGAATCCACACGGAAACCTCAGAATTTCAGATAGACTTGTTCACTGCTCAGCTTCATCCTCTCCCATCCTCATTAAAGTAAAAATATCGTACAAACCAGGAAATCACTCAGTAAAACTTCCTCCACATTAACCCACACTGATGGAGTGAGAGATGAAAAAGAAAAAGAGAAAGCTGAAGAAAGGCACCCCAAATGCAAAGGCAAAGTTGCTGTGTGAAGTGTGCCTGCCTCCAGAGTCAGGCAAATCAACAGCAGATGTTTGAGATAACCCCTTGTGGCTGGAACCTGACATGTCAAAGAGCAGTTCTGCCCTACAGACCTTCACTTCTTCCCCCCTTAGGAGGGTAACAGGAGATCTTTCTGTCATCCAGTGGAATTTCTCTTCTACCACGATGCTAACTCTGGTAATTCAATACATAACAGCCTCTGAAACCGATACATATCGAGGGGCTGCAGAGGTAGGAATCCCTCCAAGCTCTGATACTATTTTGGGGATTTATTAGGACACTTCCATGGGACAAAAAACTATGCTGAAATGTTCACAGCAGCCCACACTCCCCGGGGTCTGCAGCAAGCGGTGTCCTGTGGATGGGCTGCTGTTGTGCAGGAATTGGGAGCTGGGCTGAACGGGGTCCACATGCACAAGACTGATCTCTCTGCTGGTGTTCCAGCTCTTCTTGCAGGTAATAAACTACAAAAGTGGTTTTTTGAGCAGGCAGTTGGGCTCTAATCCCTCACAGCAGAGCAAATGTGACGTGAATGAAACTGGCAAAAAAGCTTTGCAAAAGCTCAGTCACTCAGCAAGTTACTGGGATGAATACTTTTGTCACCAAAAAGTGGCAATTAATTCTTCGCCCAAGGGATCTCTGTCCTCTACTCCTCCAGGCAAAAAAGTTTATGCTCTAGTATTCCTGCAGAGCTCATTGTAGGGACATGACAGAAACAAGAGAGGTATCTTGGTTTTGATTAACCTTTATATAATGAAGGCATGGGAAAAATAAAGCCCAAATAAAGGTGAAACTGAAGAGGAATTTCATCAGCACTTTCATCTTTCTAGAAACAATCAGTTTCATTTATCAATTTCACTCAGCTGCAAGGGGCAGCCCCAGGGTGATGGGCTGGCAGGCAGGAATGTTCCCTTGGTAAGATCACCACTGGAAGAAACCCAATCAAACCAATTCACCTGAATTTCAGCAATAACCTGGGTACACCAAAGATCCAAACTGAGTCTTGAGGTGTGTTCTAAACCAATCCTTAGTTTATCACATTGCTGCACTATAGACACAGGATAACGCTCCAACACATTCCATCATCACATCTTTAACATCACTGCACACATAGGAGTATAAAGACCTTTACTACCCCCCTCCCAGTAATTTTAATCAATTTTTTTCCTTCAGAGGTTGAGTTTCCTAGTTATTCTCCTCCCTGCATAATGAAAAATACTGTAGTAAGGAAGAAAATGCTCCTGCTTATAATGAAAACCACATTATGGCAGAGCCCCGGGGACTGGCTGGGGGAGGTGGAGGCAAGGGGGCTCCCTGGCTCTGCTCAAAGTATGATCCAATAAGTCATTTCCAGGGTAAACACATAAATCTGTCTATGTTGAACAGAATCCAAACAATCAGAAGTATTCCCCTTGCCTGATTCAAAACATCTCTGCTGCTACTGAGGAAATAAAAGGAGTGGATAAAAACAAACACCCTTTGGTGGAAGTTGAAAAAGAAAACATCCAGTGTAAATGTTCAGATGGACACTGAGTAACTTTGCTCAGAGGTAAAGTTCTGGCTGCTGATGATGTCCCCTGCCTCACTGGTGGTGTCATGCATGCCCTGATGTTGTTCAGAGGATGAGATGTTAGGATGGATGCCCCAGAGAAAAGAAAAAATGGAATGGGAAAGAAAAAAATAATCAACATTTCTCCCCCTGCAGCAAATATGGTTTAGCTAATGTGCAAGTCTGGATTTGTACAGAAAGCAGAACCTCCAACAGCAGCCTGTTTTCATCAGTCTGCCCTGCTGGGGAAGTGTAAGACTGGCTCAGTTGAATGTAAAGATCAAGGGAAAATTTCTTTTTATGAGGGTCAAAACTGCTTGTAATCTGCAGTGTCAAATTAAAACCCCAAATCTGATAGACTTTGCAGTGCAAATGAAAGCTACTGAGCTGTCACAATCCAAGCTCTCCCACCCCCAAAATGTAGCTCTGTGTGTAATGTCACTGAAGAAGTCACGATCTGCTACAATTAGTGTCAGGTATGGCTCACCCTGCTGTAAACCAGTGTCTCTCTGAGGAGCTTTTCAAACCTTGTGCTATTGTCTGCTATCTTGTTTAAAGCATTGTCCTTGTTGTTATCTTAAACCTTTTTCTGCACAGGCAGTGATGTTCTCAGAGATGGAGTCACAATGAAACACAGAGGCGTTTTCATCACAGTGATTCCAAGTCAGCATTTAAAAATGGTGACATTTGAAATCACCTCTCTAGCTATCCTCTAGGATTCATTTCTGCTGCAGAATCCTAAAACTACCCAGCTTCCTACTGAGGTGATACAAACCACTCTAAGTTTTCTACTTAAGTCTTCATTAGGAGCACTGGGAACAAAACACAATGTTCAGCTTTAGCTCTTTGCCAAATTGTGCTATTCAGCTATTTTCCTTGGAGGCCCTGTCTTTAACCTCTGCTGTTATTTTAGCCCAGCTACACTTGGAGTTTGTTTGTTTAGACAGGTCTATAACCCTGTAAAAGGTGAGCCAGGTTTCCTGAATTATGGCTGTAGATAGCACAAAGGAATCAAGTCATGGCCAGTAGAAGTCAGGAAGATGCCACCAGACAGTTCATCCTTCCTGTGTACCCAGCTGGATTCTACAGACAGTTCAGCAACACAACTACAGGTAATTTTTCAGCAAACACACACAGGAGACTGAACATCTCTGTGGGTCTTTTACAACTCTTTGGTAGCTGCATGAGTGTATCTGATCTACTTCTACTCATTCTGTAATTCCAAAATCCAAATCTGTCAGTTTTAATTTGAATTGGTTCGCTAGAAGATGATTTGGACTTTCTCTAGGTTGTATTTTCCCTGCCTCTCGCTCAGCTGACGCCACTCTTGAGCTTCTGTTTCTCTCAGGAGGTTCTGGAATGTGGTTCTCTGACGCCGCAGCGTGAACGGGTCATTTCTGCCTTGGGACAGCCCCTTCCCGCATCAGCCCAGGGCATGTGTCACATCAGCCCAGGAGATGTGTCACATCAGCCCAGGAGATGTGTCTCTGACACACTCATGATCCCCTCACTTGACTATTTCTACACGCAGGCAGACAGCAGAGTGAGTAGTAAGGAAGGAATTAAAAGTTTTATGTCACTCCCTTCACTGCAGAGAACGTTTAGGGACATTATTGGCATGGTCATGTGGAGTGTTTCCCAGACTAGATTTCACCAAAAGGCTTCAAAGCAGTTTAAGGACATAACTTTAATATTTAGATGGTGTTGCAAGGAACAGATTAATCCAGCCTTGCATGTGAGATGAAGAAACTCCTAGCTAGAGTCAAATAAAGCCCATTTTGTGCAGATGGATCCTTGTTATCTGAGCTCATATGGCTCCTGCAGAAAATATCAGGGAAATGGTCACTGGTGGGGATCAGAAAGTTGAATCTTTTCTCCTCCATCAAGAAGGAAAGAGACAGAGCACCCAGAGAAGGAAGAGCTGGAGAGGAACTGGGCCCTTGAGGAGGCATGGGGTGGGTTTGGCTGGTAGGGGATGGATCTGTCCCAGATGGACACATCTGGGAGAGGGTTCACAGCTATTCTGGCAGGAGGAACTCCTCCTTGTCTCATACACATATCAGGTCAGAGAGATATATTGGGCATCTGCTTTATCATCTGATCATCTCCCACATCAGGTTATTCACGGCAGATTTGATGTTTCAGTGGGGTTTATTTCCCAAAGGACATCCTTTCCTCCTTGACTGTGCTCTTCCCATGTGTAACTGAAACAGGGCTACCTCAGCTGAAAGTGCTGCTGAGGTGCTTTTAAAGGCTCAGGATTTAAATTCTCAGGTTGCCTTAACACAAGGCATTATAAAACCAAGGAAACTGGTGCTCAAATATTTTTAATGATCTGGACTTTAGTGACTTTTCTACATTTATTTAAAAAAAATCAATGCTGGAGCATGAGATTTAAATAGGATCTACTAAAGCCCATTTAACCCTTGAGCCATCTTCCCCTGGTCTAACTGGTGCTTTAGAGCTAAAGGAAAATACCACAAGCTTATTTCTAGGGTTCACCTTGGAGACACCCCTAAGCAGAAAGCAGACTCAATAGGTATTTCATGTCCCTCAGGGGGCACATTGTGCTTTCACAGCTCTTTGTGAAGGTCAGGAAATCAGCTGCTCAGAGCCTGTTCTGAACAGTTTGCTGACTGGCAACTCCACACCTGAGCTAGAGGGATTGTGCTTCAAAGGAAAGTTGTGAGGAGTGTGGGGGTCTCTTGTAAAATTTGGTTCCTGCTCTGCATCCATTGATAGTTCTTGTCTCAGTGAAAATTGCTGCTGTATTTCTATGAGATGACTGCTGAAACTCTGCACGCAGCTGCTAACTCTGGGATGCTGGGGGATAGAATGCATGTGCTAAGCCGTTTTCTTGGAAGCTTTTTAGATAGCTACATTCAGTCTGGAGGAGGAAATTATTTCCCCTGAAGATACCTCCCTTTTGATGCCCTCTCTCCCAGCAGTGTTCTTCTGATGCCTCACTTTGTGGAAGGAAGCAGAAAGGCTGGTTGCAAACAGTGAGGATACTGCTTTACCACAAAAGACCTGGCAAAATGTCTGTTGGTTTAGTTTCATTTTGAGCAGGATTAAAACCCAGCTTCTTTCTTTTCCTGAGTGGAAAATGGAAAGCAGAGGAACCACAAATACTGGAAATAAACATTTTCATAAAATCAGAGTCTGAACTTTGCCTTATAGTGTTATTACTCTAACAGTTATGCCCAAATAAAACAAAATCTACTGGCAAAAAATACATCAATCTAAAAGATAAAATGTAACTAATATTGGTTGATAGTTTATTTATATCTGGCTTTTCTACCAGAACCATTAAATCTTGGTTAGCTTAGAATGGTTAACTTGCTTTTGAAAGAAATCTCCATCTGTGTAATATGTTTTGTTAAATCTAAGCCAAATTTAATAGAAAGAAATTGTATTTTTGCATACCAGAAAAGGATACATTTCCTGCTAATTTTGCAGCCATGCCTTTTAATTTTCTGCCCAGTAAACAGTGCTCAGATCCACTAAAAGATTAGTGGATCTAAAAGACTGTGTCAGCTATTACTGAAACCTCCTCTAAGCTGTCAGTAAATGCTGTTTGTGAGAGGTGGTCCATTAATAAAAAGGGAGCTAGAACTGGATGTAGCTTACCAGGGGATACTTCCTCGTTCTTTCTCCTGCCAAGAGGCCAAAGCTTTTACTGCATTTTGGCACTGATTCACTAGCAATGCACATTACAGTTCAGTAGGAACAGGTAAAGAAGAAATGGGTACTGGAATTGCTCCTGTACTTTTGTTGGCTGCAAAAAAAGCATTCAGCCTCCTCTTGGAAGTGTTTTCTCAAGTGTGGAATAGCAGACCAGCAAGAATTGCAAGGTAAGAGTCTTCAAAAGCAAAATTTGTAAAGGGCAAGTCCTACCTGACTAGATGATCTGACAGAATTCTTGTATGGAAAAATGAAATACCTCATTACTTTTTGTTTTCAAATGTGATCTGTGAGGTGAGAGAAGGACTCTGGTGATTGGGACAGAGACTAGAGATTTTCCATCCTCAGCATCACACACTGCCTCTGGCTTTCTTTGGGACCTTGGATAAATCCTTTATCCCGTGAGAAGGAAAAAGAATATTTATTTTCTCCTCAGCAGATGTTTTGCCCTTTTAAAACCAAATGCAAATGTTGACTTGTAGGTGCAGTGAATAATCTGTTTTACATACAGCTCTGCTCATTAAGAGCCACAGGCACAGACCTGAGATTGCAGCTGTAAGAGACAGCCCTTGCCCCAACCCCAAAGTGCATTTACTGCCCCCAGCATTATCCTTCTGTGCTCGGGAACTTCCAGCAACAAAGACTTGCTTTCTTAGGAATTCTCCTAGCAGCTGGTTGCTTATCTAAGGAAAAGTGACAGATATGAGCATAAGCAGACACACAGGTACTGGATGCAAATTATCAGAGGGAAAGGATTCCCTGAGGCCAGCAGTTAGGCTTGGACACAGCCGGGCCCAGAGCTGATAAGAAGCAGTTAAACCCAAGAATGCACCAGTCTGAATAAGAAAGGAAGAAATAGGTCTCATCTATTTATCCTCACTTATTTTACCCAAGGGATAATCCAGAGGGTGCCCCTGGGGCCAGGCTCGGGACCTGCAAAGCCACACCCAGGTGGAGCAGCAGGAGCATCCCCTGTGCCAGAAGAGCTGCTCTGGGCCAGCTCGCAAAGGGCCTGATGGATGCAAGGCTCACAAATGCAGCTCATGCTTCCAAAAGCTCAGATCTCATCCTAACTCCTCAAACCATCTCTGTGGAAAATAAACTAAGGTTCCCAAAGCAGCTGTGTATTTGGGATCTCTCCTTGAAAGGCAGGCAGTCTCCACCTGAGAATTAACTCAGCTGTAGATCGGGTGAATCACTGTTGTGTGGCTGAAATTCTCATATTCATGGGTGACCCTTAGCTATATTTTATTTATTTGTGTAGTCATCACCAATTTTACCTGACTGATTATGCCTATGAAAGACAAATATTTCTTATTTCTTTTGTTGTTTGGTTTTGTGGATTTTTTTGGTTTGGTTTGGTTTGGTTTGGTTTTTTTGGGGGGTGGTTTTGGTTTTTTGGTGTTTGTTTTTGGTTGTTGTTGTTTTTAGTTTTGGTTTTTGTTTTGTTTTTTGGTGGTTTTTTTTTTTTTTTTTTTGGTTTTTTTTTTTTTTTTTGGGGGTTTTTTTTTTTTTTTTTTTTTGGTATATTTAAAATCCATCCATTTAAAGCATAAGAAAGAACCTTAAGTTGGTTAAGTACCAACAGACACCAGGTTCAGGGCAGTGAATAAGCTGTGGTTTACACCATTAACAGAGTAGATTTAGTATTGGGGTTTGTATTTTGCTAGTCAGAAAAATAACCAAAATAATATTTATTTCTGTTCTTGGAAATTTATAGGAGCTGTGTCCCTAAGATGAAAGATGTGCTGAATTCAGAGTTGTGCTTTTTCCCAGCCTATATGGAAAAAATATCTTCATGTAGGCTGTAACAATTGAAGCACAAGCTATTTATGCATTGATGGGTATTTCTGACTTGAAATATTTGACAGGCTCTATGTTAAATATCTGGTTTCAGTTTCTAAATATCTATCTCAAAGCTTCTCCCTCCCCTGTGCCTTATTTAAAAAAAAAGGCTGTAGAAAGGAAGTGGGGAAACTTGAAAGTTAAAAACATTCTAGCAGCATGTAGGAAGCCTTCCAGTGCATCAAACCTCCTTGACCTCTAATTAATGCATTGGTTTTGCTGTATTAATTCTATTGATCAATTAGTTTGTGTTTCTTTTAAAATGATAAATGCTTCTAGGACTTTTTAAGGAAGAAGTTGGCATTAAGGATGGAGCTCTCAAAGACATCAGAATTAGACTTGGCTAAAACTTTATTTACTTCACAATATTTGCCTCTGCAGCTGATGAGGATGTGTTTAATGGGCTGTTGAATGTGTTTAAACTAACAAGCAATTGCTTCAACTGCATCTATCTGAAGAAAATTTTGTTAGAGACCACTTTCCAAAGGCAAAAAATAAACCCCTGAGCTATCAAGAGGAGCAGCAGGCTCCTGCTGTGGTTTGTGGTGGGAAGCTCTCCTACAGGAAAGGGCTGGCTCGGGTTGGTGCCTTTGCTGTCCAGAGTCTCTGATGATGCCCAGTGTGTGAGCAGGAGCCCTGTGCCTCTGGAGCTGGATCTTCTGGTGTCTGCAGGAGGGCACAGAAAGGTGGCACTGAACCTCTCAGAGCCACTGAACATCACACAGTGCCTTCCCACAGAGGACAGGGCTGGGTGCTGATGCTGAATCAGGTTCTTCCCACCAGCTGCTGCCACGGGGCCGAGGCTGATGCTGCTGCTTTGGCAGGGGATGCTCCAGGTGCCAGCAGCACATTCAGGGAGCTCTCCCAGCTATTGCCCTTACTCTGCACACAGCCATGAGCAGGTTTCGGTGTCCCTGATGGCAGCAGAGCTGGACAAAACCATTTGTCTTGTTTGCAGTGTTAGTGCAATTATTTGGTTTGAGAGACGCCGTAAGCTCAGTGGACCTTCTAGCTCTCACAGTTACTGTCTCCTTGGAGCTGCTGGGCTGCCTGGACAACAGCAGAAACTGAGCCACTGAACAGCAGTAATGTGCAGCATCCCAGTTCCTGCCTCCCAGGCTGGGTGGTGAAAGCCCTGGTAGTGTGCTTTGCCATCCACTGGCTCTTTACTGTAAGAATTTTGTAAAACAATGAAAATGGTTCACCTATGTAACCTGTTTGTTTAATGTGATCAGGGTAATGCTGCTGATTTTTGCAAAGTTAAGGGTAAAGCTTTGCATTGGACCTGGTGAGTGTCTCTGCTGTTCTTCAATAACCCTGCAAATCTGAGGGTGTAGAAACACAAATAACTGCAATATTTTGTTACCCTTCATACAGCTGTACTTAGTTGTTGACAACATGACTTGGGAGAAAGCAGATGGTTTTGCAGTCCAGAAGTCTGGAATTCATTAGTGGAAATTTTCAGACGTGGGTTATTTTTCTGGGTTTTTTTATATTATTTTTCTGGCTGAGCTACAAAAAGTCAAAACAAACAGAGCTGAAAATTCATGGTGAGGGGTGCTAAAGAGTTTCTTTGCTGTCTTTCACCAAAGAAGTAACTGGACAGGAAAATCACTTGAAAATTACTTTTTCCTGGTTTGCGTTATTTGTGACAGCAAACCCTTTCCTGAGAAGAGGAGCTGTTAAGCTCCTCTTCCAGTTAAGAGGAGCTGCTCTGGAATGCAGGTTTATTTGTTGAACATCAGCTAAAGCCTGCATTTTGTACTAACCTCAGAAAGGAAAGGGGAGGAGACAGAGAAGTGTTGTTAATTTATTCACTGCAAAATTCAAACTGTGCAGTTTTTCCCCTCCAAGGAACTTTTTCTCCTGCTCAGGAACAGAAACCGCACAGCAAATGTTAACTGGTGGCATCCTGACTCGAGACAGGAGGGGATTGCTTTGGGTTTGTTTTCCAGGCACTTAGTGAGAGCAGACTGCAGCATTTTCAATACTGCAACTGCCTGGAAGAAGATGGAGGTGGAATTTGTTTGGCAGGAGTGAAAAATTCTTTGCCTGAGTAAAAGCACAGGAGTGCTGAGCCCTCCCGAGGCAGCACCAGCCTGGCTGCTGGTCTGGCCAGGTTCTGCCTTGAGCTCACCCTTCTCAGTCTCTCATACCAGTTTCTTCCACTTTGAAGGTTTTTTCTCCATTCCCACCATGTAGATTTGTTGCTCTAGACTCCCTCTCTTTAGGGGGACTATGGCATTGTCTCAGCTCCTGGCAGCTTCCTTCTCGAGTGTTTTCCAAGAGATCCTGTGCTCCAAGGCTGCTCCAGCATCCACCCTTCCCTGCTATTCTACTTCCCATTATCCTTCAGACAGCAAATATTTCCTATCTTGTTACACTCCTCTGATGCTGAGCCCTGGGAGAGCCTGGGCTCCTGTCCAGGGCCAACAGCTTTCTGACAACCACGAGCAACACCTTAACAAATAATGGGGCTTTGGAGAGCCTTTCCATAAGGAAAGGGAGGTGGAGAGAGCAAGCAGCCATGGGGAACCTCTCCTGCTCAAATCTTGCAGCACACGCTGGGGATCTGCTGCAAAGGATGTTTCAACACCAGCTTCTGGAAGCTGTGCTGCTGGTGAATCACGAGGTGGTTACACACACCTTGGTCTGGGAGAGCCTTTAAGCCTTAGGTAAATACAGGTTAACAAAAGTGCGTTGCTCGGGACTTCAGAAGTGTTAGGTAAACTCTGGAACGGGGGGGCGGGGAATTGGTTGTTAAAAATTTTTTTAAAAATCCCTGTTTCTGCTTCTCGTTTTTGGGCCTCCTGGATCTCCAAGCTGATTTAGGTGTTACCCTCCCATGCAGACAGGGAAGCAGATTTGGTGTGTCACAGCAGCCTCAAAGCAGAAGCGATGTCATAAGAAAGCTTTGCCCCAATCCAGACAGGATGATGACTCTCTCCAGTTGGACTAAGGGCTAGCTAAGCCCCTGGCCGCCCTCCTCTCACATCTCATATGTAGAGAAGGTGCTGCAGCTGGCTTTTTAACATCTGTGCTCCTCGCACTCAGCCAGTAAACAATGTGACTAAGACTCAACGAAATTGGAATTTTTTTTTCTCTAAACTGTAATGTGTAATTAGGCAGATGATAATCCCCCATTTCTTGGAAAAGGGAAAGGTTCCTGTCTGGGATTTGCCTAGCATGACACAGTTCAGGAAGCAAATGACCTTCCACAGAATTCTCTGCAAACCTAAAGTGGCAAATTTCCGGTCCTTGGTGCCAAGGATGCTGGTTCTTGTGAAGTGACATGCTTCCTGTTGGTTTCCAACATGGAAACTCTTGTTATAACTCCAGTGGCAGATGCAGGACAGACTGTGAAGCTGTTTCTTCTGCCTTCTTTAACTGCTGCTTTTGGTAAATGAACTCAGAAGATATGTGATATAAAATAAAATGTTTATTTGAAAATTTTTCATTAATTTATGATATTTTTAGCACATCCAAGTTAAAACTGCCTTCATTTAGGTTGCTTAGAAGTAATTTCAATTTTTCATGATAGGTGGATTCATAAATGTGCAGACTAATGTTAAATGTTGGCCATTTAATTCAACACCTATCTGTGTTTGAGTTAATTTAAAATGTACCCAAGCTGTATTGTAACAACATATCCAAGCTTTGAGCCTGGACTGACTGGATTGCATCCAGATCTCCCTTGGGCTGCAGCGAGGCTGTGCCTGTAGCTGCACAAGCAGCAGTTCAAGCATTGCTATGGGTAGAAGACTTTAGCAATACTTCCCCCCAAAACGTGGGCAGACCTGCTGCAGGCTGTAAGGACAGAGGAGGCTGGTGACCATTCCAGGTCCTGCTGCAGGACCCGAGGTTGCAGAGTTGATGTCCTGCAACTCGATCATCCGAGGGGGGTGGAGGAGAGCCCAGCGCCTGCAGCTGTACAAATAAGGGATTCAGCTGCTTGGGTTTCAAGTTTTTGCCAGCCAGTTTTGGTCAACTGAGTTGAAAACTGACTGTCTTTGCTGTCAAAATGTACACCAGACTTGAATTGAAAGGAGACGTTTTGGCTAGGGCAGAATATTAAGAGTAAATCCCTTCATTTTAAGATGTAACTCAAATACAGAAAACAGAAACATCTATTCCTCTTTAGTTTTCTAGCAAATTGCTCTTACTTGCTCCCCCAACTCTTCCACAAATTTTGTCCAAGTTACCATGAGTTAGTATTTTTTCTCTTTAAATTGCAGAAACAATAGGAAATATTTAAGAAGTACAAGCTCAGTTTCAGCACACAACCACAGAAGCACAGTTAAAAGTGGAGAATCAAAACCATCATCTTGCCTCCCACTTGCCCAGATAAAATAATGAGGCAAACTTTAGGTTTGCTAAAAGCAGAAAACTCAGTTTTGAAGCAAAACATCGTCCTCAACTTACCCCATCTGGTATGTTCAGACCAAAGTACCCAGAGCCCAATGACAATACCACAGGAACTTCATTTGCCAAAGGCAACTTTGCAGTGCAAGAGCATAAACACCCCCACAGGGATGCCATCCTTTCATGCATCTCATGGGATACTCTAAACACGAAGTTCTAAATCCATTTAGTAACTGGAGCTGTTGGGACTAGATAGAGTTCATCTGAGTAATAGAAATGCAAAGAGGATTTCTAATTTTACTGTAACACAAAAATCCTGTGCTTAATAGAGGAAAAATATATTTAAAACCAAAAAGAAGAAAAAAAAAAAAAAAAGAGAAAATACATGGAATTTTTACTGGCAGTAAAACAGTGCAATTCATAGCTTGGTTATGAGAGCTGTTTCACAGTGTAGCTGGCAGAAGCTGTCAGGGACAGATTCACCCTGCAGCCCCAGGGGCAGTGGCAGCAGAGGAGGTGCTGTGGGATGTACACTCGAGGTGACACCGTGCGGGAGCTGCCATTTCACTGCACAACTTTTCCTCCATTCCAGGCTCACTTAAGGATAACATCCTGCCCACTTTCACAGGTTGTAGAGCACTGTTTCTGTTAATTATCAACTTGTGACTTCTACTCAGTGGTCTCTATCACGCTGTTCTGCAGCAATGCTGTGTGTGTAGTAAACAAACAGATGCTCTGCAGGTTTTTTAGGTGCTTCCTAATCTCCAGTACAGAGGAACTGCACAAAAACTGAACTGCTTTTGCACATGGGTGGTGATAGAAAAGTTATCTTGGAATCCCCTGTGTGCAATATCTATATTTCTAGCAATGTTGATGTGCCCAAAGCTGATTTTGACAACTGCTAGATTATGGCAGATCTAATAACCCCAAACCCCTGGAAACAGAGATGTAGATGAATCATTAATTGTCAGTGGAAGAAAATGACTGCTTCTATTTAGGCAGTTAATGCCATTTTTCTTTGAATAAGCTGCCAAAAGAACAAGATCACAAGCTGTTAGAAAAACAACTTGAAGAAGCTGTAGCTGTGATTTGTGTCAAGCTCATAAGGAGAAATATAGAATGTGTAGGCAAGAGCAGACATCATCAGAATAGCTGTGACTCTGGGACAGAAAATAATCCACCTGTGAGAAGAGTTGTGTTCAATATTGTATGAGTTGCTAAACAACAGCTTCACATATCTATCATAATTAGTTTTTATTTATTAAAGCTGGGGAATGCCTGGTTACCTGGGTTTGGATTTAAGGTACTTTACTTTCATCCTGCTCTAAAATAAATAGTAGCACTGAAGTTGCAGTGTTAATACACCAGTCCTAAAAAATTTACTGTTTTAGCTTAATCTGGCTCCCCCCATTTATTTATTTTAATCAAAAATGGGAGAAAAGGGGGAAGAGGTGGTGTTTATGTTCCCAGTATGTAGTCCTCTGATGCCTATCTCAACTAGAAGGAAGTGATAGGGACAAATTATGATTTGGGGATAGGGACAGATTAGGATTTGGGGATAGGGACAGATAAAACAAATAGATTTGAATGTGGGAGGTAAAGCCAGATGCATCTTGTTATATGGGCTGCTTTTAGAAACTTGGATTTGTTTTCTTTCAGCCTGGAGCTGTTTGGAAGTACCTCCCCTTGCCAGCACCTTGTCTCCCTCCAGCTCATTCCAGCTGCTGCTGCAGCAGCTTCTTGCTGGGCAGTGGTGACAGAAACAGTGTTAGGGGTGAGACAGTGGAGAAAATTGGATTGTTACTCAGCTTGGCTTTGGGGAGAGTGTAGATATGTGTTCTGCAAAACAACAGGGTTTTGTTCACAAAATCAGAAGCTTCTTGCCAGAGAACTCTTTAAAGGGCAACCCAGAGGGCAGCCAGCAGCAAAACCATTTTCTGTCTTCAGAGGTGTTGTTCTCAAGGGCCAGCGTAAATCCTTGAAGCATTAAAGCTGTGAAAACAAATTGAGAGAAGAATGGAACGAAATTGTTCTTACCAAAATAGCAAGCCAGGCTCATATGCTTAGAAATAAAATTACCCAGAGCAGTGCAGGAGTTACACCTCACCCTGCTCTGCTCCCTGGTGCTGGGTGAGCCAGAGCAGCTGGGGCAGAGCAGAATTATTGCACACGGGGGTGGCTGCACACAGAAGGGCTCTGCAGGAGCTGGGGAAGGAGAGTGAGGCTTTCCTTCAGTGGAGGACAAAGAGGTGATGCTGTGGTGATGCTGTGGCCTGTGTGGGGTGTGACAGAGCTGTTTGGGCTATATGGAGGAGCTGCAGCAGCTTTTTGGTTCTCTGGCCAGTTCCTTGCTCAAACACTTTCAGCCAAGCCATGTTTTGGGGCATCACTGGAGAGAATTCTCTTCTTCCAATGCTTTTTTCATCTTTGGATTTTAAGCTTCTGGACTTGCTTTCTGCATGGGCATGCTTTCTGCAACTATTGTAAGTAGCTAGCTTTGTGCCCTCCAACCCCATGTAAGCTGAGAGAATCCTGAATTTATGAAAAATAATGAGTAGATGGACCTGGACCCCACAAATGGGCAGGGGAGGGCAGGTATGCAGATATCTGTTTTAATCTGTCAGTGTTTCTCACTTTTGACCTGAAGGACCACACAATATGGTGAGAAAACTAATCCAGCACTGAAAGCTGGCTTGCTTGAAAAATCTACAGACTTTTCCAAGAAATTTTTTTCTCTCTGACACTTGCCATCAATTTATTTACAGCTTCTGTTAAGAGGAATTTACATCAAAATCTCAGGAAACCACTTAATGCTTTTTAAAACACAATGGTTTAGATGAATTGTTATTAAATGTGCCTTCATGTTTTTTAAAGAATTTAAGATCTAGTTAATTAGCTGGGTTGGTTTTACATGACACATGTTCCTCACGACATTCGGCTGAAAAGCCACCACTGAATTAAATCATGGTTACTTAATCCTCAGTCAAAGGTATGATGTTGATTCACATTTATGTGTAACTCCTCCTACCACACATAATTTTTATAATTTCAAAGTCGACTGTTCGACAGTGACAAATGACAATTAACTCTCCCTGTTCTCAAATGAAAAGCTGTTAATTACTATTTCATACTTTTAAACTGAAATACCAACGCCTTAGCCCTACACAGATCCTAGGTGAGCAGCTAGTTGACACCTCCACTGAGAGCCAAAATTACAAACATTTTTTTCTTCTTTTCTCTTCTCTTTCTTCTCTTTTGAACCTCTCAGCAGAAGAAAGGTGTTGCTGTTTTCACTTCAAAAGCATTGCTGGTTGTTTTCCAGCTCGCTGTGGAGCTGAGATGGATGCAGAGGGTGTCCTGAAGCTCAGCCTCACCTTCTTCATATGCCAGCAAGGTCAGCACTTCCTTTTTATATTTTCTCTTGGTGAAATTCATCTTCACTGGAGTGACTCCTGGTTAACAGCAGTCATGGTTATCAGACTGGGAAGAAATCAGAGAGATCCAGACCAAGCTGTCAGACCAAATATTCTTGAGAGCCTTGGTAGGGAATAACACTGTCCCATTTTGTTAAAATGAATGTGATGGTGATGAGAATATTCAGAATTTGTCCATGTTTTAAATATTTTTTATTTGGAGTAATATATAAAAATAGCAGACATGCAGAAGCCTAGTTGTGGGGGATGATGATCTGTAATGTACAATTGCTGCCTTTAGGCTCTCAATTTCCACATTTTGAAGTAAGAAATCTCTAAATAAAGAATAGATTATTATATGTAATATACAAATATATAATATGTAATATCTACATATATATGTAATATATATTTATATGCAAAATAAATGTTAAATATATGTATGTTAAATATATAAGATATAAATATGTAATATATAAATATATAATATAAACTAAAAGAATATATATAATATAAACTAAAAGAATGGATTTCATTGTTAATATAAGAACTTGTGCTGTGCATTCTAGTATGAATCTAGAGACAGCCTACTAGTTCTCAGAAAATGTTGTAGCCACTCAAACAGCAGTTCAAAAAGGCAATTTAAAAGGAGTTTTATAACCCAGTCATATCCATGGAAGTGCTGGAGTTGGAAGGGACTGCCATTTGGTCACCCCTTTTCCTTCACACCCCACACAGGTCACTGAGTGGTCACTCACAGGACAAGGTCTATTCCAGTGGTGTCACCAGGGAAAGGCCCATCAGCCACCCTCTGGGGCCTGTTCATTGCATAACTGCTCCTCCTAATTTTTCCTGATATTTATCACAGCTCCCTTTTGCACTTCACATCCACTAATTTTTCCTGCCCCTGTTTACTAATGAGAGGGATTTGGTCCTTTCACTCCCTGGGACAAAGGTATGTACAGAAACTCCTCACCAGGCAATTCAGTCCCCATGGGTGTCAAGGACCAGAACAAGGTAATCAGAGATGTATCTGGAGCTCTTGAGCATGCAAATGCAGTTTGAAATAGCTGTTCTTAAAATGCTGATGGCTGCTCTTCAGGGCAGATCCTAAATGCTGTGAGAACTAGTACCTGTATTAAGCTCAGAGGGAGCCTAAACATAAATCCCTCCTCTTTCCAGCCACATGCTCCATGATTTTCACTGCACCTTGCCTTTGCCTTTTGGTGCCCCAAGCAAATTCCTCTGACACTAAAACAGTGACACAGTGATCTCCGTCCTGTACCCCACTGTTTCCTACTTCTGTTTTTGATCACATGTATAAAGATGGAAAAGAAAGATAAAGATGTAGCTGGGCAAAAATTCCTGAGCCTTTGGGTGCCCCTTCAGGTTTGTGTTCAGAGCTTAGTGGGAAGTTGCACCCCTTGACCTCCTTATTGCTCATCAGTTGCCTGTCTCTTGTGACAGGAAAATTGCAACCTTCAATTTGCAAACTCTGTCAAAACTGCTCTGTTTTGGTTTGGGTTTTTCAATGGTCTTGTGAGAAAAGCACTTTTCCAAAGTATGGCATAATTTTATTATGTTGAATACAGTAGGTGATACTTCAAAATATTTTGGTGTTTAGAGTTTAAGAAGTTGTGAGATGGGATCAGTTTGATCATCGCATCTGAGTGCTGTAAAATGTGTCCTTCAAGCCGAGCAAACCCACTAGCAAAAAAGAATTAGTGTACTCTCTAATGCACTTCCAAAAAGTTATGAAAAAGCCAAATGGCATCAGACAGATGCCTCTGGGAAGTGTTGACTGATAAGTTATCAAGGTGATGCATTAACCACTAATTAATGCAGTTCTTCCTAGCAGCTGAATCTCATTTTATTTAGTTTTCTCCCTGGGAATGTCACATGGAAACATGAAATGTCTTACATGAGTGGAATTTCGGGCTCTAACTCGTGATCTTTGGCAATTAGCATTGCAGTAATGTCAAAAAAAAGTGTTTCTTTCCTACTGTCTGCATCACTCATTAGCTAAAATGCTCCACGATGCTCCAGTAAAAAGTTTTCCTTTATTGTATATAATTTAATATAAATTGCAATGCTACTTAACACACAGAGCTGTGATTAGGAATGTCCCTCTTCACTCAGGCTGGGCTGGGGGAAACAAGATCAGAAGTTACTTTGGAGGAGGAGCAGTTACCTAAACAGAGAAGAAAAACTGGAATGGAGTGTCAAAATGACTTGCCTGATGTCACGTGGCAGGTCAGTGACAGAGCTGGGACTGACGTGGTGACAAATCATGGGCCTGTTTGGTCTTATTCTGGGAGGCTGGGGGAAGGAAAACAATACTGGTTTTTAAGGAGCACAGTGTGCATAGGTGTCCACACATTAAGTGAAACATTCACTTAATTTATCCCTTTTAATAACTAATTTTAAAGAGAATTTAAACACTTTTAAATTTATGACCAGAAAATATTTAAAACCTAGTTTTTTACTTTAAAATTGAGACAAAGTTTCTTAAAGTGGCACAAAAGGGTGTTTTTTTTGTAACTGAAATGTTAATGTACCAATCTTTATCCTTCATTTAACTTCTCCATCAAATAAAAAGTGACAAAGTTTAGGGGAATCACTACTTTAGGTAAACAATGACCTGCAAAATAAATGCAAGAGGGAAAGAGTCATTAAATTCTAGCTTAAATAAGACACCTTGCGCTTGAATTTCAAGAACTCTATGAGATAACTAGGATCATGTCTATAAAATATTTTGGTACTTTTTAATAAGGAAGAAGAAACTATTTAATGAAACTTTGTGTATTTTTAAAAGTCATGTTTATTCAAATAATGGTTTCAGCTGTTCTGTGTACGCTGTCAATCCAAGTGTGCTGCTTTAAAAGCCCCCATTCATTCCTTTGGTTTGGAGGAGCTCTGTGAGATGAGATGAGTTCCTGGAGAAGATAGAACTCGAGGCTCTGCAGGGACCATGCAGACCTGACCTCACGTCAGTCTCCCTGCTGCTCCTTGTGCCTGTCCTCAGGAGAGAGCCTGGGCCAGGAGGCAGAGCTGGACAAGGCTCCTGGAGCAGTTCTTCCTTGCCAAGTACATGGAAGAGACTACAGGGGCTGAGCAGGAGTTGGAGCTGTCCCTCGGGTGAGCCTGGCGAGCACGTTCAGCTCGGAGCAGGTGCTCCTGTCCTGCCTGTGCAGGCGCAGTTGGCTGCTGAGGGTGGCTGTCGGTCCTTGGAGGACAGGGGACACCTTCCCCTGCCCAGCTCCACCAGCTCCTGACAAAATGGACCTGTCCTGTTCCTTATGGCACCGTGAGGTGGAAAATCAGAATCGGTGCACAGAAACTGCTCCTTGTGCTGCCCATGGTCACACAGCCAGGTCTCTCTGGGCTCCCTGTCACTACTGACAGGAAAATCCCTGAGCAGGCCTGAGGTGGACATGGGATTCGTCCTGTCTTAACATGACCAGACGATGTAGCCTGGAGCTGTGCCAGAGAAGGTTGAAGTCAGACTCCAGGTAGAATTTCTTCAAGGAAAGCATTGCCAAGCATTGGAACAGGCTGCCCGGGAGGTGGTGGAGTCCCCATCCCTGGAGGTGTTGAAGAACTGATTGGACGTGTCGTTCAGTGCTCTGTTTGACCAGGTGGGATCGGTCAAAGGCTGGACTGGTGATCTGGGAGGTCTTCCCCGAGCTTAATGGCTCTGTGACTCCTGAGAACAGGAGCTCGGCAGGGCCGGGCAGGGCGGGATCCGCCGCGTCCCGCGGGGCTCTGTCCCCGCCGGGCTCTGCCCTCCCTGGGCTCTGTCCCCTCCCTGGGCTCTGTCCCCTCACTGGGCTCTGTCCCTTCCCTGGGCTCTGTCCCCTCCCTGGGCTCTGCCTCCCTGGGCTCTGTCCCCTCCCTGGGCTCTGTCCCCTCCCTGGCTCTGCCTCCCTGGGCTCTGTCCCCTCCCTGGGCTCTGTCCCCTCCCTGGCTCTGCCTCCCTGGGCTCTGTCCCCTCCCTGGGCTGTGCCCCCGCGGGGCCCCGGGCAGGGGCGGGCGGAGCCGGCCCGGCCCGGCCCCGCACCCGGAGCATAAGAGCCGCAGGCGGGCCCGGCCCGGCGTCAGCCGCGTTCGCCGGGAGCGGGAGGGAGCGTGCCTGCCTGCCACCATGTGCGGTGAGTGACGGAGCGCGGGCTGAGCCCGGCCAGCAAGGCACAAGGGCGGCTTTGTCCCCGAGCCCGGCCGTGCCGCTCGGACTGGCCCCGCTGCATCCTTTCGGGGCTGGGAAGGACGGGGAGCGCCTGGCAGGTGAAGGTGAAGCCGTTCCGCCCGGCCCTTCTCCCGAGCAGACGCGATCGCCGTTCCGTGCCTCCCTCCCCGATCCCCCCGTGCCTGGCGACGTGTCTCGGGTCGTGTTGGGATGGAAGTCGTCCCGTTCCCACCGCCCGGCTGCCCCGGGGATGCCCGGGGTGCCTGGTTCGCCTCTGCTCCTGGTCCCGCTGCCTCGGATGCACGGGATGCGCCGGGCTCTGCCTTTCCCGATCCGGGACTAGGGATTGATTAACCGTGACTCACTTCCGAGCTGCAGCGATAAGGGAGAGTTTGTGGTTTTCAAACAAAGGCAGTGAAGGAGCTTAATTCTTAGCGGTTGTGAGTTTATTCACCTCATTTTCTTCTAATAAAGATGAGATGGAAAAGATAATTCCTATAGCGTGTACACAATTGCTTAGATATGCTTCGGATCAGATGGAAATCAAAGTGTGGGTTCGGAAGCTGCTAACGCGATTGTATTTGGTTATGGAGGAAAGTTTGGTGAAACTTTGCCAATCTGTCACTGACATCTCCTCTCAGGTCTGACGAAAATAGAAAAATTTGCACTTGTACTTCTTAGTCGTCATCAACAAAACCTCTTTTGTGGGCTGCAGACTGAAAGTGAATTGAGTTACTGCTCCCAGAATTCTACTTTCTGAATTAGGTATCTTTTCCTTGCCTCCTCATCCTTTTTAATTGTAACCTCAGAAGGAGCAAGGAGCTCTGGAATCCTCTTTCACTGGAACACGAGGTGATATTGTTTCAACTCCTATTGTGTGAGCTCCTACGTGACAGATCACTATCAATGAGACAAACTCGGTGCCTTCTAAACAAAATCCCTCCAGGTGAGAGACCTGGCTCAGCGCCTGAGCCACCCTGGGGTATCCACGGCAAGCCCTGAGACACGTAATGGTGATATCAAAAACTTTGCATGTCTGGGCTGTGTATTGATTGGGAAGTGAGGGAAGTTAACAGTGTTCAAGGGGTTCGGTAGAACATCCAATTTGGGGTGGAGCAAGTGACTCAGTTCGAAATGGCAAAGAGCAGCAGTTCATGAAGGGTAAGTGAGAACTGAGCTAGGTTTTTTCCCATCAGCACTTAGAAACCTTATATATTACATTTGTTTTCATGAAAGATATCCCTCAGCCTGCTATGCTGATCTCTGTAGGGAGTGTTGGAGTTCTAGTGATTGCAACCAGCAGTTTTGAAATTACTTCTTTGTTGTTGTTTTTATTTTTTCATATCTTTCCAGGTTTAAGTGCTGATAATGGACTCTATTGTGTTTTCTTTGGCTTCAGGTAGCACGTGAAGATTTATAGCTCTTGGTTTATGTTTTGAAAATACACAGGTCATAAATTCTGCTATAAACATGCTCGTAAGGAAGGAAAGTCAAGATGTTATCATTCTCACATGTAAGGCAGTATAGCCAAAGTATTCAAGCAAAAGTATTCAGGGTTTAAAAAACAGTCAAGATGCACTTAAACTGATGACCTCTTTTAAATCAAAGTTAGTTTCATCAGGATATGAAGTTGAGACTTTTTCAAAGCTAAGTTTCTGGCATCAACAATGTGCTTAGGGGTATCCTTTTATTTTTCAAAAAGTAAATAATTTCGTTCAAACTTCAAGTATAGGCTGCCCCCTTCCTGATTTTGGTGAAGTCTTGCAATTGCAAGAGTTCTTGTGGAATTTTCCCACAGAAAATACTCAATTTATTTTTCCTTCTTCTGATGCTCTCTCTGCTTGTAATCCTGAAAGGGGAAGCTCTGAAGTCTTGATATACATGTAAAGGGAGAGCCTTGCTTTCAGTGTCTGCATGTGAGTGAAGCTGGTTTTAGGTATGTTTTAGCAACCTTCTCTTTCTGTTTTTAGCATCTGCTTCTAAAGGTAAGCCATAGACGATTGACCTAGTTCATCCTTCTAAGCAAACTGTGATTATGGAAAGTTATAAAATAGATTTAACATTCAGATCAAGATGACAATGTCCTAGTAAAACACTTGGATGCTTTTCCTGGATTTTATGTTTTTGAGTCTTCTTAAGGAAGCAAGATCTGGAAATGGCATCTAATACCTTGGGGAGGCCATCATAAAGGAGCTTGTGTGCATCACAAAACTCTTATCATAAGATGATTCAACTGAGATTCAGTCATACTGGTGTGCTTCCAGAAAGAATTAAGATACAAGGAGTCTTTATCACAAGTTGTTTCTACATGAGTTGAGTAATGTGCTTTAAATCTGGCCAAAATGATGACTGAGGAGGAAAAAATACGTGAGTGGATAAATCGTGAAACAGACATGTACTAGAGAAAGTGTTACTCTCAGTGCTTAGAGTAAGATTTATTTCCCTTAACTGGAAGAGTTTATAACATGTTCTTTGAAGTCAGGCTGCAGCTATTGTTTTCATTTTAAATGGCCTTTGGTGACTTCTGCATCTTCTAATGCACGTGTGTGGAAGTGCAGCTCCAATTCCCTGGAAACAAGGATCTTTTTAACAAATGCAGCACACTGGTAGCATTGTAAGGATGGTCCCAGAGGAAGGTTCTTCCTGGAGCTCCGTGTAGTGAAAGATGCCACATGGAACATACAAGGATGTTGAGGCTTAAATTCATTGTGAAATCTGGCCTAGAAAGTAGAGCTGGATCTGAAATGAGGTGTGGCAATGTTTTGGAATGATGTTGAGAAATTCGTATTGAAGAAATTGAAGAATGCTGCTTTTGAGGTTCGTGGTTAGTGCCAGAGAACGGTAAATATCTGTCTGGAAAAATGATCAACAGGCTCTCAGTCTGAAGTGACTGCTTATAACCAGAGGCATTATTTTTCAAAGCATCCATGAAGAACAGTATTAAGCAGTTCAAATTCCCAAATACCTCCTTAAATGCAACTATTGTCTTAATGTCTCCGTTAATGTTGGATGCGCTAGAAATAATTAGGCTGAGCTCCTCATAAATCTCACTTCTGAAGCAGCAAAGTATTATCCACCCTTTAATCTTTCCAAAATAAATTCAGAGGCACATGTAATACTCTCTTTGTCTCACTGTCAAATCAACAGTATTAATGTCTTATAAACCAGTGGAGTAACCAAATTCACAGTAATATTTGTTAGGGAGGTTTATTGGTGTATCATCATAAGAGCTTCTTCACTATGGCCATTTACAGTTCAAAAGCCTTAATTGAGGGGGAAGAGGGTGTTACATTTCAAACAAAGGCTTTCTATCTAAAACACTTGTCTGAACTGCTTATCTGTAGAGCTCTTAAAGTCTGGGTTTTTTTTTTTTTTCTCACTGTAGTCTCCAGTCCTGACTTGTTACTCGGAGAAACTGTTGAAACAGCGAAATTAGTTGTTTTTGTTTTATTGGGGTACAGATTTGCAAGAGTTAATAAAAAGCCCTAATGTATCCATATAAATACCAGAGTCGCAGGAAGAGCAGTAGGCAGAGAAAAGGAATGGCTGTGTTTTTCTTTGCAGGTGACTCTTTTATTACACCTTTTCTAAAGATAAAACAACATCCCCAACGCCCTTCTAATAAAAAAATGCCTGTGTACTTAAATAAAAAAAAAAAATTAGGGTGGGGGAACCAACCCCCAGCTGAAAAAAAAAGCCTCTTCTTGGTGGATGACTGGTGTATTGAGGAGGAGAGGGATCAGGGAGTGATTGGGGCTCGCTGCGGTGCCCCAGGAGCTGGCAGGGGCACGCACGGGCTCTCTGCCTTTGGGATTGTGCTCAGGCAGCGCAGCTCGCGTTGTGGGTGACCCCGTTTGGTACCTTCCGATTCTTTCCTTTGTTGTCCTACCCTATTGACTTCTGCCCTTTCCTCGTGTTTGCTTCTCCATTCTCTTTCTGCTGAAGTGGGGGTTGCACGCGGGATTAAGCTGGAGCCTTTCAGAAATAGATGTTGTGCCTCGTACCTACCCATGGGTATTTAAGGCCATGACTTGGATTACAAAAGTCTCCTTGTGTTAGTACTGGTGAATATATTCCTTCTTTGAATGCCTGGAGATGAAATAGATCACAATGTTCCCATTTTCAGCTGTGGTTTTCGTGAAAAGTAGAGTTTTTTTAACCTCTCCTAACTGTTTAACTCTTGGTGGGTAACATGAGGAGAGTGAAACTCGCCAGTAAAGTTTGTGTTATGTGTTGAAATTTGGCTTCTGAGTCCTTTATTGTACTTGAATTCTTTCCATTTCAAAATGCATTAGAAGAAATTGTACTAAATGGGAGGTTGGGTGCCCCTAGGACTTCTCCCTGACACTAGTCTGAAAGAGTTTTAAATTGAGTCTGAAGTGATGCAAATTTTTAAAATAACCTCTTTGCTTCTTTTCCCCCCTCCTTCCCCCTTTCTCCTTAAACAGGAATTTTTGCTTATCTAAACTACAGAGTGCCTCGCACTAGGAAGGAAATATATGAAACCCTGATAAAAGGATTACAGAGACTGGAATACAGAGGCTATGACTCTGCAGGTATGTTAACCAACTCAACAGGTTAATTTTAGCAACCAATAGCTCATTCCATTACTTTTTTGGGTACTTTCAGTGTCTGGCCTCTTGGATTTTTCTTTCTTTATTCTACAGATTAACAGATCAGAACTAATTAGCTTGATTCTTGGAGTGCTACAGCTTTCCTCAGGACTTAAAATTGGGTGTTTAGCTCTGTAATTAGATGGTTGAGGTTTGTACATGTAAGCAAGACAAACAGGGTGTGGAAAAAGATCTCTATAAAGGGCCGTGTAGTTTGTACCTCAGCCTTTTTTGTGAATGTGAATCACAGTGAAGGATGGGGAAGATTAAACTTGTCTTAAATTTGAGTTGGCTCATTTCATAGGCAAAATATTTCAGTCTGTTATCAAATACAATTTGAGATGGCTCATGTACGTTTTAATCTGTGTAGTGGATATAGACTTAATGTGGTTTCATTTGAACATGCACAGGTCTAGCAACAACAATAAAAATATTGATTTCAGTGGTGTGTGCCTGTGTGTATTTTCTCAGCCTTTTCCTCATTCTAGTGTATTTCATGCTTTAAATAACACTTATGACTGTGTCCTGTGCTGTAGGAGTGGCAATTGATGGAAATAATAATGAAGATAAAGAAAGATTCATCAAACTGGTTAAGAAAAGAGGAAAAGTAAAGGCCCTGGAAGAAGAGTTGTACAGTAAGTGTTAAAAATGACCCCTTTACTTTGGCCTCCCAGTCAGATACTATCTGCATCTCAGCAGAAAATCAGACCATAAAATTGCAGTTATGATTTTGCATCAGCAATAACTGCATTGGGAAATCCAAGCAGCTGAATTTTTTGTGCCCTTCAAATCTGCACTTAAAAGGCAAGCTGATCTTCAGATCTAGCACTGTGGAATTGTCAGTCTATTCTCCCTTCTTTTGGTTGCTCCTTTGTTCAAAACCTGGGCTCCTTTGGCTCTTTGCTCATGTGATTTCTGTGCTGCATGGCTGAAATGCTGAAACATGCACTCTGACAGAATTTATGACCATTTAAGCAGCTGGCTGTCATCACAATCTGCTTTATGCAGTGCTTCCATCTGTGAAAGCCTGAAGCTGTGTTTTAATACGTTTACATTATAATTTGTAGTAATGGGGTCTGTTAGCCTGTCTGCTAGTATTGGCTAAAAATGTTCCTATCTTGGAAAACAAGGTTTTAATCACAGTAGCTTGAACTTTCAGAAGTGTAATGTCAAGAAAGCAAATGGTTAAAAAAAAACCCCAGAAGATAGCTTTTAGATTTTTGCCTGTAGGAATTGTCTTTGTGTTTTACTAATCGTGTGCATGTGAGAGAGAGAGACAATATTAATTATTCAGTAAACTAAATTTCTCCTGTATAGAACAAGATGACCTGGATTCAAAAACCGATTTTGAAACACATTTTGGAATTGCTCATACTCGCTGGGCGACGCACGGAGTACCAAGTGCAATAAACAGTCACCCTCAGAGATCAGATAAAAGGAATGGTACGTAATCTCTGCAGCACTTGAACCACACAAATCTGAAATGATTCAATCCACAGAACACAAATGTTCTTACTGTTGTTATGGTATCTATTTTTTATAGTAAGGCTAAGCTGTTGCCATTCCATTTAGCTCAGACATTTTTAAAATCAAATAGCCTCAGGCTAAAGTAACACTAAAAATTAATGACATCTGTTCTCTGAAAATTGCAAGTTAATTGAAGTACAACATTCTTGTTTTGAAAGGTAAGACTGAAAATATGAATGTGTCAATATTGCCTGGTCCAGAAAAGGGAGATTTCATATCATTCTTTATTTGAGATGGCTTGGTGCTCTACTAAGTGTAGTTTAGAACCCTCTCAGTAATTTGGAACTGCCTTTGTATACTTTCAGAATTTGTAAGCTTCTCCTTGCAGTTGTCCATGTTGTGATAAACTGAAAGCTATAGCAGGTGGTTTCAAGTGTACTTCTAAGCTTTTTTTCCCCCTGTAATTTTGTGTTCTGAATTAAGTATCTTAATTTTTTGTTGCTCATGAATATATCTATGTATTTTTTTTTCTCTTAGAATTTGTTGTCATCCATAATGGAATCATCACAAACTATAAGGACCTGAGAAAATTTCTGGTGAGTCTGTGGCAACTCAATTCTAAAACTAGAAAGTTAATAGTCTCCCAAATACCATCAGGTCGTTCATGACTTCAGTGGAGCATGAATTCAAGTTTCTTGATATCATCTATAAAAAAACTGTGTGAAAGGGTCTGCCTAATAACGATACTCAGGAGCTGGTGAAGTGCAATATGTTCCTGTGATCCTAAATGCAAAGTGTTTATGAGCAGAGTAGCAGTTTGTGCTGAGATTCTCTGAGAGGGTGTGTGGAGTGGGCTCCTTCCTGTCTCTTGGTGCTTGACAGATGCCAAACAAGTCTTACTGTGTGTCTTATTCCAGTATTTCCCAAAGAGTATCTGTGATATGATAAGTCCTTGTATTTTATCTATAGTGATTTATATGCACTGGTCCAATGTAGTGCTCCAAGCTCTGACCGCAGTTTCTGGTGGGAGGCAGCTGAGAGGCTCTTCAGTGTTTGCTGCCTGAGGATGGACACAATTTTTACTCTTCTGTATGATATTTCAGGAGAGCAAAGGATATGAATTTGAATCTGAAACAGATACAGAAACAATCCCCAAATTGATCAAATACATGTATGACAACAGAGAGAGTGAAGACACCAGTTTTTCAGCCTTGGTAGAGAGAGTTATTCAACAGCTGGTAAGTGGGAAATTACTTTTTTTCCCCTGTACAACAGTATAAGCTATTTTTGGGGTTCCTTAGCATTCTGCCTTATGCATTTAGATCCTCTGCAGGAGTTCTTAGAAGGTGCTGCAAATAACACTTTTAGGCTTCTAAATAATACTTAATAGACCAAGAAATGAGATTAAAATTTTGGAGATTTCAAAGACTTTTTACTGTTAAATCTTTAAATTGCAGTAGCAGCGGATTTAGTTTTTTGAGTTTTTTGTCTTGTTTTGTTTCTAGCAAGAAGTTAACACAGCTTTTTAATGAAGGAGTTTAACTTAAAAAAAGTAATAGGAGCCTCTGGGGGTCAAAATCTCTCATAAATGGCAGTGTGTTCCTAAAGGTTATTCTGATCGTGTTGAAACACTGCTGTGATTCAAGTTTGGCCAATGCCTTGGCTCTCCTATTTGGAAATAGATCTAACAAGCTGGACTGGTTTCCAAACTGTGAAGTGGGAATCTACTGTTACTCAGTATGTGAATGCTTAAAAACTTTGATAGATGCATTGCAAACTTGGAGAAAGCTGGCTTTGTTTCCTCCCCCAGTCTCCAGGCAGATGTTTTCCCTCCCCTTCCTGCAGTTTCTGACGCTCTTTTCACCTCCCGTCTCCTCTTTAAAGCAGCTCTGTAGGATTCCTTGCAGCAGGGCTGGAATCCACAGCAAGGCAAGGCCTGTGTGGGTCAAGAGGGAGCAGCCCCAGAGCTGAGAGGAAGGGAGGCTTCACCTGACCCAGAACAGGGGCAGAGTGCTCTGAGTGGAGCCCTGGGAGAGGAGGGAATGAATGTCACCATCTCTGTCCTGCTGGCAGGGTGGGGGGCCTTGGCTCCTGCTTTGGGAATCCTCCTCCAGGAGTTTGCCAGCTGTGTTAGTACTGTACAGTTGTTTCTGGGGTTTTTTTCTGGTGTTGTGGATTTTTTTTGTGTTTTGTTTTTGAAATACATTAATGAGAATTTGCTGCTTGAACTAGAAATAGTAACTCCAGGTTTTTAGTTGAAACTGCATAGTAATGCACTGCAAGTAAAATTCTGATTGAAGGTCTTACGGAGAGTAAATGTCTAACAATCTTCATGTTGATTATGAGTAGCATCTCTGACATTTTCATAACCTTTGCATTCAAGATTATTGTTTTTATTTATAAAGAGAGGCTAAGTGTTTGCTTCCTGATCTTTTAGCTGTTGCACCGTTAATGTGCATGTCAGTTTGTTCTTCTCCATGGCCAATTCCTTTAAAGGTGCAGTCTGCCCTCCAGGAAGAGACTCCTGATAGCAGCTCCTTCAGTGCCTCTTCAGAGAGGGGCCCCAGTTTAATGAGATGCAACTATTTGAGATAAGTTGTTTAGGATCTTTTTTTTCTCCTTTGTATTCATGTTTTCCAGGAAGGTGCTTTTGCATTGGTTTTCAAGAGCATCCATTACCCAGGTGAAGCAGTTGCTACCAGGTTAGTAAAAGTCCATTTTATACATAATGCATGCTTTTTATTAGGTTAAAAAAAAAAGCCAGCCTCTTAAAGATACTAAAATATTGATGTTTAAAGTGCTTAATTAACCAAAATGAGTGAGTCAATAAAGAATCTCAATGTATCTTGTGTTTCTAAATTTGTATTAAGAGCATGCTAATTTTTTTCCTATGTCAAAAAGGGGAGAGGGAAGGGATATTGTTCAGTTTTAGTTCCCATTGAGTAAAGACTGAGATAAGTACATTCATGTTGGCTGAAAAACCATCATAGTAACAGGTTATACAAATAGAGTTCTATAACTGTCACAGCATTGATGTGTCTTTCTGTGTAAGTTCTGCTTTTATTTATGACTTGAAAAACAACTTTCAGGAAATGTAAAGATATTAAAATAGCAAGTGACATAGCAAGTGATCAAAATAGCAAGTAATGGGAATAGAGACTGTTTTATATTACAGCCCAAAAGCCCATTGCTTCGGTGGTCTAAAATAAGACTGCATTAAAATTTTGAAAAAGCCAGCTGTATCATCACTCCAACTGGAGAACATCTTCTGAAATGAGCTATTCTATATGTGGTTCAGGTTTGGGTTTTTAGGGCTAGGGATTTAAGAGAAGCTAATCTTGTAATCTGAGTGTGACTTGTTCTTTTATTCCTGTGATATTTTTTTAATAAGGTCTTCAGTGACATGTAACCCATATAATTAAAAAAATGTCTTAATATTCTACAGTTTCAGAGGTGCAGTAGGGATGGTTGATGTTTCTGAGTTTGAAAGGCTAAGGAGTGTAACAGTACTTCAATTCTAAAGAGCACAGGAGCTTACTGTTGTCTCACTTTAGAGGCAAAGTAAGATTTTGTTCAAATTGGTCCCTGTACTAAGACATTTTCTGATTACTGCAAAGAAAACAGCTGGTTCATATACATTTTCCTCTACCTGGATGTAGTTTACAGGTAAAGAATCACCATGGCACATGGTAATTACTTATATAATAATATTTGGTGAATCTTAAGAAGAACCAATACATATATTATAATATTATATGTTATATAACTCCTGCCATGTAATGACCTTAGGATCATGGTTGAAGGAGGCTCTTCCTGTTTAGGAAGCTAGATGGGATATTGTCTTTTCAGCTTCACCAATGTCTGGTAACTTCTTTGTATGCACATTTCTCTTTATAAACTTCAGTGTTTTCCTTTCTCTAGGAGAGGGAGTCCTTTGCTCATTGGGGTTAGGAGCAAGTACAAACTCTCAACTGAACAGATTCCAGTTTTGTATAGAACATGTAAGTTGATAAATCAAAATACATTATTTTTAAGAACTAAAATTGCTGTTACTTTATGATTAGAAATTAGGTTAATTGGGTTTTGTACCATAAAACTACCAGCTGATGCCCCAAATAACTTTTGGCTGGGGATATTTTTATACTACTGAATGTGTAGTTCAGAAAGTCCCATGCCCCAACCTATTTCTGTAACTGTGATACCCTAAACCTGTACAGTCTGTAATCTTAACTGAACAGAACTGGGTTTGCATTTAAAATGTCTCATTTCTTTAATAGGCAACATTGAGAATGTGAAGAACATCTGCAACTCCCAAGTGAAAAGACTGGATAGCTCAACCTGCCTTCATGCTGTTGGGGATAAGGCAGTAGAATTCTTCTTTGCTTCAGATGCAAGGTAGTAAAAATACTTCAACTCTGATGAAAATATTGTTTTTTTGTTTAAAAATGAGATAGTTAGATAGTTCTGGAAATTTAAGCTGCCTTGCTCTTGTACAATGGCTTTCTGAAAGAAGAGCTTTTAATCCAGGTAACATCAGAAAGCCCCCAGGCTCAGGTGCTTGAAAAATGTTTGCAGTTCAGATGCTGCTGACAAACTTTCACAAGTGCAATATCTGCCAGTTGCTGACGTCTAGGTGAAATATATCCAGTGTAGGAAAGTAATTTGGGTACAAATGGACACTCATCAGCTGAGCATTTGGGTAGACTATAGGTTAGTTGGGGTTGTGATATTTTCAATTCAGATATTGGAGGAAGAAAATAGTAGTGTGGTTCCAAACTGGGCAGGAACCTGGACATCAGGCACACATTTATCTTGGAAACAAGAGCAGGACCTTAGCAGGATCCATCAAGGACACTGGGAGGCATTTCAGACCAGCAGGAATGGATGCAGTGGCTGCTGAGCCTCCTGCTGTGGGTTGCTGTGAGAGTGCAGGAGGAGCAGCAGATGGAGCCATTGCCTTTAGGATGGCTCTGTCTGCAGTTAGGTCCAAAAGGAAGAGAGAAGCAGGGCTGGAAGTGCTCTTGTGGCACATTTAATTGCTTTGCTATTACCAACTCTGACGTGTCAGGTTTGTCTTGCTTGTTTTTCTCTCTGTAGTGCCATCATTGAGCACACCAACAGAGTGATTTTCTTAGAGGATGATGACATTGCAGCTGTAACTGATGGGAAGCTCTCAATTCACCGTCTGGAGCGTTCAGCTAGTGATGATCCTTCCCGGGCCATCCAGACCTTGCAGATGGAATTGCAGCAAATCATGAAGGGTGGGTTGAAACATCTGTAAATGCGTATCATCAAAGATGGATTTTACTACACTGTTTGTGTAGTAATTGAGGCAGCAAACTGCTAGTTTGTTGTGACAATTACATTTTATTCAAGCTGTTTGTACTGGGACCTGACAATTCCAAGTTTTGAGACCGAGAGAGAATGGGCAGTCTGGGACCCTATCCATTTTAGATTTGGAAAAGTCATAGATACTTCTATTCATTTCAGTATCCAGTGAAAATGTAACTAATGTTAACATGTTGTAGTTGTTGGCAAAGCATGACTATAAATTAGGAATTGAAGGGGAGCACAGATGTTTCCTTATGAAAGAATTTATTTACCTTGTTAGTATTGGGAAATCGAACCAACCAAATAAAGTGACCTATCCATCCTTCCTTTCTTCTTGCCTATTATAAGCTTTTATTTAGGCTAACATAGTCAAGTTAGTCTTAAAAGTTCTCTTTGTAACTGGAATAGACTTAAAATAACAAACCTAAGCTTTGCCATGTCATGTTTTTATAAACAGGTAACTTCAGTGCCTTCATGCAAAAGGAAATTTTTGAACAACCAGAATCAGTTGTCAACACAATGAGAGGCAGGGTGAATTTTGAGAGCAGCACAGGTAAAGGAGAACAGTCCTTCAAACTGCACTAAGTTTGAAATTTGTAAATATCCTATCTAGAAAATGAAAACCACCATTGTGTATTTATTTGTTTGCAGTTTTGCTGGGGGGGCTGAAGGATCATTTGAAAGAAATCAGAAGATGCCGAAGACTGATCATTATTGGCTGTGGGACCAGTTACCACGCTGCAGTGGCTGTATGTTCCCAACCTTGCTTGAAATGTATTTATAACTTACTTTGCTGGGGTTTCAGACAACAGCTTTTCATCTGCTTTTTCTTCTGTCTCAGACTTTGTCTTTCATTGAGGGGTCTCACACTTTTATTTAGCTTTCCTTAGTGCCACATTCTTTATTAATGCTCCAATGCCATTAATCACCATGCTAGAAGTTAACTTTTACCACCTTGGCTTTTAAAACTCTGGTGAGCTGTAATTACCAGCTTTTCTAATAAGAATTCATTTAGATTTTCTCTGATTTGTCAAATGTCCAAATGTTAGTGGGTGGCAATATTAACAAATACTGTGTTCTGCTTGAATACAGACTCGACAAGTCCTGGAAGAATTAACTGAATTACCAGTGATGGTGGAACTTGCCAGTGACTTCCTGGATAGAAACACACCTGTATTCAGGGATGATGTGTGCTTTTTTATAAGCCAGTCAGGTGAGCTGCATTTGCTGTGAGTGACTGCTCTAAGATTGCTTTCCTTTATATCGTACTTTGCATTATGTAAGTGTGGGTACATTTATTTAGAACACACTTGTGTAGACTTTGATGCTTTTTGGGAATCATTATTATCCTCTGCCAACCTGAAATGAAGGTGTGAATGTTTTCCAGGTGAAACTGCAGATACACTCATGGCCTTGAGGTATTGTAAAGAGCGCCGTGCTCTGACAGTTGGCATCACAAACACAGTTGGAAGTTCAATATCCAGGGAGACTGACTGTGGTGTGCACATCAATGCAGGGCCTGAGATTGGTGTGGCAAGCACAAAGGTAATTGCTGTTCAGGGTTTGACTTTCAGTCCTGTGGAATACAACTCGAATTTTAATTGCAGCAGTTCAAACTGAGATCATATTCACTCTCTGCAGAATTAGCTGCTAAATGTTTTTGTTATGTCTCCAGGCCTATACCAGCCAATTCGTGTCTCTTGTAATGTTTGGCCTAATGATGTCTGAAGACAGAATTTCCTTGCAGAAAAGGAGACAGGAAATTATAAGTGGACTAAAATCATTGCCAGGTATATTGATATTTTGGGTTTGAGGAGGTATAGGGGATGTTGCCAGCATAAAATACTACTCAGGGATATTTCTTTCTCATTTAAGTTTCACTCTCCCCCTCATCCTGAAAGGCAAACAATATGAGAAAAATGGACTGTTCATTTCTGCACTGTTTGCCAATTTTACAAGTGCCCTTCCAAGAAACTTGGCAGGAAGATCGGAATTTTCATGGGTTGGGTTTTCTAATTACAATAAGGTAGTTTTGTATGAGACATATTACTTGATCTCCTAAATTCATGGTTTGAAATTTCTAAAACCTCCCACTTTAAATCAGGATAGATAAAATGAAACTAATTCAAGGTGATTTTAAATGGATATTTCACGACTTCCTTTAGAGATTCAAATGGGATATATGAGCACTGCTTAAACCAATAGTTGTTTTAAATTTATTACTGTAAGTAAGGCTGGAAGAAAATATCCTTAAACTGCAGTCCAAATTGCTAAGTTAATGGTTGAATTGCATTAAGTGTATTTGTTCTATTAGATAATTAGAACATTCTAGTACAAATGAACTATTTTTTCCAGTTTAAAAAAAAATTGATTTTTGTTTTTTTCCTGTGCCTCAATAGAAATGATTAAAGAAGTCTTGTCCTTGGATGAGAAGATACATGATTTGGCTCTTGAACTGTACAAACAGAGATCATTGCTGGTTATGGGCCGGGGGTATAATTACGCCACATGTCTGGAAGGGGCTTTGGTAGGAACTTCTCTATATTCTTTGATATTATTTAAAATGATATTTTATAGTTTATTTCTAATATTTAATTACAGTTTAATTCTACTGCAATAAAACTATTTATAACTAGAAGCATTTAAACACATACATAAGGTGAACCTGGATTGATACCACTTTCTTGTTTCTTTCACAAAATAAACACAGTTTTTAATCAGTCTGTTTAAAACCAAGAAACTAACAATTTAAGTTGCTGACCCATTTGAAAACAATATCAGAAAAACACAATGTGCTGATGTTGAGAAGAGATGCTCATGCATGAAAGCCATTAATTATGTTATGAACATCCTGATAAAATGGGCACATACCCATCACTCAGAGGAGTTTGTTAAAGGTAGACTGCAGGAGCCAAGATTGTGCTGGGTGTTTGGTTCCCAAAATTCCTGTTGGTTACTCCATGTGCATGGGTGAGCTCTGCTGCTGCCCACAGCCTGCTAGAAATCCCAGCAGCCACCCATGTGTTTTCACTAATACTTGATACCGGGTACATGTATTTAAGTGGCAGAGGTACAGCCTTGGTGTTTTGATTCTTGTGGCTGTTTCTTCTCAGCTGATTTAGTAGTAATTTCCTTTTTTTTTTTTTTTTTTTTTAGAAAATAAAAGAAATCACCTATATGCACTCGGAAGGTATCCTGGCTGGTGAGCTGAAACATGGGCCCTTGGCCCTAATAGATAAACAAATGCCTGTTATCATGGTGATCATGAAGGATCCTTGTTTCACCAAGTGCCAGAATGCTCTGCAACAGGTCACTGCTCGGCAGGTACAGTGTTCAACTAATTAACTTCCCCTGTGTCATAGGAAAAGAGATTGTGCACACTGCACTGCTGCTGACCGTGCACCTGGAAAGGGATGTATTGCTGGTTATTGTTAATTAAGTTGCAAATAAGATGCTACATCTGCATTGGAGGTTGTTATTACAGGTTAAAATCAGCAGTGAAAAGTGCTTTCATACGGCTTGTTTGTTTTGGGGTCTTTCTGTTTTGAAGCAAATGGAACAATGTTAAAACTGTACAGGGTGAAAACATTCAAATATTACAATATAGTAAAAGTCAAGAGCCATTATGCAAGACTGGCGTTGCCTTTGTAAGCTACTTGAGTGTCTTCAAACACATACAGGCATGCTGTGAACAATACTTCAAAGCAGTTCTAGGCTACCTCTTCACTTAACAATGCAAAAAATTATTTTCAGGGTCGTCCAATCATTCTGTGTTCTAAAGAAGACACTGAAAGCTCAAAATTTGCCTACAAAACCATTGAGCTGCCTCATACAGTTGACTGCCTGCAAGGAGTGTTGAGTGTCATTCCTCTTCAGTTACTTTCATTTCACCTGGCTGTTCTCAGAGGATATGATGTAAGTGTTTTCTATATTTAACACTCCTTTTAATGCAGTTTTGAACTTCCTCCTACCAGTGTAAAGTGAGAAACCCAATTATATGGCATATCTAAGATTCATTAGCTATGAAAATAGCTAGTCAATCTCATAGTGAGTGTGATTATAGAGGTAACATTTCAGTGCCAATTTTTCAGTTTTGTATTTTTAATTAGTATCCTTCTAAAAAAAATATAAAGCTCTTTTGCTGTTTGGTTAGTTAAGAGTGCAAATGGGACTTTTTCAGAGAACCTAATCTTGAAATGTGATATTGTACTTTAAAATAGGTCAGTGCTTTGTACACCTTGGTTTGTTGATGTGTCAGTTTGACACTGATGACTGCTTTGAAAAGGTATCCTGTGCAAAACAAATATGTATTTGTTAGGAGGGTTTTGGAAGCACAAATTAATTCAGCTGAAAGTCATTATCTGCAGATCTATAGCCTGTTGTGTGTGTTAATGTGCCTAGAATCAAGCAGAACTCATTAGGAAGTCAGAAAAAACACACTAAATGAACTGTCAAATGCAGAATGTCAGTATTCCTCTGTCGTACTGAAAGCCTGTCTCTTCATTCTAGGTGGACTTTCCAAGAAATTTGGCCAAATCTGTTACTGTAGAGTAACAGCCAAGAACAGCTGATGCCTTTGTCACCAGACCTCTGAGTTATACTTGTAGAATGTGTTGTTCTGAATTGATAGGTAAATGTTTTTTTTCTAAAAAGAATGATAGTGCTAACTGGAAAGTGTCAGAAGGATTTATCTTGCAGCTTTAAAAGCTTTTGATGTGCCTTGTACCCAAGTGCTTTTGCTCACAGCAAATACTCCTCCAAGTCCTGAAATTACCAAAGAAGATAAAAATTGTTTACACATGGTATACTGAATGAACTTTTTTACTGTGCAATATATATATATATACAGCTCTCTCCAGAGTAACTGTGAACTTTTTTTAGCCTACACTACATAACTAGTTTCAAAGACATAGTATTTATGAGTACAATTTGTATAGCTTTTTTTAAGTTATTTTTTTAGTACACTGCTTATCTGTAACATTGGTAATGCTCAGAATGTAAATACTGAGCGTGTTGATACTTCTGTACAGTTGATAGGGATTTTCCTCCTTCAGCCTCAAACTGGAAATTTGTTGTCCCCTCTTCTTTCCCAGCTTCCCTTCCCCCGTTGCATCTGTGTTTCATATTTAAACAGTCATTTGCAAAGTTCTTCAGTGGCTGTAAATTCCCAGCTATGTTTTCAATTTCTGCTTCTTTTAACTGTTTTGAAAAGCCAGAATGACATTTGTTTTGTATGCCATCCCAGCTCTTATTTGCATAACATGTATAGTGCAACAGAATAGGGGAACTGGATGTCTTTCAAGTGATATTTTTGTTTGAAGAGGGTACAATGAAATGACAATGCAATTAAAAGATTATATAATTCTTATTTTGTGGTTTGGTTTTTTTGTGTGTGTGCGTGTTTGGGTTTTTATTTGTTTAATTTTTGTTGTTGTTCTTGTTTTTTTTTACCTTGATTACTTCTATCTCAGGTCTGAAGAAAGTCCTATTTTAGTACCATACATATTTGCAAAAGCAAACTTTGCTAGTTTTGAACCAACTTGCAGTAGGGGAGAACCTGTAAACCTGCAGCAAAATAAGGCAGATACACACAAGAAGTTCTCTGTTCATTTGTTTGGTTTTTATTTCCAAATGGCCAGAAAGCATAGGATTTAATTTTTCTGCATTTTATTTACTAATGCTTCACTAGTGAAGTTTATGATATTCCTCTGCAGGCTTGGCTCTAAATGGAGGTGTTTGAATGTTTACTTGGGTTAAGAGCTTGAAAGTGTTACACCCGCTTGTTATAATAGGAGCTACTTATTGGAAACCACCCTAGTACTTTTTATTACCACATAATAGAACCAAAATAACAAAAAATATACTACTAATCTGACCTAAATGCCAAGAATATGTAACTCTGTATCTAACATGTTTTGGTAAGTGATAAGAAGGCCCCTTTTACTCTTGATCTAGAATTAATATTCCCTTCATATTAAAAAGTGAACTATGAAAGCATATTGAGGTAACCTAGTCTATATGCAACATTAAATTGATTGATTAAAAAATTACAGGCGCATTTTTCTAAAATCATCTGTGAGAACAGAAATCACAGAAATGAAAGCTCTCATCAGTCCTAGGAGAGGTGGCAAATTGAGTTTATTTTTAGGCAGCACCTGTTTTAAAAACAAGCAGTCCTCGTGTCAGGGCCGGGGGTGCGTAATGGAGAGAAGGCGTATGATTTTTGCGTGGGGTTGAAAATAGCTCGGGGAGGGAATAAATCCCTTCCCTCCTGAGCCATCCCTGTGGAAAAGCTGAGGGCTGTCGGGCTCCAGGGGCTGGGCCTGCAGTGCTGTGGTGTGCCATGGTGGCAGGTGGCCACTGTCTGATGTCACTGTGTGATGTCACCGAGTGATGTCATCGTGCCACTGTGGGGCCTCCTGTCCAGGGCGGGTGTTTGCCTCACCGAGGGCTTCTCCCGGCCAGCCGGGGCTGTGAGGAGCCGGCAGCAGGATTAGTGCCACAGCCCGTCATGACACGGTACTGCTGTGAGGTGACATCACGACTGTCGTGACAGGCTGACGTCAGGCAATGACACAACAACTCCCGTGACGTCATGCGATGACGTCATGAATACAGTGACATGTTGACGTCACACAACACCACCACGCCGGGGGCGGAGGCCGAACTGCCCCGTCACTGCGGCCCATCAGCGCCCTCCCTTATATAGCGGCCAGCAAGTCCCGCCCCCATGTCCGATTGGCTGAGCCCCTCCCGTGGGGGCTGCGATTGGCCGCGGCGGCCGTCAGTCAGGGGCGGCGCCGTGCGGAGCACCGGGAGGCCATTGTGGCTGGGGCAGCGGGAGGCGGCGGCCGGCGCTGGTCCCGCCGCGTCCGACCCAGGTGAGGGGGCGGCCGCGAGGGGCGTGCTGGGGCGGCGGGGCTGGAGCCGGGGCGGGACGGGCCCTGGGCCGGACGGAGTCCTCGGCTTGTCCCGCGGCGCGGGCAGAGCNGTACTACAAGGACACGCGGGGGAGCGGCAGGGCCGGCCCCTTCCTCCTCCGTCCGAGCCCCCCGCCCTGCCCGTGCCGCAGTGCCGGCCCCGCGGAGCCGCCTCTGCTCGTCCTGCTGCCCTGTCGCTCCGGGCCGGCCCCAGAGCCCCGTCCCGGGAGGGCAGCAGGACCGAGCGCTGCGGCCGCGGCCAGCCCGGGCTCGCTGGGGCCGAAGCGATTGCTTAGCAGAAGTTTTAGGAAAGCTCTGAGAAGACTCTTCTTGCACGCTTCTTACACGAACAGCGAAATTGCTCACAGCACACGCATGTTTAAACTTTTTCTCTCTTTACACCAGCTTGCCCTGACAGAGTTCTGAGATCCTTTCAGTGTTTGCGTCTGTATGTAATAGCTGAATCAGACTATAACAGGTAGTGGTGGAATCTTCGTTTGGTCAGTAGTAGTGTGGGCTGCTTAAAGAATAAGGTCTGCTTTCCAAGAGTTTCCAGTTGCAAGCTACCTTTAAACTGCTGTAATCCTTCGGCGTTTCTCAGCTAGTGCTTTGTTACACTTTCGTTCTAAAGGTTGTCTGTATAGGAGTGAGGTGTAAGTGTGACTTCGTAGTTGGACTCTTTCCTTTTGATATATACTGCTGTAAAGATTAAAAAAAAAAAAAACACCCTTGATACTATTGGGTGATAGTCCTTAAAAGGACACACCTGAATTAGAAATGCTTTTGCAGAGTTGAATAAGAAAACAGGGGGAGATTTTCTGCACGGGATTCCCATATGTTTTCATGAGTATGTGTGTGTGTGTATATATGTATATATATATATTTTCACTGCTAATCTTGTCAGCAGTAGAATTTTAGCTTAAAAAACAAGCCAAGCTTCATTTGTTCTTGTGTTTCGTTGTCAGTATGACATTTCTGTAACCAAAACAACCCTGGGAATGTGTTCCCAGTCTGTTTCATAAAGGATTCCCATATGTTTTCATGAGTACGTGTGTGTGTGTATATATATATATATATATATTTTCACTGCTAATCTTGTCAGCCCTAGAATTTTAGCTTAAAAAACAAGCCAAGCTTCATTTGTTCTTGTGTTTCGTTGTCAGTATGACATTTCTGTAACCAAAACAACCCTGGGAATGTGTTCCCAGTCTGTTTCATAAGCTTTTGACTTGAAGATATCCAGAGTACAAATCTGGTTAATAATAAGTTGCCATTTTAATAAATATATTTTAGGGAAGTGCCTGTTCAATGCAGGATATATTCTGTAGGGCAGTTGCTTTCAGCTTCTAAAGATTTCTCACTGGAATTCTATATAAGCCTACTACTGGCAAGTTTGGTGTGTTGGTAATTTTTTTAGTAGGAGAATAACAAGTAAGTACTAAGAAACTTATTTGACAGATATATGTCTCGCTTGCACAACAGGAAATCTATTTTTATTTGGGGGCTCTTGTCCCCAGAATGGATTGCCTGAAGTCCTGTGAACAGCTACAATCCCCTGGCACCTAATTGTACATCATGTGTATGTCTGAAGTAATATATGTCCTGATGCATTCAAGCAGCTTGAAGCCCTAGTGAAAGTCAAGACTCATGGAGAGCTGCTTTGCACAGAGAATTGCAAATGTGTTGACACACATAAAACTTGTGTGTTCTGATAACCCATTTCTCTCTTTGGGGCTTTTCTAAACAGCTTATGCTGATTCTCCAAGTGATTTTTGAAAGGTGGCTTTGTGCAGACAGTGATTCTTAAAGGGAGAAGTTTTTCAGGATCAGGATAACTTTATTTTCCCATATTTCTTTATCCCTTTTACAGAAAACTGTTTCCTTAACTCCTGAAGAGGTACAGCATTGCTCTTGTGTAGCTAACAAGTTGATATCCTGTAGCTTGATACCCAGTATATGCAAAATCTGTACTTTTTCTGGTTTTGTCTCTAAGTCCTTGCAGAGGGAGTATCTTGACCTTTCAGCTGTATCTTTCTTACAATATTGAAGATTCAGTGAAAATACCATATCTGCTCAGAAACTGTTCGTCAAAACACTTGGTACCTCAGAGTGCATAGCTTTGGAGTAATGAAAAGGGTTGGAAAGAAGAGTGGGATGTACTGGGAAAGTCTGGAGCTGCCCTTGGGGCACCCTGTGCTCTCATGTTAGTGCTAGCTGGCTGTGGAGCTGCATCTGACTGCCTCTAGGATTATTGTGTAGGAGATACTGTTTTCTTCCTTCTTCTCCCTGTGACAGAGCACAAAGTTGGTAGCCCACATTTTCCCTTTGCTGATCCTTTTTCCTCTGCTTTTTTTCTAAAGCTTCTATGAGGAAATGTCAAATAAACTGACTGTCTAAATTGCTGCTGGAGGTGACCCAATTGAATGTCTGCCTCTTAAAATGCTGCATAGATTTTCAGGAACTGGAAGGTAAAAGAGACTCTAGACATTTCTTGAGAATCTCTTAAGAGTATTACAGTTTGGTTTAAACTCAGTCTTTACTAGGATTTGGAGGTCTTCCATCTATTTTACTGCAGATTCCTTGAGTTTGTCAGCTGACTTAAAACATGGAAAAGATGCTGCTCCTTCCTACACGCACTGAGGAAGACAGAAATCCAAATTCTAATTCTTTTAGCAACCAAAAGTTATTTGTGTGGCTTTGTGCCCTTCTAGGGTGGGTGTCTGGGTTGCCCTTGAGGCTTTTCTGTTTTGCATTGGCTCACAGATACTGGTGGGGCCAGTGAAGAGAGAGACGAGCTGTTCTTTCAGTAACCAAAGCAGACAGCACAGAGCACAGCTGCTCCGGGGGAAGGGGCTGCTTGCATTTCCTGTTTTAAGGAACAAGTTTCAAGTGATTTTCTTGTGCAAATCACTCTGGGCTCTAATGGCACTATCTGTCATAGTGAATGCGAAATTATGAAGGAAAAAATTTGTTAGAGAGCTCTTCAGTAATTACTGAGGTAATTTACTTGTAGGGTTTGGAAGAGGGATGGACGCCCAGGAAAACTGTTGGTCTGTGTTCTTGTTACTGTAGCACTCCAGAGCTAAAGAGGTTGAGTCCATTACTGTGCTCTCTGATGTAGTTACTTAGCTCTTATTCATTCTTGACAGATGAATTTAGCTTACTCTCTATTGTGTCAGGAAAGTCTCTTCTAAACTGTAGCACAAAAGTCTTATTCTGTAGTACTACAAGGACACTGACTGATAGTGCAGGGTGTGTGGTGTGTGTAACATGGGAAGGAGAATGTGTGGTTATAGGTCTGGATCAGGGAAGGGTTGCCTGGCAGAGATGAGAAGGCAGAGCCCTCCTTGAAATTCCCTGCTGAACAAGGCTGGAGGGAATGTTGGAGAAATTGCAGCAGCCACAGGGATTTAGGGGGTAGTTTTGTTTTAAACTTGCTGTTTTAATTAAATCTTTTATTAAAACCCTGTTTCCTTCTGTCCATGAACTCCATGGATGTATGTTGTCACTTTTATCTTTGTTCTCAGTGTTTGAATAACATACTTCTTGAATTTTTTTTCCTGTAATACAGAGATCACTACAGTACTAGCACATAGCAGTAGTTCTAAGTTATGGAGTGGCCTTCAAGGAGAGTTGTATTTGGGTGGTTTTGTTTTTAGAGTTGTTTACTTAGGTACTTTTTGTTTGAGGGATTGGAGTAGGAGCACGCATTCCCTTAAAGCTGTAAAAGCTGTAATTGCTGTCTGTCTGCAAGTATACTTCATTAGCAGTGGTAATGCACAAAACTGAAAGAATGTTTGTTTATGAATGAATGTTTAATGGTATGCTGTTGAAAAATTCATATGTATTAAAATATGTATAATATTTCCCATCTTATCTGCCTGAAATTAGTGAGATATTGAACATTTGTTTTCTTTCTTTTTCTTTAAGATCTTGAAAACTTTGCCAGGTCCCTGAGAGAGAGAACTACATGACACTACACCATGACTGACAGTAAATGTGATAGTCAGTTTTACAGTGTTCAAGTTGCAGATTCAACATTCACTGTGCTGAAACGTTACCAGCAATTGAAGCCCATAGGATCAGGGGCACAGGGCATTGTTTGGTGAGTAATAAATACTTTATTTAAATATTAAAAGCTATAAATATAAAGCAAAGTTTGCATGTATTTCTGATAGAGGTACCAGAACATAAAACACTGATAATAAATTCTTTTGTTACAGGGTTATGGACTAAATAAATTCTAAACCAATTGCTTGCTATAGTTCATGTGCAGTCCTATTTTTTTGTTCTGTTTTTAGGGAAAATTAATATTTGGATAACTGCGTAAATTAGAATGGTCAACAAACCTCTTCCTTTCTCATTAATCACTTTATTTCTGTTTCTAGTTCTCCCATTGCCCTTGCAGTTGTGATATTGCAGTGTAAGGTATGACAATGGTGAGAGATTCTGGGTTTCACTCGTTTCTTCATCATGGCCCCCTTTCTTCCCCCTCTTTTATTCCCAATCACTCCTGTCCATTTCTAGGAGCCATCAATGCAGTGCCTTGCCATTAAGTGGCAGGATGAGGCAAATCAGTGTCATTGTCACTCCATGGATTAACCAGAAAGGGATGCTGTGTGAGGGGCTGGGCTGGCCGGCTCTCCCTTGGTGTGTCACCCCAGCTTTGTGTCCAGCCTCCACTGGCCCAGGACGTGGGAGTCTTAGGCTGATCCTGAACCTTAGTCTCTTGTATGGCACCACACCTCTGGGCCAGCTAAAGGTAAACACTTTCAAATGTTTTTTAGAATGCAGCAATCCATTCTGCGCAATTTAGTGTCAGCCCTTATTTTGTTGGGCAAAACTTACTTGGTAACAGCAGAAATGTTTATTGATGTGGGTTCTCATTCCATAATCAGGGGAGCAAACAGATGTACTCAGGAACTCTGTGATATTGACTTCATCACAACACATGGTGGGCTGTTTGTGCTCTGAATCCAGCCTGCAGTTTGTCTTCATCTATAAAATCTGCAGAATAAGTGTGATGACTCATGTGCTGTGAACAGCTCCTTAACAGCACCTGCCCATGTCTTCTTGGCCTTTTCATAACCATAATAAATTATATAAATAGGGAAAGAGTGCATTTCTGTGAGAGCAGGCCTTTATTTTAAAAATTTTTAGCTACCCCTCTTGCCCTGCTGATAGGTGACAAACAATCAAAGTGAGAACACCATATTTCATTCTTCTTCAGTGGGTTGAGTGATGAGGGAGTCCTAGATCTTGGTCATTAGTATTTGGGAAAGATTTATTATAGTACTGACATTTTCCAGGTGTCTGTGTTCTCAGAGTTGTGCTTGGTTGAGATGGTGTGCAGGAATTTGGGGTGCTTGGAAGTGTTTCTCCTTTCATTAGAATCAGAGCATTTTTAAGACAAATTACTTTGGATCTCTGCTTCAGAATGAAATGCAGATAGTGTTAAGGTCATTGTGTTGGGAGGAAGAGGAAATTATTTGATTTATTCACTCTTTTGAAACTACTTGATTTATGGAACAACAGAGTGAAACATTGCATGAATTTTCATCTTCCTGTGAAATACCTCAAATTAAACAAGGTGCAACATCTTAGTTTCTCCTAAAATCTTTATGCAAGGGAAATATACATTTTACTTCCTAGTTTTTGTAGAAAACTCAGTGTAAGATGAGCGCTATCCTGCTGTGTTTGGCTGAAAAAATTGTCAAGACATTAGGGTAACACACAGAGGTGATGGCTTTTTTATCATCCTGTGTTTAATATAAAAAATATGAAAAGTTTTTCTGGAGTTTTCTGTCTGGATTTAATTTATTCTATGAGGAATTTTTAATACCACCTGTGTCACTTTAGCTAGAAGTCTAAATTTGTGCTTTTTTTCTCATTATATTAATGGGAAACTCCATTGGTTTTGCTCCATGTAGTTTTAATTTTGATATTAAAATGTAGGAAAATAAGTAATTTTAAAAATACATACTTAGGAAAAATGGTAAATGAGAGCTCGAGGAAGTTGAAAAAGTAACTCAGTTTTTATGTAGAGGATATTTCTAGCTCACACTGAACACAGGCCAGGAGAGAAACTGCATATAGCTTTTGTATTTTATGTACAAAGTACACATATTTAACTTACTGCACTTCTTTGTTCCTAAGTATTAATGCATCTGAATCTGCTAATCTGTTTTGGATTGACTCAAAATAACTTTTGTCTTTACCTTCCTGACTTTTTTTTTTCCTTTCTTGTCCTTGATTTCCTAAATTTTCTAGTAAATCTCCAAAACAAGAGTTTTAGATGGAGTTCTTCATATGTGCTTAAACTGAGGCTTGTCATACATCTGATTGTCACATCACACAGGGACACTTCCCCTAAAATTATTCCTCTATCTGCTGCTGCCCTGTGATTTACAGCTAATTCATGCAGACCCTCTTGATTACTGATTTGATACTAATTCACAGGTACAGTCATCAGCCTAGGGAAGTCATTAAACATTAAATGCATTAACATATAAAAACTAATTTATATGTAACATCTTTTGGGTGAATACTGAAATATCAGTGCTTTGCTGTTTATGTTTAGGAGGAAAATAATTTCTCCAACTGTCTGGCCAGTTGCTTTTCTCCCACTCGGTGTTTCCTTTTGCACAGGCATAAAGGGTTTAAATCAGAGACTTACTGTAACACTTGGTAATGACTTGTGCACTTCACAGAAGTAAGCTGAAATAAATGCTAGCAGGTCTTTAATTAAGTGGCACATTGGTTCAAATTGGGAGGCATGTCCCAAGAAAACGCGTCTCCCTGCTTTGTGGTGGTGTTGCTTTTTTCCAGGAGGGAAAACAGTGACTTTATGCTGGGAAACTTGATACAATTTGAGTATTGTTGTACTCACAGGGAAGCTGTACTTTTTGTTAGAGTAGTGTAGTGTGATGGCCCTTTTAGGTCTGGTGTCACATATAACTTCATGAGATGGGAAGGGAGCTCACAAAGAGCTTAAATGTGCTTGGAAAAAATGTGAATGAGAATTCTTTCCTACCCTATGAAAGTAACATTAAATGGAAATAGGGTAACGTGGGAATCCTTATTTTAAACTGAAACTCTTTAAAGACTGGAACTCCTGAGTAGCATGTGCTGGAATTCACATATATTTTTGCCAAATAGTCTGTGTTACTAATGAAGACTATTCCCACTTTAATCTTGTTTTGTTTATATAGATACTTTACCTTTAGATTCTTTCAGCTATTAAAGCATGTGTAACTTTGACCTCAAACTGCAGAGGGAAGGAACAAACCCAAGTGAAAACCAGGGTAAATTTAATGGTCATGGTCACTTTTAAACAACATTTTTAAACTCTTCAGTCTGAGTTTTCCTTATTTCTCAATTCAATGCATTTTTTTCCACCCAGAAGCAGATGATGAATGTAATTTTCTGCTAGGCACTAATTTTTTTTTATCATTGCGAGCTATCCATGTACAGGAGAATATTGATCCCTGCAGAAGTGATCATGGAGACATGGTTGTGACTCTCCTTTAGCTGAGAGAAATGTCTTTTGCAAATACTAAATGATTGTCAGTCAGCAGAAGTGCCCAAAAAATATTCCAAATATACAGATTAAGCAGCTGCAATGCTTCTTGATTTTAAACAAGCCTAAAATATTTTTAGATCTTGCAATTTTGGGTGTGAGTCTTGAGTCAGCAGTTTCAAGTCTAAAGACAAAAAGGAGAGCAGGAAGACCTCTGATGAATGTCAGTGCTTCTGTTTGACTTACTTGTATTTATTAAAGGTTGTGTAGTTTTTAAAGGATGTTTCTTTTCTGAATTAAAATCAGATGTAGTACCAACAGGCTAGCAGATATACTTTGTCTTAAATCTCGGTTTCTTTCCTTCTTCATTGTGCCTCCCTTTTGCCCCCTCCTCTCCCTCAAACAGACTTCAACTTGTTTGTCTTTGAACACTTCTAGTGCTGCATTTGATACAGTGCTTGGAATCAATGTTGCTGTGAAGAAGCTGAGTCGTCCTTTTCAGAACCAAACCCACGCCAAAAGGGCCTACAGAGAGCTCGTTCTTTTAAAGTGCGTCAATCACAAAAATGTGAGTCGGGCTTTGTGTTGCTCTCCTTACTCTGCCTTATCTAAAAAGCTCAGGATTTGCTCTCTCACTTGTTAGTAACCATAGGAATGGAAATAGTGGTGGGCTGGAAAGATTTGCTGTGGGCAATGCAGTTCTCCACAATGTATGGCTCAGTTTTTGGGTGAGCTGCTGGGGGCCTGAAGTACCATGGGGAGATTTCTGCTGCCATCAGTGTCAGCATTAGAGACCTTGCTCTGTTGCATTTGCCCTTTGTAAGCCACGTGCAGCAAAGCCTGTTTGGCACTGGGGTGGTTTGTGGGTTTAACCATTGTAACTTCACTGTATTTAAATCTGAGCTTAGGCAGATTTTTATTAAATACAGTGTTTAACTACTGAGGTTTTTAAGGGTGCAGCACTGTCTACAAAATTAAAATGCTATGGACAATACTTGCGAATTTTGAACTTCTTTAAACTCTCTAAAGTGAGCCATGATGTCAACACTTCATTATTCAAATACAAGAATATCAGGTTTATGTGACTGCTGTGTGCTGGTACTAACATGAACTAGAAACATTGCTGGTCATTGAAGTTGTGCAGTCAAATCTCAAACTTCCTGCAGTCGATTAGCCTTTCAGGGCTGCTTTTTAAGTAAGCTTTTGCTGAGGCCCAGATGTAGCAGAATAAAAGCAAGGTGGTTATTAAAGATGGCAGTAGGGCAATTTTAGCAGTTCTGGAAATAGTACATCATAATCTAAGTTTAATGGGATGGTGTGGGGCACCTCTGTGCACGTGGTGTTGGACAGCCTTGGTTAAAATTCCTTGCACAGCATGTGATTTAAAATAAGAGATTATTTGTGGGGGGAAATGGGATATATTTCAGACACTGGGGAGGGAGCTAGAAGGTGTCATATAACTTTAAAAAAAAAAAAAAGTGGTTTTGTCCTGTCTTGGTTCCCTTGGCACACACGCTGCAGTTTGGAACTATTTCTGAATTGGCAGTTTTTCAGCATATGTGAATTAAGTGAAGGCAAGTAACTTTCAAATTGTGTATATAGTAACAGTGTGCACTTTATTTGCTTGGTAACTTCTGCAGTAGTGGAGTTTTATGTGAAACCATAAAGCAGAAGTTTCTTCTAATGTTTTATTTTTTTTTTATTTTATAGATTATTAGTTTATTAAATGTATTTACACCACAGAAGTCACTAGAAGAATTTCAGGATGTGTAAGTACTAGACTTTTTTTCATTTTCTCTGACAAATGCTGGCCAAAACCTTAGAGTTGGATTTCCAGTATCCTACAGACTTTGTGCTTTGAAAATCAAGAGTAGCTGAAAGCTGAAGTGAGCAGTGAAAAAGGGATATTTACCTTTTATTCATTAGTCTGCCATACTTTGCTGGCCCATGCATCTGTTTTGTGTGCATGGTCCTTCAGCTCCATGGATCACCTCAGGGTGGTAACATGAGAGCAATTTTTTGCTGTACCAGTCACATCAGCACAACAATATTTTGGCCTCAATTCAGAACTGAATATATTTCTTTTTTATTCAAGCATTATCAAAGTAACATGGTCTGGATAACATGGGAGCAATTTTTTGTGTACCAGTCACATCAGCACAACAATATTTTGGCCTCAATTCAGAACTGAATATATTTCTTTTTTATTCAAGCATTATCAATTGGTCTAGAAAGGATTCATGGCCATTTGACTGGTGGGATAGCCTAGGTTCCAGTGAATGTGCTGTTGTGGTTGATGAATAGGCTGCTTGGGTAAATGAGGGAGTGTTTGTGTCTGAAGAGGGTAAGTAGATGACAACTGAAAATTATTTTATGATTCTTAGTTTTCACTGTGGTTATCCTAATATTTTAGAGTAAAATACAGTGAAAGAGCATTTATGTTGCAATATCTACAATCTCTACATCAACTTTGCTCAGTCTTAGTTTTTCATGATGCATAAAGATAGAATTATTCTCTGTATTACTGTTCATAAAACTAGTGGAATTCTAATATTTTGTGATGGAATATTGAACACTGAATTGTTAATAGTAGGACTTCTTGAATAGATAATTTTACTTTGTAACTGTGATCGTGCATGGGTTTTTTTATCATTGGTTTTTTTGACACTTAGGTTAGCAAAGGTGATTTTTCTTAAATATCTCATATGCTAAACTTAAACCTGTGAAAAATAAGATTTGAGTTTTCTTAATACTTTCTTTTTTATGCTGTAGATATTTGGTTATGGAGCTGATGGATGCAAATTTGTGCCAGGTTATTCATATGGAATTGGATCATGAAAGAATGTCTTATCTTCTTTACCAAATGCTATGTGGGATCAAGCATCTCCACTCAGCTGGTATCATCCACAGAGTAGGTAGTAGTAGATCATTAACAATACTCTTTGTGAACACAGTTTTTATGAAACAGGGAGGAAGGGAGGGGGCTGTATAAATAAGCACATACACCAGGGCAGGAAAATGCAGTTGTTCGTACAGTTACTTTTTGGCTTAGCCTGATTGTGGAGGGGGGTGTGTGGGTATTATTCTGTATGTAAATCCTTCCTTAACTGAAGTAATTTCTTGTTAGGATTTGAAACCCAGCAACATAGTAGTAAAATCAGATTGCACGCTAAAAATCCTTGATTTTGGACTGGCAAGAACAGCGTGTACTAACTTCATGATGACTCCATATGTAGTAACACGGTATTACAGAGCACCAGAGGTTATCCTGGGAATGGGATACAAAGAGAATGGTAAGCTGCTGGAGTAATGCTTTAAATCTCCTGTCTCAAGTATGTTTCTCTTGGAACATAACTACTGTAAAAAGAGGAGGGAGGGAGAGCTGCTTTCCCCCTATCAAGTGTGCTGTTAAAGTAGTCTAATCATGGTATTGGAAATTAAAATTATTACAGTATAATTTTATTGTTCAAAATGTGATCCTTTTCTGTATGCTTTTCTTCATTTAACATTAACAGCTCCCTCTCCCCTGCTATAGTTATATCTTGTCATATATTCACCATTATCTTTTTGCCATGTTTTTAATTCTCAGAAAAACTGTTGAGACACTGATGGTGGCTAGTATTAAAAAAGTCCATACAAAAAAATCAATATATGAATAATAAACCCTTTAATCAATGTAATTTTATTCTGAAACATCTTTTTACAGTGTGTCCGCTTTTGCCTCTCTGATTATTAAAATACATTGCAGTTCCCTACCATAAACCATGTCTGATATTCTCTTAAGTCTGCTTGGTGCTCAAAGAGGCTGGGTGTTACATTATTAAAACCAACACAGCTGTAATATATTGAACATTCAGCCAATAAAATTGCTCCCAAGGAATTGTCCTTGCATTATCGGGGGTTTTACCTGCTGATTTTTACTAGCACTGGACTTGTATGCTGTTTATCACAAGGACTTGTGGATGGTTTTGAGTATCTGTAATTTTGGGTGTGTAAAACAAGGGACTTGTGGGACCTTGCTGTGCCCTTGGTAATGATAAAAACACTTTATTTAGTGCAGAAGGCAGCTTGTTGTACAGCAAGTGCTGATGTGGATCAGAACTTCAGCAAAGATTGTTCTGGTTGGGACAAAAATAAATTATCTGCAGGACTGTAGGGATACAGTGTGAGTTTTGAAATAAATAATTGTGGTATTAAAAAAAAAATCTCTTTAATCTTTTGTCCTTGTTGCACCTAACATATGATAGTGGATATCTGGTCTGTTGGGTGCATTATGGCAGAAATGGTCCTCCATAAAGTCCTGTTCCCAGGAAGAGATTGTATCCTTCTTCATGGTGGTTTCACAAGTGTAAACACTGATTATGTTTTACAAAATACAAAATTCAGGAACACTCACTTGGTGTTGATATGATTGAAAATTCATGTGAGCAGTTTGGTTTTCCACATTGTTGTGTCTTACTGTAGATGCAGATTGTTTTGTTTGTTTTCCTCACATTTGTTCATGATACTCCATAATTTGATCATTTCACTTTTATTTTCAGTTGATATCTGGTCAGTTGGGTGCATCATGGGAGAATTGGTGAAAGGTTGTGTGATATTCCAAGGCACTGATCGTATCCTTCCCTAGTCATCCTTGAGTCCCATTCCACTTCCAACAGAAACACAATTATTTAGATCTGTATAAAAGCATAAACAATATTTTTATTAATGTTTTACTAGATCCACTGTACTCTTTGAAATTAGTGTCATTAACCAAGTTGTTGAGCTTTCCATTTTCTTTTCTTAGTAGCCTATATTTCGTGTAATTTATAATGGTTGAATCCAACGTGTTACGAGCTCCAGCTTTTGTAGTTTAAAAGACAGATACCGCTAGGCTTGAAAAATAGAAAATAACTTATTTTTTACTCTTGTTCTTTGTAGATAAGTGTTTTAAGCAAAAACCTACAAAGTTACTTCTTAACTATGCATGGATTTTGCTGATTATTTGTTTGAACAGTAGACTAATTTTTTTTTCATTGCACATTTTTTTGAGTTTTAATCTTCCTTGTTTATTAGGGCTTGCTGGGCAAAGGTGACCTAATGGCCAGCACACTGCATGAGATATTTTTTTATTATTATTTAACATAAAAAAACTTTCTGGAGGTTCTTTTTTTTCTCATTTTATAAAAATTTGATTTTGGACTGACTTCTTCTATAAGACAGTTGTTCTTCCATTTCTCCTTCCAGGATTTAATAGAACCATAATCTCAGAATGATTTGGGTTGGAAGGGGCCTTAAAAACCATCTTGTTTCAACCCCCCTACACCTTCCACTATCCCAGGTTGCTTCAAATCCCATCCAACCTGGCCTTGGACCCTTCCTGGGATGGGGCAGCCCCAGCTTCTCTGGGCACCTTCTCTTCATAATTGTGCTCCAAGTTTTTGAAGCCAATATCATATTTTTGCTCATCAGCAAGGAGCAAGCACCACTGAAACATCAGGTGCCTGTTCACAAATACTTGTGAATCTTATAGAGGAGGATTTCCAATTTTAATGCTAAATTTCCTGACACTAATCTTCAACAGTTGATCATACATTATTTAGTAGTAAATTGATTAAATGTTAAATAAGTATCTTTTTTTTCTACCTTTCTTCCTTTCTATATTTGTTATTTTACCTTTTGAAGCCTTTAGACCAACCTAACACAATTCTTCATGGATGTTATGTGTCTTTCACCCGCATGTTGTTAGCATGGGCTATTTTGATTTATTCATGAATAAATGAAGGAAATTTTGTTCGTGCTTGTTGAATATCCAAGTTATCATTTGTGATTCTCTCAGGGCCACTGAAGCTCTACCAGTCTATGTTTCAAGGAGGCTCCTCCCCTGATGGGGAAGTGCATAGCTGTGCTTACAGGGATTTTTGCTTCTTGTAGGAGTTTCAGTTCTCTTTAAAGTGAGATACTGACAACTGTTTGTGTTGCTGAGGCTTTTCCTGGGTGATCACTGCATGGGTCAGGTCATCACCTTCAGCTGCAGGATTGTCTTGGCAGGGTGGTTTATGGGCAGTGCTGCTGTGCATGGCCATGAAGCATTCTTTTTGTTAATTGTGTTTGGGGTTTCTTTTGTTTGGTTGCTTTTTAAAATTTTAAGACGTCTTAGTATTTGGGCACTTAGAGAAGGGAGTCAAGTTCAGCATATTGCCCAACGCTTGCCCTTGACTATCTTCAGGAAAACCTTCTCTTAGATGCAGTAATTTATATTTTCCCAGATGGTGGATGGGTATTTCTGGGATACTTGCAGCAGTGCTCTGGGTGGAATGAGATGCTCTGTGTTGCCAGGGTGATGGATGCACAGGCCCTGCTCCTGACTGTGCTGGGAAAGCCTGAGTTACTGCCAGCTGCTGTTGGGAATGAGAAATGGAGAAAAACCAGGGAATGCAGGCACCTAAGGTGGCATAGTGGAAAAGCCTGGCAGCAGCCATGTGTTTTTGGTGTTCTTTCTGCCCATATGGAGAAGGAAACTGATGGCCTGACCAATGCAAAAAGCACGAGGGGCATTTGTGCTTTCTTGGGAAAAGTCATGCTTTGTTGTGATTGTAGGAAGGACTCTGTTTTCAACTTCTCTTCTTCCAGAGTCCCTAAAGGCAAATAGACTTGGCATGGATTAAATGCCTGGTCCCCTCTGACCCTGAAGTCTCCGGAGTGGGGAGAGTGGCTTTGTGTGAAGGCTGCCAGGTCAGTCACAGAGCTTACTCTGCCTGCTTTATACTGAAATCCAACTTGGGTTTCTGATAAGAGGCTTATTTTAAGTCCATCCTATATTGAAAATTTTTTCAACGTTCACCATCTGTAAAGCACTTTGAAACTGAGGTAATTTTTTTGCCTGTTTTTATCTCTAAAGTGGGATGGGTCATTAAGTTTTCTGCCCTTCCCTGCAGTCTTCCGAGGCCTCAATAAACTGGACTCTAATTTGATTATCTGACTAATGAGGCTGCTGTTACTCAAAGGGAAAGCATCTTCTTGAATCTAGATTGGTGGAGCTCTCACACATTCAGTTTCTCAGCTAGGAACAAAATTTCCTGATGTATGTTAATTTTCTCTTTGTCTGTACTTTGTTTTAGCATGTCAGTTAACAATATCAGCTCTGAATTTTGATTTTAATATAGCTTTTCCATTGGAATGCACTCAATAAGCAAATAAAATTTTCAATCTTTTTATCAGAAGCCTAAAATCTTAGCATGGAGCAGTGCCTATATTCATAATTGTTTTCTTGACACACTAACTGCAGTAGAAGCACCTCAGTGTTTTTTAAATACATCTTAATTCAAAGTACAGCATATTTGTTGTTTAGTTGCATACTCTGTCTATGAGAACGGATAGGTTGAAGTGCTAGATGGTGAATTTAGCAATGAATTTTTTTACAAGGTCAGTGGATAGGCTCTGCTGGAATTGCACATTCTTTTTATCAGGAAAAACTGGAAAGTGTAGATCTGAGTTGACTTAAATGTTAGGAATATTAATGCAGTGTCTCCTGAGTGTGATAAATGAGCTTTGTTTGCCCAGCTGGGCTGGTTCAGAGCAGGCTCTGCCACCTCTGTAACAAGTGTCACCATGGCTGGGGAAAATGCCTTCGCTTGAGAGGGGGAGAAGAGACAGTCCTGAGGCCCAATTTCAGTTTGTGACTTGTAAATAATATTCTTACAAAATAGTAAATTTTGAATTATAAGAACAGAGTTATCTGTGAGTATGATGGTTGATACACTTGAACAAAAAAACCTGCTATAGAACCTTTGGAATATGGATTTCCTGTTCAGAACTCCTCTGGAGCTTTTCTGAAGTTCAAAAAGAAAAAGAAATCAACCCCACCCAAACACCAACCAAAAAAAGCCCCCACCCCAACCATCCAACCACACCCCTGCAAAATGCTCCAACTCAAAGTTTCATTTCCTTAGGAGACAGGTACAAAGCTCCTTACTTTGGGTGGGATGTGTTTGTGCTTTAGGGGTTTTTGTGTATTTTTCTCTACCTTCAAGAATCTTCAGTGCTCTTGATGTTACATTGCACTTCAGAAGATTCCACAGCAGCCTTTCTTTTCTGACCTTAGAGTTGTTTTGCTATGGGTACAACTGCCAAATAAAGCTTCTTTTGGATTCTAGAAAAATATTATAATTAGAAAAAGATACTTAAGCATAATGCATTGTGCAGCACTTCCAGCCTGTCCTTCAGAACACACTGACACAAAAATAAGACTCAGATTCTGTAGCTTTTTGCATGGCAGCTCAGAATACTGCTGATGCTGCAGTCAAGTTCATCTTTGTGTCCTCCGTTCAAATTCCTGTTAACTTCTCAGATTTTTAAGTGGTATTTTTTTTAGAGTGCAGACTTCAAATTCTTCAGCTGATTTTCCTAAAGATATGGTGCAGATATTGATCAATGGAATAAAGTTATTGAACAATTAGGAACACCATCAGCAGACTTCATGAAGAAACTGCAGCCTACAGTGAGGAATTATGTAGAAAACAGGCCAAAATATCCTGGTATTAAGTTTGAAGAGCTCTTTCCAGACTGGATATTTCCATCAGAATCTGATCGGGACAAGTTAAAAAGTAAGGCGAGTTTTTTTCTCTCTGTTTTCTTACGAAGTTAATTTAAAATGTCTGCAGCACACTTAATTTAAAGCCTAATAAAAATATTTATTGAAGTAGGTGTCAACATTAAAAGCTGCATGCTTTCTGTTTTTCATTTATGACAAGTCCTCAGATCTTAGTAGTAGTTACTAAGTACTCTTTGTCTGTCCCAGGATTCTGTTTAATTATCTTAATTTTAATCCATTGAATAATGTCTGTAATTTAGTGTTCTCCAAAAGTAATACTTTTTAATACTGATCATCTTGTTCTAAGTGCATACCGCTCATGTGGGTTATATTTTATCTTTAGATAATTACTGAGAAAATAAAAAAAAAACCAAAACCAACAATCCACCTTACTATATTCTGTAGAACAGAAGTGAAATTTTGCAGTGCATGTCCTGTGTTTCCAATATTTGTTTCCTGTGTCAGACATTAAATTCTACAGCTCTTTTACATTTGTGTTCTTTTCACCTTTACTTTCTAGCCAGCCAAGCTAGAGATTTATTGTCAAAAATGCTTGTAGTAGATCCAGACAAGAGAATTTCTGTAGATGAAGCCTTACGTCATCCTTATATTACTGTCTGGTATGATCCAGCTGAAGCAGAAGCTGTAAGTTTGCAATTAAAATAAATTTTCTAAGATTCCAATTCAATAACTTTCAAAATACCTCTAATTTTAGTCAAGAGCATGCTTTGAATTCATTGGCTAGCAGGAGCCACACAGGAAGCCTTCAGATGAGCATTAGGGGCAGAATCACCTGAAGGACAGCTGCTGGTGGGGAGCTGATACAATTCTGCAAGTGGTTGTTAATATTTCATTTCACTTACAGAAAGAGTTGCCTGTTTGGTGGCAATCCTGGGCTTTTTGAAGCAGGGCCTTGCTCTAAGGCCCCGTAAACCCTTGCAATTAATTTAATTTTGGTTGATGCTTTTAAACAGCCTTTCAGTTTGAGGCAGGACTTAAAAACAGATTCTGGAGTTGTAAAATGAATGTGTCTTTGAAGTATAGGGAATAAACTGCCAACAATGAAGGTAAAAAATGCTAAAAAAGTTGTCATTTTTAGATTTTTTTTAGTTAAGATTGGGTGTGTTAACCTGATGTAGTAGGCACTGTAGACTTTTCTTTTCTTTGTAGCCTCCACCTCAAATCTATGATGCACAATTGGAAGAAAGAGAACATGCAATTGAAGAATGGAAAGGTAAGGAGTGAGCATGACAAATTACATTTATTGTAGTATCTTGTGTTATTAGTGAGTGGCTGCAGCGTGTGCTGGATTATGTAACAGACTATTCCAAATAATTCCCACTGTTCCAGATAAGCAGTACTGCCTATGGCAACAGGAAAAGAAATCAGGGATGGAAGCATGTTGTGTGTGGAGTGAATACATACCTAGGTGTGTGAATGCTCAAATATACATGGAACATTCTGAAGTCTGTTCAACAAAATGCTGCAGTTTTCTTTTTTTCCTTCCCTTTTTGTTCCTAGAGTGCTTGTAACCTATAGAGCTTTTTCCTTGATAGAGAGTTCTCTGAGAAAGAAACATGCCTCTTCTCAGTGTGCTTTGTTTAAGCCATATCTCTTGACAATATTTACTAGTTCATTTGTTTTAGAAATCTAAATAGCAGGAGAGTCCTTTGGTGTAGTTTTTTTTCTCTAATCTCATTGCTTATTTATTGGCCACATAGATTAAACTGTTGACTTAAACCAAAGAATAAACAGCACTGTAGTATTAAGATCAATTTCACCTTACATTTTGAGTCAAAACCATTAAATGGTGAGGCAGTTAAAATTTTAACATCTGCCATCACAAGACCAAGGGTAATAGACATCTTTTATGACCACTTTTAAAGCTGCTTGCTTTTGTAAAACAGCATTGTAAATTTCAGATATTGATTCTGGCTGATCTATACCTACGTTATCCTTAGGGCATGCCTGCACAGGTAGGTGGGCTTCAAATCATCTTTGATTACTGCAAGGTGGAAAAGTAAAATGGGACCACTAAATGTAATTGAATGCATTTCTAAACATTGTTGCTCAGAATTGAAGAGTTTTTAATCTATTTAGATATTGTTATCTAAGTTACTTTAAGACTGTGGGTACACACACAAGCTTCTGTGATTTAAGTTACAGCTCTGGGTTTTTCTGGGTATTGTTCAGGTGACTGTATCCTAAGTTGTCCTTGACTAGTAAATGAGGGTTTTCACACAATATTTTAACTGTTTAACCATCTTCAAAATATCCAGACTTTCCTCAATACACCTATGGAGATGGTTCTTGAAGAATAAAAATTTGTGTATAATTTTGTTATCAAAGTAAAATTTCCAGGGAGGTTTACATAAAATCAGATTTTGAATCCAAATCTGATTTTTAATTTTTTTTAAGTTAATATTAGTGCATATTAGGTATACATAAAATTTTGGGGTAAGATATTTGTTATTTTTAAGTTTACAGCTATGCTATTTATATATGTTGATTTTGGTACAGTCCTAATGTCGTTCTGTGATGCTTGAGAAAATTTGTGTAACTCTCTTATCATTGCTGTAGGCAAGGTGGCAAATAAATACCTCTACAGTTCTACTTCCAGACTAACCCTTAACCATTTCCTTGTACCTTGATACAAATGTGAATTATTTACAAATACTTTGTGATCTTACAGTGCTTTTCTGTCTCTTTTTTCTTTTGTCCCACTGTTCTCTTGTAAGAATTAATATACAAAGAAGTTATGGATTGGGAAGAAAGGAGCAAGAATGGTGTGGTAAAAGATCAGCCCTCAGGTTAGTCATTGTTTCAGTAGTTCTGTAACTGTCACACATAGCCCTGTGAATGAAGAAATCTGCTCAATAATGCAGGTAGGCAAAGCTTTTGTTGTTTGGACTCTTGAGACCAATCTGCCTTTGGAGACCCACGTGCTCTGCTTTTTAATTGTTCTGAACTTGTAGAAAAACTTCACTGGTCTTGCATGTCCCACACCCTGAGCTGCCTTGTCCCTAGAGGGCTCAGTCATCAAATGACAGTATCAGCAGCAGGTAGCTCACCTGGAGCTCAGGTAACTGCTGAGTGCTGCGCTCAGGCTCAGCACGAGCCCCTTTCCTCAGGGCTGAACAGCTTTAGGGCTCCCTCAGGATACTTAACAGGGCTAAGTGTTTGTGCCCGTGGTTGAATCCTTGTGTTTGCTGCTGTTCTCACAGCTCAGTAATCAGAATATTGTACTGTTTTTTATTAACTATATCTGTTAGATTTCTTGACACTCAAGTCACTATTCACACTATGATTGTTAGTCTTTTCTTCATTTCCTCCACAGAGAGGGAGAAAAATAAAAATCTCTTAAAAGGTCACCTTGGCTTTTGAGTGCTAGGGCCCTTACTGCTTGCTTTTCTCCTTTTTTATTAATTCCTTGATTTTCTAAGGATTTCTGTGGGGAAAGTGCTGCTCACAGCCCAGAAGCATGGTTATTTGTGACTGTAATATTGTCTTGCCTCAGATTTTATTATGTTTGGTTTTCTTAGCACAGATGCAGCAGTGAATAGCAACACCAGTCCTTCCCAGTCATCATCTATCAATGACATTTCATCCATGTCAACAGAGCAAACATTGGCCTCAGACACAGACAGCAGCCTGGATGCCTTGACAGGACCCCTCGAAGGATGCCGATGATCAGCCGTGATTGCAGACTTGACTTTGGAAAAGAACTCTTAGTTTCTATTGGGCCTGAATTGCTTGTAAGTTAATGGAACCAAGTAGAAAAACTCCATGTTCTGCATGTTCTGCTAAAGTAATGCCTGTTGTTTTTTTTACTCAGTTGTTATGAAATTGCCTGCTTAATGTTGTAGAATGGAAGCAAATCAATGTCTAAAGAACAAAAAAAAAATTAAATTTAGACACTATTACAGGCTTTTCTTTGTTTCAGCCTATTTCAGGTGAGCAGTTATAATAGACTTTTAACCAATAACTCCTCTTAAGTGGCTTCATCAATCTCCAGTCCGAGCTGGCAGGCTTCTGTGACACAGTGGTTGTTTACATTTAGTACAGTATTGCTCATCAGTGGGTTTTTTGAATGTACAGTCCCTATGGAGTTTGTTTTACTGTGTGACTGTGGCAGTTTGCTTTATTTAACGACCTGAGTGTTGTGTGTAAGTGTGAGCTCACATGTGGAATGCTCTCAGTACTGTGTTTAAAGGGCAGTTTTTCTTCCACAAAGCACTTTTTTTTCCTTTTAATCAAACCCTATCTTCACTTTTCAGTAATTCTCTCTTCTTGTAGAAGAGATAAACGTGAAGTTTAAAGCATAAAGCCATTATTTTGTATTTCACCTGAGTGTCTTTTTCAGCCTTTTAAATGTGGATGGAAGATACAGTGGCTTAAATTGATCGTGAGGAAGGACGAGTGACTTTTCTGTGAAGCAGTGCCTGTTTAGAAGAGGAGAGTGTGCTGAAATGTTCTGTATTTTCTAGCTCGTGATACTCATCCTTTAACAAAGATAAACAGAGAAAGAAGTTTTATCTGTGATGCTCTTAATTAACTGCAAGCTCTGATAAAAGGAGAGATGACTTGGAGATACTTGCAGCCCTCAAAAAGCTGCATAAATATTTTCCATTTTTTTAATGGGTCCATTCTGTCTAGTGAGTAATTAAATAAAAGTACAGTAGTTCTGAGTCACTTGTAAATTAAGCATTTAGGTAACAGAGCTTAGCCCTATTCTCACCCTAGGAAAGTCTATTTGTATTGAGAAGAAAGACATGTTTAATACAGATTTTCTAAATGCAGTGTCAGACAAGAGGAGGAGGTTATTTGCTGTTTCCATACAGATTTATCAATACAGTTTTCAGAATCAGATAATACAAAATTGCCTGTTACATTGCACAGTCTGTTGAATTAGAAAATGCATTTGTGGTAGGGTAGGGCTTAAATTGCTTTGTAACACACGCTTGTGACTTTGTGCACGTCCACTTTGGAGTGCACAGGTGTGAAATTTGCTAAAATATCTCATGTGTGCATGTGTGTGACTGAGCTATAGAACTGTAAGAGTAGTAGACATGTACTAGATGAGGGAAAACACCACTTTCTTAAAGGTGGTCTATATTTAGCTGTTGATCAGATACTCTTGCCTTGAATATATAAATAGAACCTGTAAAATACACTGGCCCAGAGAGCCACTGCATTACTGACATACTTCTCATGTAAAACACAATTGTCCATTGTTCCAGACCTTATGACTCGAAAAGCAGCACTTTGTACTTATGCAAACCTTGCTTTTATATTAAAATTTTACCCCTTTTTAATAGCTTAATTTGCTGTAGTAGAAATACCAAGATTTTTTAGTGTCCCAGAAGACACTAAAAAAAAATGACAAGGTAGTTAACATTAACTTAAGAATTGTATTCTGGCATATCTGATTTTTTAAAATTCTCTCAAATGAATTGCGAGATATTTGGGGCTTGTGTTTTTTCTTATTGTTTGGTTTTCAACCTATGGATAACTTACTTTTATCTTTGGATACTGATGGTATATGTGAAATATTTTTAGTGCATTCTTGTCACTGGAAAACCATTTAAAAATACCTATTTACCATATAGCAGAACAGTACACTTTGCTGTTCTTTTACTTTTTTTAGTCCATGTTATTTGTGTATGTTAAAATAGCTGAAGACACCTATTAACAATGAACAATTAGTGATTCATCTGCTGAATTTCATTTTTCAAGACCTAAATTTTTCAGCTGAAGTTGCACTGTGCTATGCTCATTTTAACAGTTTCTACTTTAGAAGAGTTAAAGATTTATTGCTTTTTCCCCAAGTGATTTGAATACTTGCAGAGTTGAATTTTTCCTGTTGAATTTGGGCTGCTCAGCACAACAGTGGGTTGGACCAGACAACTTCCAGGTCTATTCCAACCTGAATTATTCTGTGATTCGAATTGTCTTTCAATGTTTTTAACAACAGTGTCCTGTCTTCATGACTTGAACTGGTATCTGTCCTCCTCCTAGTACATACTGTTAGCTTGAACATAAACTCTTGGAACAAGAAAAGAAACCCCAGCCTTGAGATTAAATGAGTTTATTTGTAAATCTTGTAGGAAAAGCTGTCTCATACCTAAATTTTTTTTTATGTCTTCTTGCTATGGCATACATTGAAGCTTAATTACAGAATGCCTTCAGAGCATGCATGAAATGTCTGTGAATATTGTGGATTTTGACTCCAGCTTAATTCAAAACCATGGATCTCCAGAGGACCCAGGTGCAGACAGTACCCACCAAACCCAGGCAGGTGCATGCTGCAGTTCCCAGGGTGCTCCTGTGGGCCCTCGATGCACTGCATGCAGCTTCTCCCCATGTCACTGCTCCTGACTGCAGGGGAAATGCAGTGCCAGGTTTGTGACATGGTTGTCAATGCCACGAGAACCTCCTTGCAGGTGGAAAATAAAATCCAATGTAACTTGACAGGGGTTTAAAAATTAGGAGAGTTTGGTGTGCAATATAATCACTTTTATTCCTAATACTAAAATTATGTATGTAAAGTGATGCAATTGACCGTGTTTTTGCACTTTGGCATTTATAAATATTTATATGTATTTAAAAATTAAGAATATGTGTGTGTATACATATATATATTAAGAAAACAGCTCAGTTTTGTAAACATGAACATTACTTTCCTTTGAGAGACTTTGTATAGTGTTAACACTAGTGCAGCATACATAGACAATTTATGAGCTATGACTAAAATAAATGGTGGTCAACATAGGTACAATCTGTAATCTTAACTGCTCACCTGAAAAAGAAAGGGATCTTTGGCTGTCAATAGAGACTTTACCAGAAACTTGTTAAACATCTGAACACTGAGTAGCTGAATGGCATTGCAGAAATGGAGTATGTTTTAAACAGTTCATTTCATCTGTGCTCACATCATTTTTCCTCAAAAAAGCCTTTAGAAAGAGAAGCTTGGCATTTTGCAATCTGGGTAAGCAGCCTGTAAGCATACTTTGAGGAAATACTGTGATATGACAAGTCTAGGTCTTTATGGAAAAAGACAAGAAACTAATGTCAAAATTAAGGCTTTGTCTGCATGGCTCATACAAAATAAACTAGTCTTAGGACTGGAAACTGCAGTTTGCAAACAGCCTTTGAAGTTGTGTAATGTTGCCAGCAAGGGCTTGCATTTTCTTGTCAAAATAACGAAAAACTCAACCTTGACTAGAAATTAACTAGTTGGTTGGAGAGTTTCAAAAGCTGTTAGGAACCAGAGGGCTCTTGAAAGAGGTTTTATCTTTTTTTACATGCTAACAGAGCATATGTGTTTATTCCAAATTAATGAAAAGAAAAAAAATTATTCCATATGTTTAATTTTTCTTTCTTAAAGGAAGGACCTTAAATGCTAAATCACTTTCCTTAAAGTTATAATTTTATGAATGAAGTAGGATTTAGCTATTCCAAACACAGCTGATGTATGGAGTCTCCAAGGATGGGGTGGGTGAGCCTTGTGTTGTCACAGGGGCCACCCTCCAGCTGGGAGTGAGCTGGGAGGCGACAGCTCCAGGTGCAGACTGACCTTTGTGGTCCTTGGGGAGCGTGGGTTCAGCCTTGCAGCAGCACTGAGTGTCTGGGTAAGTGCTGAACTGCATTTGTCTGCATGTTCTACACGTGTCATATGGATTCTAGCAGGGCTTGATGCTAAACCTAGTGAGACCAGATTCTGGGAAGCAGATTCTTTCCTGGGATGTGTGTTGTGTCATTCCTGCTCAAAACTGGTTTTGATCCAGGGACACCTGCATCCAGATGGAGAATTTGGATTTGAGTTCTATAATGAATCTAGTGATTTCTTTGCTTTTCCAGAGTGTCTTGGATTATTTTTTTTAATGTGTTGAAATATGACAAAAAAAATGTATTCTCGTTCATTATTTTATGTATTTTAGATTGTCTTTTACATGAGTGATGTTCTAAAAGCTTCTTACACAAGTTGTCAAATCAGTTTTGGTTTTTGCCCACTCTGCATGCTAAAATAATGTCTGGGGCTAAAATAATGTTTTAAGTAAACCATCTTTTCTCATGTCAGCTTTGGAGGAAATTGGAGAGAGAACCTTTTTTTTTTTGTTTGTGTTTTATAAAATGATTATTTTTGCAGCTAAAATTTCAGTTGTTGTATTTCAATCCCACAGTGTTGCTTTGTGGATATAAATTTCCTGGGTCCTCTATTTCAAATGTGTATAACAAGTCCGGTGTAAAATTAAACTAATAAAATGCACTCTTCTGCAATTTGTTATTGAAAACATGGCAAATCATTCTGGTCCAAGAATTCAAGACAAAATAGAGAAAATGCATTTAACTATTTAAGTTTATACAGTGATACTGCTGCTTATTTTTTTAAAAGGTGCTTGCAGTTTTGCACAAAAGAAATCAACTTTATTAATTGCTGGGTTTGAAGCACTTTAGGATTCTTTTAAATATAACCATATATGGTGTGAAAAGGAATGACATAACATGCTTAATGTGTTCAAATTTTGGTTGTAGCCTTTGCTGTTCTGACAGATGTGATCAGCGTGTTTCTTTAAAACTGTTTTCAGAGATTAGAAATCAGAAACCTTTAGGGGGCTGAAATTTAACACATGGGGTAAGAGATCATTTGAGAAATACCTTCTGAGTGGGTGACTTGATTGGCAGTGTGACTGCCTGGCCATCTATGACATGAACACAGTGCAATGTCTGTTCCTGTAGCAAGGGCAGCTCGCTGTGAGCACTGGGATTCTTTTTTCAAACAAAAAACCTTTTCTTAACTCTTGGCTATGCATCATGAAGTTGTATGTGCTGTGGTGAGGCCAGGACGGCTTTGTGGGACTCCCCTGCAGCAGATGTCAGTGTCCCTGCCCTGCAGGGCTCCAGACACCAAAGCCCTGGTGTGTGGGGTGTGCTGGGCAAGTGCTGTGTTCTCTCCCTGCTGGGCAGGAGCTCAGCACTCCACAGGCTCCTGAGGATAACAGAAGCAGGGGAGGAAGGAGTCAGTGCAGAGAGCATTTGGTGCTGGCTGCCTGAAGCAGAGATTGTGTTTGTTGCTGATCACAGAGCTCCTTACACCCCTGAGCATGTGCTGTTGTCTTGTCTTTTAATGGGGAAAACCTTTTTTTGAAAACCCAAGTGTGTCACATTTTCTATGAATTCAGATGCTTAAATTGGTGCTAATTTTTTAAAAGAAAATGTAACAGATGGTTAGCACTGTATTTGTCTGTTTTTGATACCTATATTTTCTTAACTGGTAGCAAGCCAAACTTTATAAAATGACTAATGTGCATTTTCAGCTTCATCAGATTCCCAGATTTTGCTAAAGTAAAATGTTTAAACTTCCATGATAGCTACTGCTTCTTTGGAGCCATTGCTTTCAGGTGTTTTATACACTAATCAAGTGAACACCATGAGAACAGACAGCAATACCTAACTATCCCTTTCTTTAAATCACAACGTGGTTCCCCAGGTGGTTTTAGCAGTTTTAAGATGCCTAATGAAGAGCAAATTAGAGATACCTGTGTGCAGTTAACTCAGTACATTGAAGCCTTACCTGATTGTTAAGATAATTTATAAAGATTATACAAATCTTCATCTATTTTAAAGAGGGAATAACAAGCAGAAATAATTAACTGTTTTCATACAAATTAAATGTAAATTCCAGAAAATATATTATTTAATGTATTACAGAACATGGGGTATTAAAGAGTGTAATAGGCTCATTAAGTGATTAGTTCTGAAATCCAGTTTTATCCAATGACTCAAACCCCCTCCAAAATGTAGTTCTTTGAGAATTTCTTTTGAATGCCTTCAAGTTTAACTCCCCTCAGAATCAGTTGTTGGTTTGGTGTCCTCTTTCCCACCTTCTGTTTACCAAATGTCACCAAAAGTAGCATCAAGCCCTATCATTGTTACAGTGTTCTGGTTTTATGGCCTTAACATTAGTTCTAGCCTGGTATATAATTTCAGAAGAAAGATGTGCTTTGAAGTCTAACTATAGATACATGTGGCCTCTTCTGCCTATGGAATTAGGCTTTGATTGTCATATCTCATTCTCAGTGCTTGTGCAATAGGAACATATTCCTCTCAATGCAGTGGCTATTTTGTCTGATGCTGGACTTTGGTTTCAGGATGACTAGAAAGTTTTTTTGGGTTTGTTTGTTTTGGTTTTTTTTATGGACAGCAGTCATGCTTCATTGGTTTTTTGGACTGATACTCTTTAGGAAACTAGAATTTCATAAGGAAAACTGTCAACAACTAGTTCTGTAGTTCTAGTTAAAGCCTTGTTCTGAAGCTTTTTGGTTGTTTGTTTTTTTTCTTTCCAAAACCGTTATTGTTAAACAGTACTAAAGCCACTGTAAAATTACAAATAAATATGTATACATAAGATTTGAGCTGTCTGTCTTATTTACTACACTTTTTCTTACTTGGTTCTTCCTATGTTGAAGTAGAATGTTTTATGTATCCAATGATGTATGTTTGATGTATGAAGTTTCAGTTACCACTTTAGCTTCCAGTTAATGGAAGCGTAGGTGTTGGCATGAAAAATGAATGAAAAAACTTAAAGAAATTGATTGGAGCATCTCTTTCCTGAACAACTGGATCGTTTGGACATGTTAACAGCACTTGGTTTTACTACCAACTGTTTTGAGACTACTTTGGGGGGGTTTGTTGTTTAAATGGCAGATGCTTGAAAAAAATAGTTCCACTATGCTTCTTTTCAGGATGATGTGAGTATTTTTGCAAAGACAGTGATGAGGTTTCCACCTTGCAGAGCTGTCTGCTCTGACTCCAGGGAATGGGAACTAAAACTGAACTGCAGCTTTGATCTACTGGATTTAATGAAGGGATTCTGATATTAAAGGGAGGATTAACAGCTGCCTTCCCAGATCCAGGGCGAGGGCTCTCAGCCAGCTTTTGGTGTTGTGAAAGCTTCACCTGGGAAAGTCTGAAATTATTTTTACAGCAATGTTTCTTTCGTGTGTGGAAGTTTTATCTCTTCCCTACAAGGCTTTGCAACAGAGTATCTGGATAAAGCAGGGATGCCCAGTACATCCCAAAACATCACTGGATTTTTCAAGTTGCTATTTGAGCTACAAGGAAGATCTAATCCACTAAATACAAACTAACAGCAGCAAAAAAAATAAGCAGGATGATGATGTGTGAGCAGGGAAGTGCTTTGCAAAGCTTTACCCAAGAACATTCCTCACTTATGCAATACCTTCTCTTTATATTTCCTCTAAGTTCGTGATGCTGGCAGGAAAGTTTTTAAAAAGGAGGGAGTGATGTGATTAAACAAGACTCAAATATTTTTTGAGGAAAGTGGGACTTCAGAAGCTGATTTTTCTCATACTAATAAGGTCTAAAAAAGAGAATGCAAATGCTGGAATTCAAATGAAAAACCTGCTCGTTTGTGACTGCTTGGTGTGAAGGTGCAATGAAACATGCTCTTGTTCAGCAATGCACACACATGAGTGCATAGAAGGGGAAGATGCAGAACCCTCTGCATCTCCTTTGCTCTCTCTGCACTTCCCATCCCCATCTCCCCCAGCCTGTACTACTTAGGCTGCTGTCCCAGTTTCCAAAGAATCCCCTGAAACTCCAACTGCAGTGCTCTGTTCTGCTCCAGGCTGGTAGAAACACAGACATTGTAAAGCACAAGATTAATTTCCCTCTTAGAAAAGCTCTGGTCTTTTAAAGTTAGCCTTTTTAAACATATGTTCCCATAAATACAATTATTGGCACCCCCAATACGTTTCCAGTCTTTAGTGTTATGTTTTAAAAGCTGCAATTTTTAGTTACCCTAATTTATAATAAGTATAAATAACCATATGGCCGAAGGAGTCAGTTTGTGGGTTGATTGTTTTTTTTTTTTAGGGTTTTGTTTTTATAGTGGAATACTCCAGTAGTGTAACAGCAAATGGCAGTGCAACATATTTTAGGAGACACTGGTGATTCTGCTTAAATTGCAGTTCCCTTGTACTGCAGGGGAAAATAGAAGACTACAGCAAAGATATTAAAAAAAAAAAAAAAAAAACCAAAATCCTACAAACAGTTCCTTTACTAAGAAGAAATTGAGGAATACTTCAAGGAAATAAATGGATCTTTTTCTTTACACAAGGCAAAGTGTAATTTGACATTACCCACTTGCCATCTGTTGAAATGCAGCATGTTGAGGTATTTTCTGGTTTATGTCAATTTGCGTGACATACTTGTAACTTTTAACTAATTAACAATGTTATATTTAAAACATTCACTCCTTTTAACTACACAATAGCAGAGCAGCACTCTTTGGAAAGTGAAGCCTGGAAATGTTGCTGCCTTTTGGCTTTGATAACAAGCTATGGGTAAATCTCCATTCAATTTCTAATTTTAGAAATTGGGAAAATACTAATGAACACTTTCCTCAGTGTTGTTAAAATTCATGACTTGCAATTTGTAAAGAATAATGACTTACTGCTAATGCTGCTGAGCAGCCTGCACATTATTCCCTGGAGAAATGCTTGATATTGGATTAAGGCAAAAAGGGGAAATACACAATAGACCAGAGGCTTTTCAAGAGCTCTGTGCAGCCCTGCAAAAAATCTTTTAGATGCTCTGGAGTTCCTCAAGCATCTTACATGAAAATGAGTTTGGATGACTGAATAATTGCCTACCTAATCCTGTAATGCTGGATCCTGGAACAGGGAGGCATTGACTGCAGCAGCATCCACAGACCCTGCTCCTGGTTACACACAGTGGGAAGGGATGCTTTCCCTGAAGCCTCAGTGTTTAAAATCCTTTACCTTGCAATTACAGATTCGTACTCAGCTTTTGTCTGCCCATCAGCATCCCCAGAGCTGCCAGCTGGTGCTGTCAGGGTTTGCTGGCAAGTCCCCAGGGCAGGCAAGCCTGTCACTGCCATTCCCTGGGACCTGTCCTGTCTTCTTCTGATCCCACAAAACATGGATTTTAGAGCTGTCTTGGTTTCTTGGGAGTCTTCTGGCCAGACAAGTTGTGTCAGATACCTTGAGCGTTTTCCTCAGTTGTGGCTCCTCAGGAGGAGCCTGTGAGCTGCCCAGCCTGCTGTCCCCGAGCCCTCCCGTGCTGTCACCAGCTCGCTGCCTCTTCTGCTCAAGAAGGGACCTTGTTTGTGTGTGTGCTTTGCTCTGCCTTGCCACAGGTCCTCAGAGTTTTCTTCCTCCCCGCAGCTGTTTGGAACTTTTCAAGTACTTGGAAAGGGCCCATTTTGCCAGAGCTGGGATCTTATCTCAGCCTCCAGCTTTGCTTTTTGTGCACAGCAGGTTGAGGTCCTGAGCTGCTGTTCCCGTCTGCTGCCCACTCCCATTGTCCTCTCCGGGAGCTGCTGCTGCTTTCCTACCCCAGCTCCGTTGGCTGTAGATTGTCTGACACCTGCAGGTGACTCATTTGAGAGCTGGGCACCCTTAAATGGTTCAATTCCCTGGCTGGGAGGGGAATCCTGCAGCGCTGTCCCAGTCCCAGGGCTGCTCAGGGGGAGCAGGGAGCCCCCTTTGCAGCATCAGGGACACGGCTCCTTGCATTCCCCTTCCCACACTTCAGGAGAGAGACCTGTAATGTGTGTTTTGCCTGCACTACACCCAGCTGGTGAGGCATGAGAAAAATTGCACGGATGTGAAATGGCTCAGGCTGCTCATCCCTGGAGCATCCACCGCGAGCAAATGGCAGCGGTGCAGCAAGGGAGGCGACTCCCCCGGCCACGCTGCTTCAAGGACAAGAAGCTGGAGGTTAAGGAAAAATAGGCCACATCAGCGATGTTTCAATTCCTCTTGGAAAAACTTTGATGTGAATAGATACACAGTGTTTATTTTAGCTGCCTGTTCTCACAGGAGAATCAAGTACAGAACAAAAATAACTTGGTTATTACTAAAGGAAGAGCAACCCTTGCAGTTTAAATGCATGTCTCAGAAATAATGGAGATGGTTTAAAATAATCTGGAAACATGTTTCCTCTCCCTCCTCCCCACCTCTTCAGTCTCATGATATAAGAAATTAAAATGAGCTGTTTTAAGTGCTGCTGTGTTTCTGTAAATGTTTTACAGGCCTCTCTCTGAAAACCTCTTCAGGGTTCACTCTGCCTGCCTGACAAACCTGGGATGTGTTCCTGGCAGAAATTGGGTTTGGGAGGTTATTGAGATGCTTTCCCACCTTAACCTGCACTCCCTTCAGCAGGAAGAGTCCTTAGAAATGAGCAGGCATATGAGTGTTTTGGGAATTTAAAGAAGGCCTAATATGTAAAAGCCAAGTAAGTAAGGCTTTAGCTGAGGGGGAAGATGCTATACTGGAGGAAGGTGGGGAGGAATCCACTAATTTGATTTTGCAGAAGTGAAATAATAAACTGGTTTAAATTCCACCATCAACCACCCTTCCCCACCCAATGCTGCAGTTGCTGCAACCTCAACTTTTCCTCCAAAAAAAGATCTTCCTGGAGTATTCATGGCAGTGCTTTACAGGCGTTCTGTTCCTATTAATAAGCTGACAGATGGCTGTAATTTCTGATGAAGCAGATTTGGTTTCATTGATGAATCTGTTTTCTCCCTGCCCCAAAGGACAGGCACAGCTGTGTGGACCAGCAGCTGCTCCTGCACAGACCTGATTTCCACAGGCACATCTGCCTGCCTGGCCAGATCCCGTGGGGAGGCTGGGAGGGAGCTGGCCTGGTGCCTGTGCTAAGGCAGGATGGAGGAGCAGGGCAGCCCAGGGATCCCCATTTGAGAGCTGAGGCACTGGGAGGAGTCCAACCTCATGGTCCCCGTTGCAGTCACACTTAAAACAACACGGTGTGGGTGAAATCAGGGAGTTCAGTGGGAAATACAGAGAGCTGACCTCTGCTCTTGGTCCCCAGGCCTGTGTACTGCTGGATTCACATGGGGAGGGCCACTGGAGGCAGCAGGTTTGCAGCACATGGGGCTGGGCCTTGGGGACAAGCAGCCCTTAGTCCCGTGCCTCTTTTGCACAGTGGCTGCAGGTTAGGAGCTCAAAGTACCCCAGAGCAACATCAATGGGGTGTCACAGCTGGCATCTCATCTACTCTCTGCTTCCTCTCCCAGTTATGATCTTGATGAGGCACAGCACCATATAATGTTGATTTCCTCCCCCACACCCCTCTGGATTTATGTTTATTCATATGCCATCTTCTCCTTTCACCTTCCCTATGGCTTCTCCGAGAAGATTGCTTGTATTAGTTTCCTGACAATGTAAAGGTCACCAATGAAAAGAGCTGTGGTTTTGGGGTTTTTTTGCCCTGAGGCAGAGGAAGAGCTCTGTTCCAGACTCTCAGTTTGCAGAGAGCTGGGATGTTTTGAAAAATTGTTTCTTATTTTGGACTGACTTGGGATGGAGCTTGTGATTCTCTGTTATGACCTCTCCCTGGAGCGCAGAGATGCTGCCATGTGTGGTTAAAATGTAACATGCTTGAAATAGTTCTTCCAGGCGAGCTGTGGGACTCAGCCTCCCTCAGTTCTGGTCCTGTGCCAGCTGCCTGTTCCCCTGGAACCTCCTCTGAGCTCTAGAAGAGACACCAGAGTCCCCTTGCTGTGCCTTTTGTGGGGTATCATTGGCTCTGCAGACCGATGGGATGTGACTGTTCCAAAAGGGACATCGATCAGCCCCAGGACTGTGCATGTGTGGGGTCACTGTCCAGATAAGAGCTCACAACTTCCTGCACACAAAAACTGATGACAGAGTTAGAGAGTCATGGAATGCTTGGGATTGGAAAGTACTTCAAAGGTATTCCAGTTTCAACCTCTGCCACCGGCAGGAACACCCTTCCACTATCACAGGTTGGTCCAAGCTTGGTTCAACCTGGCTTTAAACACTTCCAGGGATGGGGCAGCCTTTGCCAGGGCCTTACCACCCTCACAGGGAAGAATTCCTCCCTAATATGTAAAATCTACCCACCCTTTGCCAATTTGAAGCCATTCCCTCCTGTCCAGTCACCACCTGTCATTGTCCAAGTCCCTCTCAGCTACACCACTGGAGTGTTCTTGTAACCTGGGTTAATCAGCCCTTCCTCACCTTCAGCCTGGGGCTGGAGCTGAGCTCAGCTGCCAGCAGGGTAGAAAGCAGAGAGAGCTGCACACAGCTGGCAGGGCACCTCCTTGTGCCAGGCTCAGCTCTTCCAGTTTGTTAAAGTAGCCACGTGGTTTGTGCAGGTAGCCAAGAGCTGCCCAAAATGCACTTCCAGGTGTGCACTGGAATGGCTTGGAATGACCTGAACCCAGCACTATGCTCCCAAACCACCCTGTTCTCCAGGAGCCCCTTGTGCATCTGGGCTGGAGAACATGTCCTGGCATGGGGAAACACTGCTGCCCCCTTCTGCAGGATGCAGTCCGAGCTGTGTGTGGAATGAATGGCTTTAATGCTCTCTTGGTTTGCCATTGATGAATTGAAAGTTTTGTTCTTGATGGGTTTCTTTTCAGCCTGGACTTCCAGATGTTGGAATAATGAATGTCATAGCCTCATCTCCTGTTTTCCTCTTGCAGTTGAATTAAAAATAAAAACAGTTTCCTGTGCTTTTTTATTTTTTTTTTTTTTCCAAATCCCACTTGGGTTTTAATTCGAAAGAACTTTTTATTGTGCTAAATATGGTGAATAAAGAGAAACAAAGAAAATGTTTTCTGTGCACCTGCAGAAAGAGAATCAGGATGGACCAACCCTAGCTGGGATAGGCTCTGGACCAGGCACCTGCCCATGTCCTGAGTCTGACCTCTGTTAAACTCCTGGCAGCAATCTTGTATTGTTTGATAGCAATCTTTTTACAAAAAGGAATAGAAACAAAGTAATAACAAGCAGAGGTTCAAAACTTGATTTTGAAATCTGATTACTCTTTTAATCTTAGTTTGGCTTGTTATGATGCATGTTCTTACACAAAGGTGCTGCCCCACTCCAGAAGAGGAGGAACAGGTATGTGTGTGGCTCGATGCCATAAGGACCTGAGCCTTTTAAGCTTTGGGACTTGTCAGGAATATTGGATATTGCCTGTCTGCATAACATAATGCTTTTGTGCATAAATAAAAGGTCTAGGGCTGCAGCCAGACAGCATCACAGAAAATAAAGGTGCTTGCCTTTGGGCAGATGGAAGCTGCTTGAAAAATAGAGCTGGAGTCTCCTTGCTGTAACCCCAGCAAAGAGCCGTGAGCACGTTTTGGCTTCTCTGGCTCGTCGCAGGCTGAATCTGAAGGTGGCACCCTCCTCATCCTCGTCCAGGGCCGGGTCACGGCTCCGCACCGGCCCCCGGGGCTGCGGCTGCCCGGAGCCCCTCCCGCTGGGACAGGGGTGTGTGGGAAGGGGGAAATTACCTCCTCCTCAAAACGCCCGGAGAGGAAAAATCCCATCCTTTTTTCAGGCTCTGTGACAGTTTGTAACCAACATCTTACAAAAACAAGACATACATTATTTACGTTCCTTAAAAAGGGGGCAAAAAGACAGGTGTGGGGGAATATTTGAAAAACACGGGCTCCTGGCAGGAGAGGGCACTGTGTACTCGGCTATTCCGAGGCAATGCGCGGTGGGGATGAGTGAATTTTCATGGGGAGGTGGGAAACAAGGCTTCATATCTGCATCACTCTGCAAGAAAAGCATCCTCACCAAATGTATGCAAATACCTTTCATTAGAGATGCTTTTCTCCCTCACTAACTGTGTTTTGTACCATAACCATAATTTACCTGTTGACTTTAATGTAGGGCTTCCATCTGGGGGAAATGGAGTTGCACTGGAAATGTGTGTTCAAATTAATTCTCTTATCCTTTGTTTTCTTGTGTAAAGTAACTCCTGTTCTGTTATAATGGGGGAAAATTGCTTGGAAGGAACCCTCCCAAACTGCCTGCCTCACGGACTTGGTTTTTAATGGAGGCAGTTTTGATGCAATTCCCTACTTTAGTTTTATTTTAGCTCTACAGATCTGCAAGGAAGGATTTGAAGTATTGGGTTTGTTCAGCACTAAAGACAAGCTCAAGACTTTCTTGTGCTCTCAGAATGACCTTAAACCCTCACAGGGAACAGCCTGTTTAGTTCAGCATTTGTATTTCTGATAAACACTGATGGGAGCTGCTGGTGTTCAGGCTGTCATTCAGTTTTAAGGATTTTATTTCCCTTTCAGGTTCATCCCAAGGCGTTTTTCCATGTGGGACTTTTGTCTTTGCATACGGGCGAGGCTTTGACTTTAAACTAGGGAAAATGCTGAGAGCTCCTGGGATCCCTCTGGAAATGATCACTGTAACAAATGCCTGCTGCTCGGCTCGAGGCGAGCTGTCGTGTTTAGCTGCATTTTGGATGGTGTCTATAAACACAGCAGCTGTCTGCATGCAAACGGGACTTTCCAGCAGTGCATAATATGAAAAGAATCTTATTACCAGTTAAAAAAAAAAAAGAAAAAGCAAGAAAGGCTCAAAGAGCTCGGATGATGCCAGCTCGCTATCATCTCCAGCAGCAGTCTAGACATCTCAGAGAGTCATCAGACCAATGTGATGTGCGTGAGGCATTCACAGCTCTGCGTGCCTCAAAGACAGCTGGGCAGAGGGAGCTTTCCTCCAGGGATGGGCACAGCTCCTCAGGGCTCCTGCTGTCCCCTGCCCCACTTCTCACTCATTGCTTTCTCTCCTGCCTGGGTTGGGGTGCCAGAGGTCACCTCTTCAATGAGGTACAGTGTGATGATGAGTTTCTTTTAGTGTCATTAAGCTCGCTGATGCTGTGCTCAAACCTCAGGGGTTTTTGCAAATGCTCCTGGGGCAGGGCTGTGGTCCCTTCCCTCAGGCCAAGCCCTGGGCCATGGGAAGGGCTGAGGCTGGGGGAGCTGCAGGGACACTGTCAGGAGGTCGGACACCTCCACTGTCCCCGCCCTGGGCCTTTCCTCAGGGTGGTGAAGGAACAGAGCCAAGCTCTGACCCTTCTCCCAACATTTCCCCCAGCCACAAGCTGCTCTTCCTTCTGCTCCAAAAACTGCTGTGCTGGGATAGCCCAAGATGGGGCAGCTTGTTCTGCCAGGGACCAGCTCTGGGTCAAGTGTCCCCACCACCTCCTGAGCCAGGCTGCTCTTGGGGGCAGGAATAAACCATGTCCAAGTTGCAGGATTCAATTTGTAAAACATTACAAAATTTTTTGGGAAAAAAAAACCCAATAGCTTGCTCTTTAGCAAGTGATTTACTCGAGTGCAAAGCCAGGGATCTAAGTGGGTTTTCTGCCATCCCTCATGACTAGCTGAGCTGTGGGATGGATGCCACGGGGAAAACTTGGCTCTGCCTGCACTGAGGAGGTTCCCAAAAAAGAAATACAAAAACACCAGAGGAAAGACAGCTTTCGTGATAACTTCTGGCCCATCCAGAGGGAGAAAATGTCAGGAATTTCCCAAGAATATCTGTAGCCTTTGACTTTCCAGCTGAACTCTAAAGCTGTCTGGGATGGAGGAGCACCAGACACTGCAGGTGTCCTGCCTCTCCTCCAACACCCAGACCTGGCATTTCTCACAGGGCTCTTCTTTTGACAAGATTCAACAAAATTTATTTGGTGCTTCTGTGTTTTTTAGTCTTCTGGTTTGTGTTGACAGGAGCATATTGGGCTGGATACACAGCTTCATTGTTTGCATGTTACAGGGGGAAAAGCAGCAAGAAAATGGGGAGGCATATGGAAAACTAGCAGCTCTTTGCACTCATTTTTGGAAAATACAGCACAAAATTCACTAGTCCCAAACAAAGGTATTGAAGAAAGAGGGAAGGAGAGAGACACCTCACTTAATGTGTTATTTTTCCTAGACAAAGCAAGCAGGTAGCAGAAAACAGTGGAAGGAATATATCCATGTTCTTATTCAAACTGATAAGTAAGATGCATATTAAAAACACAGTGAGTGATTGCTTTAGGGGGCTTAAAATTATGGCCCCAAAAAGACAATTTACTGGTGTGAAGGTACATGACTGGAGGTGGTTCCTGTGCAAGCACTGCCCTGTGAACATGACTTTGCTCCTCTCTGCACCCAGTGCTGCAGCTTTGTGCTTCACTGCAGAGCTGGAATCTCCCCTCAGCTGGGGACCCTGCAGGGTTGGGGATGCTGAGGTGGGTCAGTGCTTCCCTCTCACCTCACCCCCCATCCATGGAAGGTTTTCATGGCTGGAGAGGAGCATGAGGAACCAGGGGTGCCTGGTTCAGTCCACATGAGGGCAAAATTTTGGTGAGAATAAAGATAAACAGTGAGTGAGCCCTGTTCCTCTGTGATGCTGCCAGGGAGGAGAAGGTTGAGGCACAGCCAGTGCTGCAGGGTCAGCCTGGGGGACAGAGAGGGACAGCAGCATATTAGAGCCTCTGATTCAATCATTTTTTCCTAAATGTCACTTGAAGAGAGTGGTCGTAATGTTGAGTCATTACCAGCCATTTGCATGTACAATAACAACAGGGAAAAAGATAAAAAAATCAATACGAGGATCAATGGAGAGCTCCCTGCTCTGGGTCTTTTGCCTGGAGCTTATCATTAGCAGACACTCACAGAGCAGAGTGCTATTAATTAGAGGAAGCATTGGCAGTCCACGGGAAATGACTGGCAGCTGGAAAATCCTTGGATTTTTTTAAACTGAGTTTTTGGAGGTGGGTTTGTTTTCCCTCTCACCTCTGGATTTGTCAGTGTCCTGAGTGAAGCATCTCCTTCCCTCCTGTGCTTTGGAGAAAGAGTTTTCTCACCTGGAATTATGGGAAAGGATGACTTTCCAAAACATGTGAGCAAAAGCCAGGGACAGCCCTGCTTGAGTTTAACCTCTCAAATCACTGTGCAGTGAGCCTCTGATCCTCCTCTCCTGCACCTTTTCCCCCAGCACTGCTCACAGCCTGGTGTAGCACACAAATAAGAAACATTTCTGGTGTTTTTGCAACAGCAGCTGACAGATTTCCAGGAGAGGGGGCTCTGGGCAGGGAGCATTCTGTGAGTGCTGCTGGAAGCTTCAGCCCTGGCCTGAGCAGGAGCAGAGCTAGGGGGTTAAATGCACACCAGCCTTGGCTTCCATGCAATTGGAGTAACTCTCATGGAACCCCCAGGAAAAAGCCTTGTTCCCCCCGCTGTCCCCAGGCTGTGGCATCTGCCATCCCCAGCTCATGGCACCATCCACGGCATGGTTGGTGCTCTGGCCTTTGGCTGCTCCTCCTTGACCCAAGGGAAATGGCTCTGTGCCAAAATTCAGCCGCAGAGCCCCCAGCCCACCCACTGCAAAGAGCAGTTACAGATCAGCAGTGAGGAAAGCACAAAATTAACTGCAAAAAGTCCAGTGATTTTGCTTATTTTTGACAGTTGTGTGAGCTAAAATGAAGACAAAATGCAGCAAATGTGTTGAGGGACAGCTGTGTCATGGCTATGCTGAAGTGAAGCTGTGCCAGGGCAGGGACTGCCCACGGCTTTGTGTTGGGGAGAACCCGCTGGATCTCAGGCTGAGGGTGAGGACCTCAGCAACATTTATTTTTTATTATCATTTTGGGGGAGTTACAACAACTTCAAATGCGTGACAGTGTACACAGTCCTGCCTGGACTGGCTGGGCTGTGAGCCTGGCTCTTGGTACTCTGTTTGCTTTATTGTCTGTGGTTCTGCATTTACTTTAATTAAGAAACAAATGCTGAAACCACATTCAAGATACTCTTCCTCCTCTGTACCGTGGTTTAGCTGATCCCAGGCAGCTTCTATTAGGTAGCTTTGTATTTTGGGTTTTTTTCTTACTTGCTATTACTACCATGAAAGCATTTCTAGGCCCCAGGGAAGACTGGGGAAAAAAATCTCTTTAAAACCAGCAATTATTCTTAGTAAAATATTCTAAATAATTCATTGCTTACTGGCTGTAGTGCACTATTAAATGCCTTTTAGCTACTACTTGTATAAACTCTTAAAGCCCTGGTTCAAAGCCAAGCTAGGGTTAATGATACAGGGATTTCTGTGGGAAGCTCTGGGTGTCCCATAGAGCAGCTCCTGCAAAAGCCCCATGGAGCTGGACACAGAGGGTCTGTGTGGGCAGGTGCCGGTGGCACTGCATTTGGTTTTAAGCACATTCTCATGATTTCTGGACTTAGGAAGTCTCCTCATTCTCACCCAGCTTCTGGAGAAGCTCATGGACAATGCTGTAGTGGTGTAATGCCCTTCTAACAGAAACCCAGGGGATTTAGGAACATGACAACTGCCTGTAAAGCATGGAGGAAAGGCCACAAATGTGAAGGCAGCAGTGGCTCAGTCCACCTGCCTCTCCAGCAGCCTGTTCTCCATCCGTACCCACTGGAGAAAGAGGAGAGTCCTTGGCAGACTGGGCTCAGTGTGCAGTGTGAGGGGGTTTTTCCTTTCATTTATTATATGCCTGCCCACCTCTGTCATGTATTTGTTTCTATTTGGTTCAATCCTAACCCAGCACTTCAAGCCCTAAATCTGATCCAGATGAGTCCTTATTTGTCTGACAAAAACCTTACCTTGTAGAAAACTGTTTAAGAGGACTGACCTGAGCACAGCATTAGGCCCAAGGTATCTGCCCCCAGCTCATCCCTTTGAGCACCATTTTGGGTGCAGCTATGAAGAAAAGGCTGAAAGATACTGAAGCATGAAGATTTAAATTTACATTTTCTATATAAAGCTTTTTTTTCAAATTGCCTATTAGCAGGTATTATCATCTCTTTGCATCCTTAACATCTGGGTAAAAAGGAAAAGCTATGACATGGCTCAGCAGCCACCAGGTACATCAGATTCCAAGGCCATTTCCATCAGCAATTCAAGCAGTGCCCGTGCAGTCTGTAGGGTGGGACATGTTTCCAGGAAAAATGGCTGGTGGAACCAATTAAAGGTTTTCCAGTTTTATTCCTGTTTAAATTATGAACATTGCAGAGTTCCATCAGGCATTGAACTGTTTATTTTGTCATTTCAAGTGAAAATATTTCAATTCATGATTTAAACCTTAGAGCTCTTTGCAGAGCTGATCCAGGTTAGTTTCCAAGAAACAGTAATTTGTTGCTAGATGGACAAAGACCCATCTCAGCTGCTGGCTCCCATCCAGACACTGCTCACCCCATGGCATCTCCCCCCTCAGAGCAGCCACAGAGCTGGGATTTGCAGGGTTTGGCTCTGGGTGCTGCTTGGGAACCAGCAGACACAGCCTGAGTTCTGTTCCCCCAAAGGTCTCCAAGTATTTCACAAATGGTGACCTTCACTTTATCTCTTGGAGGTGGGTAAATAGTAATATACTAATTTTACAGATGACTAAACAGCATAGAGAGTTTAAATGATTTGGCCAAGGTCAGAGCAGGCAGCAGTGGGGCTGGGAGGAGATCCAGTCCTGCTCAATCCCATCACCTCCTCCCACAGCTGTGGGCAGGCCCTGCCTTTCACAGAGCTCAGTGGCATGGGCTTGAATTTAAATGGATCTCAATTTCATTTACAGCAAACTCCAGGATATAAAATGGGGGTTTCAGAGCAAATCTTTTATCTGGCCATTTTTAAAGGACTGTGTCATTTAAAATTGCACTTGGCAGAAATCAGGCTCTTAGAAATCAGAAAATAAGCTGCCTCCTGAATGACAGCTATGAGGGAATGGGCGAGTTAAGGGATTAATTTGTTTGATTAAATCTTTAAATAGTTTACTGAGAGTGCAGACAGGCCTGCAGATTACAGCAAGGGCGCAGTGGTGGGCAAAGGAGTTATTTAGATACAGCCCACGTGCTATCTTTCATTTTTCTCAGTCTGTAATTACTTTTAAGTAAAATAAAAGCAAAACCACAACCAAAGCTGCAGAATTAGTTACCATCTTATTTTTGCTCCTCCAGGATAATAAAATACTGTGAATGACTGATGGCAAAAGTGCTTCTTTCAGCCACCAGCACCCTGACATGGGAGCTCCAGGGAGAAATCAGTGCCACAGCCCAGATGGGCTTTTGCTAAAATCCTTTTTACTTCCCCAAACATTAAAGCAATCACTGAAAGTGCACGTTCATGATAGGAACAGGTTGAAGACACTGAAGTTTCTGATCTTGGTAATGAGCTTTTTCCATTAGGGCTGGGAGGCTGGAATGCCACATTTGTCTCCAGGTTTTGCTGAGCCCCTGGGAAGCTCTGCAGGAGCAGCTTCTAAGGAATGTCTGTGCCATGGCCACTGGCTGCTGCACATAAGCACATTTATTTAAGCCAAGAGTAATTAATGCAGTGTTTTTTCTTATTTTTCTATGATATGCAATGCAGCAGGAACCCAGCAGCACAGGTTTCTACTTTGTTTAATGACTCTGAATCAGTTCTCGCAGGCTGTGAGGCAGTGGCAGAGCAGCAGCTGAAGGAGCTGGTTGTTGACCGAGGCTTTTCACACAATGCTGACCGTGGCTAAGGTGCTGCTAAACAGGGACACCTTCCCTCCACCAGCCTTTCATGGGGCACATCAGGCACAGGTGGGGCTGGATCCTCTCTCTGCACCCTCTGGCCTAGGGGTGCTCTCAGCTGCATTAATCCATTCAGGGCCAATAAATCCTTTGCCCAATTTACCATCAACTGCCCGGCAACAGGGATGAGCTTGCTACAATTTAGCACTCCACCTGATGGCCCTGGGGTGGTTATAAATAAGGGACAGTCCCTACAATCCGAGGTTTGCAGTGAGGTTGGAGGTGGGTTGAGTTTATGGTTTGTGAGTAAAGAGTTTTTTCTTGATTTGAAATGCTGTGAAGCTGCTGAGTTGGACCCTTAAGCTGTCTAAAGGAAATACCAGGTAAGGAAAATGAAAGTTTTTTTAACATAGGAAACTACAGAGGAGCTGCAGGTGTTTAAGTGTCCCACCAGGCACTTGGCAATCTTGTGCTGGGCTTGTGGATGGCTCAGGTGGGGGGCCCAGGGTCTCCCTGGGTTGGTGGCCACACAGTGAAACATTCAGAGTGGGATCCACACAGGATGTGTCCCTGGGGACAGCTGTGTGTCAGTAACACAGCAGGGTGACAGTGGTGTCCTTAGCAGCCCCTGATCCCCCCAGTGTCCTGTCAGCACTGCCTGTCCCATGCCCCCAGGGAGAGCTGCTGGAGGGGTTCCCTGTGTGTGCCTGGCTCTGCTAAAAGGCTGCAAGTGACTGCTCTGAGGGGACTGGTGCCAGGAATGGGGGAAGTGCTGGCATATCCTGAAAGCTTGGGAGTCTCCCTTAAAGCTTGAAGCTACCATGGAGCTGAGGGGTTGGGTTCCTTTTGGAAACATTTGGCATGGGCAGGGGTGGAAGTGGCCAAATGGTGCTGTCATAGGCTTTCAGAAACCTTGGAAGGAGATTGCTGCAGGTGGCAGCTCAGAGCCTCCCCCTCTTGCTGAGGTCCATCAGTCCCTGCTGCTTTTCTCCCTGCTGTCTGATTTATGAGGTGGGGCTTGGCTGGTGTCCCCCGGTGAGCCCTGTCCACACAGATGTGCCGTGTGCCAGCCTGCTGGGCTGGACTTGCTTGCTGGGGGTGATGTTTCCCAGCAATGCTGAAGCATCACTGCACTATTGACAGAGCAGCTGATGGATGTGAACATCACTCTTGCTTTTTATTTGCAATTAATGCTGGGTTTGTGCCTTGAACTTTTGGTTTTTTTCAAAGCATGCAGACCTGTTCTGACCCATTAACCTGACAGCCAGTGAGTAGTGGCCTTTATTTTGTTGTTTTCAAAACGATAGAAGTCCTTTTCTGGAAAACGAATGGATCAGGTTATTAAAGTCCTGCAGGAGCACTGTGGTGAGGCACTGAAAAACCAAGGCCCTGCTCTTAATCCCTACTGAAGACAGCAGAGCTTTGCTGGCTTGTGTCAAGGGAAGAGTCTGACCTACTGGTTTAGGTTTGCTCTGGGACAGGATGTATCTGGGTTGGGGTTTGAGAAATTCCCACTTTCTTCATGTTCTGATTGCCTGGGGGTACCATGTGCTCTGGTTGACAAATGGTGTGCTTACTATAAAATAGCAGGTTTTTGACACAAGCCCTGTCCTGTAAAGTTTCCTACATCTGATGATGCACAAGTCTTCTAGCTTGGTTGGGGTGAAAAGGAGCTGGGTACACAACATGTATAAGCTTACTCAAATTTGAAATTTCTAGTGTAAAATTTTAAAACTGTAAGCAAGTTCCCACTATCCTTGTCAAAACAATGGTGGTAGGACAAACTCAGAATATCTCGTGAAGAGTGGCAGAGACTCCAGTTTCACATGGTGTTACTCAGAACAAGATGAATCTTTGCAGCAAGTCTTTGCAGAGCAAAGAGTTCCTGTGCAGCAAATGGCCCTGAGCTGTAATTTAATTGCAGTTCTGATTTTTTTTATTGTTATTATTCCAGAAGCAGCTTGGACTCCTGTGCTATTCAGGTGTTAAGTGTATAAATAGGTAACAGTCTGGCAAGAACAAGTTTATGGTGCAAAAAGAAATGTCCTGGGGGCCTGAGTGTCTCTGGGACAAGGTTTAAACTCAGTTTCTTCATGAGTTCTCCCAAGCCCTTCCCTGAAGGAAGGGATGGGCCAGAGGAGCAGTAGGTAACATCCCTGCTCCCACTGAGAGCATTGCTGCCATTCCATAGCTTTGGGTTATAGGGAGAATTTGTGAAACATGTGGGTGGCACAACCCAAAAATGCAAAGATGCAGCATAGAGATAGGGACAAATACAAAGCTGTAATATTTTAGTTCTGTTGTAAAGGCTGAATCACTTGAAGAGAGAAAGGGAATTACAATATTTTGTCCTTGTTTGCAGGTTTAAGTATAACCCCCCTCTGCTTTTCTTGTTACTGCACCATAACTATTTAACAAAGCATTAATCTTCCTTGTCAGTAATAACATGCAAATTAAACACCTGCTCTAGGAATCTGTAGTGCTTTGTTCCATTAGATGGTATTGACATGTCAGGTATTTGGACTTTAATTCAGAAAAATGATGCCATTTTCATTTATCTCCCCTAATGAAGAATGAAGGTGTGCACTGATACAGGGCTGCCCACAGCAATGCAGCTAAAAGTGAAAAACAATACTTAATATAGCCACTAAATTACATGTGACATCTCATTTAAAGATAAACAGCCTGAAGGCATATGTCCAAGTGGCATTGATGAAATTTTTAAATGTTCTTTTGGATTTTCATTTAACCACCTATTTGATAGTGAAGGTGCTGTGCTGGCTGGGAGATGTGATGTGTTGCTGCTTTAAATGGGAGCTGGAAGGAGAACTAGGAGACAGCTGCAAGTCCTGAGGGCCATGGGTATGGAGTGGCCAAGACATTCCCCTCTGCTCACCTGGGGAAATAGGAGCTGTGGCCATGAGAGGGGTGGAAGCAGTTCTTGTGCTGTGAGGTGTCAAAGCTCCCTTGTCCCCACCTGCGCAGTGACACTGGTGCCAGAGGCTGGGCACAGCACAGGGGCTCTTGAAGGGCTGTGTGTGACTGTGAGTGTCCCCATGTCTCATGAGGTGCAGGCTGGACACTGCTGAGCCCCCTGTCTGGCACATCTGACCCCTTTTGCACATCTTACTCTTTAATTTTCCATCTTTTTCTGGAAAAGCTCACATCTACATGGAGAAATGTGAATAGAAGGGGGAATTGCTTTAAACTGAAGAAAGTCTTCTCTGTGGGAGTGGTGAGACACTGACACAGGTTGTCCAGAGAAGCTGCAAGTGCCTCATCCCTGGAAATATTCAAGGCCAGGCTGGTGGATGGGGCTTGGAGCATCCTGGTCTAGTGGAAGGTGTCCCTGCCCATGGCAGGTGGTCAGAACAGAATTATCTTTAGGGTCCCTTCCAGCCCAAATCATTCCATTATTTTATTAAATGTTCCTTAGCAATTTCAACATGGAAATTAGGTCCTATTTTCCATCTTAGCAGGGAAGCCCTCTATGCATTTGAAACGCGTTCCTTGCTTGCTCTTTTTTTCCCCCATCTAAATAATCCAAATTTGTTCACTCTTTTTTCCATGAGTTTTTCAGGCAGGTTTTGTTTTCCTCGGGATCACAGCTTTGCTATGTCTTGGCCAGCTAGACAGAGTAACTGAGCTGAGGTTTTTCCTGTGCAAGATGGAAGGAAGGTCCCTTTTGCAGGGTTAAGTTCAGGCAATAGAAAGCCCACATTTTCAGCAGAGCTTCATCTGTGACTGCTGGTGTGGGCAATCTGGGCTGCGAGAGGCAAACCTTGTTTGTGTGTGCAGCTGGGGCTTTCTGGGATTTTCCACAGCAGGTTCCTAGAGGCAGGCCCTGGGGCAAAGCATCTTGTGACAGAAACAAAGACTTCCAGAGGGAAGGCTCACAGTGCCATATTCTCCTGCCAATATTTGCCCATCTCTTCAAGTGACTGCTTGAATGGTGTCTCTATAACAGTTTTTTCATTGCTGTTTTTGGATGAGAATCTTTGATTTACTTTCAACTAATTTCTTTTGAAGACTGCTCCAGAGACGAGCTCTGTGCTTTATTTTTGTCCAGATCTTCTGAATTTGTACCAGAATTTTTTTTTTTTTTGTTTGCTTGCTTGTTTTCCCCCAGAAAGTAGCTGGCAGCAGCAGGAACAAGCTCATGCAGAGGATGCTTTTGTGGCCAGACACTGAACACACAAATGACCAGGCTGCAGATCTTCAAAAGCATCCAGCAGCATGAAAAAGCCATGCTGGAGGCAAACAGCAGGCACTGCCAGACCATTCCCTCCAAATCTTTGATTAGTCACGTTTAATGGGATTTCTTCTCATGCTTTTGAGCTGTTCAGCAATGCTGGACTTTGACCAGCATTCATGGTCACCTCTTACAGGCTCCAGCCAACCTCCATACAGTCACTGAATGTTTGTGTCACCTTGGTTGATGCCAGGCTCAGTCTAAGACACAGCTCTCAGGATTTCCTGGTATGGGGTCACTGGGATCCAGCTCTGGGAAAGCTCACATACTTCTACTTGTTCAGTCTTGATTTTGATCAGGAGAAGAGTTGATGTCATTGCATCATTCCTAAAGTTCACCCTCCCTTTTAGCTGGTTTGCTTTTTTTTTTTTTTTTTTTTTTTTTAATTATTGTTGTTTTTTTGTTGGTCTTTTTTTTCCCCCCACCAAACATAAAGCAATTTAACACAACAGGCTATGCTTTTTTGGGTCTTATTTTTGCATCTTGGGATGTGACAATATCCATAATAAACACAGGCTGGGATTGCTTGTGGAGAATCTACCCTTATTTTGAATAGCTCCTTTCCTTTTCCTCTGAAGACGGTTAAACCTTGCCTTATTAAAAATAATAGAAATGCATTTCCCCTCACATAAAATATTAAAAGCAGTTTGATGGGTTTTATTGTTTAATAAATAGTTTGCAGTCCCAAGGCTCTTTCCAGCAGAGAATATGAGTACTCCCCAATCCTTTCCTGTGTCTGGCCATGTGAGTTGCCTCCAGCAAAGAGAGTTCTCAATTCACAAAGTACCTCCCGACCACGTGCAATTGTCAGCCCCAGCCCAGCACGCTCTAATCGTGGCTGGCAGGAGCTGGCCCTGCTGTCATTCCAGCCCTAGGGAAGTCAGACATTTCCATACCCACTGAATTTCTGGGTATTTCCTGATGGAGACAGCAGCCTGTTAGAAGCTGGACCTACTCCACAAACCAAACAGGAATTAGGTGTTTCTAAGAGCAGCCTCCATTATTTACACCACTGAAGTATCTGTGTATTTCATAGCTGTTCATTTACTCACCTCCCCCAGACAGGACACGAGGTTTTTCTGTGTTTCCTCTGGTCCAGCTGGGAACTGAGGCCCAGAGAGAGGAGGGGGCTGCTCAAGAGAGCCCGAGGCAGAGCCAGGACACCACGGAGGTGCAGTGGCATTGTGGCCTCATCCTGCTCTGGCTTCTCACTAACATTCCCCTGAGCTCTGCATCCCTGTGACAAGTGACATTTAGCAAATCATGTCAAACTGAGGATTTGTTGATATGATTCTTCTGGCTTGATGGGAGGGGGTGGGGAGGAGGAAGCCTCTTGATTAACAAGAAGGACTAGCAAGAAAAACTCTTCTTCGGCAGCAAATACTTGCAAAAGCAAGAGAGCTGTGCCGGGGAGTTGGGGCTCTGCTGAGCTTCCTCCACCTCTGTTTCTGTAGCTTCATGGCAGGTGTTGCTGTGGCTCATAGATGATGACTTATGCAATATTTTGGTGGCCTTGCCTCCTTTCCCCAGTACAGGGTGGGTTATTTGGGAATGTTGAGGAGCAGCCCCTGCCAGCCCAGCCTGAGGATGGATCTCTGTGGTCCCACCACTCAAGGAAACTTAGATTTTATAACAATATGCTTAAAAGTCGCTATTACACAGTTGGTTTATGGGGCCCTTTGTGTATGTTTTCTGATTCACGTGACTCCTCTGGGTGGCAAATCCGGGGTTCTCTTGGTCTGCAGACTCTGGCATCCTTTAGCTGGGTGTTTATGGGTGATGGCTGCTGAAGAAGGGGGGGTAAGTGGTGACCTCAGCTCTCTGAGCTAAGGGAATGGGGTGTTTGAGACTGCTGTAATGAGAAGTGAGTGAAAATGGCAGCAGGGAATAGATTCTTAATTTAAATAATGAGCGCCCTTTGTTGCCTGACAGATGGTCATTTTCTGAGAAATGCAAAGTCTCTTTGGAGGGGTCAGATTGCTTGTATTTACATGGAATAATGAGGGAGAGGCACCGGTCCCAACACATGCTGTGTTTTTCACATTTTTCCAGGGGTATTCCCAGCTGTCTTTGAAAAGAGCAGATTTGATCCTTTGCAAACCTTGTGTGAATCTGACCACTAGTTATTATTGCACAAGGAAATCAAACAGTGATGGGAGTGTCTCTGATATTCAGGCAGCAATTATAATGCCCTTTAAGCATCTTTAGTTGCTAGAAAGGAAGCTTGATACTGATGCCAGAAAACATCTTGGGCCTGAATGTGCCTTTACTTGTGCAGGGCTGGCTGCAATCCAATATCCAGTTATCTGCACGCTGGTGGTGTCTCTGGGATTTAACTCGTGGGAAGGCAGATGGATGGCAGAGAATTTACTTGGGGTAAATTCCTTCCTACACTTCCTACACCCACTTTTAATGTAAGAACTAAAGATCAGGCACCCAATACTCTGTTTTAACCATTATTTATTCCACCAGTTGTGGTGATGGGTAGCAGGGATTATAGAACAGGAAGGGTTTTGGGTACACCTGGAATTCCTTGCTGTTTCATGTTATTTCACTAGGATAGTGGCAGCCCTGTTGGGCATCATGTGTGCTCTGGCTGAGGTGTCTCTGTTGTCCATCTGCTTCTCTGGAGTGTGTGTGTTCTTGCTGTCTCATCAAACAGGGCAGAAAGGGAAGCAGCCTGTCCCAAGCCAGTGGTCAGGAGACAAAGATCCTGGTTGCAATGGCTCATTCTCCCATGATGTTCAAGAACTTTGTTGCTTCCTGGTAAAGGTCAATATTTTGTGTACACAAGTATTTAAACGTGGTAGAACACAAAGTAACCTTTGAAGGAGCAGTTTGACCATCCTTGAGCCCCCACAGAGGAACTATTAATGGCAATTGGTGACATGGTTCTCTTACTGTTCATCAATCACCACTTAGGCTGAGGTTTTAGCCCAAGTAAGCCCTTATGGGTCCCATCAAGCTTCTCCCTAAACAGTAAGGAAAACAAACACTAGTCTTGAACCCAAAATTTTCTTAATGGCCCAGACTGTACTTGGGTGTTGGGTTTCTGCCTCTTCGTATTTGTGGGTCCCCATGCTGCCCTATTTCTTCCAAAGCCAAAGAAGGATGAAGACTTTCTGTGGGTGAATGTGCAGTGATGAATGTGCCCCAGACAAAGGAGAATTCAGCTTGATATACCAGAATATACCAGAACAACCCTCTTGAACTCCTTGCAGCAGTGCAGGGATAAGTTTTGCTATCACACTTTAAAAAAACCCCTAACACCTTCCCAACCTCCTGATTCTAAAAGTTTAGAAAGGCACATACAAGTTTGAAAACACTAAAGGCACTGACTTTAGTTTTGTTGCTCGGCAGCTGAGAGGTGCTGCCATAAAATTCAGCAGTTTTGTACATCCCCACCATGTGTTCTTTAGTCTCTGGGTAGCAATGTGCTTGGAAGAAGCCAAGGCAATCAACACCCATTTTTCACAGTGAATCAACTTCTGGTGTCAAATTCTGGTCTGTGTTTTGTGCCAGAAAAGGCTTGTTGTCACCTAAATTTGTAGTATGCCGTGTCAGGCTGCAAAATCACTTGTTTTCTGGACATGGCCCTAGATGATATACTCCTTGTCAAGTCTTGGAGATTGAAACCAAAACTGTATTGACAGGGTTTTCCCCCTTTGGTTAATTCCTAGCCAAAGGTGGTTTTCGATGTACCCTGTGCTCAGACTGACAGGAAACAGATTTGGGCAGCGTGGTGTCCCTGTGAAGGTTTTTGCCATTCTGTTAGCTGATGCTCCTTGCCAAGAGCTCTGTGCATCTGGGAGGGAGCTCCCAAGGACCTCAAATTGCTGGACAATTTGCAGAACCCTGGCCTGATCTGTGTGGTTTCCTGGCAGAGTGTGGAGGCATTGGCTTTGCTCTGGCATGGATAAGCTGTTACAGCTTATTAAATATTTTCTTTTAAAAAAAAGTGTTTTATTTGGTTGACCTGCAGAGAACCAAACAAGTGTGTTTCCCAGTGGCAGCCACGTGGACAGGATTTAACAGTCCAGCAGTTGACAGTGTGTAGTATAACAGGGAGTGAAACCTTTAACAAAAAGCAAAGCACAAGTGATTTTTAAAGGTTAGTGTTCTAAATTTAGCTTCAAAGATTATAGAAGAAGGGTAGATGGCACAAATGGTCAGTGATCTCACAGGCAGAGAAAAATGTGTGTTAATCCAAAAAATATGTTCATGATCTTCTGCACCCCCTCACCCACGCAGGTTTTATTTGTGTTCAGGGATGACAATTGCGTGTACATGGGGTGGTGATGTCCAGGGCTGATCCACTGGTGTGCAATGGGAGGCTCCTAAAAAACCTGCCCAGCTCTGTTTTGCTGTGTGAGAATGCATGGTATTCACATATATAAATGCCAAGGGCTTTCATTACACTTCCAAATAGAAAGGAAACCTTCATTTATCCATGCCTGGAGAATCAGTGAGAGAATCAGCATCAAAGAGAGCCTCCTACTGAAACCATTTGATGTTATAAAGGATAAAGAGTATCTGGGAGAGGCCTTAGAGGGGGGAAATCTGACAGGCTCTCAAGTGCTACAAGCAGCCCAGCCTTGTAGCCTCCAGTTTAAATGCTCCAAGAGTACGATCATAATCCACAGGGGCATTCAGAGCATAAATTGATGTTTTGTCTTTGCCTTTTTTTTTCATTGCACTAAGAATTTGCCCTGCAGCTCCTGGATTAATTAAATGCTGACAGTCTACTAGAATAGGGGTGGAGGTACTCTCCTGCCCTTTGGATGTGTTGTGCAGAGTGGAGTACACAGTGCCCCTAGGAAACGAGCTTGTTCCATTAGGCAAAATCAATAAGGCAGAAATCTCTGTGAAATTCTTGTGTTAAATTACAAATAGACTAACCCCCTAAACCAGGTGGCAGTGATCATTGCTTTTATGTCCAGGACAAATGCTTGTGGGAGCACTTTGGTCAAAAAGGCACGTGCACTTCTGCAAATATCACCTTTGGGCTGCTTCCTCTGGTGGCTGATTTTTCACTCCTTGGGCTATAAGAACAAAACTTTTTTTTGCCTATCAGCTGTTTTCTGGGGTACTTAGTGTTTGTTTATGCAAACATTTACCATAGAGGATCATTTAATGACAATAAATTCATGCTCTCTCCCCAAGAACATTAATGTCTAATCTTCCTTGGTTGCAGCATAGAAGTTTTCTTGTCATGCCAATTTTATTTCAGATCCAAGCTTGGTGGGGCATGAAGAGCTCAAACAGCTCTTCAGCAAGTGCCACCAGCAGCAAACATGCCATGAATTGACTGTCCTCGAGCAGCCCAGAGTGACACATGGCCTGCCACAAACGTTTTTGTCATTAATATTTTAATGTTGCAATACTCATTTCTACAAACACCTCTTGGACTTCTCATCTGGGGGAAAAATCAACAGGTTGTTTATTCTTGAAATGTTGTTCAGAGCTTTGATCGACCTGGTCTAGAGAAACGTGTCACTGCTCATGGTAGGGGCTTGGAACAAGGTGGCCTTGAAGGTCTCTTTCAACCCAAACCATTCTGTAATTCTGTCACAGGAAACCTTGTCTGTGAAGGCAAGAGTTTGGACACCAGCAGGTTTTGATAGGCTCTGAGACTTGCCAGCCCTTCACTTTCTCTCACAAGTCCTGTCTCCAGAAGCTCAGGAGCTGATAAGCAGCAGATGCCACAAAACCTGATCTTAGAAAAAATACAAGGAAATCATGATCCTTACTATTGTCATTTTCATAGATCAGTCTCCTTCTGCTCCAATCCTGAAAAAATTCATTTTACCTACTTATATGCATTTGGTTTTCTTACACCTGGTTGGTTTTCTTACACCTGGTGGGTGGGGCAGGGACAGAGGGGTTCAGCTGTAGTACCTGGGGCATATATTGGGCATTAGAGGTGTGGGCAGGGTTTCTTTGGTTGGATGGGAGAGTCTCATCTTGAGAAACTTTTAAGAACAGCTGGATAAGTTTAGTCAGAAGTGTTTTCCCTGACTGACAGCCCAAGGAAAGGGTTAGGTCACTTCTCCTGGTCCTTCCCAGGGTTATTTGTCACCAGTGCTGAAGGTCCTGTGCTGTGCAGGGTGCTGTGTTCCAAACTGCTTGTTTTTGGAGGTTTCCAGAATAAAAGTCCTCCTTGCATTTCCTGGAATTAATGGCTTTTGGGAAACATATTTTGTTATGAGGGTCAGAGAATAACACCCTTCCCAGCATCCATAGCAACCTGCCTTAAGAATCTCTGCTTGGAAATCTTGTAATCTTGCTTGGATGCTTTTTGAACAATTTCCAGGAATGTTCTGCTCTTTCCCATTCACAACTACTAAATATATTCTCTGTTTGGACTGCAGACCTTAGTCTATTTTTATATTTATTTCCAGCATATTTTAATTTTTCTACCCTGGGTAGAACAATTTGGTCTGTTCTTAAACTCAAGACCTTGCTGCCCCCTCTCCTGCCACTGCCTCATTTTGGCATCACTTACAAGGAGTTTATTATTCTGGGGTACTTCTGTATGGACAAGGACTGTGCCAGCTTCTGACTGACTGGAGACAGACTTAAAACTAGAAAAAAAAATGGGCCAAAAAAAAAAAAAAAGAAATCAGTTGTGCCTACACAAAGGAGTAATAAAGAGCACAGAAATTTTTTATTCTGTTTGTAAATGGTTAACTGAGTTTTGGGACAGAAAACTTTGTAATAGAGCAGTGAATTCCTACTTGTGGACCATTTCTCATTCCTCTGGGTTGAAATTACCAAAGGTCTTCATGTGTGAGGCACAAAACAAGTGGCTGCTTGCTTTCTTGTCCTCCTGTGTGCCATATTTAGCAGGGCTTTATTTATTTGGCTAGGTGCAAGGAATATGGGCTCATTGTTTGCACTGCATGAACAAGGATGGCAAGAAAATAGAATTTTATCAGTGCTACTCTTGCCTTTGGTTGCCTCCTTGGCCTCTGGAGTGTTTATTTCTGCATCTGGTGATGATTTAAAGGTGTGGAGCGGGATTTGAGAAAATATTCTCAGGCATGTGGGTAGTGAAGGACTATTCAATCTGAGCTGTGTCTTTATTAAGCTTATATATCTCCTTGTGACCTTGACATGGAAATTCCCCCTTTAAATAATGTTTATAAGTCTCCAGGGTCAAATCCAGGCTTCTGTGATGCAAAACATGACTAATGAAATTACTGTGTCCTGAGCTGACAACATCTTGCTGGGCTGTAAAACGCTGAGCCTAGAGCAGTGCTGGGATGTCCCAGCTCTGCTGGGAACCCACCTCCAGCCTTTGGGAAGGGGTTTGAATTCAGAAACAATGATGCTTTTAAGTGTGTGTTGAAGCATTGTGAAGCTCCAGTCCCACAGGGACAGCCATGGTTCTGTCCCATTACTCCTCACTAACACCCACCACAGCAGCTGGCTTGGCTCTGCTTAGTTATTTTTCCTCCAGACAAGGACTGTGACCTTTCCTAGTGACAGAGGGAAACTCTCCCAGCAATACTGGAGCTTTAGAAATGAGGGAAAAGGAACGCAGGCCCTGAGTCTGTTACTACAGAAACAAAATCCTTAATCCACCAGGGCTGGATGGTGCAATGCTGAATGGAGTTTCCAGCAGAAAGGCAGGCGAAGGGGTTAAAGACAAAGCTGGTACTTGTTCCTCCATGGCATTATCTGTATGATTGCTTTTCATATCTTGTTTATTGTGGTTAGCGGAGCAGCTATAATATAGAGTGCTAGATGCAATAAATCTTGTCATTTCAAACAGCACACTTTTCATCAGAGCTTGAGGAATTGCAAGGTAAGCATTCAAAGGCAATCTATAGATTTAATTATATAGAAAGCTAACCCGTGTGTAGATCTTAAAATAAATTATAACTGTGAAGACTGCATTATGTTCAGTTTTATTTGTATTACATGTATTATCCTGTTTTAGTTGTTCTGAGGACACAAGGAATGGCATTGCCAGCGCAGCCTTCTGTGGTTTTGTATCAGTACTGAACAGCCAAGGATGCTGGCAATTTAGGGGATGAGAGTTTTTCAGCCTTTCTGACAGCTGTGTCCATAAATTCACACTCCTGAGTTTTAAAACCTTCTCACATGCTAATTGTAGCATCAAGAAATCCCATGGGGTAAAGGAAATCATCCCTGATTTTATTTACTGAAAGAGGCCTGTGACCACAAAGCAAAACACTGTGCATCAAAGAGACAGGCCCAAATTGCTGTAATCTCCGCACTCCTCTTGGCACCTGGCTGCTCACAGCCTGTCCCCACCCGAGGGACACTCTGCATGTCCCCCTGCCTGGGGCAGGAGTGAGGAGGTGACTTACCCTGCCAGCAAAAACACCCACCTGAGTCCTGGGTGTCTGGAATTATAGCGGTTTCAGCAACTTGCATTTTTTCCTGACTCGTAGAACCCCCAGCCAGGCGGTGCTTGGCGGTGCTGGTGTGTGGGTCTGTGCTGTGGCATCCCAGTGTGGGACTTTCCTACCACAACACAGATTTTGTGAAGGCTGCAGGAGTGCAAGGGGTCATGTGGGGTGGTTTTGCTGAGACTGGTGTTCTTGGGAGATGCCAATTCAGTGAACTTAACAAGCTTCTAGGGGTGAGCTGCTCTGCTGTGGGCAAGGTCCAGTGATGGTTCCCCAGCTGAGGCCTGAGGGGAGCTGCTCTCCTTAGGAGCAGCAGAAATAGGACTGTTAGAAATGGAGAGATGGATTTGTCATTGCCAATTAGCTACGAGAGCAAGCTGGGTGAGATCAGCTCTGTGGCAAACAGCAGGACATGATCCCTGGCTGGCAGAAACTGTTGTGGCCTTCCCAGCTCGGGAGCAGGGCCGGGGAGCTCCTGGGTGGTAGGGAAATGTGATGTGTCACTGAAGTGTTTCACCTGGACACTGTCAGTGGTGCTTTTGGAGCACTCCTACGGACCATGAGTCAGGAGAAAGTTGCCCAACATGCCCTCAGGGTGCACCTTGCTCAGACAGGTTTGTCCAGGAAGGAGCAGCAAAAAATTCCTGCTGCAAAGAGGCAGAGCAGGCAGTGGATGTGCTCCAAATTCTCCATGCCTTTCTCATCAGCAGGACTGAAAGGTGTTTGTGCCCATTTCACTGACTCCCTGGTCACCCTGAACTTATGGTCTGCAGATGAAAACTGTAAAATTGCTGCCAGTTTATTTCATTATCTTGGGCTGTGAAGTGTGACTCAGGAGCTGCTTCACAAGGAGTTTTGCCATTGGTGGCACAAGAAGGCTCAGGAATGGTGCCAGGCAGGAGTGGAGGGGTCCCCACAGCACCAAAACCAAAACAGGACTAGGTTTTGGTTCTAGTCCTGTTTTTCACTGCCTGCAGTCCCCTGGCTCTGCAAAATGCTGAGTTTGTCCAGTGCTTCTGTTCATCATCCTTTGCTGGACACAAGGATTTCCTATTTCAGAGTAAGGGCTGAAAGAGAAGTAATTGGTGACTGTAATGGATTCTGTTAAATGACAAGAGCAGTGTAAATATGACATAAAAACTAAAAAGCACATTTTCTTCCATCTCACTTTGCTGAAGTAAACCACATCTGACTAAAAAATGTCTAAAATCAATAATAGCTAAGCCTCAACAACAAAATACATGCACTTAAATAGCACAAAAGCACACATGTATTTCCATTCATAATCAAGATGCTGAGGTGTCACTCCTGCCTCACTGTCAGCAGTATCACTCTCCTTGTACCCCCCTTGCCAAATCCCTGAGGTTTTGGATTTAACACAGTCAAAATGCTGTATGGGGTGAATTAAAAATATAATAATTGTCTGGCAACTGTGCTGGTGGTAAAACCTTGAATAACTACTTTCAGCTGTGTGCTGGAGTGATGGGATGGGCAGAGCATGGCTCAGTCCCCTCCGTGGCAGGAGCAGGGGGAGGTCAGTGCCTGCTCTCAGTGTGAGCAAGGGACCACCTCGGTGGGAACTTCTGCAGCCCAGCTCTCTGCTTCCCTTGCTGTGCTTTCACTTCAGGGATTAGTTTTTTCAGCCATATTAGTATACATTTGAGGAGCAGAACAATCCCAGAAAGAAGCTCTTTTGTTCATCCACACAGCAGGAGCAGAGATGTGTAATTTGTTTGTGAGGACTGGGGAAATCCTGTCCCATGTTGTTTTTAATGAGATGTTCTTAAAGCTGGGTTTTGTGCTGATGACAAACCTGTGATCAGAACTGGTGACAGCAGCTGTGCACACAAAGACTTTTGCTTATTAATTCAACACAGGCATGTGATCATGAAGAAAAGTCCTTTCCCAAAACTCTCCCAGGACCTGTCTGTAACCATCTCATAAACTTCTGCAACTCCTTTTACTTCTCCTGTGCTTGTGGGAAAAGCAAAGCATCTGCTGTGACCTTCCACCTGTCCTGGTTTTTGGCAGAGCAGGAGAATCTCTCCCCTGCAGCTCTGATACAGGTCTGGGTGGTTTCTGCTGTGCAGGATTGATAGCACTCAGGAGCTGGGAGTTGAGCTATACCCTGCTGCTTGCACACACCTACATTCTTCAAGTCTCCAGAGGAAATCCCAATCCTCATTCATCCACACCATAGCTGGAGTGGTGCTGAGCTACCCTAATCTCAGTTATCTTTCCAGGGGTTCTCCAGGGTCTCTGAGCAGGTATTGGGTTCATGACAAATGGGCACAATGGTGGCACGTTTCTTTCTCCAGGGTCTCAATTTGGGATTAGACCCTGGACTGGCAGTGTCCCCGTTCCCTCTCTGAGCAGGTATTGGGTTCATGACAAATGGGCACAATGGTGGCACGTTTCCTGCTTTCAGCATGCAGAGCTGGTTTGTAAATGGAGTGTTTTGCTAATGCAGGAGGAAATGGATGGATATTAATTGCTCTTTGGCAGTTTGTCATTCTTCCTGTTGGTTATTGATGAAATAGCAGTGGCCTGAGGGAATACAGCAGAAGAGACACAAATGTTAGGAACAACCTGAAGTCAGAGGAGAAACCCAATATTGGCTGGAAGCAGAACGAGGCTGCATTTTAAACTGAGCTCCTTCCAGTAGATTTACCAATATCCAAATATTTCATCAACTCTTGGCCTCACCACGCTGCTGCCTCATACCACTGCTGGAAGAAAAACTTCTGAAGGTCAGAACATCCTTTCAATATTTCAAAATGAGACATTTTGACTATTCTTTCCATCACTTTACATTCCTTTTATGAGGAAAGCCACAAATTTTGGGGGAAGAAACCCCCAAAATCTAAATCTCATTCAGCCCCAGATTGAGAGCAGAACAATATAACTTTAGTTTAAATAGAGAAGAGCATTGTGGTGGATTCCTGAAAGTTTTGCAACTTCTCTTTTTTGTCTTTCTTTCAGCACATCTGCTTTCTTTTGGAGGATTGCAAATAAACTAAAATAATAAGAATCATGCCATTACTTTCTCTGCTGTGGATGAATTCCTGTGTTGCAGTGGAAATGGTGGGTCCAGCAGACTGTGGAGTGGATAAAGCTTAGATGAAAAATGCTGGTGCTTTGGTGTGTGCTGAATCCAACCAAACATCATTATGATCATCTTGGGCCAGCTGTAGGGAGAGAAATCTTAATTACCCAGGTTAGGTTTTCATTTATCCACTCCTCCAATTTAGCATAATAAGCCTGAAGAGGCAGTGCTTCTTTGCCATCAGTGGCACTCAGTGCTACTCCTGGTTCAGAGCGGAGCAATGAGTAGGTACAAATATTCAATGAAATTTATTCATTTCCTATAAACAGCAGAAGAAACCAAATTATTTTGCCCTTCACAGATAGAGTTACAGCTTCTTTAAAGATGCAGAGCTACAACATCCTTTGATTGGGGGGAAAGTCCAGGGGAGAACAGAGTGGGCTTGAATTGCTTTTGCTGTGAATGTATGGAAAACCTGGACCAAAAAGGGAATAATAATGCTTTGCTCTGTCTGTTTGCATGTTGCGCTGCTCAGTGATGCTGCCTAGCTCTCAGCATGCTATTTCATTTATACATGCATTTCTAATAATCCTCATTCTGTGCTTCAGCCTCTTCTCCATTTTAGTTTTTTCCCCCCAGTCCCCACATTCCTGGCAGCTGTAGTAGGCTAGGCTGTCCAAGAGCTGGTAGACAAAACAACACCATGTTCTCATCACCTTTAAACACAGGAAAAATATAGGCTTGGAGAAAAAGCTTTGCTGTTCTGCATTAAGCAGCATTTGAGTTTCACATCGCAAAAATGAGATTCTATCCTTCTCCCTGAGAGCAAGGCTGGGAAAAAACTCTAACTAGACATAGAGTAAACAGTCATTGAAATGCATCTCTTTTTTTTTCTTTTCACTGCTTCCCTACCCCCCACCTCTGATGTAAACTGTTATTTGGCTGACACCTGTGCCTGTCACCTACATCCTGTGTGCCATTAACATCCTTTGCACCAGGAGGGATGGCTGCATCGTGTGGCTCAGGTATAACTGTGCTCCTGGGAAGGGGGAAATTCAGATTCCCCAAAACCCAGACTAGGAGGGATGAATGGGTTGTGTGGGGCTGGTTTTACTTCACCTCAAACAAAGTATTCATTGCAGCCAGGATTTTGTGCAGGTGCTGAGACATGGGGAGTTTGTAGGTGATAAGGAAATGCTGGAAAACCTGGGGGAATTTTTTTTTAATTATACTTATGTGTGGAAACTGTTTTTCAGACTCTTGGAAAGAGTGGCTTGGCATGTGTGGTGTGATGCCATTAAAGAAAGCCAAGCTCAGCTGGGGTGATGGCAGGAGCTTCTCAGAGGGACAGACAAACACCAAAGTGACCACACAAGTGATGTCCTCTCCTTTTGGGGTGTCCTGAGGCAACCCCAGCTCACCTTCCACACCCCAAACCAGCTGGAATTTAGAACATGCCCTGATGTTTCTGCAAATGCTCCAGAAAAGCAGTTCAGAGGGATCTCTCCCAACCCCTGTAGTGGGATCACGAGTCCTGTGGGTGTCACTGTCACAGGTGAGAGGCACAGCACAGCCTGAGGAGGGGACCCTGTACGCAGCCTCCGAGCTGCTGGCATGTCCCTGACTTCAAAGGCAGGAACTGAGAGGTTTCCAGAGCCTCAGCTTTGTTGTTCATCTTCTCCAGTGCTCATAAATTATCAACAAACAACTTCAGCTATCAAGTCAGTGAGGAGGACTGGGTAATTATGTTTGTGGTTCAAAATGAGGGTTGTCAATTTTAATTAGGGAAATCTGAGGGCACAGGGAATTTTTAATGTTACTACCTGAACTCTCGAGTGCTGCACAGAAAATAATTGTAAATGAAAAATTAATCAGGGCTTGGTAGGGAGTACAAGGGGTGCTCCTTTTCCTCCTGTTTTATAATTTTGCTTTCTTTGAATCAAATTTGGGTCTAGTGTTACAATTGCCATGAAGTTTGATTTTAATTACAGTAAGGAAAAGGTACAGACAGATGCCAAAGGGTAATTTAAAGGGGAATCAGATTTTTCAAGCCAAACAATATTTGAATATATTTCTCAGGTATGAGTTTCAGAACAAATCCATTACCTGAAGGGTGCTGCTCTTTGGGGTTCTGGCATCAGCAAGACAATTCTGAGCTGGTTCTTACGGCCCTGGCCCTTCCTGCAGGTTTCCCTTGCCTTGATGCTCTGCCCTGGTACAGGCAGGATTTGGGCTCAGCAGGTGCCTGGAGGAATCTCAGGACTAAACATTGGCAAGTGTTGCTCCCATCATCCCTGTTCCTCCTCAAATCTGGGAAGTTTCATCCTTTAATGTCACCAGCAGCCAGAGGGACTGTGTCTGTGTGACTGCAGAATCTGAAGAGCAGGCAAATGTCAGCTGATGGTGGGGAGTGTGTGCTAAGTTTTAATCAGCAGGCCAGTATCTTCTCCTAATTTATTTTCCTACATTTAGACAGGATTTTCTGTATTGCACATGATGCTGTGAATATTTATGACGAGAATTGTTCTTTTCTTACTGCTGCTGTGATTAACTAATTTGGTACTTCCCAAGGATGAGCACAGTGAAGGTTAAACTGATCAGGACCAATCCTTACCTGGCATTATCCTTTGAGCATCAGCAGAAGGGCTAGGTGTGATTTTGGCACTGAGGGTTGTTTTTCTCAACCAGATGACTCTGCCTTGCTAGAGCTGTGTCCTAAATAGTCCCAGGACAGCAGAAAGAAGAGTTAATGGGCTTAGATCAGCCCAAAGGGTTTCCAAGTGCCTGCCACATAGGTGGCTAAGGTCACAAATTAAGGGAGGAAAAGAGGGGAGCTTGTGTTCCCAAACCCCCTTGGTGCTCAGACACCTCTGGGGCACTTGCACCTCCCTTGGATGCTCACTCCTTGATCCTGAAAAGCTTGGAAGTGTCTGTGGGCTGGGAGAAGAACTCAGAAATTTTTTTTTTTTTTTTTTTTGCCAATTAGGCTGACCCAGACTTCACTGGTGGATCATCCCAAATCATGCTCTGGAGGCTGCTGCCTTGCTGCCTTTCATTAATTTTGACTTCTCTTGCTGCAATTACTGATTTGCAACCAGGCCTGAAGGATATTTCTATCAAGGAAGGCTGCAGCCAGGTGAATTTGTTCTCATGCCACTGTACCCACAGTCAGCTCTTTAACTGTTTGATACTTCAGCATTTGGAGGGAAAATATTCACAAGAGAAACACATTCCTGAGAGCCTCCACATTTGGGGTGGTTTCTGCAAATTGCAGCTGATGGTGTTTCAGGCTTTGCTGTGATTTGGGGCTGGGAGGTCAAAGTCTGGCAACAAAACAATTTGGCCCAAAGATTTTGGCACATGATTAAGACACTGTTACTTGGTTCCTATTTATTATCTGTGCTCCACACAACTCTGTATTGGAAGATCTGACCTATTTATGGGTTTCTTATGTCATGAAGAGACAAGCTGGGGGATGCTGTCCTGTAAATTGTTTGGTGCCCTCAATTATTTCTCTCCAGGAGCCTTCTTTGTTCAGCTGCTTCCCAGGCAAGTGCCTGGCATTGTCTGGAGGGCAAAAAGTGCCATTGTTCATCTGCACCACGGTGGAGAGCTTGTAAAGTGTCTGGCTGCAAATGGGATAGAGGGTTGTAATTAAAATGTACTCTCAGAACACAGAAAGAGGTTGTAGACAAGTATTTATCATCTCCCAGGCCTTCAACAGGCTGGTAAAACATCAGAGAACATTTAAAACAACGGCTTAATTAAATGGTACTACAGTCTTAATCTTGCCTGGGAAAATAATTTGCTTATTTCCTCTAAATTGTGCTTTTAGAGAAAGGGAAGAATAAAAACATGCACAGTCAAAAACTTGCTTGTCAAAAATTCCTAAAAATGCAGTCAGGGGATACAGCATTTGGCTGGGCTTTAGGAGAATGACCCTGGTTCTGCTGATGGCAGCTTCTCTAAGTGCCCCCTGCCCTCTGGGCCTCCTTCACTCTGTCCCTGCAGGGACAAAGCTGGTTTGCAGAGAGCAGAGCTGACACTGCCCTCAGTCCCACCTGGGCAGCACTGCCTGAGCCTAGAGGCTGTGGGATGGGCTGGTCCAAAACAGGCAACAGGGGGAATAAATGGCAAAGAAGTGAGGCTGAACCTACAGCAAGCCAGGGAGAGGGGACACGGTGCTTCAGTCACAGGCTGGTGCCACCTGTCCTCTCCCCACAGCCATGCCAGGTACAATCCAAACTGTGTTAAACCAATGGGCAGTCACTGCTCTCCTCAGCCCTCCAGACACAGCTGACACAGGGATAACACAGCTTTATCAATTGGATTTTAAAAATGCTAATGAGCTCAAATTGGGCCTGGCTTTTCTCTCTGTGTCCAGAAATGCTTCTGTTTCTTTGAGTGCTGTTCACTGGATTGCTCTGCAGAACATCGCCTTGAGCAGGGAGCTCTGTTGAACCAAGTGAAGGCTCTGATCCCAGCTCCTACAGTCTGATGTGGTTTATTTTTAGAGTTTCACACTAATGTGAAAGGAGCAGAGCCTGTGGATGTGCAAGGAGATTGTGCTAGCCACAAGTGATGCCCAGATAGGAGCACCCCAGCAAGATCCAGCTCTCTGTGCCTGGGTGCAGTGCTTTGCGGGGTTTTGGTGCTTGTTACAAAGCTGATCCCAAAGATGACTGTAAAGAACTGTAAGCGCCTTCTTCCCTGTCTGTTTGCATTTGTGGGATCTGACCTACTTCTTATTTGTAACACAAAAGCCTCCCTGGTTTTCTGACTTGCAGGGAGCTTCTGCAGGAGTGCTCAGTGCCTGAGTCCCAGCAGCTCCAGCAGAGTCCCGGTGTCTTGCAGTGCAATGAGCTTCACCTCAGAAAAACCACCAAGGGAAGGAAGGTGGTTTATGGGAAGCTAAGTGCCAGGACATGTCCCCAGCCTGGCATCTCTGTCCTGCCTCTCCTTGCTCAGAGCCAGCCCTCTCACAGTCAGGGCTGTCAGGGTGGGGCGATTGCTGCCTTTCTGCTCCCAAAATCCAAAAGTGCAAACCCTCAGCAATAAATCCTGCAAAATCATGCTTTGTGTGGCCACAGCCTCTCCCTGTTTCTGCAGGGACAGAGATGGTTAAACCCCCTTGGGGTGGGGGAGCTCTTCAGTCCCTGTGCAGCATCACTTGGCAAGACAACATTGCCAAGAGGAGAGGGGCAAGTGGAAGGGCAGGAGTGGTTCCCGTGGCTGTGTCTCAGTGCAGGGCAGCAGCACACGCTGCTCCTGGTTTGCAGCACCAGCCTGCCATGGCTCTGTGTGTCCCAGTGTCCCCATGGGGGCCATCAGCCTTTTTTTTCTGAGCACATACATTTTGTTTTTCCTGCTGGCCATCCACCAGCACTCCCTGGCTGCCCTCTCCCTGGAGCAGCTGATGTGAGCCAGAGAGGAGGCACACGGGATGCACTGTGGATTTTAGAACTAAGCCTGAATAGCAAGGAAACACTAATATATGCTCTTTCCCCTCGTAAATATTTCTTCAAAAGACACTACAGCTATCTGGGATGCTCCTACACAACAGCAAGTCATAAATGATGGCTTTCTTCAAGGAGAGTAGACTGGAAGTTCAGTTAAATACATCAAATTAACTGTCAAAATAATCTTCCAGGAGTTGATGAGCCCAAAGATTAAATGGCATGTTATTTCTTCTCTCTGCTTTTTTTATCTTAGTAGAAGGGATTTGCAGTATATTTCAGAATCCATATTTTAAATGAATTGCAAATAGTTTCTAGTAGACTTGGCCTATATGAAAAGATTATTACCCAAAACAACCCCTCTGTCAGGGGGAATGTAGGTTAAAGAAAAACAGGAATGTAAATAAATGTAAAGTCTTCACAGTGAATACTGCAGGGGGCATGTTTATTTTCTCTTGAATCCCCAAGCCTGGCTTCCTATGCAATTAAAGGCTCTAGCTCTTCATTGCAAAACATACCAGCATTTTTTTTGTGTGTGTGTGTGATCAGTAAATATTTGGGCTGAAACTGTTTAAACATAAGCCTTCAATAATCTCTGTTTTCCTTTTTCCCCGTTTGCTGGCTGAGTTTTGGTGTGAATCTCCATAGACTAAAAATACATTATTTTATTGGAAAAGCTTAGGCATCTTTTTCATTTTGCTGTTTAGCTGTTACCAGGAAAGTCCTAATCCTCCTTTGACTGATGTTCAGTGTCACGTAGTCAAACAGGGATATGGGATGTGCAGTAAGTTGTTATTCTGAACCACAGTCCTCAGGTACCTGAGCCCACTGCTGACATCACTCATCTACCTCATATTAAATTGAATGGTCCTAACAAAACCTTCTGCCACAGGCTGAGAACAAAAATGGTAACAAATAGATGCAAAAAGGTGATAAAAGCCAGCAGTGGCACTGGAACGAGGAGGCACAGGGCAAAGAGAGAGATTGGTAGCAGTCAGTCCTGATTTTCAAGATAACAGCCTGTCTCTGAGGCACTGTTCCCACATTGTTTCTGTGTGAACACTGACAGGGAGGGATGAAATGTGCCCAACCCATGGCTTCAGTCTTAGCTGTGATGTTTATCCACGTGTTTATCTGGAGCTCTGAATTTCATCTCCCCTTCTAGGATGTTTTATAGGCAACAGCTAGTGATTTCTTTAATTTATGGAAAGACCTGTAGGGTAAGTAAGCAGAGAGAGGAAAAGAAATCCAAAGCTGCTGGAGAATTTCCCCATTTACTGTGCTCCTGGATGTTCATGTCCAAGTTTAAAAGTAACCTTAATTACAGGCATCTAGAAAGGGCCATAATCATCTGTCATTCGTGGTGACAGGATGACATCTCCTGTTTGGAGGTTTCAGCATTACCATTCCTAAGCTCAAGAGCCCAGGCTATGATGGTAACTATTTCTGACAGGTTCAGGAGATGAGCTGGACATTTTGGATGTGAGTGTGCAGGGAAGGCAGTGTGGCAGCACAGGTATGTGTTAGGGCCTTCCACAGACAAAGAGCAAACTGGTATTTTCATTATGAACAACTTTTAGTTGGGATAAAAGGGGAAATAAACACAGAAAAAAAAGCAAGCACTGATGGGGTACCTTGTGTGCTCTCCATAAAGCTTCTATTGCAGATTCACCACCACATCCAGAGTCCCCTTAAGCCACATGCCGTACCACCCAAGGACATTAAACTCTTCCAAAGAGCCAACACACAAAGTCTGATAAGTTGTTAAAATTTGGAAGCTCAGTTGTGCATTTTATTCTTGCTCAATTTCCACATCTATCTGAGAGCACATGTGAAAAAAAAGGCTGTCCTTTCCACGGACCAGGGTCACAGGCTGCCCACTGGCTCAGTGACCTGGCTAGAAGGGACCTCTGTGGAGCTTAACTTCATCCTTAGCTTCTGGAGATCTCATGGATTTTCTTGCTTGCAGTATGAGTTCCAGGAGAAATGCCTGTTTGTAAAAATAAACAAACACGAGTAGCTATTAAGAGCTGGTCTGTTTATTCCCTCCATCTATGGTGTTATGATTGCAGCTGTCATCAAAATCTTGCTTGTGAGTGCCTAAATTGAGTAAATTGGACTGGAGAGCAGCAGGGGCAGGAATGCCAGACCCAAATAATGGGTTCAGCATGCTGAGCCTCCTCAGTTCAGGACTGGTAGGCACCCATGTGCAGCTGAACAGATGGCCAGTATCACATCTCTGCAGAGCAGGCCCTCAGAATGGCAGGTCTTTTTTTGGCAGGGCGGGTATTTTCCCTCCTGTCAGATATCAATCTCATGGAGAGCTGGTATCTCACATATCCTTCCTGGCTTTGGCTTGTCTATGTGTCTGCATGAAGTGGGTCTGCTGGTTCCTGCTCACTTTAGAGGAGTGTAGGAATTGGGAAACCCTGCCTGCTTTGCTGCCTGCCCCACAAAATGTTCCTGTGTGCCCTTGTCACCCGTGTGCTGCTGTGGCTCATCCCTGCAGTGCACTGCAGAGAGTTCACAAGCCTGGGGATGGTCACGTAGCTCAAGTGTGTGAGGGATGCAGCATCTTCATCACTCTTGATTAATAATGTGTCAAGAGAGACAAGAGTCACTTACCTGTGAAATTCACTAATGATGTGTTGCATTAATAACAGCACAAATGAAGAATAAAGAACAAAACAAAAAAATCCCCATCCAAGTTAAATAATGTAAGGAGTGTCTCCTGTGATCATCTCGCTGTAGATCAGATCAGTAACAAGCTCTGAATAAAGCCAGGAGAGTGGCTCTGAGCCCAGAGCTCTGCAGCACTGGCAGTGTTCTCAGCCCTTATCGTGGTTTACTACAGAAATGTTTTCCCTGTGCATCACGAGGTTCCCTGGCTGGGTAATATACTGCCATTGTTGAAATAAATATTTTGTTAATTTTTTCTTGTTGGAGGAGAGATCAAGCAGTAATTCTTCACTGCCACCCGGAAAGAATATGCAAAGCCAGCTCTTCAAAAGGTCAGACTTACACCAGACACTGAATATAGATGGAAAAGGAAATCAGTGCTAATTCTTCCTTTGGGTGGATACTTGACATCACAAAGTTTGGTGTGCAAAGTATTTTTTTTATATTTATGGAATGAAGTTTTTAACCTGAACTCTTGAGAAAGCTTGTAAGAATCTGCTGGGTCTCGACATGGCATTTCTAACTAACATGATGAATGCTTTTGTTTGCTTGTGTTTATTTTCCTCCCTCAACTGAACCAGTCTCATAGTGTTTATTGTGTAGTTCATTATTTATACCGCAGTATTCAGCTGCCCTCATCGGATCAGCTCCCTCTGTGCAAACACACAGTGGGAAAGTCCCTTCTCTAAAGAGCTTTAGCCATCGGTGCTAATTAGAAGACAAAGGTGCCTGCTGCTCTCCCGGACTTTGTTCTCGCTCACAATAACAGGCAGTTTGTTTTTGCTGATGTCCCAGGAGACAATGGCATTGTTCCTCCCACGGGTCCTTTGCCAGCAGTCACCGCCCCAAGGGTGCAGGTTCAGCCGTGGAGGATTTACCCATCCTGTGAACAGACGAGGATTTGCAACACACTCCGCGCCTGTAGGATGCTGACGTTCTGGCATGTCTTTGGGGTTTTTTAAACATAAAATAAATATCCCAGCCGTGGGAGATTGTTATTCAGGTGCCTTTCTGTTAGGCAACCAGAGAAACCTGGCTTTTCCTGACAGGAATGTGGCAGAAGGTGAGGCCACGGTAGCACCCTCCAAACACTCTGCTTCATTGCAAGGACTCAAAAGGACTTGAGCTGCAACTTCTTCTTCCATCTTTCTTTATCTTCAGCATTTCTCTGTTTGGGAAGATATGAAGGAATGGTTTCCCACATTTCTGATTATTACACAAGGGGAGTGCAACATACAATGAGAGTTAAAATGATTTATAATGTAGAATGCTCCAAAGGATACACAACACAGAGAGTGAGAGAACTGCTGGAACACAATCTTCTGGCAGTGCATGAAAGCCCAGTAATGATCTTGGAAATGTATTGATTTGGGGATTAGCATGAAAGGCATCCAGCTAGGATGCTTTGTTCTGTTCTGGGTGGCATCGCTGGAGACCTTGAGGAAGGTCAGCAGATCACACTGACTCTCAGTCATTCCAGCTGGAAGCTGGGCAAGAAGCAAAGACCTCATGGAGGACCAGATGCTGTCTGCACACTCACTGTTCCAGGATAAATAAAAGAAGAAAATGCTTTTCATTTGTTTGAGCAGCTGTTGTTCTCTGGTGAATCTTCCTCTCCATCATTTTTAAATGCAAATTGGCTAACTGTATATATTTCAAATGACAAAGATAAGGAATAATTTAAATCATAATTCTGTTGCCATTGAAATGGCACCAACCAGAGTTTGATACTGTAGTCAGAAGGGTTACAAGTGTAGTGACACAGAAAAGGCCAGTTGTGCTAGCCAGGCATGTCTCCTGACTGCATTACACAAGGATTTTGAGAGAGGACAGAAAAGTAACACCATGAAATAAGACCTGGAGGATCTGAAATGGTTTTAGTTTTTAAAGTACAGCTGTTCTGTCATTTGCTTCCCCATCTCCCTCCCAGCTATTTCTGCAGTGGTGGCCACTAGATGTGGCCAGAAATGCAGACTTGGCAGCACAGATTGGGTGCAAAGATTCCTCTGTATCTTAGAGGAAGATAAAGCCATGCCAAGCTAGACACAGAAAGCTGATCCATTGCAGCATAACTCCTCTGAGCACTGCATGGCTTCGTGGGGTGGGATGGGTGATCCAGTCTCGTGGGCAGCCCTGGACAGGTCACTCCTGCCTGGCAGCAGTCCTGCCCTCACCCAGAGCTGCTCTGAGCTCAGGCTCCTGCACCTTGAGCACAAGGAGCTGCACATTCAGCACTGCTCACCTGGGGACAGCCCTTGGGGACACTTCTGCAACTGGAGCAGCTAAGTCACTGATTTTTAGGCAGTTTTCACGATACACAAAGTCTGACTGCAAACTGTACAGCTCCTTAATTAATGACTTGCTGGCTTCCTTCCCAACTCACAGCTTCTCTATTTAGACTATTCCAGTCACATACACTCTCAAAAGCAGCTTTGGCTTTTACAAAAGCAATCCAACAGATGAATAAATAACAATAATCTCCAGCTGAATGCATACAGGAAACTTTTGATAGGAACTAATTTATTTTACTTTATTATTTAGCGAGCCAATATATAAAATTACCTGTCACAACAGCAGTTGAGCTGATGCACTCACTTCCTCTTAGTTTTTGGTTGCTGCTATTGAAAGTTCAAGTATATTTTTTGCAAGGCAGTTATGTAAGAAAGAGGTTTTTTAAAAAGACAAGGTATTTTCAGGGTTTCCTGACTACTGAAATAGCCCTGCATCATCAAGCCTTTGAAGTATCTAAGCTTCATCTTGAAAAGCTTACACCCTCGACTGGTTTTAAGGAAGACATCACTGAAAACCCTTCCATAAAGATTACAGCTGACACCACCTGTCCTCAGGCAGAGTCAAACATCCCACCACATGGCTGAAGTGTTCCCAGGGGATGGCTGTGCCCCCCAGGAATGGAGCACCAGCTTAGATCTCCCTGCCTCAGCTCTGGAAGCAGAGCCCATTGTACTGACTTGTCTCATCTAACATGAAAAGGGAGCAGCACACACAGCAAGAGTGAAACCCCAAATTAAATACTACAAAAGCAAAATATTCCTTGCACATACAGTCCTTCATTTGGGAAGATAATAGAGCGTGCATTATCTCTGCTAGCTGTGCTGTCCTTGAAGGGCACTGGTGTTCCAGGCAGTTTCTGGGCTTCTCCCTCCTGCCAGAGGCTGCAGCATCGTGTTCAGGTTTGTGTGACAGAAAAGCTAATCACAGCACGTGGGTAATCCTGGGGAGCAGGGGGACTAAAATGAATCTCCAGTAGCTTGGCTGTCCATGCACCACACTGACCCTGCTCTGACAACACAGTGTGGACAGACTCCCTGGAGTCAGAGGAAACCAGACAGAAAGAGCAGCCAAATGTATTCCCCTGGCTGTAAATAGCTGCTACTACAGAAAACATTTTGGTGGATACAGTGAGTTTGTATTCCTGGAAAGTACAGTTATAATGGTAAGGGTGAAAACTGGAAGAACAGGGAACTCACTGGTTTTGGATCCCCAAGATGTCCAGTAAAGGAATGCAAAGCTTTAGTAATTCCAAATGTGGTGGAGTTGTTTTTTTTTTTTTTATCTTTAGACTTGTTCTATTGTATTCTGATCTCTCTGCTAGACAAAAGAAACAGCTTGAAATACTTAGGACCCATTCCTGAAAATCTGAATCAGTTAAAGGCCTCAGTACCTGAAAAAATGTATGACTCTTTGCAAAAGCCATAACTACATTTCTATGCAGTCATATTCTCTGAAAATCTTGTTTTGTAGAAATAAAAAATCCTGAGCATGGGTAACTCTGAAAATTTTATGGGGAGTCCAGACAGTAAAGAATTATTAATGGAAAACTGTCTATGGCATACCAGGAGATACTGAAAGTTGAGTGTGTCACACGCTTGAGCTGCTATATTTGTACAGTCATTTATTCAGCAGTCACCCTAGTAGTTTTTCTACCCCTTCAACTTTGTGAAAATGTAGAACATGACACAGTTTCTTTATAAAGCTTTGTGTTGTTATATAGAAATTAAACTCATCATTATTTTAAAAGGCCACAATATGCAAGGAATTTATTGGTATGTTTAAAAATTGGAATGACATTCTGTTCAATTTTAGAACATTTAGCAATTAGCTCATCAAGAGATGTGTCTAAAAAGTTAGTAACCAGAAGCTGAGGGTTTGTTAAGCAAAGGCATATGTATAATTCTTGGAAAGAAAATAAATAGAGAAGAAATCAAGAGCTTAGTAGAAGAAATCCATAATGGTGTATATTCTTCTAATGCATTTAAGAAGATGCTTAAATGGCTACAACTTGCCAATGTGTAAAAGGGAAAGTACTCAGATATAGACAAGTCAATTTTAAGACAGGGTAGGTTAAGTGACTTTGAGTACTAACAATGTCCCTAAGGTTCAAGGGGATAAAAAGAAGACAGAAGCATATTCAAAGTAAATAGAATATTGAGTGTACTAGAAAGAGCTACCAGCAATTAATTTCTGGGCTTAATGGTAATGCAGAGCAATGTGACACGTGTCTGGGAGAACCTGTGGAAGAGAGGAATGCCTGGCAGGGAAGGGTAGTGAGAAAAAATTCTCCTCCTCTGTTGCCATCAAATGCTTGTCCATCTCTCCACATGCTTCCTAGCTCCCAAAGGCACAAATGCCAAGCTGTGCCTGGCTGTCAAGCTGCCTGAGTAACCAAGCAACTCCACACACACACACACACATATATATATCTATATATATACACACACACTTATATATTAAATGTCTTCCTTTCCCTCCCATATATAAATATAGGTAACAGCACCCTGGCTCAAATTCTTGAACTGGTTTCCCATTTCTGTGATTCCCTCCCTGAATACAAGCTGGATTTTTTATTTTATTTTATTTTCTCCCTGTCAGTGACCATAATATATTTTAGTACCTTTTGTGAACAACTTTCTGTGTATTTTAGTTCTGGCCCTTAACACCCTGAGCACCCCACAAGCCCTGCTTGCCACCCCAGCAAAGCCAGGCTGTAACTGATGTGTGTCTCCTGCTCTGCAGCGCAGTGTATGCACTTGCAGTGATAATTCCCAAGACAATTTAGCTGTGCTTTGAGGAATTAGTTAAACCTCCAGCTCTACCTAGAGCTGAGGAGTTTGTGGGGGTGGGGATGCTGCATGAAAAGTAGGCAGCATGAGACAAATATAGAAGCTGTCAAGGGAAGCTTATTTCAAGCCTGTCCCCCCAAACCCACCAGTCTATTATTCCAACCATAAATTTGTCCTTCAGTGTTTATTTTTCTTGTCTTAAAGTCTGAAAGGCCTATTTCTAGCATTGTGAAGCCTCAGCTGTCATATCTGCTTTCCTCTTATTGCAAGCTATGCACTGAAGCACCGTGCCCTTTCATATCAAATACATCATTAAAATGGAGCCTTTTCCCATCAGAAGGAAGCTCTGGTACAGCTATTCAGGCATTTTCTCTTGCAGCCGAGCCAATCTAAGACATTCCCACCTTCCTGACCTGTTTCTGCCCACATGTACAGTTTCCATCCCCGCACGTGTACCTTGGAGGGGGAGTGAAGGGGGGTCTCCATGAATATGATCCTTGTGGATTAAACCCAGTGCTCTGAAAACACATGTCTCAGCACATCAGAGGGGGCACTGACCCCTGCCATGGAGACGGGGAGTGTGTCCTTGGAACCACATCTTCAGACGCAGCTAAAGGCTGTTTCTGCTGCTTACAGGCACTTCCCAAAGCAAAGCCTGAAAGCAGTGAAAAACCTGACCTGAAACCTTCATACAATTCTCCAGCAGCCAGCTAGAGACCAGAACCATTTATTTATCTTTAATGGCACTCTCTTTAGGCATTTCCCCAAACAAAATTAACACCCTTAAATCCTCAAATCAATTAATCTTTCACATTTTGCTATGATTAAGCAGCATGCTGTTACTTATTTAATCCTCTTTAGAAACAGTAGAGTTGCTGTGAAAAGAAGAGCCATATTTATTTTCAGGCATTTTAAATTCATTACAGCCCTGTACTTGTAGATACATCTGAAGGTTTATATCTAAACCACAGTCCAGGGTGAGTCTCCAAAGCTGCACTGCAGTTTCATATCCTCCTTGCAAACACAAACCTCCCAAAAGACTACAGCCCCCAGCACGCACCAAATCCAGTGGCATTTCTGGAACCAGGGTGACAGCTTGCATGAAGAAGCAATTAACCTGCCTTGGCAAAACAGGGGGGAGTGGGAAGAATCATGGCCACAGCTGCTACGTATTCCTGAAAATTCAGTGCAGCTGCCAGCTTGCAAAGCAACCCTGCACTTTCAGCTAGTGAAAATTTGCAAGCTGTTTGATGTGCTGGTCGTCAGGAGGAAAAGGGATGCTAAAAATGACTGGTGGAGGGCTCGGTAAATGCTGTGATATCCCAGAAAGGTACTTAAATGCAAAAAGAAAGCACCTCTGTGAGCAAATGCTAGTGCTTTGGAGATAGTGCTTTAAGTTAAACTTGCAAAGGAGCAGAACAAAAGCTGAACTGTGTCACAATGGGTGTTGGCATCCCCAGCGCACTAATGAGCTGTTCCACCTAATGAATGAACCCGTGTTCCACGTTTTGGGGACAATGCCAGCAAGCTGCAGCTCTGTGACACACGTGCTGACCTCCCCAAAGGGTTTTTTTGCTGCTGCCAAGCTCGGGGCCAGTCTTGCCAGCCAGCTGCCACCACAGGGCACAGCGAGTGCCCCCGGAGGGAACAGGCACCTCACCCATGATTTCCACGCTAAAGTGTAGCTGGGTGCTATCTAAGTGTGTGTGAGTGTTTAGCTTTTTGCAAACCTGAGAGTTTGGGGAAGAGAAACAGCCTTGCCAGTGCTCATCCCCTCAGCAGAGGAGAGCTGGGTTAATTAGATTTGCATCACCAGTTGCATCTGCTAAATCAAGTCTCTTTAAGCCATTCCTGTTCTTTTCCCTGGGGTGAAGATGCTGGAAGAGAGGTAACTTAGCTAGGGACAGGAAATCCTCTTTATTTTCACATTTTTGCAAACTCTTAAAAATAGAAGTACCCATTTGTTTTTCCTCTAGTCCTGTCAGAGTTAAAGACTTGGGTGTGTATTTGTACAAGATATATGTGTACATCTATAAAAATCTTCACCTCCTCTTCTTCTCCCCCACACATACGGGCTCACTGCAGGACTTGAAATTCTTCACTTGCTTGCTAAAAAAAATGCTCTGAAGAGTGATCAAAGGTTAATGAAAAGTTCAGCCAAGGAGCAGACCCCAGCAGAGACAGCAGTTCTTTAAAGCTTTCAAACAGCTGACAAGAAACCATCAATAAGTATTTGTGGTCAGGGATAAAGAGAAACATCTTCTTGAACATATCCAAGCATGAAACCTCCATGGTAGTTACCTTATAATATTATCCCTACATGTCAACCATGTCATTTTTATGAAGAAGACTGATTTATATATGACAGCAGCAACTTTTTACAGCCCTCAGGGGCTGTGACTTCAATAGCTAAGATCCAAGTAGTAGTAGAACTGTAGTCTACTACTCCCATACCAAATGGCAGTGGGAGGAAAATGATTGTTGTGTTTTCAATCCTGTTACCAGACTTTAAAAAATATTGCCTGCAAGTGCAGTCAGTGTGCTTTCAGGGCTCAATGAAAATGGACTTTGTGGAGCAATGGTTTTTATTATTATAATTTTTTTTACTTTTTTTTTTTTCTTGTATTTCTCATGTTTTAAAATAGAACTGTCTTGAAAGTGAGTTTTTGCTTAGATGCCTGGGAAATTTTTAAGGACATTTATTTATGTTTTGCAAATGTTCATGTTATAAGTGAGTGTACTTGTGTTGTTTGTGTTTCTTGAGCATTGGGAGCTCCGCTCACGTGCACTGGGGTACCTCAGTGCTCCCAACAGCAAGGCACAAGAAAGAATCACCACCTCACAGGGGCTTTGTATTGGAACACCATGGTCCGAGGGTGGGGGCTCAGGATGAGGGGGAAGATCTTGGAGAAAGTGTTCTGGAGGAAAAGATTGATTCACATTCTCTGGGGTTAATTACATGGTGGATGCTGATGGACCGGATAGAGACCTTAATATCTGTAAGGTTTGTAATGGGAGTTTATCATTATCCTATCCTGTTATTGATTGAAATGGTAGTGACAAGACATCTGAATCCTACTGATTAATTTAGATATGCTAACTGTGTGTGTGTTCTAAACAGGGTTTGATGCACTAGTGCACTTTTTCCCTGAGTTTATTTTCCTGTCTCCATGGTGCTGTGTATGTAAACACTCCTTCTTTAAAAATATCAAGTATGAAAGCAGATTCAATGCATTTTAGAACATAAGTGCTGGGATCAGAAAAACATGCGTGCTGTTTTGACATGAGCTCAAAATATATCCAAAGACTCCTTTCCAGCATGCTGACAAAATATATAAATTAGCCTGGCAAAGGTCTGGCTCCCACCAGAGCTCCCAGCTCCATGCAGAGCCCTGATCCAGCAGAGCAGCCAAAGCAACTGGTACGTGGTGAAAAATAATTTTTCTAGCAAAGATTGTAGCTGTGCTTGTCACAATGAGGACAAAAGGGAAGGCAGCAGCTCACTGCCCCTAAGTTCAGTGATAAATTTGGATTTCTCTGTGCCTGGCTGCTGCAGGGGTGGCTGAGAAACCCCCACAGTGGCCTTGGCTGTTCCACAAGTGGGAAGAGAGGGAGCGGAGTCGCCCCTCAGAGAGGAGCAGGGAAAGACAGCATGTCCTGAGGAGCTCTGAGCATCACGTCTCATCCCACCAGCACTTCCCTCTTAAGGAGCCATTCAGTGCTTCTAATTCTAGTCCCAACTTTAGCAGCAATGAGAACCCTGGCTCTGATTACACCAAAGTCACACAAAAGGAAGTTAACATTAGGAGTGTAATTCCTTTTAGGGCATTACAGATTCTGTAATTTACACTATTAATTCCTACAGATACTCTGGAAAAGGTGACTTAAGAGTGTTTCTCAAGCATGCTAAGACTGCTGGTGGGAAGTTCAAATTCAAAGCATTAATATTATTGCTTAGCTATTGTACCTGAAGTACAAAGGGGTCATGTGGTCTTTAAAAGTCATTTTAAAAAAGAAATCTCCCCCTAGAGAGATCAGCTTGTTTCTCCCAGGAAATCTCTGCTCCCAGGCAGAGCTGTAGTATTGGTGGGACACTCATTCATGTTCACATCTTGTCTGTTCTGATAGAGGCTGAAGGAAAATCTCCCAAGGGAATGTGTGTGGCTGCTCTAGTTCTTGTGTTTCATCACTGCACCTCGTCTGTGCTGTCCTGCAGCCCAGGCTGGTGCACTGCTGGCAATAAAATACCAAAGATCAAGCTGGAAATCAGGTCAGACACCGTGTCTGAGTTTCAGCTGCTCTAATTGCTGCATAGGACAGCCAGGCACAGAGAGCCCAGAAGGTTCACCCTGGCAATGAACCCCCCTCTCCAGGTTGCTGTATCTTAAGAGGGGTTACATTTTGCCTCTGAGAGCTATTAATTGGGTAAATTATTCCAGGTGTGAACAATCCCTCACCTGGGTCACTCCATTTCCCTCCCAGCATCTGGGGGTGCAGGGGGAACATCTTTTAGATGAGGAGGAGCCCTGAATCACTGCCAGCTGTGCACTGTCCCCACCTGCCACACACCTGTCCCAGATGCTGTATGCCTTCAGTGGCCTTGCAGTTAAGGGGGTGTGTGTCTGAGAGAGATTTCTCCCCTTACTTCTGCGCTTTCTGAAGCTCTCTTGCAGCACATGGGGCTCTTCAGTCATGGGTAAGCAGCAGTTCTTGGGTTAATTTGGTGCTGAGAGCTTTCACTGAGTGTTTCACTCCTGTGGGAAATCAAGTGGGTTGTTTTCCCACAGTTTGCTCCTGGGCTCATGTGAGGTCTCTGTGACCATCTGCCAGGGAAGCATGTCTGTGTCCCAGGAAAGGTAAGAGTGGGATGAACTTCTGTTCTTCATGGACAGCTAAAAACCATGAGACTTGTATTTACTTTTTTTTATGGTTGCATATTATCTTCTGTAAAGCTAAAAGCAGTTACTGTCTGTGGATTACTTGGGGCATACAATAAAGCTTAGTGACATATGGTCAAATTAATTAATGTATTACTGGAATTTTCTTTGTCATGCTTCTACTGGCTTCTTGCCCACAATCATTATATTTGAACTTTGATACAGTGCCTATAAAATAACGATCACTTGGGATGTGGCTGAAGTTACGAAAGTACTTTGTAGCTCTTGGGGGGCAGGTACCTAGTGATTTTCCAGAAGTGCTCAACATCTACTGTGCTGACAACTCTGAAAACACAAAAAGTTGAGCAGATGAAGAAAGATGTTTGATCCTGAGGTGGGAAAGTACTTGACCTTTTGTGTCTGCTGCACCCTCCTGTCACTCTGGGCTGTCTCTGCTGTAGGATACAAGACAGATTTATGAAGGACCCGTTCTACACCTGAAATAAGAAAGGGTTTTTTTGTTGCTTCTTCCCTAATATTTTGAACTTCTAAGCTATTCAGGTCTTCCTTTTATTTATAACAGTTTTCTCTTGGTGGAGTTCATAGCAGTTTGTGGTGGTTTGTCCTAGTATAGGAACAGACAACTTTTATATAGGACCAGGACTTCAGGGGAGGGAAAAAAAAATTGGAGAAGAAGCAAATCTTTACCTGGTTTGTTGTGACTCTGTGTTTCTTGGGGGGGTCAGGGTGGGGTGTGTGGAATTGGCAGAGAAGTGTTTCTTGGTCTACAGCTAGTGACTAAGGGGTGACCTGAATATTTACTGTAACTCTCCTTGCCTTGGTGAGGACCTCTGGCTCACAGCAGAGCTTCTCCAGCCCCAGAGCAAAGGGCTCAGTGTCTCACTGCATAGAAATTACTTTCTTCCCAGTGACTCACCTGCATATTTCAGGTGTGTGGCAGCCAGGCAGGGGCTGCCTGGGCTCTGTGCCCTGTAACCCTAGGATTCTTGCAAAGGTGGTACTGTCACTTAGCTAACTTAATTGAAATTACATCAGAAAGTAAAAATTGAGGTCTTTGCCTAGAACCTCAAAGTTTATTGTTTTGATGCTAGGAATGAACCTCACATGAGGTGTTCAGGCTATTCCCCTACTTAGAACTTGCAGAAATCTGCATTTGAACAACAAAAGCAATATGTGATAAGCACTGAAATTATAGGCTGAAAAAACACAAGTAATCCATCAGAATCAGGTACTTTGTGAGAATTCTGGCCCTCAATTAGACATGTGCATATCAAAATTCCAGCTGGCTGGCAAGGACTGTGGGAGCATCCAAAAAGTTTATCTCTTGAAACACTTGCTTTATATCAGCCTAATCTCTCTGGACAGTAAATATCTGGTATAGTCTCTACTCTCATAATCAGGTTGCTTTACCTTGGTGAAACTGAGAAGACAATCCAACCTTTGTTTCTGATGGTTACTTTTCATAAAAGATCCTCTATCATCTATCTCCAGCAAAACTAATTATATTCTTCCATATTACATTTCTAGTAATTTCACACTTGTCTTTTGTACTGTGTAAATGGAGCAGAAAGGCTGTAGTAAGTGCCAATCCTGGTAAAGTGAGACCTGTTTCAGTATATTATGGTTGATTTGCAGTGTTTCTTGCTGTTACCATACATTTCTGTCAAGGAGGAGGAGGTGGATGCTGTATTGCCAGCTACTGAGCTATTTCACAGCTTTAGCATTATCATTTCCACTGATAGCAAATGTTGTAGTTAGGGATGCAAAATGGCTTCCATCATAAGATTCTGACTCAGTGTTCTCATCTTTAGCCTTGGGATGGAAGTTGTTTCCAAACAGTATGAAAGTAATAAGAAAATAAATTATTTTCCCTATGACAGTCCTTCTATTGCAAAATTTGCTTCCTCTGCCCAGTTATTGAAACCTTGACTTTTCACAAACATGGGGAACTGCAACAAGATACTCTGCAAGCAGCAGAACTAATACAGAACAGCTTCTCGCCGGAGGGCAGGAGTCACTGGGATACTCTGAGCCAGGATGGTCCTGTGAAGCCACCAGGATTGTCATATTCCAACTATGGTGTACCTCTGCTAATGAGCCCCAGCAGATTCAGGCTGGCTCCACATCTGTCCATGCTTGTCCTGGGCGTCCATAAGGCACCCAGGACAGCAGTGTTGGAGCCCTGTATGGCAGCTACAGCAGCACAATCAGGATTAGGAACATGCAAGAGGTGTGACTGACTTCTTTCAGTCCTGGGCTTCTTGATAAGATCAGGGTTTACTAGGAATGGAACATTCCCATTCACTGTTCCCTTCACAAAGAAAAGAAGAAAGGAATTTGTTGCCCAGGGCTGCTCTGTCCCACTGGAATGGTTGCCCTGCTGAGCTGGTTGTGGGCAGTGGAAGAAGTGGTTGGATGCCTCCACACTGCTTGGTTGATGTGTCAGTTTTCATTCTATTTCTAGGGCAGCTTCCTTCACATCAGCATCTTGCTTTCACTACAGCAATCCAGAGATCAATGTTGTCTTCCCAAAGTCAAGGGCAGGGCAAAGGTAACTGGAGCAACGAGGAGATAATTCTTAAGGAGGGGTTTGAGAGTAATGAGGCGATGAGAGTGTGGTCTGCTGCAATAGCAGGGATCAGGGCCTGGGTCTGTTCCTATCCTCACTGACCTGCTCTGACTTTGGGAAACTCAAGCTGCTTCAGTCCCCATTTGCAGGGAAAGGGAAACATTCCCTCATCTTCACCAGTGCAGCAAATATAATAAGCCTTATCTAAGGGATTTTCTTCAATACCATGATGCTTCTTATCCTCTTTCCTCTCAGCTCTGGCTGCACAGGCAGGCTTAAAGGAGGGAGCAGATCATCCTTTCTCCCCTCTTCCCTCTTAGTGCCTTTACCAAAGAGAGGAGGCACTTTCATGAAGGCAAGGAACTGCTGTACTGCTCTGAACGTGCTTGATCCAGAAGAGGCTTTGTTAGCTGACTCAGCTTCAGCAGCACTGAAATGAAATTAGCAGGTGTTAAGCCTATTTTGAAATGCTGCATCACTATGACCCAATCAATAACAGCCTAACTCTTTTAAGCTGCCTCTTTGGCCTTCTGTGATTAAAATTTTGCCAATACATCATGTTGTTCCCTCGATTTTTCTTATGCCAAAATGAAATTCACTTTATTGCATTAGCCTTGGTGGCTGGAGGATGCTTGTTACTGCAGGCAGTCAGAAATCTCTCGTCCTGGTCCTGCAGAGAGCAGAGTGTGTGCAGTTCCTGATGGAGCTCATGAGTACCAGCCAGGGCTGCCTCTCACCCAGGGATGTGCAGAGCTGTGCCTTCCCCATGGCAGGAAATGACCACTGCTAAAACTTATTTTATCTGGATGGTTTTGCTTGAGACTCCAGACTCAAAGCTTGTAGTACTTTCGTGGCCTGTTAAAACTGCTCCTGTTTGGAAATCAGGGGCTTTGCTTGCCTCTCGTGCCTTCTGACTGGCTGTGGAGGTACAGAGACCCACAAGCTCTGCTGATCACTATTGTGGCAAATAGCAAACAACACTGCATTTTTATTTTGGTTTTAATGCTCAGGAATGAATGCCAACATCTCATTCATTCCTGTGTGATGCAGACTTCTGTCCATTTCTTTCCTGCAGATGCTGGTGGGTGCCAACCTCTCATTCATTCCTCGTGTAGTCTGTGTGATGCAGACTTCTGTCCATTTCTTTCCTGCAGATGCTGGTGGGCAAAGCAGCTTCTGAGGAAACTACTGGATGGAATGAATTGGGACACCTATCTCGGAAAATGAGAATGGTGTCACTCCTCTTGTAACCTTCACCTTCCTGGGCTCCTATTTTCCTGCCTCAATTTGTTTATTTAGCCTATATGTTTCCAGGGCAGGGCATGGCTCTTTCCTTCCAAGCTGCGTTTGGCAGAGCCCTGATCCTCTGATAATGCAGCAATAAATCTCCTGGAGAGTTTCCTGACTTGACGATTGCATGCTGAGTTTCATCTTCAGACATTCAGGAACCCAACAGGCTCAGGTATCTTGGACACAACCAGCAAGACAAGAATGAAAACCAGGTCAGCTTTTTGGGAACTATTGTTTTGATACTCTGTCATCCTGCAATTACAGGAAACAAGAGTACCAAATTTTCAAAATCTAATGTACTGATACCTGCTGATAATCTGCCTGCTGCTTTTGATGACCAAGTGAGGGCTGGCTCTCCTCACAAGCTCAAGTTCCTACTTGACTTCTGAGGTTGACTCCAGCATCTGGTGTCAACAGAGATGACATTCATTCATCTGCAGAAGGCCTGTATGTCACCAAAACTGAGTTTTAATATGGTGACTGAACTCTGTCCTGTTCATTAGTGCCGTCTAAGCAAGCTCCTTATCCCCACATGTGTCTGAAAAATGCCATGAATCCCTGGATAGCTGAGTTGTTGAAGGGCCATATCCTTTCTCTCCTTCCCACACAGCTGGTCAGTGCAGTGCTCACACCCACAAACATGAGGAAGTCACAGCTCTTAGCTCTGCCATATCCAGTGTGAGGGCATGCTCTGTTAGACTAAAACTGATCTAATCCCATTAAAACCCCCAAGCTGTGCAAGTTCAGACAGCCTAGCTCTTTGCTCTGAGTTCCTGAGTACCTCTCTGAATGCAGGAGAAAAAAAGGCAGATATTCATTACTGACTTAAAGTACAGACTATGACAAAATTAAAATTGCACTGCTACTAGAAGTGTTTGTGAACACATTATTTTTTTTTTAAGTAAAGGGTTTCTCTGGCTTGCTGTGATTTCCTTAGTTTGTGCTATTTTCATGCAGATACAATGATTTGTTTTGTAACCAGTGTTTGCACATGTCCTGTATTTTGATACAAATTGTCTAGCACCAGAGCTATCCTAAATGGTCATCACAGTAAACAAAGCCCAGGCAGAGTGTGTTGGGTGAAAGGAGCAGATTTGCAGTAGAACAGCTGAGAGGGGAAGAGACAGTGTGAGACTGCAGCCCTGAATCATGTCACTGACTTCAGGCAATGCAGATCAGCAGGAGACAGGACTGCAGCAGATGGTCTGAGTTTGATTAATCAAATGTCCTGAATTAAAGCCTGATTTTTTTTTTTTTTAAGTAGGTTAAAAAATAAAAGCAAGCTGGCAATGCAAATGCATGCACTGTCTGTTGCTGTTACTGACTTCAAATAACTGAAGGCTGAAGGAATCCTTGTTTTCCTGACAGATCTCAGCACATGGAACGTCAGAGTGTTTAAAGAGATTTAAAACATTGTGGAGCTCAAGCATAGGTACAGCAAATTCTGCATCCTCTGGAAGGGTTGAGTGTGATGGGCTGGGAACCTGGTGAAGGACAGGCAGGACTGTGCTAAAATTCACAGGGCCCCCACCAGTCTTGGGAGCTGCCCTGGGCCACAAAACCCTGTTCAGCCCCAGATACTCACCACCCTGTGCTTGAATTCAGTGTAGTTGAGGGGCTGAGCCTTCCAATGTGACTTCCAGAGAAGGAAACCAGACCTCAGTTCTCCATGGCTGAGACTGCATGTTTATTTCTTGCTTCTAAATAATGTACATTTCATTATAATTAATCATCATAACCAAAAAAGGGCGAGAAATTACAGAAGTGGTGAAAATCATATTCAGCTCTGATTTTCTGTCTTTAAAACGGTAAAAGCCACCCAACATTTTAGGAGTGCAGAATTGAATTAAAACTATAGATTGATCATAAGTCCTCTTGGCTCCAAGCCAAGAGTGGAGCTATTAATTTGACGCAAATTAATCTATGCAAATTTGCACACTGATTTAATGAAGAGACAGACATGCAATCATTTCATTACTTCTCAGATTTTCAATTAGATTGAATTCAGTAGCTGGCCACCATCATAGTCACAGAGTTTTGCTAAAAGGTTATTTGATGAATATTTATGAATTTGTGACTCTGCTACAGCTGGGCTTAATAGCAAGTATCATACTTTCTGAGTACATGCAAACGATTCTTCAAATATCCTAATGCAGTGATTGATTTACCTTTTTTTTGCCTTGACTGCTCTATCTTTAATCCTGGTTATTACTCTGGTGTTCTGCTCAGAGACAAATGACTTGCTTAGGGGTAAGTGACTGTTTTAAATTATTACAAACACTGTCTTGTTTCATGGCCATTTCAGTGTGAGACGTGATGTTCTGAACAGCTGGAAACGTGACAAATCTCACTCAGAGTGCAAACAGATAAAAATTGAGACAACCCATAATACTGCCCTGGGCAAGAAAGGTGTCACTCCTACAGATGTCTGAGATTAGAGGGATGGATTCCCTTCTCATGGAGTTCTATAATGATATTCAGCTTGCAATCACACCTAAGGATGTGTTCAGCTGGAAGTCTGAGGTTTCCCCACTCCAGTGAAGCCAGTACCTGCTTAAGCATTGTCCCAGTTTGAACTGGTGCTTCTGAATCTTTTCCAGCTTTTGCTGAAATTAAAGGAGCTAGGAAAAAAAATCAGAGACTGAGAAGAGGAGCAAGTCCAACATGTCCTGTTCCTGGTTTTCATTGTTTCAAGTTCTCAGTTGTTGTAAGGCTCCAGATTAAAAACTGAATGCACAATGCACTCATGTACTGCAGGACCATTTTTGAGCTAGTGGATGTTTGGGGAGCAAACCAGGTGAGGAAGATAAAGATTTAATGTGCTCATGCATTACTCCCTCAGGAGTTTAGAAGTGTTCTTCTCTGGACTCATTTAAGGCCACAGATGATCTCTAGCTTTAAATCTGAAGGTTCAGACACTTAGTTCCTCCAGGCAGCTACTTTCATTTTTGATAGGCTTTGAGTTTTTCCTTTCCATCTTTCAACCTGCCTGTTCACAAGACATTAGCTTGGAGTTGGACCAGATCTCTTCTGGAGACAGCCAGAATCAGCAAAACCTATACAAAATACTGGCTGCCCTGAGGTGGCTTTTGCACCCCAAACTATAGACTGAATATCAGAAACTTAGAGTAGAAAACATTTCATTTAGTGACAAGTTAAACATGAACATGAGAAAAAATTATCACATCATTATGGGCACTCTGAATCTCCATTTTTCTATGTTTATCCGTGTAGGCTCTTGCAAAACCTCCAAAACCATTATCGGAGCATCTTTCTGTAACCATAGTTGTGCTGTTTGCACGAGGGACTCATTGTGTCTCTCTGCATCTCTTCTCAGCTGTGCTATAAATGGGATTTGCTTCAGCTGTTCCTGAAGTCAGCCTGGAGAACACAGAGCTGGTTGTTTGGATAGGAGATGGGGAGGTTGTGATGCTCTTTAGATCCCAAAGAAAACAATTCTGATGTCTGAGGTCAGCATCTTCCTATTTATCACAAACATCAAACTTTGTCTTGGACTTTGTCCCTTTACTGGTGCAATGCAAGTGAAAGCACAGGTGAATATGAAAGGAAAATGGCTGTGATTTGTGAGCTTCACAAAATGAGATCTTGAACTGCACAAGGCAAGATGGAAATAAGCCCTATATTTCATCCATTCAGAGCTGGAAAGAGCTGGCTAACAAGAGAGAAAACGTGGAGATGCCTTAGTAAACTGTGATGGAGGTGACAATGGTAACTTCACAACTGAGGCAAAACTGGTGTCACTTGCACCTTCTGCCAGACTCCGAGGTGTGCCAGTTAAACCAGTTCTGTTGCCCTTTGGTTGACACCCACATATATTATAATTACTCCCACATAACTACAGCACTGTGTCATTTTACCTGAACAAGAGGATTTTCTGTGTGAAGAGCCAGAAGAGCAGGATATATCTAGAAAGACAAGAAGTGCTGATAAGGAAGTGTTGACTGAAGGAGGCTGCACCTCCTTTTAGATTTCACTCTCCACTGGAGACAGGGTGTTAAGTTTATTCTTACTGTAACATACACCATGTTACATCTTCCCACTGACCTCTGTGTGCTACCCAGGCTATGAATTAAATCTTCTTTGTGTTGGAGGTGTTTAGTTGGGAAAATGGAAGAGCAGCAGACTTCAGAGGGTTGGGAGATTACCAGGACAAGGAAGACATGATCCCATTTTGCTGAGAGGGAGTCCTATTCTCTTTCAGTGGCAAGGAGATTGGTCTCTATTCACTAATAGGTCCTGAAATAAAGAATATTTATAAATTTTTGCAATCCCTTTACTCAGGAAGGTCAAAAGGGTGCTGCTTTCATTGCAGCCTGTTTCTTGCACTACATAAACACCTGCAGGTTATGTCAGGCAGGACTCAGCTGCTCTGTGAGGAAATGCTGCAGGATTTCAACACAGGCCTGGACTGCCTGGGAAGAAAAGCTTATTCAATATAAGCTTTGGGAAAGTTTGTAGCAAATGTCAGTGGCAGGGTTTGTCTATCAGTTATGAAAATTGGCGTACATGGAAAGGAGGATTATCAAACTGCCACGGCAATACTATCACCAGGATGTGATCTAAGGCTGAACCATTGCAGGGAGGCTGGGCTGAGGCAGGGCTGCAAAATTTGACTCTATTAAGGGCTTTCTGATTTCTACACCAATTTATTTGCATGATGTCTGTGAGTGTCTAATCCTCTCCTGCTTATTTCTATTTTTCCCTGCTCTGGAGAATATCCTCCCTGAGCTTTCTCTTTAACGTAACAAAAGGGGGTTTCATCACTAGCCAGAGATGTGACCATACAACTTGGAGAGGTGTTGCTGCTTTTACAGCTCTATTATTTGACAGTCTGTGATGTTTCCACACTTAACTGGAGAGCTTGTCAAATGCCTCATTGCCCTCCTGAAAATCGCCTTTCTTCTGAGCAGTGGTGACAAATGACCATCACAGGACCCAGGGAGCAAGAGGGAAACTGTAAAACTCAGTAGAAATTAATTTCCTGAAGCAACAGACTAAACCCCACATTTGCACAGCCCCTGGCAGCATTTCTGCCTCCCTGTGGGAGCAGTTGAAATGTGTCCCCTGTGCTGATCTTGGAGCTAGTTTTTGTGGCTCACTGAAAGGACGTGGCTTGTCCATCTTGGCACAGCCAGGTGCCTCTTCCAGACCCTTCCTCCAGGACTGAGCAAACTACAAACACCATAAACCCATTTTCCCTTTAAAAAGCAGGGGCATACAAGAAACAGGACCACCCAGTCTAAGGGACAGGGAAAGTTTTGTCCCCAGTTTTGGCCCATGTTGCTGTTTCTGGCACGTCCTTGCCCTTGTCCTTTCCTTGGAAGGGGCCCTGACTTGGCAGGAGACATCCTGGGAGCTGAGGAGATTGATGGGAAGGAGGAATGCAGGAGATCTGTGTGTCCTGGTGGATAAGGCACCCCTGGCTTTACCTGAGGTAACTCCCCTGATGCCATTTGTGGTCAGGCTCGTTATTATTACCACAGCTGCCTCCAGGAGGAAGGCACTGGTGCACTCCAGGAAAGGAAAATGGAGGTAGGGAATATTAAAAAGGTGCTTTTCCTGCCCAGGGCACAGTGCTGAGGGGCTGGCTCTGGGGGACTGTCCTGTGGCTGTCCCCTCTGCCTGGGGGCCAGGAGGAGACCCCTCCCCTGTGCCAGGCTCCTGGGGCAGGGTTAGGTGTCCTGTCCTGCCCTTGTTCCCCACTGAGGCTCTGAGCAGGGCTGGCTGGGCTGTGCCAGCAGCAGCTGCTGGAGCAGTTGCAGAGAAGCCCTTCCCAGGAGGCAAACATAACAAGGGAAATACCTTGTTTAAAAAATAAATTTTAAAAAAATTGTCTTGTTTCCTGTGGTGTCCAGCCGGTTGCTGCATGGAAGGGCTTCTACTGCAGGGTCTAATTTTCTGCTGCTCCTGGCACTTGTCTGGATTTTGGGGATGTTTCTCTTGTGCTTTGGCTGCAGGTAACACTGTGCCTGCTTTGTTGAGCTCCACTTGCACCCATGTAACCCTCTCCAAGCTGCCCCTGAGTGGGGAGATGGCTCAATTTATTGTCTCGTAATATTAGGTCTCTCAGCCGTACTGCAAATAAAACTCAGAGAGAAATCAATATATCCCACCCTTACCACATTGATTTACGCCACCTTTCTGATGATGGCTCTTGTAACAAATGCAAAAGGACTTTTAAAGACTTTTCTGAATGCAAATGTCTTCCATGTGCAAAGCACAGCAGTGTGGGGTGGTGAGGAATGTGTGGTCCTGAAACAACTTGCACAGGGTCAGCAGGCTCATGCAGGGTTGGCTTCTGTGCATGTGAGTGCATGTTTGAGAGATGCAGCCCACAGTCTGGGAACAAGCAGTAAAACAGTGGGATGCTGCCTCAGCATGTGGGCTATAATGGAACTAGGATGGTGACAATACATGATGACAATAAAAAATATATATATAAATAAAGGCAGTGACAAGATTTTGAACCTTGAAGCACTTTGTCAAGAGAAGAGCTGAGCACAAAGAAGCAGCACATGCCATGCCGTGCTTTTGAGCTGACTGCATTTTGGTGCCAGGCAGCTGAGTGCCTCAAATTTTTGTGTGTGAGAGCCTCAGTCAGATGGTTACAATGCCAAAATATTGGCCTTTTAGCTAACAGTACAACTCCCTGTGCTGGGTCAGGCATGGCAAGGGGAGAGGCTTCAGACATAGCTGGCATTGATCAGGAGCTGCAGAGGTGGGTCCTGTCAGTGTCAGAGCAATGTGCTCCACACTTCTCACACCCCAAAGCCCTTCAGTGACCTGAAAGCCACCCAGGATTGTGTCTCTGCCTGTGTAGAAAGTATAATTTGTATTGCTATGTGTTGTGTGACATCCAGGCATTGCTTAGTCGCAGCAAGCCTTTGTGTTGAGCTGCATTTTGGGAAAGTACAGCAGCATCAGTGCCCGGTGTCCCCTTCCACATGGCAAAGCACCCACCACAGTCACCAGCTGCAGCCACCTCTCAGAGGACTTGTAGGGGCTCCACAAGGTGCTGTTCTGTGCCCTGGCAGAGCAGCATCAGGTCGTTTGTGTAAGCAGCCAGAGACAAGCACTGGCAGCACAGCCTTGAGAAAATGCTGAATGCAGCTTTTTGCTGGCTGAAAAAGCACTTGGAGCTCTCTCCTGCTGCTTCATTCCCGGTGTGTGAAGCGAAACGAGGCTTTGTACATAATTTGAAAGCAAACAGGATTGTGTCAAAGATATCACAATTTACTCTTAATTATTTCTGCAGACTGGAATGACCCATGGGAGTCAGATATTTTAGCCAGCTCCTCTGGGTAGGCAGAAAATACAATAAAGTGTTCTTATCCGATGGAAGTGGGCATCACCCCCTAAATGGTATACAGATACACCCCAGCAAAGAAGCTGACAAAAATAAAGAGAAGCAAATGCTATTTGATTTGGAGCTGAGCAGCACATGAATTTAAATAGCTACTTTCAGTTGGCTACTTGGTATATTAAGTACATAATTTTCCTGCTCCATTACTCCACTGTAAAACAATTGCTAATGAAGATAGAATTAAAAGTTTGAAAGAAATGCTTTCAAATGTTTTGCAGTTTGACTCAAAGTGGTTCCTTGTCTGAAAAGGTAGATCTGATAGTTCACAGAGCTGCAGCTATTGCTGATATGCACTATATAGTTGTTTTAAAGGTGTCAGCATTTCAGAGCTGTTAGGCTGTACATCTGCATTGCAGCCTATGGGTTCCCATTAGGGCAGTTTCCAGTATTTTCCAAGCTTCATCTCCAGTAAAATTGCTTGAGGAAGAAGGCACAGAGGAGAATAATTTCTTATGTGATTATACAGTATCTACCACAATAGGACTCCAATCCTAAGTGAAGTCTTTGGGTACTGCCACAGTATAAACAATCTTTCAAATGAGAAATAAGTCTTCCAAACACTGTTTAAGGGTCCTTTCAGAGGCTGTGTAGCATGTCTGAGTCCCACTGTACAAGTTCCCTGGACCAGGGATTTACTGTTGATAGTTTCATAGGATGGGTGCTTGGCTCATAGTAAGAGCTGGGCATCTGGCAGTGTTGTGTTTCTCTTGAAGTCCTCAGACTCAACCAGAGGTGCAAAACCTAAACACAAACCTGAACATCCTTCAGCTCTAAGGTTGGATTGGTTTGTGTGACCTTCTTGGGCCCTCAGATGTCCTTAGAAATGTGATCTGCTGGGGTCTGAGCATCTCCTTGGGTCCAGCAAGAGCAGAGGGTTAGGCTAGCTCAGGATCTTGTTCATAGGCAGTCTCACCATTGCATTTTAATGCTGTTGGCTCAGTGTGTAGAATGTTTGTTTCTTGAAGGAAAAAAAAAAAACACCTCTGTCTTAGAAACAGGATTTGTAATTATTCTTCGTAATTTGCATAAAATTGGCACCTTTCACTTGAATGACCCTGTATGCAAAGATTATTTCACTCACTGAACACCATGATTTCAATTCCCAGAAAAAGCACTGCTCAATCAAGGCACCTCTGCCTGCATGGCAGAGCAGTGCTGCAGCAGTCCTACTTTGCATGGTCAGTGAGCTGTGCTTTTGGTGCACATTTGATGTTCCAGCCATAGTCCCATATCATACATAAGACAACATGGATTTTCCCAGCAAGGAGCTCTGCTGTACCTCAGATCTGCTGTGCAGCTGCCTCTGTCCCCCAGCTCAGCTCTCAGTCCCAGCAACACCTCAGAAAGTGCAATACTTTAAATAGAATGGTTGTATGCATCAGCCCAGATTGATTGTATTCATAAACTGCCACTGCTCTGGGCATCTACAAGGATGGGCATGGCACCAAAAAATGGAACAAAAAGCCACAGAGGCTTTTTCCAAACACTTCAGCTGTATATTGGGAAATGCACTTCATAGGACAATGCACGACCTCTGCACTGAGACACATTTGCATGATTTGTCTCTTCTGTATTCATGAACAGCTCTCTCATTATGGCTATTTCTCACATTTATTTTATTTCTAATTACAGTGATTTATGATTGGGTTTTAATTAACTTCTCTTGTCTGGATCCTACCTATATACTTAATTGAGCCTTGCAATCTAGGCTTCACACTTGTGGAAGTTGTACATGGAAATACTCTTGTAGCCACTAGCTTTAAATTAATCTAAGATTAGATTCTGGAATGGAGAAGCTACTGAAGATGATCTCAGCTTTTGTGGTACAGAGGAGGTGAATACCCGTTCAAGGTCTCTTCTGAGCCCTGCTCTCCCAACACCAACTTTGTGCTCAGTGGTCCTCAGACTTCCATTCTGTGAGTCGGGTGCCCTGTGCCTGTGGGTACACCCTGTTGTCCCAGAAGATTGGCTTTGTGGATGCTGTCTTCCACCTTCATGGCACTCAGCAGTTCTAGTGAGGCCTCAGCTGTGACTCTGGAGGGTGTTGGGACCCCAGAGCAAGGCAGGAGGACAGCAGGCTGCTGACAGCGTTGTGGTGTCGATTCCCTGCGGGGCTGCCGCGTGTTCCAGCCCGAGAGAGCCACCCTGCACTGCAGCCCTGGACACAGGGCCAGAGATTGCTTTAATGTGACATCAGACTTTCAGTTTAGTATGACAGTCCCTCAATTTTCTAATAAATTTGGGTCAATGTTGGTCGTTTGTGGGATAATTAAGGTTGATCTGTTCTGCAGGGCAGGCAGGAAGAAAATTCATTACTGTACGAGGAGGTCAAAGAGGGCCGAAGTGGAGAATATCTGTGTTCCAAGCACTGCTGTTTAGTGCTGCATCCTAATTGATCAGTGAACCATGTAAATGCTGAACAGGTCATGCTCTGCATTTTATAAAGTGTCAGAACTTTTGAGGCTTGCTTTGAAAAGTTACCTTGCTGTGCTGCATGCTGCCAAGAGAATAGGAAAATGGGATCTTTAACAATTCTTCATTTTTAATTCATGGCAAGTTCTTCTTATGATCTTTACACTGTGCTTGGCCTGCTGAGCATAGTGATTGCCCCTGTAAACAAAATACTCACAACAAAAATACAACAACAAACATTCTCCAACCCTTCTCACCTGCTTCATGCTGGGTGCTGTGCAAAGCAATGGCAGAGCAGCGTTTGTTTCTGATGACTGCAAACGACTGAGCTGCTTTGTAATAATATTTATTAGTTGGTTTTGGGGGCAGGCAAATTATGGAGCTAAAATCAAAGCCCACTGAGGCCACTGTTTCACACTTCCTTAGGTGTGGGCTTCCTTTCCTTGTTTTTTCTAAGAACAGAAACCTGATCCCAAGCACAGTCTCCATCTTACTTCTACGTGGGCTCCAGGATTTTGGGTAGAATGTTGCCATGAACACCATGCCCTGAACAGAAGAAAACAGGAGCATCTCACAGCAGAGCTGGGTCCTTCTATGGCACTTCTAAGCTGGAATTCCAACACTGGGAGGAGGGGATTTGCTATAAATACCGGGCTTTGTTTGCAGAGCTTTGACTTACAGGATTGTGCTCAAGTCCCATAGCCTGAGCACTCTGCTAGAACAAATTGCTTTGAGAGATCTCAATGTTTTCCATTTTACTATGATTGGAGGAATGCCAAGTTCTTTTCATTCACTTATAGCAACAAAACTTACCTGACCTCAGGGCATTACAAAGTGCAGTGAGTTAGAATTATCCAGGAATGAGAACTTCCTATGAAGCAAGCTGCATATTCATTTTTACAAGTGGTGCAGGAACAGAATTCCTACTTGTTTAATTAATCACTTTTGTGACAAGCCCTTCACCACTCCTTCCTATCAATGCTAAAGCTGGGAAACATTGTTTTTCACAAGGAGAGAGGCAAGAAGTGGATCCCTAATTATGAATACTATTACAGAGCAGGAGCAAATCACTCAAGGCTGTTTTAAGTATCATGCAATGGAAATCGTCACTCAGGCTCAGACAACACGCATCTGTTACTGATATTAGAATTGTTAATGTGAGCATGTCATGGTTTTCCTTTGTGATAAGACTGTGCAAATAAAACAAAAAGAAATAAATTCAGAGGATGCTTGAAATTCTGGTTCCTCCAGGCAGAATTCCTCTGGTGGTCTCGGGGCTGTTCTCTGTTTGAAAGAGTAGAGTGGAGGACTTGCATCCCAGTCTGGGACAGGTATGCTGTGAGGGATGGTCTTGTTATGAAGAACAAGGAATTTCTAATCCTTAGGGGGGGAGGTTGAGGCTCTCACTGGAGAAACAGCTTTTACTGCTTTGTGAAGTGAAAGCTGAAGAGAGAATGTGCTTGTTGGCTATAAATTCAAGAGGAACAGATAGCGGGAAGGAGAAGAACTCTGTTGTTGACTCATGTATCTGTCAGTTGGCCCAGTGCTTTCCCATTGTATGAATGGATTATTGAAAGATGTTACTTCTCCTAGAAGACTCTGTTTTTTTTCTAGTCTTGGACCATAGCATCTGTGGTACTTCTGTGCTTGGCACTAGAGTGGAACACTGACAGTCAAGTTGAGATAAATTTGGTTTCAGTGTGAGGAGGATTCCAAATATGAGAGCTGCAGGGATCTGGGAAAGGCTCACAGTATTCAGGCAAAGCACCTGAAATAGCCATAAACTGGCTTTTGATTAGTATCTGAAGGACTGGATGACGTGAGAATATGTGATAGCTGAATTGTGATGGCTCAAAATCCTCTGTAGTCCTAAGGGAATGCGAGCTGAAATAGAGAGACTGTGTAACATCAGTGGGGAAAAATCTACATGAGGAACATCAGCAGATTTACTAGCCAATGGTTTCCATTTAATTATTGATAGTAATCCAAGTACTTCTTACTCTGTCTTGTACTATTTTACAGTGTTTTCCTCTGTGTATTGAATGTCTGATTTACTAAGGAACTATATGCCTTGGAGTTGTGTAGGAACAATGAATGTATTCATCAGCTTTCATATAAAGCAGCTGTAAGATCTCACTGAGGAGGGCTTCTGCAGAGTTAAGCTGGGGGATGAAGGGAAATGTAATAGAATTATACATAAGATTGGCACATCCATCTAAAGTGCTACATGGGCTGTGTCATAAGGTTGGTTGTTTTGTTCTCCCTCTGTGCTTAGAACTTACAAAAGCATTTCAGAAATTCAGCACCAATATCTAGGGTAAGACTTTAGCTCCCACTTAGTCCCTGTACAAAGGAGCTGGGGTCTCAAATGGAGGGCTGTGCTCAGCACTTTCTCCTTGGCTGTGCCTTGGGGGAATGCTGCTCATCACACTCAGCCAAGAGGAACGGGGCACAGATCAGTGCCTGCAGTGAGGGGGCTGGCTACAGGCATTTTGGGGGGTTACAGGACAAAGGGAGTGCAGTGCTTTGAATTCTGCAGCAATTTCTTCATTACAGCTGGTGTGGCATGGCACAGACCAGGGCAACTTTGCATGAAAAAATTTACCTGAGTGAATTGTCAAACTTTTGTCCAGGATAAACAACCAACATCAGATTGTTTCTGTAAGTTAACCTCTGCCAGTGGACTCACTGGGGACATCAGATTAAAGTTAACCTCTGCCAGTGGACTCACTGAATGTACCAGGAAAAACTCTCATCCTTCCTCTGCACTGCATTGTATCCTTGCTTTGTATTGGTAAGATGGAGATTTCCTTACCTTAATGGTTCATTGTGCTAGAGAAGATCTCATGCACAGGTTTAACTGAAAGGAGGCTGCAGTGAGGTGGGTGTTGGTCTCTTCTCCCATGTAACAAGTGACAGGACAAGAGCAAACCACTTCAAGTTGTGCCAGAGGAGGTTTAGATTGGATAATAAGAAAAATTTCTTCACTGAAAGTGCGGTCAGGCATTGGAACGGGATGTCCAGGAAGTGTGGAATTCATATCTCTGGAAGTGTTCTAGAAATGTCTAGATGAAGAGATATGGCTTAGTGGTATCCTTGGCAGTGCTGTGTTAACGGATGGACTCGATGATCTTAGAGGTCTTTTCCAACCTTAATGATTCTATGATATTATAAAATTGCCTGTCTAGATTGTTCTTGGATATTCCACTGGAAGGGGTAGCCCATGATGGAGGGGTGATAAAATGTCATGGGAGACCTCACTGGGCCTCCCTGGAGGAATGTGTGGATTCAGAAGAACAAGTGAAAACACTTTCCAAGTCCTGTCTGAGCCTGTACTCTGAACTTGGGCTGCTCTTCTTGACAGCTTGAGCAGGTTGGGATCAACTCTTGCAAATGGGAATGTGTTCCCAGAAGTGACACAGCAACACTGTCATGAGATGCTACTCACCAGGAGTTAGGAGCCATTGCAAACAACTGGATGCACACAGGAGGATGTTTTACACTGTCCTCAGCTATCATCCCTCTCCTGCTGTAAATGCATCTGAAGGGCATGATTCCCATGTAGAATACATTATAGAACCAGGTCAAACATGAGGAATTTGGTTTTTTACCTGCCTGCTAACCTGACAGACCATGTAGTTTGATCTTTGTGAAATTATCTGACTAGACATGGCACTCTTCAAAAGTACAGGATGAGGAACTGTTTAGACAAAGGAGAAGACAGGTGTGTTAAAACACAGTGATGAAATTTGCTTACCCTAGATTTACAAGGAAAATGAAATTAAAGAGGAAACTGTTACTTATTTGACACTGAATGTGGGAATTATTGGGGAAAGTGTTACTTATTTGACTGTGAATGTGGGAATTATTACTAATTGCAAGAGTAATTTCTTGAAAATGATGCTGTAATGATTCTTTCTATTACAAGTGGTAATGCTGTCATTACTACATTACTCAAACTCAAATCCATGGGGGAAGCTCTGTAGGGTGAGCAGTGATTGAACGTTCAACATTAAAATAACTACATTCAGTCTTAAATTTAGAATATGTGATCTGTATCTAATGTTCTCTAGATTTCTTAAGGTTTCTCTTCCACAAAGATGCTTCTCTTTTCTGCACTGTGAACTGGCTAATTTGTTCTTTTTATACTAATTAGTTGTTCAGGACATGTTTAATGATAATACTCAGAAATGAAAGAGTTTTGGCATTCATACAATGGTGAAAATCAAGAAGTGAACAGCTTATTTCTTATCTATAATGCTGTGTGGAGAAAAATTTGTCAGTCCTATCCAGAGCTTTCCTGTTTTTGCTGCCTCTTTGAGATAGGATTTAAGCATCTCAGTGGAAACATCCTGTGGCAGTGTGAGAAATATGACAGAGGTAGGTGCAACAAATGCTACTCCAGGTCTCATTTTCATCCTGTAAGCCCTGGTGAAGTGGGCAGGGTGTGTGAAGGATCAAGAAGGACCCTTCTGATTAGAGTAAAAGAGAGTTATGAAGTTGGGTTTCCACACAGCCTCTCTCTACTAAGTGTCTGTCTCACTGACCCAGAATTTCCTAAGGAAGGCAAAGCAAGCCCTTCCACTAGAAAATACTGTTAATTCCATTCTCCCAGAGGTGAGGAGCCTGTTTGATCTGGAATTTTAACCAGTATCTTCTGTACTGCTTGAGAGTCAATTCTTCACCAGCCAGATGGAGGCATGTGGCTGGTGTGTGCAGACCTACCTTGGCATGGCAGAGACCAGGGAACACCTCTGAAATGCAGGGAGAAACAAGGTGCTGTGCCCTCCTTGCTTTGTTACTGAGGTGTTCCTGGGTGCAGCTGGGAGCTGAGCCACTGCTGTGCCCTTGGCTTGGCTTCCAGGTTGTGCTGACCTAAGTGTTAAATGCTATTGTAGGAACAGCTCCGAAGGAGAGTTTTATTCAGGCTTCTCTGCACCAAACGAAGGGGAAGGAAGTCCCCAGAACAAATTTTGTGTAAACTGACTGGATGGAAATGAGGTAGTCAGAGGAAAAACACAACCCACTTCCACGAGAAGGTGAAGGAGCTGTGGGAGACTCTCCTGCTTTGGAAGCACTGCAGAGCTGCTGCTCTGTTTCTCCGCAAGGTCCTGGGCAGGGGCTGCTGGCTGGGGCTGCTGAGGGGACGTGGCTCCCACATGAGGGAGGTGCCTGGCCCAGTGTGGGCACTGGGGGCTTCTCCCTGGTCTCGCTGCTCTTCACGTTCAGTGGTGATCCTGCTTCCTTACTGAGCTTGTCCCAGTTAACTGTAGTTGGGGACTTGTCAGGATCCTCCTCTGGCAGACATTTTAGTCTTTGCTCTTCAAACATATTCTCCTTTGTAAAAGCTTTCAGAATGTGTTTTCTTTTTAAGTGTAATTTTGAACACATTAATGATATTGGCAATTACTCAAAGGAAAACATGTAATCAATGAACGCTTGCTCATCTGTGGGGTGATAAATTTTAGAAATACAGTCTGTGCTTGCCTGGAATTTATTGCTTCAGGCAAGGTGATGGCTGCAGCAGTGCCATTTCCAAAGACTGTGCTGTGCATTTATTTTCTCATTAGCATCTAGTTTCTATTGTCTATTTTGAACAAAGGTAACCTTGGAGTAGGAACACATTCCTTTCTGTCAGGAAGAACTTGTGATGCTGTTTCAAAGATGCATGCATGATTGAGCGGCAATACATCACAAGAAGCTCTGCAAAGAAGATAATTCTCCATGGGCTGTAGTTGAAGAAAAGAAAAGAAAAATCCATTTTTTGAGATTACCGTACTTTGTGTGAGGGGGAGGGTTAATTTATGTGTGTTGTGACAAGCTCTCTCAGATGGTGAGTAGACTGTTTGTCAACTCGTAACTATCATTCTCCAAAATAGAAAAGATTCATTGATTTGCATTTTAGTAGGTTTTGATAAAAATCTATATTCCTTTTTATAGGAAGGAAGGAAGCTGTTTTCAGTGAAAATTCTTTTAAAAGCAGAAATTCAGAGGGATTTTTGTAGTTCAGGAGAGGAATTTGAAACAGTGACTCTAAACTTCAACCGCAGCATCCACTGTATAAAGCCCTTGGTTTATTGCTGTCATTTAATGCCCGTGATGCAGACAGACTACACTGAGCTGGAAGTTCACAGGAGCTGCATTTCTGAGGATGGAGAAGAAGATGAGGTGGGGAATTGAGGAGGGGCAGTTCTCTGGCAAAGCACTGAGCTGTGCCCAGGAGGAAGAGGAGGCCCATGGTGCAGGGAGAAGTGTTTGTGACCAAGAACACCAAATGTCAGTGGGAGCCCTGGAAATGGAGCTCAGGTGCTCCTGTTTCGGAAGCACCTGCATGCCAGCAACATCTCAGAAACATCAGACCCAGCCCAAGAAGGTAACTAGGAGTGGTCCTTTCTGTAGCTTGGCCCAGAGCTGGGATAACAATCACTGCCCAGCACAGGAAAGTCCCATTCACATCCCCCAGAAACCACAGGGCATCGTTAGAGCAGGAAAAACACTGGCAGCAGAGACAGGTATCAACCAGGATGCTAATCCCAGTACTCTCATTTTACAAAACACAAGCTGAGACCTTTTACAGCTCTGCTTAACCTCAGTCTGGTCTGCTCCAGCAGAAATGTGCCCCCACATCTGAGGTGAGCGCTGGTGCAGGGGAGTGGCTTCTGCTGAAATCCCACCATGGGATTTTAAAAACCTCTTTTGAAACCTCTGGTGTCTGGAAAGTCCACCAGTGCAGGGGCAGCTGCCCTGAATGCTGCCAGGATTTTGACTTAATGTGCCCCTGGAGCAGCTCCAGTGCCACCAGCACTCAGGGATGAGCTGAGCTGTCCCAGGAAAACAGAAGCACAGATAATGAGCTGTGGAAGGAACGTGGTGTTAGAGCACAAGGAGTGTTCCCTGCTGCTGTGGGTGGGTTTTATCCCAGCTGAGCTGGCTCTGTGCTGGGGACTCTGTGTGCTGAGTACAAACAAGGCTCATCCCACTCCAAGGAGAGAGCAGTGCCTGGGAATTCCAGAGATGCTACAGGGCTGCACCAGCCAAAGCAGCTGGGTTGTGGCTTTCAGCTCTCAGTTCCAGTGGGCTGTGGTGTTGGCCCTGGCCCTTGTGTGTTTATGATGATGGGGGTGGAACTGACACCCTGGAGTTTCTTGTTTTCAGGATTTTTCTGTGATGGCAAGGTCGAATCCTCAGCTTTCCTAGGACACCAGGGTCCCAGGAACTTGCTTCAGGGGGAAATGGGGCTGGTCAGTTCTGTGCCAGATTGCTCCTAAAGGTGAAACCTCCATCAGAGGAGTGAGGGGTTTAAGGATAAACTTCTGGTGAGAGGCAACAGAATTCTGTGTAATCACATGGGAAGATGGCTCTTGGCTTGACAAGCTTTAGCTCTGCAGTCAGCTACAGCTGTGCTGGCTCAAAAGATCCCATTAAATCTAGGCCTGTTCCTATTCATAAAACTTGATGGGTTTTGAACATAACAAACTTTAATGTGTTTGAAAGTGCCTTAAGTTGGTAATGATGATGAAACACAGAGAACCATCCAAATTTCTTCTGTTTACTTCTATAGTATAAACAGCTTTATTCAGTAGTTACTACATGGGGTATTCAAGATTTTTAACTGACAACAGAAATCCACATATGGCTCAGAAAAGTGCTGGCATCCTCTTGTGTGAAGTTTGTTAAAATTGTATGATAGACATCTTGTTATTTAAAAAATCCTTTTCCTTTCAAACAAATTTATTCTGTGGTTTAAAAACTGTGTTTTAAAAGCTAATTGGACAAGGCCAAGGTTATAATTAGATTTATGCTCATGCAGAGTAGTCCCCTAGGACTATTTTGTAACTCCGTGTCTGAAACTGAATTTTGTCAGGGTGTCAAAATTTATTTTAAAAAATTGTCATCTGCTGCAAGTGACAATTGCAGTTGTACCAGGAATGTTTTGAGTGTCAAAGGCAGAGATGATGTCAGATGGGGGAGGATCTGCCATTATTTACCATCTACCTTGTCAAGCTGGTTTCCTCCCTTCTCTCCTGGAGGTGATGCTGATGGCCAAAACTGTCCTGCTGCTGGTTTCTGTAGGATTAAGAAGGTTAAACCAGCATGAGGTCACTCACTGAAGGCTGATTCATAGCTGTTAACAAGTGCATCCAGTAATCATATTCTTTCTCCCAAAGCAATCATATCTTTAAAAGGAGCAGAAAATAATTTATTTAGGACATAAGAATCTTCACAAGCAGCGTAAACTTGATGAGGTTTATTTTTTTAATGGGATTTTTTTTAAATGGGAATTTAAATTCTCTCTTCCTCTTACACAGAAAAGTGTTCCTTTGTTTGCATAATTTCATGGCTGAGAGGTGTCTGAGCTCTCTTAGAAAAGCACAAAAGTTTCATTCAGCCGACCCTGGGCTTGTAACTGCCTTCCCCACCCAGACTAAACCTTTGTTAGCTCTCCCCTTGTGCTTTTACCTGCTCTTATCACACATCAGAGCCCTGCTGTGTCCTGGCTGGGCACAAGGGCTGCTCCAGGTCCTGGCTGGGCACAAGGAATGTTCCAGGTCCTGGCTGGGCACAAGGAGTGTTCCAGTGGGTCCTGGCTGAGCACAGGGGCTACTCCAGGTCCTGGCTGGGCACAAGGTATGTTCCAGGTCCTGGCTGGGCACAAGGCTGCTCCAGTGGGTTCTCTGTGGAGAAGCTCTGCCCTCAGCCCCGTGTGACCCTGCTGTGCTGTGGCACGGGCACCTGGGGGAGAGGATCAGCTTACCTGGGCTTTGCCTCCTCTCCCTCCTGATCACCACAGGAAGCAGCAGCTTTTACAGTGGAAATGAGAGGCTGCTGCCAACAAGTTCCTGCTGATTCCATAGTGCAAATCCTGCATATTAAAGAAGCTGTTCCTCACTGGACACATGCTATCATGTAGCACAGGGAGGTACCAACAAAAGGCAGGTATCCCTTTGCTATCAGCTGCACATTTGGGTAGCCAGAGTTCATCTCTGTCCTGGAGAACTTGCAGCTTGTGCACAAGACTCACAGGGAACTTCTTGAATGGGGAATTTTCCAGTAGTCAGACCTGAGTGGTTTTGTGGAAATGGCCTGACTTCCCGGACCTCTGACAGAGCATATCCATGTCTGAATGCTCACTGTTCCTGCTTTCCTAGAAGGCCCAGCCCTTCCAAAATCCCATACTAGTGGAATAAATAATAAAGGCTTTCAATTTAATTTAAAGGCTGGGGGTCTTGGACAAAAATGCTGCTGGAAATTTTTGTTGTTTTTTTTTTTTTTGCTTTGTTTGTTAAAGTCTCGTTTTCTGGTAAGCTCTATTTACCACCTAATAGAAAAGGTGGATGAAAAGTGCCTTTGAGAACAAGCCCATTAAATGACTTCCCCAGGGTCTCACATGTACTCCAGAAGCAGAATTGAACTTACAGCTCCTGAGTATTAGTAGGGCCTTAACTGCAGAATGATCTCAGTCTTGTTATGTGAACATAATCTCAGCTATATGCTGGCTGACTTAAACCTCTAAAAATAAAAGCAAAGCTCTAGCTCAAAAATGAAATAAAATGCTGGAATTCCTTCAGTACTAGTGAATTATTAATATTAACCATTTAAAGAGAAACGTTGCTGTTGTAGAGGAATAGCCTTTTTAAAAAGTGTTTTCAAAGGACAAATGTTTATATCCAATAACCAGACTGCAGGGAATAATCTCTGAGAAGGCTGCTTTGAGTCTTTACCCATAATTTCCTAATGAATTTCATCTTAAGTGCAGTTAAAATGTAAGAGGTTGACTAGGGACTGGATTGAAAATAATAATTTTTCTTCTTCCTGTTTTCTCTCTAGGCACTTGTTAAGAAATGTTTGAATGCAGTGAAGTGTTAAGAGACTGAGAGCTTGTTAAAATAGCAGAGGGGTAGCTGTTGGAGGGGAGGCAAAGAAGAAAGTAAGGAATGCATCTGAAGAATCTTTCTTTCCAAGGAAGATTAAAAGCACTTCAATTTGAGGAAAAATAAATGTCCTTTCAGATCTTCCTGTTACACACTTTAAAATCAAATGAGGCAGAAAATTTGTTTGGCTGCTTCTATGAGCATCAGTCTTTTATGTCTGCATTGGGACACCAGACCTGGTGTGCACATGCCCAGGTTAATTGCACTGGTAATGGTCCCATGCAGCAACTGGATCCAAAATTGGATGGATATTTAGGAATAATGGATGTGCTCATAGTAACTGGGATTGCTAAAACCAGGATCATGTGCTCAAATATCTAGGCAGCAGTGGGTGATACATTCAATTTTGCTAAGGACATTTTGCATTAAAAAGGCTTCTCTATCTCAATAATTAATCAACTTCCCTATTTATTGCTCAATAGCCATCACTCAGCTCTGGTTGGGCATCTTCAGAGATGGCTTCTCCCAGTGCTTCTGCATTCCCTGCAGCCTTCCCAGATGGTGAAACCAATGGGATCACAACAGCTTCAACCACAAGAGACAAACCAGCAGCTCTAAAGCACAGAAGTGTCTGTCTGTCCTGGTGTTTGGCCTGGGCAGGGGCTGAGTTCAGGCTGTGTCTGTCTGTCCTGGGCAGGGGCTGAGCTCAGGCTGTGTCTGTCTGTCCTGGGCAGGGGCTGAGCTCAGGCTGTGTCTGTCTGTGCTGGGCAGGGGCTGAGCTCAGGCTGTGTCTGTCTGTCCTGGGCAGGGGCTGAGCTCAGGCTGTGTCTGTCTGTCCTGGGCAGGGGCTGAGCTCAGGCTGTGTCTGTCTGTGCTGGGCAGGGGCTGAGCTCAGGCTGTGTCTGTCTGTCCTGGGCAGGGGCTGAGCTCAGGCTGTCTGTCTGGGGAGCAGCCAGCCAGGCTCTGCAGGGCAGTCTCAGCACGAGAGTGCAGCTGGGTAGAGCCTGCTGCTGACAAGCCCAAGGTGGTGGTGCATCCCCACATGGCCACTCACTCAGGACTGGGACTGGATGGTCCTTGTGGGTCCCTTCCAACCCAGAACATCGTGTGATAAGAGTCTGTGATGAGAAAGCTGACTTGGATTATCCCAGGAACTGTGGGGCTGAGCACAGGCAGCAGCTGCCATTGTTCACTGCCAGTCCTCTCAAATGAGAACCAGTCCGTGTTTGTCTACCAAGACTGGCACAAGGGAAGTGCCTGGGATGTCTCTCTTTGTGTTTGCCACATGCTAAAGGAAGGGGCAGGTTCTCCACGAGTCAAACCCCCTGGTGCCAAACGGGAAAGGACTGTGCCCTGCTCCCTTCTGCTCTCTCTACCTGTGCTAGGTTGGATCTGATGCTTTTAGGACCCTGCCTGGAGCTGAATCTTTTTGCTAATCCAACTGAAAATTAACTAAAATTAATTTTTAAATGGTGATCTTTGGTTTGGTTTTGGTTTTTGGTTTGGTTTGGTTTGGTTTTGGCAGAATTGCCCCAGAGCTGGCTCAGCACAGGCTCCAGTGAATTCAGAGATGAAGGAGGGCAGGGAGCAGCACCTCTGCCTCCAGAGCTGCTCTCTCAGCTGTTGCTCCCTCCATTGGAAAGTAGAGTTAACAAGGAAGATTTGTTAAGTGAAGTGTCTTAATTTTGGTGATATTACTTGTTTGTGGATTAGATATCCTGCCCCAGGAGCAGATCTGAGCTGACTCTCTGGAAAGGTGGCAATACACCTTTGCTCTTAAAAACTCTCCTGATGTGTGTGCAACCTTAGCTTGTTTCATCATTTCCAGGCACAGGTATTGAAACAATTCAATTAGATTGCATGTGATTAAAGAACTTCTGCTGTTAATCAGTGTGGATTAGGAGGATAGGTTTAAGAGTTTGAAGGGGGAGCTGAAAATATGGAAGGGGATTTATTAATATTTGAAGTGCAGACTGTCATTCATTCAGCTACAAGGCTTTGGGATCCCAAGAAGCCCCTGTTTCATTTCCCAGCAGCACACAGATGGGAAAGTCTGTTGACAGATGCATCATGTTCTGTGGGAGACTTAGGGGGAATGTTTGCCCTGGACTTTTAGTATTATTCATATATAGTTCTTATTTAAGTTGGATTTTAAACAAGAAATCTGCCTCCGTTCTAGCCTAGTTTGCATTTCAGGGCTGACTTGTACACGTGCTAGAACAGGCTGAGCTAATGCCACTGAAGCCCTGAGTGGGATGTGGGGATGGAGCAGGCACAGGGACTGAGCTGAGCTCCTGTCCCAGCCCAGCTGCTGTGAGCACACAGGCACACACCACCAGACTGGGCTGGGCAGCCCATGGCTCTGACCCTGCCACACCAGGGAGGCACAGGAGACATCTGGCAACAGCTCTGTAACCAGACCCTCAAATTAAGGTACCCTGAACTCTGAAACTCTGCAAAACCCCCAGAGATTGCTTGGCTGATATGGCAGATACAGATCTCCAGGCAACTAAAGAATATCCTGCAAGGTATTTGTGTTGCTGGCTTTGAAAATTATAGTGGTAAATTTTAGGGACTGAATTATGCCATTTAAATCATCCAGCCTGACTTCTGTAACATCACAGTTTTTCCTTACATTCTAATGGAGAAAAAAAAATAATCTTTTAGCTATAAGGACCAGTCTGTCATCCCCCAAGAGGGCTGTTCACCTACAAATCATCCTTACTCTTAGAAGTGCATTTTGTTGGGCTGATGCCTTTCAGTTGAGTAGGCAAGTCCATAAAACTGGCTTTGATGTTCAGCCTAATGTGCTAAATTGAGCCTGGATACTGAAAACATTGCCCAAGAAGGGTACAGAGGTCATCTGGCTAAAAATTTAGTTTGTCTTCACCTTTAAAAAAACAAACAAACAAACAAAAAACCAAACAAACAAACAAACAAAAAAAAACCCAAAAAAACAAAACAAAAAAAACAAACAAACAAAAAAAAAAACCAAAACTGGCTTTGATGTTCAGCCTAATGTGCTAAATTGAGCCTGGATACTGAAAACATTGCCCAAGAAGAGTACAGAGGTCATCTGGCTAAAAATTTTAGTTTATCTTCACCTTTAAAAAAAAAAAAAATCCACAACCAAAAAAAACCAACAAAGCCAAAAACTCAAACCAGATGAGCAGAAAGTCCCAAGCAAAGAAAAACACACAGAGAAATTTTTGCCATCTAGTTTACCCATGATCACAGCCAGTCCCTGTGTGGTTGCTATAGTGTTGCTAACACAAGGGAATCAGGAGTACTGCTGCTACTTTTCTGGTTGAGCAATAAAATAATCCATGTTGGGGCATGAGTAGTAATTTTCTGCTACTGGTTTTATGGTTGAGCAACCAAATAATCCTCTCTGGTGTCCAAGTACTTTTCAGCACACAACTGAAAATGGCTTTATCAAAATCCTCAATTAAATCAAACCCTCCCCTAGCCTCAAATATTAAATCCTATTCATTGGCAAAACTGGTTAGCTTGTCAGTTTGTTAAGTATTCCCAGGACTAAACTCACACTGCCAAAAAGAATAATGCAAAATGCAGAGTTTTAACAAAGCTATGAGAGGGATGGAAGCTCTTCTTTCTCCTGCTAATGTATTTCCAGCACTATTTGCATCCTTATAACTCTGGGGAGCACAGTCTGAGGAGTACATGATCAAGCATTATCACTGTGATTTCAGAGCCATCCTATTGCCCTGAGTAATAACTCATTTCCCACCACTGTGCACACCAGTGTTGCTGTCAGGGCTGAGAGCCTGGCACTGGCACTGCAGGGGAAGGGGAGCTGTGCACCAACATTAACCATTGTGAGCACTTTTACACTTGGTGAAGCCAAACAGGCCCGTGGACCAGAGCTGCAGGATGGGCAAAATGAGGCTGTTCTGTTACTCCAAGGCATTTTGGTTTATGGTTATAGTTTTCTGTGGGTTTATAAGACTGTCTTATGTTTTCCTGGAGGCACCATTTTCATTGTGAGGGCAAATCATGACCATTGTTGGATTCATCTGTTTAATGAGATCGCTGCAGGTAAAAGTTGCTCTCTGTTAATTAAAACATTCTCTTGAACTCAAACCTGAAATACTGTTTGGAAGCAGGAGAGCAGCAGCTGCTGGGTGTGAGAGGGAGGCTGAGGTTGGTGGGAAGGTGCAGCTTTGGGGCAGAAAGAAGTACAAGAACCTTTACTCTTTAAATCCCTGCTCTTTCAGTCTCCCTGTTGGGCCACCTCACAAGCACTGAAATGATGGCTGAGATGTCAATTGATAGAGTATCACAAGGGGCTCTTGCTGCTTAATCCCCAGACACAGAACTGGAGACCTAGTCCCCATTTCCCAAACAGGCAGGAATGTTTTCATTACTATGTTAATTCAATCTCTCCTAGAACAGTGATACTTTAATTGCTCCTCTGTTTTCCTCAGACATAATCCAATTCCCTTTGGCCCTTTGGCCTCCTAGTTTATCCACACATTAATTGGGTTATTGCCTTGTAAAACAGAAGGGCAAATATATAGCTTAAATTTTATAACAGACAGTTAATAAGCACGACTGAGATTTTTTTAAGTGCCCTAATGCAATTATGTGCCAGGCTCCCAGGAATTTCAGTGGGATTTGGGTGCCTTCCTGCCTCACATTTCTTGGAAATTCCCATCCCAGATATGTAAGGATGACTATATTTCTTTACTGTACATTGAGTACTTCAGCGTTTCTCCTTTTCAACCTGAATTCTTGATCCTACATTCTTTAATCCTGTAAATCTGCTTTTGATTTAATCTAGTAAAATTCCTTTTGATTTTCTTGATAAAGGATTGTGGGGGTCAAAGCCTTTGAAGTACAGGTGAAGGTTTTGAAGTACAAAAGAGGCAGACCCAGGGTTTGGGGGACTGGAAAATGGACACCCAGGTTCTCACATTCAGGACTGCAGTCCCTGTCAATGGTGACTCTGTGCTTCCCCAAGCTTGTGGCAGCAGGACCAATGTCCATCCCCTGAAATCTGAGGGAGCTGATGAGCAACAGCCTTGTGCAGCACACACAGAAAGCTCTGAAGCTTCCCCATCTCCCCACACCCCCTTGCTGTGGGAAGGAGTTTACTGTGTCACAGCCAGGTCTGGGCTGGTTATCCAAGAAGCAGCTCTCTCTGAACCCCCCCGTCTTGTGGGCACTTTTGTCCTGTGAACTTCTATTAACTGTGTCAGGAAGCACTGGACCAGGATGGCAGCAATGAAAATTATTAGGAAAAAAACAGAGACTGTCAAGGATGGCCTTAATTCATTTTGACTTGAACAGTGCAGTGGAGCACCAGGGCTGAGCACACTGTGAAGATTTCCCCCCCTTGGCTGTTTCAAGCACCACTTGCAGCAGCAGGATCAGAAATAACCTTCACTCATAATCAAACACCCTGCAACTCCTTCAGCTGCCTGGTCTGGGAGGCAACAGCTTGCAGCAGAAGGGGAGATGGCTGCTGCACCCTCCCATGAGTGACACCAGGCTTGGGACACCCTGAGCAAAGAGCCACCATGGTGACAAAGCCCTCACCAAGGAAAAGCCTGGGCTCTTTCGTGTCACTGACCTGGAGTTTGAATCAAACAGCACAAAAGGCAATAGGGAATGATCAAAGGGTGAATGCTAATGATAAGAGCATTACATTAATTAATGGAATACCTGCTATGCCCTACCCACAGCACACCTGTGGAGTGGCAGTGATCGATTTTATTCAAGCTGGCAAGGGAGAAATAAGCATTGCCAAAGCAATACACACTTTGGCCTGTCTATTCCTTTAAAATATGGAGTAAATAAAACTGACAGGGATCGTTTTGCTTTGATTGTTTTTTTAGCTAAAAACACTTTGCATCCAACCTTACACAGTGTAGGTGTTATAATGGCCAGGGAAAACGAGACATTTCATAGAGCATTACAGGAGTTGCTGAAAATCAGAACTGGAAATAAGTCAATAAGTGCAAGTGGTGGGAGAGAGCTGGGGGCAGGTGCTCCTCCAGTTCAAGCAGGGAGTGAAGACCCAGGGCTGAGCTGAACTGGAACCTCTGAGTCCTGGTGAATGCAAAGCAAGATGTGTTTCTTTCGTGGAATCTTTCTTGTATAAAGTAATGTATGGATTTAGAATCAGTCTCAAGTAACTTTCGCTGACTTGTGAACTGGAGTTTTTCAGGAAGTGCTGTGTTCCTAGCCTCAATGGCCAGAGTGATAATGAACATCCTGGTTCACTTGGGTGTGTCATGGAGCCAGGCACAATGTTTGCTTTTGCTTCTGACTCTTCCATGAGGAAAGTCAGCCCTATGGCTGGCTGGGCTTCCCAGTGCCTTTAAAAAAAAATTACTTCTATCTGGAAAATGTCCCCTGTAAACACATAGAGATATGCTATCCTAGGGTGGCTGATCAAAGTCTCTGGTGGGACTGGATTCTCCATCAATTACAGACAAATTCAGAATATTTTAAAGGTCCAAACAAGCAGAGAGCTTTATGTGGAGTGTTTCTGATCTGTTACACTACGTTGGCTATGACTGTCATAAGTATCATCTTAAAATCTACAAACAAATTTTGTGCTGTGCCTTTCATTTCCAGGAAACACCTTTAATTTAAATAGAAAAAGTCTGGCTAATTAAGGCAAGCAAAATGCTGTAGTGAGGACTGTGCCATCCAGCTGTGATTGTGCTAAGCACTGATGTCTCCTTTCTCCCTTTCCAAGAAATTAAAGGAGTTACAGTCTGCTTTCAGCTGTGTTCCAGTTTCCAAAGCTCTCTTAGCCCATTTCCCAGCAGGGCTGCTGTGGCTGGAGGCGTTCAGCTGGGTGTTCATAGAGAGGGAAGGGTTCCCTGCCTGGGCTGGACCCACAGGCAGCCCTGGGAGCACCTGAGCCAGCCTGGCCCAGCACCGCGCCAGGCAAGGGCAGCTGTGCCAGGGCTAAGCCTTCCACGGGCACTGCTGCTCCTGCTGAGCCTCTGCTGTGCTCTCACCCCTCCTCAGCTCCAGCAGCAGAGAGGTGAGTGTTCCCTGGGGAAGACTTCCCGGGGTTTCATTTGGGAAATAATAAAAATGAAACATGGAGGTTTCCCCTGCAGTGTGGCGGGTTTGGAAAAGACAGAAATGACTGCAGCGGTGCTCTGTTAAATGCTCACTGCCACAGGGGAAGAGATGCTGTGGCTGCTAAATTTGGGGTGGATTAAAACTCCCTTGTAGTGTAGGGCAGAGTATTTTCATTTGGAGCTTGGAGTCCGTCCAAAACAGAAATGCAGAAATACAGAACAAGCTGTGCTTCTGACAACTGCTCCATCCTGTCCTTCCATCCCTTCTCCCTGTGCAGAAAAACAACACAAGTTTTCATCTCAAGCCCTTGGTCTTGCTTTCCTTTTCAGCTGAACACTCGTTTCAGTGCTCAAGTTCTATTTCTTGGAAACCAAGTTCTATTTCTTGAAAAGCCAGAAGCCCAAATATTCATTTTAGGAGATTCTTTTCTTCATTGCAGGCTTCAGAGTTTACATGAGGGGCCAGGATATACTTGTTCAGTTTTTAGTTACAAAAGTATCTTAAATAATGTCTTTTATGGTCTCACAATCTTTATTTATTGTTGGTCTTTTCTAATACCTTTCAGAATTTATTAGCTGTGTATATAGAAAACACCCTAAAATCTGATAATCTCTAATACTTTTACTAAGGCTTTGAGTTGATTGCACTTTATGAGACTCAGTGACATCTTAAGTACTTCATTGAAACTACAGCTATAAGATGATTATTGCTAGGTTATTGGCATTAAAATAACAGTAGCCACAAGGGTTTAAAACTGTTGCATGCATTAGAAAGGGGATAAAATATATTGGCTACACTGGAATTTATTCACAGTTCTTTAAGACTGTGCCCAGGTGAACCAGGAAATTGCTGACCTTGCTGAGGGAAGCTGAGCTCCCATCAGTTCTGCCCAACAGAATCAGGCCCACAGAAAAAGCCTGAGCTGGGAGAACCAAAACACCACTGAAGCTGCTGCTGCTGTCTCTCTTACCTACGTGGGGTGTGGGCTCCAAATTCAAAGCAGAGGAAAGTACAGCACTGATTTCCTCAAGCTGATTCCCAAATGGCCAACCAGGCATGGGGAAATCTTTGTTTTCCCCCAGTGAATTTCCTGGTTTGCTCTTTGAGATATATTTTGTCTTGGCCCCATTCCTTGTAGAAGAGCATGGATTGAATGGTCTAAAACCTTTAAGATCAACAAGAAATTGGCTAGAACAGATGAGAACTTCAGTCCTATCTCTAACTTTGAACAGGCAGTGTAAGATCTCAGGGATAAATGAGAAGACTTAAGGGAAATGTCGTGCCTAAAGAACTTTATTGCTCACATTCTGTAGCATTGATTTTGATTAATAGCTCTCTCATGCTGGAAGCATCATATCCAGATCAGAGGGAGCTCCACACATGAGCTACACCGAGACCTCAGAGCTCACTCTAAGGGGCACAATCCTAAAATAATTTGTGTGGTTGGAAAAAATAAGATGGTAGAAATGGGAAAGGGGACAAAGGTGCCAAAAATGCAGATATAGATTATCTTTTAGCTCCATTTCAGTGAGGCTCAGCTGTGGTGCATGCTGTGTGTTCAGAGGTGCCAGTCTGGGTTGTTAACCTGGGACTTGGAATGGACTTGCATCTGGGATGCTGAAAACCATGAGGTGATACAGATTGCACCCCTCCTTTGTGTGCCATGGCACAATTTCCCTGGCCCAGAAGGACCATCCAAGGCTGAGAGGTCATCTGACTCCCAGGGATGCACAGACTGTAACTTTGCCATCTACACGTGCTCTGTCACTCTGAAAAATCAGTCCTGTGCCTGGCATGAGATCTGAATTCCCCCTTTGTGCCAGCTGGTGCAGTGCAAGTCCCAGGGCTGTTCTAACTGCAGGAGTCTGTGAAGGTGGCAGTAGCAGTTGAAGTTTTATCATTTTTTCAGATGTGTAGGTAAAGGAAATGACTCTGTGACCTTGAACTGAACACGACCACTCTCTTTACAGCCTCAGCATAAACCTTATCAGGACCACGGGAAAAAAGCATTATCACCTTTTGGAACTGAGTGGGCTGAGGGCTGTCTGTGATCCTGAGCTGTCCTGAAAGCCAAATCCAGCTCTGCTTTCCCAGGCCACAGCCAGACCAACTCCCGAGAGATGAACGAGCCAAGTTCTGATCTCAGTTGTGTTTGTGGACTTGTCCCACATCCATCCTATATAAATCAGTCTTACCCTGCTCAGCAAGGCCAGCTGGGTTTTGGTCCCAATTAAGTCAATGGGAATGCTGCCACTGACTGCAGTGAGTTTGGGTTTCATTTGGGGTTGAGAGCTTTTGGTCTCATTTAACTGTTTCCTACTGGAAAAGGCACTATTGTCCCACAGCTGAAATAAATATTTGGCATCCTCTAAGCAAGGCTGCTCTCATATAAAGGTGCATTGCATTTCCCATAAAAACTGCTGCAATATTTGGTTGGCCAGGATGCTTCCCTTTCATGCTGAATCAAGGGCTCTAATAAGCATGATGACAAAATGTGAGGAATTCTGTGTAATTATGGCAATGGCACCACCTGCCTCTAATTAAGCTGCCAAAACATTTGGTCTAAAATGATGCAATGAATAAAAAAAAATATATATCCAATATTTTGGCAATGCAACAAGAAGCTGGCTTTCCTCACATAATTAGTTTTAACAAAGTATTGTTAATCTGATTTTTGATTAATAGACTATTTAATCTTATAGCAGGCTGACACGACTCTGATCTGCCTCTGGTTTAAGTTTTTTCCACCAAAAAGGCTAAGATTTGTAAGAGTTTTAAGATATATACTTGCTTAAGAAACACTAGATTTTTTTTATTATTTTCATTGTTCTTCATGAGAACCCCAAAGGTTACATTCTCTGGATTCACTGAACTTTTAAGCCTTTCATTAAACTGGAAGCCAGAGGAAAAGCTCTTTTTTTTTCCTCCCTCTTCCTAATTCCTTGCACAGAGAAATCACTGGTATGACTAATTGGGGGGAGGAGGGGTGCCCAGAAACCTGACAAGCTCTGCACATTTTAGAGCTGCTGGCAGAAAGTATCAGCTTTGCGGACTGCTGTGATGCCCTGGGGTGTTTGGTGGCTAATGGTCTCTCCCCCTAGAAGTGCTTCTCGGGTTGGATTTAGTGACAATGAGGAGGGGAATGTAATGTGTAACAGCAGCAAAGCAGCCCAACCGCTTTTCCAGGACTTGTGTGGCCATTTGGGTTTCAGAGCTGTTAATGTAACCTGGCATGTTAAATCAGACATGATCAACACTGTAAAAGAGCCAAGCATACCAACAGTACAGATGGGTGGCAGATAATGAAAGCAGCCGCGGCTGAGCAGTGTAAAACTGCTGATCAAACCACGTTAATTTGTGGGTCTTGTAATTCTGAAAATCAGCATTTGAATATACCAGGATGCAAACAGGTAACTGTGTATTCACTGTAGGCACCATCTATAAAAAAATTATTTTAGCAGCTTGCTTGTCTCTTGCCCTAGGTGCCTTAAATGCATGATTTTTCCAGTACCTTGTGCCCCCGGTAGCAATTGGTGACTCCATAAAGTGGGTGTAAATAGTTTCTGCCAGCTGCAGTTTCTTGTCTCACCCTGTTGAGTTTCTTTCCCATAGCAGCGTCTGGGCTGCATTATCTACTCCCATTCCAGCTGCAAAGTCTTGATGAGCTTTAAAAATCAGAAGAGTTTCAAGAAAGTCCCAGAACTTAACTGCTCTGGGCTATTTGTAAAGTTGAGTGTTAATTCAAAAGATTTGTTTCACTTTTCTCGTCCTGAAGTAAATGATAATGGCACTGTTCTTGTATCTGGTACATTGCTAGGCCAGTGTTGAGATTTCAGCATTTCAGGAAAGGTTTTCTGGTGCGGTTCCCTGCTCTGACAGCAGAGATTTGATGACATGAGTGATACTCCCTTTAGAGGTCAGACAGCTTTTGTGTCTGTGTGCCCACACACCCTTCAGCGCTGGGTGCAGAAGTCCATTTGTTATCTCCAGGCTGCCTTTGTGCAAGAGTAGGTTGGTTTTGTAGCAAACCATAGCAGCGAGTTGATGTGTGGTACCCTGGCCCTCCCGGTGTGAGGCTGCAGCATGAAACCATCTCCAGATTCCACCTCCTGCCAGCGCTGGAGACGTGGAGCATCCTCAGTAAATGCTTCCTGCTCAGTTGCTGAAGGGGACACAGAGAGGCCCAAATGTCTCCCTGGATGCTGATGGGTGTGTGAGCCGAAGCCCGACGGGGGAGGGTCCCACACGATCTGCTGAAGCAGCAGGAATTTGAGGTTCCTCACTGTTCACTGGCACACCAGACAATAAAAAAAGCCAGGATCTCCACTGATTCCTAAATCTTGCCAATAGACTGCCCTGCTCCTCCAAAACAACAGCAACAACCCTTAGGTGGCCTCCTCACCTCTATTACATCTCTATTGGACTGGCAGATTAAATGCTTATGACTTCTTTTTTTTTGCTCCACTCTCTATCTTATTTATCAAATGAGTTTTCAGACATGGATTTGGGAATACCCTGTGTTTACTTTTAAATGCACTTGGTAACATTTGTTTTCTTAAAAGCTTATCCAATAACTGAACAAATGGGCTTCTGAGCCAGTCTATAGAAGGAGGTGGCTAGGGTCAGTTTAATATTTGCCATGATTAAAGTACACACTGCTGAGTAAATACAGAGAGGAATTATATGTTATTTGACTAGCTGCTAATTACGGTGAGCTCTTCCTGGCTGTGCTTCCTTTTTAAAAGATGAAAGTCAGATCCCTCAAAATTCTAATATTTAGTTAGTTCCTTTGGAAAAAATGGTCTGGTAAATAAAACAAGTATTACTGCTCTAGTTTGTATCCTGCTTCTTTTGCATGCTAATCTGAAGTTCCCCTGAGATAATTTGACAAGAAGGCCATTAATGCAAATTTAAGCGTGACCTAGAAAGGACTTATTTTTCATGTACCACGTTGACTCTCTGCATAGCTATTGTTATTTGTTCTTCTTTGTTTTAAACTGCCTGGTGTTTTGGAGTTGCCTCTCCTTCTTTTTATTTCCCTTTTTTTTTCCTCATGATTGTAGTAGCACAACTCAGAAGAAATACATTGGTTTCAAATAAAATGCTGGAGTCAGATATGAAAGTGTTGCACATAAAGAACAGAATTTATCTGGCAATCACTAGATATAGTTTGGGAAAACTGTTTTTGTAAGCAATTAACAAAAGTTGACTTTCATTTCTTTCAGTTTACTGGAGAACTTTTATGTAAATGTGAATTATAGACCCCTGCGCTTTCCTAGCAGGTGTGGTCTCAAAGCCCTTCATTGTCCCACCATGCCAACTGGCCAGCAGAATGAAGTAGATGCTAACAAACCAAAACTATTGCAGATGTAAGGATTAAACATTCTTTTTCCTTCAGTGGTTTGTTTCAGTAACTTCTAGGCATAACATAATTTTTGGGAACTCTGGCTCTGACATTCATGTAAGTTTACTATTGCAGAAGAAAGCAAGGAACCATCCCAAACATCCAGGATATCAGTTGTGGGGATTGGTTATACCTAGTAAGGAACAAAAAGGTCAGAGCTATGTGCTCACCTTTGGCCCTTTACAGGTCACTTCAGGGGTCTTACTAAGAATAGAATAGAATAGAATAGAATAGAATAGAATAGAATAGAATAGAATAGAATAGAATAGAATAGAATAGAATAGAATAGAATGTATGTAACATTTCCCAAAGAGATCTCAAAGCTCTGTGCCATCTTCTTTCACTAAGTCCTTGAAAAACACACATTTGCTCACAGTCAGGAAAAGAAGATCTAGCTGGTTCCAGATAAAATGTGGCTTGTTAGTCCGTCGTAGTAGAAATCTCTCTGAGTCAGTAGGGTTTTCCTGCTTTGGACTGGTAATGGCAGCAGGAAAACCTTTCCTTTCCCTGTAGCTCCCGAGCGCGCTGCGAGGGCACCGCTGGTGCGCACCCAGCTCGCTCCGGGTCAGTTCATATTTCTGCTCTCCAGGTCGATGCATCTGCTTAATATTCGGCTGGAGAGAATGCAAAACACTTCCTCGTGTGGCGCAGTGGGGACAGCGCTCAGTCCTGAGGCGCAGGGAAGTTGGGCGCCTCGGGGCTCGGGGTGATTGCAGCGGAGGCTGCGGGTGCCGCTGGAGCCGGGGCTGCCCTGCCCTGCCCTGCCCGGCCGGGCTCGGTGCCCGGCAGCGACACCGCTGACACCGCGCCAGCTTCTGCTGCCGGGGAGCGCATCCAGTGTCCAGCCCGCTTGACCCCCCGGTCCGAGCAACTTGTTTTGCCATTTGTCACTGCCAAATGTTTCTTTATTCTGCCTCAGTCACTCGGTTTGCCACTCATTTGACTCCCCGCGTAATTAACTTTGCCAGCCAATTGACTCGCTGTGTAATTATCTTTGCCAGTCGCTCTGGTCTCTGCATATTAATCACGGTGTGTAATGGGCCCCGGGGCAGGCTGCAGCTCGGTGGGGCTGGCAGCAGGTGCTGGCCAGCCCTCGCAGCCTGGCGCAGGCAGAGAGCCCCAGGGCTGCCGGCACAGACGGGACCCGGCGGGGCTGGGACAGCTGCAGACACGCTGCCACTTGCTGCTTCTCTTCGCTGACCCGAATTTAACTCCGCTTCCCAGCAGTGCCCCCCCTCCAGCCCTGCCCCTCCTCATTTAATTGCTCCCATTTGGAATCTCTGTCGGCGTCCCTGCCACACTTCCCCGTGTGCTTCATCACACCCTTGTGCAGCCAGAGCCCTTCGCCCCCCGAACCTGCAAGGCGCCCACAAATTCTTTGCTCATCTTCAGGTGGGGGGCTGTTTCGGCAGGAGACCTTGGGAAAATCATTGACTTAGAGTGACAAGTGTGAAGAGCAGTTGCAGACAGTTTATACATCCTCCTCCGGGAAAATAAACCTGTTAGTGTGTGCCATATGCTACAAAGAAGTGGCTCTCGGCCACGCAGCTGAAACACTGGAGCCCTTCCTTGACTCTTTGTCTGCTTGTCTATTTGTCTTCAAAGCAGGAGCCCCTTACAGCTGACACTTCTTAAGTTCTGTTTACCAAATAGCTGTGGACTTTGTAAAGAATGCAGATAAAAGTTTTGGATGTTGTTGGGAATAAATAACATCATGGCTAGATTGATAGCAGGATAATGTTCTTTGGAAAACTATCTTGCCTGCCTGCCTGCCTTTCAGAGGGTTGTTTTTCTCTGTTGGTGCAGTTTGCCTTTAAAATCTCTCTAGCCTGTACATAGTTCTGCCCCTTCTGTCCAACTTCAGTCTGGCCCCTGTACTGCTTGATTAAATTTTGTACAACGTCATTCCAGGATATGCTTTAGCTCTAAAAACATGATTCAGCACCAAACCCAAAGACTTCCAATCTAATTTTCCCTGATGGTGCTTTCTGGTTTTCCTGGATGGATAAAAATCCATTGCTAGGATTTTGGCCACTCTGCATCCTTTTGTACTGACAAGTTATTTGATAGTCCAGTTATCCTCCTTGCTTAGAGCACCTGTAACAAATTCCTGTAAAGAGCTTTTCAAAATCCTCTCCCATTGCTCAATGTTTTGCATCTGTATGTAACCAACAATGTCATGCAGGGCTTATTTTTCTGACATGTCAAGAAATATAAACTCCCAAATACATTTCTGAAATACAAAGGCACAGGTCCCTGTGGTGCAATCAAGAACGGTGTTGTTATCTCACCTGATTTTAGTTTCCAGGTGCTGGGGTTAGTACAGCTCTGGCCTGAGGTGCTTTAGCCCCTCTGCCCAGCCCCGTGCAGCCTTGCTCAGAGGTTTCTCATGACCTGGACACGGTGCCCTGTGGGGTGAGTGATGTGAATGTTTCGCTCATGTCAAAGGGAGGAAAGTATTCCCCCTCCTCCCAGCTTTCCTTTTGGTCTCCAGCCTTTACATTCCCTGGCATGGTCCTTGGAGAGCCTGAATTATTGTTGGTAGTGGTTTTGTTTTGCAAGAGGACGAGTTCCTTGGCTGACTCGTGCACCGGCAAATCATCTCTCCTGGCTTGGTCTTCCCTGAACTTCCGCATAGCAAAAGGAGAAGGAGCGATCCCATCTCAGCTCTGCTGGGCTCTCACGCCTGAGTTTCAGTCTGGGGCAAGATAAAGGAGCTCTGCTGGGAAGAGATCTGAAGTTCACAATCTGGAGTCTTTCTTCTGAGGCTTAGCAAGCTTTTTTTCTTTTTCAGAAAAAATAATGAGTTCATGCATGAAGTATGAGTGCTGTTTATTACTTTTTCCTTTTTTTTTTTTTTCCTGAAGTGTCTCTGCTCTGCCTCTCCCCACAGCTTTGAGCCGCAATAAACCCACTCAGAACTGCACCACGAGCCAGATCTGCCTGGTGCAGACAGTGAGGCTGCTGAAATTCGATTTCAGCACAGGAAGTGACATGACTGGGGCAAATTCCTCAGCTTGATATTTAGGAGGAAATGTAACATCATTGGTGGTTTGGCTGGGGCTGCTGTTGTTTTGGGCTAGGCTTGGGTCAGTGGGAAATGCAATGACAGAGGGGATGTGCTAAGGCAGCCTCACCTTACCTGCTCAGGGACAATCTGGGGGACAAGGGCACAGCTTTGCATTTTCCCCAGGTCAGTCCCTGCCTGTATGGATGTACAAACTAAGGGCTCTGTGCACAAGGAACTCCAGCAGAAAGGAGGAAAGAAACACAGTCCTTCACCGAGCTCTGGCTAAAGATTAACCTTGCTGACTAATTGAATGCTGGGTATGAAAAATGTTAAAACTAATAATAGACTAAAAAAACTGGGCTGTATTTTTCCTCTCCACTGGCTGATGGAGGGCAGTATTGCCACCTGTTTGGGCCAATATTTTCAGATATTAAATAAAACTGGTCTCCTTCTGTGATACAGTACTGAGAAGTTAATTCAGCTCTATTAGAAAAGTCTAGAGCACAAAGTGAGCCACTAACAGCTTTGAGTGTGTCCTTAAAGCTATGTTTCACACCCACCCAGAACACAGAGATAACAGTGTTTACTATCACTTTTTAACTCTGGATGACTAAATCAAAAAGTAATGAAATGAGGCTGTCTGCTGTGTTCCTCTTTCCTCTTTCATTTATTTATCTTTCTGTAAAAGAGCCCAGGGTCTGTGATCCCCTCCTCTGGGAAAAGCAGGAGTAGGTTCCCCTCTGGGGAAAGCCTGGCTGCTTTTGGGGAGATGTGGAGGTACAGAATGCTGCTCCTGGCAGTTTCAGCTTTGCTGACAGAGTGGGCTTTGCTCAGGACCCTGAGTTTAGTCTCCCCACTGAATAATCCTGCCCCCCTCCAAACCCAGTGCAATATCCCTCTCTCTGCCACCACTGACAAGAGATTGTCAGAGAGAGGAGGAAAAAGAGACAACAGCAGAGGAAGGAAACAGGGATGCTGCTGGAAATCATTGGCCTTTGAAGACCTTTTTTAAAGTCTCTATTATTGCAAAGATGAGCTTGCTATAAACTCCCGAATGGACAGACAGAGCCTGATGTGCAAGAGAATGGGCCTGAGACAGTTTTCTATTATCTGGGAGATTTCTGTCTTAATAGAAGCTTTCAGAGCCAGCATGAGAGTTGAGCTCCAAAATTATGCCCCCACAGGAACATAGTGTGTTCTGATGGAAAAAGCAAATAAATTGTTTTTTATGATATTGGACACACACAGTATTATTCTGCTGGTTCTCAAGTCACGCAGACTCCATCACAGACATTGAGCCTAAATGTCTTCTGTGGCAAAAATCAAAATCACTTTCTCTTCTCACTGAGAAAATGGGGCAATACCTGATGAAGGTGGCTGCTGTGCTCATTGCACAGAGCTCTTCAAAGTTTTCTTCTCCTCTCTGCTGCTCAGCCCTTTTTACCCTTAAGCACTCATTTTTCTTTTAATTTTTCTTTTGACAGTATCTACTTACTCAACCTGTAAGTGTGAAAATCAATGTTTACATAATTTGAAACAGTTAAAACTAATTAAAGCAAACCATCACCTTCCAGGCTGGGTTGAAGTAGAGAATAGTCTTTGCCCCAATGTACACACACCCCTTCAGTCCCCTGCCTGTCACACAGCAGGAGGAAATGGTAAAAATTTCAGAATCAAATCAGAATGTCAACTTAGAGGAAGTTCTGCTACCACACTGCTACTCTGTGCTGTGATTTCAGCCATCAAAACAGAACTCTCTCCACATTCAAACCTGTGGTTTATAAAATAGAGTTTGTACATCCGGTCTTGCCACTATTTTATTTACTTTACTTCTTTCTTTACTTGCCATTTGTGGGTGGTGCCTCCTTTGGGAATGCTGGCCATGGCTTCCATTACTGGCTGCACTATTTATCATAATTCCACATTATTTTATTTTCTGCCAATGGCAATCATATTATAGCAATGGATTATTTACCTCCTTTCAGCTTAAATATCATCTATATATTTCAGCCCAACATAATAGCTCTTCCATTTACAGTGCATTTTTTGAAGATTTTAATCAGATGTATGCTCCAATAATCCCTACAACAATATTTATTTTTCTAGCAAAACCCAGGATTCAATAAAGAGGCTGCCTTCATGTTTTACAGGTTTTTAAAAGAAAAGAATTTCATGAGCAATTTTTGGTGTTATACTTTTTTTTTTAATCTGCAATTAAGGGAATATAATTACTTTTCACCTTGTGTTCTGTTTGCTTTTTGCATTCCACTTCTGTGCTTGGGGTATGAATCATGTTTTATTTCATAGTTGGAAAGCAGGCATGGGTGTGCTGCTGATTCCATGTCTGGGCTGTATTTTTGGTAGAATCACCCAGCTGCTACAAATCAACAAAGGAGTCACTGAAGCCAAGTTGGTTTAGATGAGCAAAGGATGTAACCTTTGATCTTCTGCAAGAAAAAGCCCTTGACCCTACTCCTTTGAAAAATCTAATTTCAAACAAAAAAGTACATGACTGTCAATCAAACAGATACTATTGTCTGGGTGAGGGTTTGCCCTTGCAGGCTTTTTTCCTCCTCCAAGGAATGCAGTCGACAGAATTCAGATTAAAACCTGATAGCTAAGAAAGACCCTTCAGCAAAATGTTTGTCCAGCAGTGTTAGAACTTGCCCCTGGATGATGAGTTAGATCCACCTTTGTCATTCCCTCACAGCTCTCACACAATTAGGCAGCTGATTCCAGCACTCCTTGGAACTCCCAGAGAGTTTCCAGCCTGGATCTGCTCCTGCTGACAATCATTCGACCCTGCTGGAGCAGAGTGGGCCCTGGCCATCTCTCCCAGGCTGCCTGTGCCCTGTGCTGCTTCCCAAACCCCAGGCTGTGTCACTGATGCAATAACTCTGGAGGCTCAGCCGAGCTTTCCCTTGAACCTGCTCTGTAATTAACTCTGTTTCAGGTTCTTATCAGCAGATTAACGTACTGCAGAAACATTCTGCATTTCCATAGCTTCCAAGCCACAGAGGAACTTGGCCACAGCCTTGGCATTACTCAATATGTCAGCTGGAGTCTTAGAAGTTTTCCAGACCTTTTAATCTTTACTCCTCACATAATATTGTTCCCTTCAAATAGATGTCATTCCACCCACAGACACTTGCCTCGTGGGGATCTAAAGCAAGCTGGATTGAGTAAAGACCCATTTCACACATGGAGGAAAACACAAGAAAGATAAGGCCTCTAAATATAAACCTCCATTTAGGAGGACAATAAAGCCCATGCTTAAATCCATTCCTGTTGTAATTATTGGTGTTATGAGAGCTATAGAAACTACAGCCCTATTTATACTTGATGTTGTATGAATATATAATGAGGAGGAAGTGGTGTGTCTTGAAAAACTGCCTGGCAATGTAAGGATAAAGGCAACAGGGAGATTCAAGCCACAGACAGGAGCACAGGAAAGTTGACAAAACCTTTATCTACAGAGGCATTCACTGGCCAAAACAAATTACCTGTTGAACAGCGCTGTGATCTCTGTGGGTATTGTGGCATATCCTCAGCCCTAAGCATGTATTTAAGTCTAATTGAAGAAATTAAAGTTTAGCATGTGCTTCAGTGCTTTGCTGAATCAGGGCCATAATGCTGCCACCAGCCACTTTAACACTGGACAGAGAGGAGCTAAGGATTTTGTGATATCAGAGACATTCCTCAGCAGCTCCCAAACTGAGGACATCGTGTCCAGCCAGGAGAACTGAAGCCCCTTTCTGTGCTGTGATTTTCAACTCTGATTAAACCATCTCAATATACATTCCCGAGGCCACTGATGTAATAGATTCCTTCCAGAGAAAAAACTGGTCAAGCAATGCTGCCAGGAAACAGGAGCCCTCACACTTGGTGCCTGTATTTATTGTAAATATCCTGACTGAAGTCTTTTGTGTGATAGTTTGAGAAGCAGCTTGTTGTTGTCACCCTCTTCAACTGCACCATTGTCCAAGTCTGAAAAGAAATTGGGATCTCATCTGTGGCGAAAAAAAAATCCATCTTAGAAAAGGAGATGAAATACAGTAAAGACAAAAATAGCCTGAAAATAGGTTTTCAGTGGGAAAGAAAGTTTCCTGGAGTTCTTGTCAAAATAATCTTCATCAACAAAGAGTTCTTAAATGCTGTGGGATTTTCAGGGGTTTTTTTCCTGTAACAGTAGATTCAATACATGAATGCTCCTTCCCAAAAGTGGTGCTCTCCCTGACCGTATGGTCACAACATGACCCCCAGTCCCTCGCTGCAAACAAATCCAGCAGCTTGGCAGCCTTCTGTGCAAGGGGCCAGCTCACCTTACCCTTCCTCAGTTCCCAGAAGCAGCAAAATGGCAGGGGAGTTTTGCAGCTGAGGAGGATAAAACCCTGGAGTGTTTGAGCTGCCTACTCCACCATGCCCCTAGCAAAGGCTTGAGAGCTCTTCTGCTGGAATCAACAAGCCCCTTGTCCCAGTACTCCAAATGTGCAAGGCTCCTTTATGCATTAAAGCAGCTAAAATGTAGACAAAAGAAGCAGCCAGTTTTTTGGCATGCTAACAGTATTAAATGTCATTATGCAGTTAGAGATCAAAGGAACTGAGCGTGGACCAGAGTTCTCCCTTGCTGAAAGCAGTCAGTGACTGCAGGCTGTGACATCTGGGCGGGCCAGCACTATCCAGAGGGGCACATCTGCTGGCTGTGCCTGGCTGGGAGTCCTCAGCCACAGAATCAGCATCCACAGCTGCTTTCCAGCCACGGCTGGAACCTGTGGGCTTTCCCACAGCCCTGACCACTCGCCAGATCCTCATTACGGTGTCAGAGCCAAAGATGAGGAATGTCAGGTAAAATGTGGGGCGAGGATAGGGCTTAGTCACCACCAGGTGCTCCAGACCTTGACCCTGGGGGCAGGTGGGACTCTGCTCCAGGGATGATAACTGCTGTGGTGGCTGTGGACAGCCACACCGCCCTGTGGCTGCCTATGGGCCTCACCTGGTAAAAATTATCACAGCACTAACGAAAGAGCACAGCTAATTACCAAAATTGAGAGGGGAATGTCTTAGTGAAACCACACAGCTCACTGGGTGTACCTTCAATTTATGGTAAATCCCTCAGTGGAAACATCATCAATCTGCCACCACAGACACCTTTCTGATTAAAGTGGCAACATCCCACATACATTTCTCAATGTCCAGTGTTCTTTCTCCATTTGCAGTGCTGCTTTTGATCTAGGAGCTCCTCATGTGATTTGGTTAAAGGCTGCCTTGGAGTTTGCTCCATCTCCCTCCAGCCACCACAGCAGCAGAAATCAGGGATGCTGTGACAGGGACTTGCTGAAGCCAAGCTGCTGAAAGAGTTTTGGGCAGTTCTGTCTTACTGGAATTAATTCCCCTGTTGAGCCAATAAAATGTGGATGTTGAAGTTAGCACAGAGTGTAACTCTGAGCCACATGAGTGAGAACTGAGAGGGTTTCTTAACTGAGGAAGCCATGCTGGTGACTGTCAGAGGACACATCTTTCCTTTCACAAAAAAGCATGCAATGAATCAGCTGCTGATGAAGAAAATATACCTCTTTGCCACCTTTTTTCTTTTTATCTGAGAGTCACATCTGCATGGCAAAATGATGAGCGAGAAGCCCGCCCTTCCTTCAGAACCCTGCACTTCTATCTGGCAGCAGAGCAGATGTGGCTCAGCTGTCTAGAGACACAGCAGTGATGAAGATGTAGAACATCTGAAGACCAGAGACTTGTCTCTGGATTTTTGCCATGGTGTTTTGTAGATTCTACCTCCATCCTCCCTCACCTGTGGGAGAAGGTTATGATGTGACAGGGAGCAATGCTGTCACACAGCTGAGTGAAGCTGCACCTTTATGTGCTAGTACCAAAAAGTCCTTTTGTAGGAAGGCAGAAATAAGGAGAGATTGGGAGACCAATTCAAAAATATTCTGGGATTTTTGTGGTTTTGTGATGTTTCTTCACTCTCCCAGGTGTCTCATTAAAAATGAATTAAAATGAGACAATTAGCTGCTACAGAGAATTTACAATGCTGCTACATCAAAGTACTTTGGAATACTCACTAAATAAGAGCCAAGTAAATGGTACCTATCTCTACTGCCTGTCATAAAAACCATGGACATGGTGAGGGTCCTGGAGAGATGTGCTCTTTATTGAAGAAAGAAAATAAATGCTTAAAAAATGCTAATTATATACAACATATATAAATTAATATGATTAGCAATAGCTTGACTGGCTTTTTCTTTCATTTATCTTTTTTTTCCCCCTGCTTCCTTCCACACAGTTTTGTTCTGTTTGGCTGTAGAATGGGTTTCCTGGTGAACAAATAAGGAAAGGCAGAAATAATATTACTTTCACAAAGCTATGGTTGAAATGCCCTTGTGCTTCTTAAAAATGGAAGCAGTTCAGCTGGAACCCACTCCCTGTCAGTGCCTGCAGGACAGCTGCAGCTTCTTCTGTCTGTCCTCTCTAACCTTGCTGCTTCTCTGGTTAGATCCTGAGCAGAATTCAGGTCTTGAACCACCATCAGGACCAAAATTAAGGCCGAGATTTCCCATGTCAAATGTGCTGTGAGTGCAGCAGCAGTCCCTGTGTGTGGGGCAGGTCCCCCTCTGGCACAGGCATGTTTGATCCCTGCAGGCAGAGCCACCAGCCTGGGCTGAGGGATCCTGCCAGCCCTCTGCTGCGAGCCAGGATTTATGCTGTTCCACATCTTCACAATGGTCTGGCTGCTCCTGCCTCCCCAGCTCTCTGCTCTGCAGGATTTCACCCCAACAAAAGGAGGAAAGAAACAGAACAAGCAGTAAGGCAGGGGAGTGGCAGGAGAGAATTTCTGATTAACTCGTTTTCACAAGCTCCATTTTTATTTGAGACTACACCAATTCCAGTTTTCATAACAATGCATTTTTCCTTTGACAAGTGCTTATTTCATTTCATATAGTTGTCTAAATAGTTATCACACTGCTAATGTTTCAAGCCAGAAATTATTCCCCAGTGTGCCAGATCCAGACCTTCCAGTAATTTGTGTATGTAAATTTAGATTATTATTATTATTATGTTCACATGTAATACTACAGGTAACAAAATGAAAGAGCAGGTACAAATTATCTACATAAAAATCTGCATAAAATATTCACATAGATAAATCTAATTTTTCTTGTTTGTAGAAATGTCTGAACATGTGAGATCTATTAATCAGTCTCACTAGTACCCTTACAGCTCATATTTATTGTGTGAATCCTAACACCATCTTCCAGTAGTTCATAAAATATGATCACTGTGAGGAGCTGAGCAGAATTCAGAACTGTATGATTATTTGGTTACTACTCTGGGTCTAAAATGTCTTTTTCTTTTTTTTTTCTCATTTGACAGGCAGCCCAACTATAGTGATCTGGGATTTAGCAGCTGATGGCTGTTCAGCACTGCAGGATGCTTTATGCAATTAGCAAAGTTAATAAAATGCTGGACAGGTGCCTTGTACTGGGGAAAAAGGCATTGTTCTTATTTGCTCAAGATCAAACAGTTATGTTACCTTGTTCCTATTAAGAAAACATTTATTCTAAAAATGGGATGAAATAAAGAATAGAATCAATTATTGACTTGTTACTGGTTGAATTTTACTGTAAGTTTCCCTGTTTTCTGCTTCCAGGAAAAATACAAGGACAATGCTTTCAGGAAACAACATCTACCTATTTGCAGAGGGGCACAGAAACAAAAAGTACACAGAAAAGGGCAAAGCTTGAAGAAGATTATCCTGGAATATCTGAGGAACAAGGTGGAGCCAGATCTCAACCATCTACCTTTAATAATGGGTGGAGGACAGGAAATATAAGAGAGGTCAGAGAGGAATAAGTTCACTGTTCCTCCTCTGTTTGACAGAGTTGATCCTTGGAAATCACACACTTATCAGCTTAACACCTGGAAAACAGCAGAGAAACTCAGTCAGTGAGAGAGAGCTGGAAAGTATCTGTAGAACTGGGGGAGCAGAAAGCTCCTGCTGAGAGGTTGGCCATGAAGCACAAGAAAAGCAAGGATAAGGTAAGTGTGAGAGTTTGCTTGTACCTCCACTGGAGAACTCCTCTGTTTAAGGTGAATGTTCTTCTGCATCTGCCCTTGAGGGAAAACTAAACTGGGTAGTTCTCTGTGAAGTAATTTCTGTGTTGTTTTAAAGGAAGATTGGAAGTCTAAGTGAGAGCCTGTAATTATGATGGGCTGGTTTTTAAAATTAAAAAAACAAAAAAAAAAAAAAAAACCAAAAAAACCCAAAAAAAACCAATAGGACAGAATCTCTAATCCTCCTAGCTTGAAAGAGAGATTGCAGAGTCAGTCTGTCAAGTTGCTTGTCCTCTGTTTCAAGTCATGTTGTTCCAGGTTGTATTGCCTTTGTGCTTCCCTCACCTCTTCTATATTTATATCCTTCTAAGAAAAGATTCTACTATAGCTGAAGGGAAAATGGAGGAAAAGATAGTCTTAGCTTCTTTGTCCCCATCTTGCCTCCTAAGCCATCCACTGCAGAGGCAGGTGCTCTCAGGGAACACACACAGCTGCCTGTGACACTACACCTTCCCCATGCCTTCACCTCTGGGACCAGAACTGAATCAAGAACAAAAAGCAGACATTAAAAATAGTGTCTGGAATATCAGCATCACTTATATCTCTGTGACTGTGTTGGATTCTCTGTCTCCTGAGCAGCCATGGGCATGTTCCAGAGTGAGCAAAACCCCAAGGAGGCCCAGCTGAAGGCAAACCAAGGGTGCTCCATGTCCTGCCCAGCTTGTGAAACCCTCTGTCTGTTTTGGTCCCTTAGAAATCTGCAGAGCACAGGTGTGAAAACAAGGAGCATTTTACTGTTCCTGCTGAGGCAAAGGCAGAGCTCCTCGTGCTAAGACCAGAATTAATGCTGATGTAGCTCCAGACTCTGCACAGAGCCACCCCTTTACCCTTTCCATAAGTCCAAAATGGTTCTCTGTTCACAGGTGTCACCTAGGTACCACTGGTAAATATGAAATGGGAGCATGACTATTGTTGTGGGCTCGGGCTGAGAAGTTTGTAATTGCTTGAAAGAGCTGTAGTCTCTTGCCTTCACTGAAATTGATAAGAGCTGGTGGTTAAGACCCTGGACTGGGTAGGACAGAATCTCTTTTGGGGATGGGGGAGCTGAATTCCAACCTGCACATTGTGTTAACAAGCAGGACTGCCCATCCCCTTAGACACTGCCCAAGCTGATAGAAGTACAGATGTGTCAGCTCTCTGTGGCTCCCCTCTGCAGCCCTGGGCTGAAAGAATTCCCTAATCCTGCTTTATCTGAAGTATTTACACACCTCGTAGTGTCCAGGTGTCAGCAGGAATGGCATGGCTGGGTTTCAGCTTTGAGTCATGGGGTGAAAGCAGTGTGGTCTGGGGCCTGTAGTGACTAGAAATCATTACCTTGTGTTGGCTGCTTGTCCTCTATAAGATGAGTTTGTGGGCTTGATCCATTTTCCTCACAGAGATGCATAAAACACCCACACATCTGACTTGTATTAGCATGTCCTTATTGGCAATTTCCCTAAAGACAAACCAAGCTGGGGAGAACTGGGGTTTTTTAACCATCTGCAGCTCACCTGGCCCATTGAGAGCACAGGTACAGCGGGGGAGCTGCACAGGGGGTGCAGGTCCTGCTCAGCCGCCCAGGACATCCTCTGCTGCTGAGCTCCTGGTCAATAACAAGGTCCTTCCTTCCCCAGTGTGTGCAATAACCTTTCCATCCTGCAAGCGCGGTGTTTCATCCTCTCTGGCTACAGGCAGCCCAGTTAAGCCCACGCTCTCTGAGGACACACACTTGAAGAAATAAGTAAATAATCTTTGTCCCTCATCTTCACCTGCTGTGAGCCAAAAGGATCGCAGGTGTCTGAACGCGGGTTCTCGGGAGCGGGGCCCCGGCCATGCGGGGTCCCCAGGGCAGAGCCCGGGCGCGGTGTCGGGGGCGGCCCCGGCTCTGCGGAGCCGGCGGGGGCAGCGCACGGCACCGCGCGGGGGGATTCGATCAGCGCGGCTGCCAAAGCCAATTATCGGGGAGAGGACGATATAATTATATTAGGGAACATCTGTACTTCATTAAAAGCCCTCGCGGGGCGGATTCGCGCCCGGCCGCGTTACACACAGGCGCTTCCAGCCTCTCCTCGCCCCCGTTCCGCGCACGGCCGCCGCCAGCCCCGCTCCGGCAGCCGCGCCGCCCCGGGGCCGCGCCCGGCTCCGGCTCCGAACCCATCCCATCCCAGCGCGGCGCGGCGGGCAGGCGGCGCTCTGCGGCCGGGCTGTGCGGGGCTCCGGGGCGGCGCGCTCCGCTCTTCCTCCTCCTCCTCATCCTCCTCCTCCTCCGCGGCGGCGGCGGCGCCGGGCAGATGCGGCGGATCGCGGGGCGGCTGTGGCCCGCAGCGGGCTCCCGTCCCCCCGCCGCCCCGATGGACGGCAGCGGGGGCAGCAGCAGCAGCAGCCGCGCGTAGCTCGGTGAGTGCCGGTGCGTCCCCTCCGCGCCCTGCCCGCAGCGCTGCCGCAGCCGCGGGTGCCGCTCCTCTGCCGCGCTCCTTCTCTCCGACCAAAAATCACCCTCGGCCCGGCGCCCCACGCGTGCTGGCGGCGGGGCCCGGCCGGCGGCGGCGCCGGGGCTGGGCTGCGGGGACCGGCTCTGCCACCTGCTCCCCGCTGCGGCTCCGGCCCCGGCTCCGGCCCCGGCTCCCCTCGGGGCTGCGGGAGCGCCGCCGGTGCTGCCTGCCGCCGGACGGGGCTTGGGGAGCGCTCCCCGCTCCTGCCGCGCCAGCGTCCTGCCCTCCTCTATCGGGAGTCCCGGGCTGGGGGTGCAGTTGGGCTCCCGAGCATTTGTTTCCGGGTAGGACTTTACCGCTATCAATTTTGGAGTTATTTTGTTTCAGTGAATTTGATTTAAATTGACCCAGCGGCTGTGAGAAGCTGAGAGGAGAATGTCAGTTTGAGGATGGTTTTCTTTACCTTACATTTAAAGATCTCTCCCTGTGTTTCCGGTTATGATTTCTTTTTACAAAATAATTTTGTTGTGCTCTATTAACTCCTGGAGTTTAACAGTCCTCCAAGACAGACAGGCTTGTTGGAGGCTGAAATAATCAGCTCCAAGGCGCAGACAGTGCCCTTGGTCGTAACAGGTGCAGCGTGCATATTCTTATGAACAATGAAATGGTTTCAGCATTCAGGTTTATTTGTATGCTCTGCGTTTCTGTGACTCTGGAGAAATTGTCATGCTGTGTTATGTCAAAGATGTGCTTACGGCGTGAGCGTGTCCGCAGTACCCAATTAGCAGGGCAGGGGAGCAGCTGCACAGACCTCCTCAGCCCGTGGTGGCTTTGATGCCCGCGGCATTCCTGGTGACATCGCATAGCCTCGGGTGTTTTGGTGGCTGTTTGAGGACCCACACTGGGCACTGCTCCCTCTGGCACAGCATTAAACACTGGGAGATGACGAGGAAAAAGAGAAGTGCAGAGGAGGAACCATTTATGCTTTGATTGTATTCTCTAGACTTGATGGTCCCTGCCCATGTGTTGAGTAGGGTGGTGATGGCACATCATATGATGTTACTGAAACCTGAAATACTGACATTTGTATTACACAGGAGAAATTTCCTGGGCATGTATTTTCCAGATAAAAAGATAGTTATTGTTTTAGTGGCTTCCTGGGCTCTTTATTTAAGGCAAATGCCCAGAGTGACACCACAGTTGGGAACTGGCTTAAAAGGAGTCACTAAGGAGTTAGAGGTGTAGATCAGGAGGAAATTAGACTGGAATTTAATTATTGTTCTCAAACCAGTGTAGCTGAAAAGGTGTATCCAGCAGTCCTTGCCAGGTTCAGCTCTTGCTGTGGGATACCTGTGCTCTGTGCTGCAGCCAGTGGCACCTCATTCCTGGAGGTGTGTCTGCCCTTCTGAGCACTGAAAGATGCCCCTTGCTGCTGCCCTGTTTCCCAGGACTCTTTTAATCTCACTGTTTTTTTAGGGATGGGAGAAGAGGTGAGCTGCCTTTGAGGGATGGGGAGGATGACTTGGTACAGGAGTGAGGATGGGGAGTGCATTTCTTTGTTACACTCTGGCTCTTTGTGTACTTCAACGAAGAAGTGCTAGAGCAAAAGAAGAGTCAAGGCTCTAGCCAGGGGAAAGTGCTGGTAATGAAGTCCTGGGTGATATTAATGGAGGCTCTGAACAAAGCAAAGGCACCAGAGATGTCTGAGAGGTCTGAGCTTATTGTGAGAGACCCCTACACTGCACAGGCTTGGAGTTATGCCTTTGTAGCTTACCCCATCATAGGGAGACAGTGCTTCCTCCTCCAGGAAAGTGGTGAAAGAAAGTAATGAAGCTGTCATGTGGAGCTGTCAGCCCTCTCCAGAGGGCCTCCCCAGTGGTGGGGTCTGCCAGGTCATGCTGATAACTGCAACAGCAGTGAACTTTGTGTTGCTTTGTAGAGTCTGCAAACCTTGGGACAGCACAGTGTCTTGCAAAGGAGTTGGAGAAATGTAACCAGGATTCCTTGTGGTGTCTTAACTTCCCTTGGACTTCTTACAGCCTCACCCAACATTCTAATTCCATCCCTCACGGCAGGTGAAGGTAGGGATTTGTTCTGCCTCCTTTGAGTCAGGGCATTTTGTGTAGTTGTAATTCAGTCAAACAAGGAAGATAAACACCTTGTTAACCATTTGTAAGGTGTGACTAGTACAGCTCCCTCTGGTTTATTAAGGTAAAAGTGCTGTGTCCTGTTAAAATACAATGCACTTCTCAAAAAGCCTTTACTTAAGAAAATGGCTTTTTTATACCATCTAGTCAATTTCATATAATGATGTTTGGTTGAAAATATTTACAACATTTTAAAATCAAATTTTAGGACAGTAATCTTGAGGGGTTCTTTTAAAATCCTTAGAAATAATTAGCAGTCTTATTTAACTTCTTGGACAATTTATGCTGGTGAGAGAGTGCTTTGTCCGTTTCACATCGCTGGCAAAACGTGATGTTGCTGTGAGTAAGCTGGATAATGTTTATGGCTCTGCCACAGCAGTGAAGCTCTGCATAGTGGCCCTTTGGTTGCCTGAGGCTTTTCTTACTATACATGCTTGTTTAGCAGGGTTTGAAAATCATCTCTGGGAGCCAGCTATATGTTTATGCTGCAGATGCTCGTCTGGCCAGGGCTGTGTCCAGGCTGCAGCTGTGGCCGTAGCTGGAAGTGCTCTGCTCTGCAGGAGTGTCTGACTGCCTGGAGCTCGCTGCATCCTGACGCTGCAGGTCCCTGCTCTCGCTCTGCCGAGCTCACCCGCACCAGAGGAGCTCCAGCCTCTCTCCACAGACCTGATCCATCTGCAGGAAAGGGCTCAGGATGAGCAGGTCAGGGTGGGGTTGGTGCAGGAGCAGAGACTCCTGGACACTCTGATTTGGCAGACTGGTAAGCCATTAGCTAGCCCAGGAGTTTAGCAGGATGTAAACTGAGTTTGATGCTTCAGAGAGTGAGGATGTGAGAGCAGCATGTGCTGAAAATGAACAAGGCTTTAAGGGGGTTCCATTCCTTTTCCTCAGTATTGTTCCCTTCTGATACAGTTATAAGATGCTTTCTAGGTGTTGCTGAAGGCATATGGAACTTCTGAGGACTGGGTGGCAGTGCCTGTCCTCTGAGGAAAGCCTCTTCTACAGTAGACAGTTAATAAATGAATGCATTCTTTTGTGACTATAAATTCCTAGTCATAAGTTCAAATCTGTGTGGTGAATTTCTTAATTAATTTCATTTATTCTGTTTTCTGATTTCCTTGCTCAAGGACTGCTCTGTGTGTGTAAGAATAGTAGGTCACATGCTCTGGGATGCTTCTTTCAAATATCACCATGCTGGTTATTTTAGAAAGGTTTTGTCTAACCTAACTCATTCTGGACACTTTTCCCACCTGCAGGTTTCCTGAGGGATGCAAAAGCTTAGCAGGTGTATACTGAAGGCTTTTCCTTTGCTGGCCAAATGTTTGCTCATGTCCTAAATATAACTTCTGGGAATTTGTGTTTGTTTTGGAGCTGGGGAGCACTTTTCTCTTTTACTCTCTTTATAGATTCAGAGAATTTAAGCATATGATTAACATTAAACATGTGAATATTCTCCGCGGACTCATTTTTTGGATCAAAGGCAGAGTGCTCAGTCTGTTGAGAGGATGGAGCCCACAACCACTAAATGCAGGGAGCTGATCTGCTGCTGTGCTTGTCTGAAAGAAGTATATGATATGAGTGCTTTGGATTTATGTCTGTCTGTGCCCCAAATCCCTCTGCTAACTGCTGTCTTGATGTTGCTTATCTACAAAGTGCTTACAAGCATTAACAAACCTTTGTGGTGCTGCTGAGATGTGCTGTTATCCCCCTTTTCCATAAGGTGATGCTGAGAGAGTTTGGTGATCTCCTGAGACCACTGTGGGTTATGGACAAAGCTGGGCATTGAACGAGGGGCTGTGAATTCCCAGCCTGGAAGGGGCAGCAGCACAGCTCTCTGGCAGTACTGGCTGCAACATTGCCATCTCTCACGCTGCCAGAATGCTTCCCAGATTTCCATCCTGACACAGAAGCTTCTCATATCATCTGCTGGATCAGGCTGCAATGCAAAATTCAGCCTGTCTGCAGGAGTGAGCAGTGGCCTGTTAAGGGAAGGAATCTCAGAGTGAATTGTGTCCGTGCTGGCTCTCAGCCTTGCTGGATGCTACAGGCAGAGCTGATGCGTCAAGAATCCTCTAATCTGAGCTTAGAGAAAAGGGAATTTTTCCATCTTCTCTAAGTACAGTGATTCTTGATTTCTTGCTGATTTAAAAACACTCGTAGTGCCTCTACCAAGCAGGGAGCCCGAGTCCATGTGTATAAATATAGAAACACTAGGTGTGTGTGCCTATGAGCTGGCAAATGAATCAGTTTCCAAATCTGAACTTGGCATGGTGTCACTTTTGGCTCCAAGGTGGTTGTTTTTAGTCTTCCTAGTTTTATTGTGCTTCACTTGATTAAATTAGAAGAATTTCTTGAAAGAGAATGGGCAAAATTCAAACATGGAAGCACATGCTTTGCACCGTGCTTGTGCAGAGGTGAGAGGCCAGTGTCTGCCTCCCTCCCTTGCCCCTGGTCCATGAGTCCCTCCTGGACCACTGCAGGATTCCAGGACACTGGGAAACTCTGGTGGCCAGGCAGGCTTAGGCTGGGTCCAGAAATAAGGCAGTGCTGTGACAAAGGCAAGGTTCTGTGTTTGTTGAATATTTCCTTTAGGAAATGCAATTCATCAAAATCCAGTGCTCTGCAATATAAGTCTGGTGACAAACTTGCACTAATTCTCAAGTTTTCCACAAGACAGCAATCTGCTGTACCTGCACACACAAACATGTGAGGGACAGACAAGCCCTAATTGGGAATTTATTACCTTTATGTGCTGGGTGAATGAGCCATCCTGAGCTTTTGCATATATATAATGGCATCTTTTCTTCTTTCCTTTTATCTTCTGTAGAGAACCTGTGTTCTTCTGAACTAATGTTCCCTTCCATAAATGACCCAATCAGCCTTCATCACTGCTTGTTAGATCAGAAACTTATTAGTTAATAGCAGTGCTGTTCTTCCTTTTAGTCCCTTCTACAGCTAAGCTCATGGCATTTACAGACAGACTTGTTAGTCATTAATATTCTTTGTATTCTTCATCTTTGGCTTCAGAAGAGAAGGCCTTTCATCTTTTGCCTTGCTTTGTTTTTTAGAAGAAGCCCAGTTTGACTGGAGGAAAAAAGAAACCAAAAAAACATTTCTCTACTGCTTTCTTACAAGCTTCCAAGCAGTCTCCCCTGCTGACTTTGTACTTTTGCAGTAGACAAACATTGACTTTGTTTTCACAGAATATAGCTGATTTTTTTTTTCTAGTTTGCCTTTTTGGTTATGCCTCAGTAGCTTGACAGGACTGGATTAATTAGTCAATGACTGCATCTTTTACTGAAATTCTCATTCTTTATTCAAATTTTCCATCAGGTTTATTATACCTGAAATCAAGCTGGTGTAGAAAGCACGTGTCTAAAATTGTGAAATTAGTAAAATTGTGAAGGGTTTCCCTAGTTTGGAGACTAAAAGATTACTCAGATTGATCTGTGGGTTCTTGTTCTTTTCTTTAAAAGAAACCCAAATGCTGATACCCAGAAATGTGTTTTAAGTCTGTGCAGTGGGGGTGACATGAGCGTGGACAGGTAGGATAGCAAATTGTGTTTCTCAGATGGGGAAGGCTTTCTTAACATCACTAAATTCTCACTACTTGCAAGTGGTCAAATCCTTTGCTAATCTGCAGTGCTAACTAAAATGAAAATACAGAGAACAGCATTTGTTGTCTGTGATCACATGAAATCTCACACCTCATTTCTGAAGAGCAGGATCAAAAGACAAAAAACTTGGTGCCTGAGCTATGTGTTTTGTTCTTGAGGTTTGTTAAACGCTTTTTTTGAGTATGCCAGTAGTTCATATCCATTCTGCTCAGGTTTCCTCACTCCCAGCTCTGATGCGGTGCACATCACAGTGTGATCATTAAGTGTGATTACTGCATTTTTGACCTATTTAAAAGTGTCTGGCTGTGAAATTCCAAAGATTCTAATTTAAGCTATAAAACAGATTATTAATGTGCCGCCGCTTACACATTTCATGGCTCATTTCCTGATTACAGCAGTTCTGAACGTGTACGTGTAGGCTGTTCCAATGCATGTGTATAAACATCCTACACCATGTTCAGCCTGGTCACCTGGCTCAGGGATCATGTTCCACAGCTTAAAAACAAATAGAAGAGGAAGCCACAAGTGCAGGAAGTTGGGATGTTCCACATTGGTGCTGTTGAAAGGCCTGATGCTTTCTGCAGGGCTGGAGCTCAGCACAGGGTGTAGGAAGGGGGATCATGCAGGGGTATGGAAGCTGGGCAGGAATGTCTTCAGACAGTCCCCTGCTGTGCCCTGTGGACTGGAGAAGGTCCCTGAAAGCATCAGGGATCCGTGGCTGTCCCTGGAGTGCTGCCAGGAGACTTCAGCTGTACTGAAACTGGAACACAGACAAGATGCTGAGTGTAGTCAGTGGATCTGCAGAGAGCAAAGATGACTCTTGAGATCTGCAGTCTTTTCCATCACTTCATTCAAATCTGTCAGCTTGTTCATGGAACTGAAGCTCTGCAGACCCCCCCTATTTGGGCGCAGAAAGAATTTGGGGTTATGGTTATGTGGGTCACTTATGATTCACCATTAGGATGAGCCAGCATGGAATAATTCACCAGGGTTTCAGGTGCAACTGCAAACAGAGGGTCCCATAGAGAAATTCAGGTAGGAAGACCAGGAGCAGGTGAAAGTGTTGTAGAAAATATCCTGTGAGGCACTTCCATGCTGCTACATTGAGTCTTCTCCTGCTGAGGGCATAAAGGAAAGCTTGTGTTGCTGTGTTTTGTAGGATTAATTACGTGCTGAAAACTGCACCTGGAGATTTCTCTCTGGGCTGGGAACATGTGTAAAGCTAGGTGTGTGACTGGCTGAGTTTGGTGCTTTGTTCCAGAAGGGCTGGACCTGGTTCTACGTGAGCTGCCAGATATGGATATCTCCTGTGTGTGAGATTAGCAGTGATTTTGTACAAGTTTCAGATGCAGGATGAAAGCAAGGTCTGGAGCAGGTGTGATGCTCTGTATCAGGGTGGAATTTGTGCTTCTGCTCCTGGCATGTGCACGCACTAAACAGCATTTCAGTGTTATTGCTTCAGAACTTTATGAAGACAGAGTTGCTGCCATTTGTTCCTCAGTTGCTGGAACTGATTTGGATCCTTTGGATCCTTCTGTCTTTCTCCCAACTGGAAGGTTGGTAGCAGGGCTGGCTGAGCCCTGGTGGAAGGTATAATTGTACAGTGTACACAGCTGGGAGAGCAGCAGCTTGTCGTTTGCAGTTGTCTTATTTCTTAATGTGGTGTAGTAAATTATAAATGTACACAAACACCTACGGAGTGTTTCATTCATAAGCTGCCAGACTGCAGTGTGCTTTCTGAAAGTGCTGGTTTGGGGGTTGTTTTTGTTTTGTGAGATAATTTCATTATCTGATACCAGGCATTTCCTAAAAGTAAATGGATCACATGAGGACTCTGTGTCCATTAGTGATTGTGCTAATAAAAATTTGGGTGTTTTTTTTTTTATTTTTCGTTCCATAAAAGACCTTCTGTACCACAGCCTTTTTATGCTTTATGGCAGTTATTAGCTGTTACCAGGTCATTTTAGGAAGGTCATTATTTGCTGATGGGGGAGCTGTGGGGCTTAGAAGCATATGCCACAGCCTCCTGTAGGCCAACAGAAGTATTTGAAAGTATAGATTTGTTAGGAAAATGTGCAGGAGGGTTGTATAAGTATAAATAGGGATGGTTACTGGGAGTCCCTCTTGTGGCATTTCTCACATGCCTCTCCTCCGGGATGCAGCAGTGCTAACAGCGATCCCATTTGTGTATTAAAGCAAGGATCTTCTGAAGTGGAACCACAAATGACAGCAGAATTAGGATTAAAGGGCGGTCAGCACTGACAGCAAGCCCAACATAACATACAAGCCTGGCTGCAGTTGGGAGAATGTGCCCATCTAATAAGCAGCTTAACTTGGTGTATTACTGTGGAATAGAAAGAACCATGGAATATGTGATGTGAATAGTAGGCTGGATTTCCCTGTCACTTCGTATTTATGTTCCTGGAGCTGCCCTGGGTTCGCCAGGGTTACTTCTGAATTGCACCCCAGGGATTGAGTGGTGGATTTCCACTTCTCAACACCATTCTTTTTTATCTGGAAACTACTATAATTTCTTTGGTTTAGTCCTAGATTTGAAGTTTTCCTATCAGATAAAATGTGTGCTAAATATCTTAGCTGTAAAACTTAATTGGTCCAAATGTTTGAATTTTCTAGTTCAGCTGCTAACTGATACAACTTCATCTAACTCTGTTGAAGGAAAGGAGCATTGTTCCTTTCTCATTAATAACAGTTGAATCGGGCCATTAAAGGCCAATTCCAGGAGAAATATTAGCAAATGCTAAGGCTCGATCCACAGCTCTTTGCAGTCAATAAATCAGCAATTGCTGTCTACACAATAGCAGGTCTAGCAGGGTTTGAGTGTCTTTGAGATTGAGAGCCCTCGTCTTGAGTATTGCTTAAGTTTCCTGAAATCAGTTAAATTGAGATAAATTGAGATAAAGCCAGTGACTTCTTCATGTCTGTTGGAGTTGCTCAAAATTTATGTTCCTCACTGAGAACAGACTGTGCTCTGCTGTGGGTTGGGGAAGGTGGAAACTTTTTCCCTTGAACTGTAAATAGCCTGCTGCATATTTGTATTCTGAAGGTGTTCAACCAGCCACTGACACTGTATTTCCAAATTGCCTTAAATCACTTCCTGAAGGTTTCTGTTACAGGTATCCAGGTTTTACCTTTTGTAGGCTTTTACATGTGTGAAGTTTCCTTTTAAGATTGTTGTGTCTCCCTCCCCTCCCGTCAGGATTCTTCTTTACAGCCACATCTCAGGGGTGTGTTGAGGAAAGAAAAGCCTGTTGGTACCAGGCTGTGTGTTTGTGTGTTTCAGCAAAGACCACAGGAAACTGGAGGTTCTCTCCTGCACACCTTCCATCCTGATGTTCTGACAAGCCCCATTTAAAAGCTCTTATGGCAAGTGATTTTTATGAGCACGTGTGGAGGGGAATGTGCAAAGATGGTAGAGACTGGAAGAAGCATGACAACTGCTTTGTGTAAGCTGATCTGTGTCCGGAGGAACAAATGGTGCATTGAGATGACAAATGGAGCAGCAGAGGGGCAGCTGGGCACTTCCATAGCAGGGGCACCGCCAGGCAGCTCCATGGAAGGAGTTTGGAGTCGATAGAAACAATTTTCTATTAGCTTTGAGCTTTCTGATGAATTAATGATACAATTCGCATTGATTTAATTAAATCAGATTCCAAGGGCTTGATTTGCAGAGTTTTCTGGTAGTAGTTTTATAGCTCGGTGGACAAATAAATGGCCTTGATTTTCTTGCTGGCTGGGTGGGGTGTCTGGTGTTAATTACTGCATTTATCAAAGTGTCCTTTCATGCTGGAGACAGGCTGGTTTCCACTTGTGATAGCCAGAAACAGGGACAGTGAGATTCTGGGACTCTCCAGTGGCTGCTGTGTGATGATGGGTCAGAGCTCAGGAGTTAAGTGCTGGCACCCTAAAAGCCAGACTGGTCCCACGTGTTGTGCATCACTCATCCTCTGGGCCACACGGCGCCTTTGTCCTTCCTGGGGAGGGCAAACAAGCCCTGCACTGCTCCCTGCCCCAGCTACTGCTGCCACCAATTAAAGGCTCAGGAGTTAAGTGCTGGCAGACTGGTCCCACGTGTTGTGCATCGCTCATCCTCTGGGCCACATGGTGCCTTTGTCCTCCCTGGGGAGGGCAAACAAACCCTGCACTGCTCCCTGCCCCAGCTACTGCTGCCACCAATTAAAGCTCCAGTGCAAAGATTTGAGGTTTTGGTGCCATCCCAGCTTGGCTTTTCACCTGGTGAGACAGTGTGCAATATCACATTGCTCTAATTGGTTTTGGTTTCTCTCACGCGAGTTTGAATGAGCATTGGCTTTTGTCAGGAGATCAGGAAGGAATTAAAGCTTCATTCTACTTAATTGTTCCTCAACAGTTCAATCATGACAAAATTGCTCCACCCCAGCTAGTAAAATAACACTTAAGAAGACTTAATTAGAGTCAATATCTGAATTTTATGTATATGTATCTTTTTATTTCAACTAATTACTGTGTTGAGTAACAAGTTTAATAAGAGCAGCTTGTAAGATGAATGACAATAAAAACAGGGGAAGAAGAGAATGCATGGGCTTTTTCCTGTAACAGGACTGGAGGAATTTGTACCCATGGGTTAGACTTGCAAAGCCTCAACCCTCCCCTATTAGTATTTTTTTCTTAAAAACCAACATGCTGTCAGCACAAGTCACCACGTCTTGGAGAGGGTCGTTTACCTTTCATAAAATATAATAAAGGCCTGTATAAATACTCCCCATATGCTGCTGCTGGATTATATTAGTGAAATATGTCAGTGTTTGTGGCGTGTGCAGCCCCGTGTTTCATGGCACCGCTTGAAAAATGAAAGACATTCATGTGAGTTATTTGGGAGACAGTGACAAACCTATTTGGCCAAGCAGGGTCCTGAAGGGAGCCTTTCCAGGGTCCTGAAGGGAGCATTTCCAGGCTCCCAGCAGAGGCAGAGTGTGTGACCAAGCACTCCCAGCACTGGGGGAGCTTCACCCAAGTGCTGCTGGAGGATGGATGGCTGTGGGGCTTCCCAGTTTGCTGGGTCTTCCCAGTGTGACCTGTGAGACCAAGTTACAGGCACCAAGCAGATGGCCATGAGGATCTTTTCTGCCTGGCTTCCAGATATCTGAAGGCAGAGTGGTTGTTTTGTTTTCTTTTGGGTTGTTTTTTTTTGACAGTTTATGTGCTGTTGGGTCTCTACTATACCTTGGTATTTCTTAGCCATGTTTTACTGAGCTTCTTGGATAATCTGTGTGTTGTCAAGTTGTGCTGCAGAGCTCAGCAGACACAGCAGAATCCAAGGCTGTGGTCAACCTCTAAAGCAATGTAGATTTCCACCTGACAGTGCTGGCTGGAGCAGGTTGCACCTCTGGCTGTGGGGCTTCCCAGTTTGCTGGGTCTTCCCAGTGTGACCTGTGAGACCAAGTTACAGGCACCAAGCAGATGGCCATGAGGATCTTTTCTGCCTGGCTTCCAGATATCTGAAAGCAGGGTGGTTGTTTTGTTTTGTTTTGGGTTGGTTTTTTTTGACAGTTTATGTGCTGTTGGGTCTCTACTATACCTTGGTATTTCTTAGCCATGTTTTACTGAGCTTCTTGGATAATCTGTGTGTTGCCAAGTTGTGCTGCAGAGCTCAGCAGACACAGCAGAATCCAAGGCTGTGGTCAACCTCTAAAGCAATGTAGATTTCCACCTGACAGTGCTGGCTGGAGCAGGTTGCACCTCTGTACATCTGGTGCCCCGTTCTGCTGGGTGCAGATGTTTGCATTGGTGACCAGAGTTGGTTTGTTGTGCCAGAAGAGCAGGGGTGCTCAGGGACAAGCTGGGTTTGGGTTTGGGCAGCCAAGGAGAAGGTTACCCCAGCCACCCCTCCTGCTGAAGCTGTTGTGCTCTGCCTTCCCCATCCAATACAACAGGGACAACTGGTAGTAAAGAGCAAGCAAGAAGCAGCTTCTGACTGCATCTTCTTATGATTTTATCTAGTCTCTGAGCCTTCACTGTATTATCTCCTTAAATCTCTGTGCCTGACACTTTTTCTTTAGCACAGTTGAATGTATTAGTGTCCTGGGTTGTAAAAGAAAAGCGTGTGCTGCAGGCTTCCATAGGCTTCCTGGGAGGGCTTGGAGTAAATCTCCCAACGTGCAGCTGCCCGCTTCAATTCTCCCTTTTCATGCAGCTCTTTTTTTAGCAGTGAACTATTGCAAGGATAAGTTTCTATATGCAAATTTGAGATTAAACCTTTTGTGTTTCCAGCATTTTCTGTCTGAGTTGCTCAAAGAGTGGCTGCAGGTTCCCAGCTTTGGGCTCTGGCTGTGCAAATGCCCCAGCTGAGGGCAGGGAGTGTTGCTGCATTCCAGGCTCAGGTTCCTGGGACAGTGAGTGACAGGATTGATAAAACCCGGGGGTGGGTGATTTGTACTGCAGGCAGCAGCAGCACAAGGTGGGGGCTCTTTTGGTTAATGAATATTGAACTGCTCCTGTCTAACAGCAAGTTGTGTCGTGCTCTGCAAATGAGCATCTCTGCAAGAGGCTGAGCTGCAGGCAGGGGGGGCTGCTTGGGAATTCATTAATTCCTGTCTGGGTGATGAGTGTGCTCCAAACGGGGCTCTGCTGGTCACCCAACAGTTGGTGCCATGCAATATGACTTTTTCTCTTTTTCAGTTGTTCAGTTCTAATTATTTTCCTCTCAAAAATCTTTACTCAGGGTTGGATGCTTTTCTCTGGATGCTTTTCTCTAGCTGCCCACATTGCATTTTCTGCATGACAATGTCCTCAAAGAATTGATGTAATAAATTTGTGCACTCGGCAGTCCCTAAATTCAGCTCTATTTGTGGCAGGAGTTCCAAAGGGCAAATGCATCTCAGAAGCATTGTGATTGCTGCATGAAATGGTAATTGTAATGCATGGAAGATCAGCTGCTGATTTATTTTTATTAGTGCAGATGAAAATTACTATGATGTTTCAAGTAGGGCGTAAAATAATATCTTTCATCTTATTCCAGCAGGAATATTAACTTCACATTTTGTATTTCTTTTCTTTCCCAAACCACTGAAAATGCTTAGTATGTGATTTGAGTGTCTGTTCTATCATGTTTATAGGATGTAAAGGAAGGTTTCTCTTTTTTTTTCATGCTCATAATAGGAAAAGTGTATTTTGATTTGCTGTTTTTTATGTAGTATAGAAGTTCCAGCTCCTTTGATCAGAAAAGTCTCAGTTTTTAAGCAGAAATGTGCATTTATCCCCATAGACACATTTGGGGAATACTTTTCCAAACAGGTCACTGCAGGTGAATTCAATTTAAAATCCACCTGGAGTCAAACATTTGCCATCAGCAGGAGCACCTGGGCAGCCATGGCTTGTGAAAGGGACAGTTTCTGCTCTTGGTTTCCTACAGGTCAGAACCAATTTGTTCCTGGAGACTCCATAGATACACAAGTAGTTCCCTGGAAGGCTGACTGTAAACTGAGGCTCTGAGCAGTGTCTGTGTGCTGGAGTCTCCACTTGTGGAGTTTCCCAGCTGTCTTGGCAGGAGCTGCAGGGAGGATAAGCCTTTGTGGACTTCAGCTGTGCCCTGTCTGTGCAGGTTCATCTGCTGCCCACGTCTGTGCCTGGGGGAGGTTGGCAGCATGAAAGCAGCGCTGGAAGTGGAAAGCAGTGCTCCTTGCTGCTGCCACTTCAGGGCTGGCACCTGGAGAGGTGAGGGGCACGATGTGTGCCAGCCGCTGCACAGCCCAGGTCCTTCTGGGAGTGTTGGCTGATGGCACTGGCCAAACATCCCTGGAGAAAGCGTGGTGATTGTGCCAGCATGACTCAGTACTCCTGCTCTGAGCTACCAAAACAGGAGGGTAAGCAGAGCTGTGAATAACTGAGGGTTTTCATCCCTAGATAAGTTAACAAAAACATGGTTGTGGGCAGGCCAGGACTTCGTACCAACGTGTGAGGACATGAATGTGTGTTTCTGTCAGGTTCTGTCACATTCTCCTGTCTCTGAGTGCTGCTGTGAGAGCATTAGGTAGCAGTGGTGTTTCAGGGGGGTTAATTGCTAGTCTAAATAGCATTGTGAGGAAAATTGTAAAAGGCCTTGAAGAGAATATTAAAGGATTCAAGTATTGCTTAAAGCATTAACAGAAGATGCACATGTAGGTGTGTGCATGCATGTGTGTAATTGACAAAGCAAAGCCTTTGAATTGGAAATCATTGGTACAGAAATACAGTTAAGGGTTTAGAATGGACTTATTTCAAACAGCCATGGGGAGAAGTCAGCAGTAAAAAGATGTATGGCAAGGTATTCACTTCTTTATCAATACATTGATTATACTGAAGGTGGAGTGTGTGCAGAGATGGGTCTTCTGGTAGGAGAGCAAAATGTATTTTAGGAAATGAGAAAAGTCACTGAAAGTGCTGTGAGATGTTCTTAATGCATCTTTCTAAAAGTCTGGAGAGGATCCCTGTGAGTTCTGCTCTGTGTTCCAGGAAGTTGAATACTGTCCTGTGTCTGGGAAAAGCTTTGCACAGCTGAAGAAATTGGTGTGGTCTAAGACTCCACAGGTATAAGAGAAGGAAAGTAATGATATGAAAATATTTATAGTGGCAGGAAATTGTACACTGCTGAAGTGACACTTCTGCTGTGAATAATTTTCCATAATGAAAATCAAGAAATGGGCATCCTGGTGAGTTGACTTTGACTCTGTAGTGAGAGTGCTCAGAGGTGTTCCTGAGGCTGCCAGGCTGGTGCTTATTATTCCACAGAACAACTCAAATAGTCTTTATCAGTAGCACACAGTGTGCTAAGGGTGATGATCAGCTGGCCTGGGGAGTGAGCACCTGGAGTTGTGTGGCCAAGATGTTTTCTATCCCAAGTGCCTTACCTGCCCTGGAGCTCTCTGAGCGTTCCCTCATCTAGGCTGAGCACTCTGTGGGTGTAAACACTCTGTGTAGACAAACTTTGGGGAGGAATTTGGAGGAAGTGGCTTTGGGAGTGTTACAGGTTGAGCTGGGCAGAGGCAGATAACCCACACTGCACTTGTGCCTGGTCTGTCTGCTGCTGACCTTGTCAGTGATGCCCCTGCCCTCTCCCAGCAGGGTTGGGGTGTCTGGGGGCTGTCATGGAAAGCTGCCATGGCTGTGTGCTCCGGAGTGAAGTGGGAGCAGGTGTCCATTGGTGGGCTCCACCACTTCTGTTTGCTCCAGCCGTGCGCTCACCCACCTGCTGCTGGTGCCCGAGGCCACTGTGGGTTTCTGCCCAGTGCTGGGGATGCTGAGCCTGTCCTGTCCACACCCTGCAGTGGGCACACTGCACAAATGCTGTTAGCTCCCACTGTGGCTCACTGTTCCCGTGAAGGCACACAGTGGCCCCCAGGTAGTGGCAGTGTGAGATGTGATGTCTGTGCAGTGCAGGGTTTGAGGCCAGTTCATTGCTTTATACTGCAGAGCATAAACCTGCCCCAAGAGCCTTCTGGTCACAGGAGGCAGCTCATCCCTGTCTCCTGAGCTTTTGTAAAACCAATAGGCTGAGCTACTGTGGGGTTTTTTTTACTACTAAGTGCTAAATCTTTGAATGTACCAGCTCCTGTAGGAGGTATTGGTATTTTTAAGGATTGCTTGGTTTCCGCTTGCAAATACACAGCTTGTATTCCTGGATGAAGATATTCTTGGAATACTTCAGCATGAACCCTCCAGTGGGCAATCTTTTATTCCAGAATAATGGGCCTTTGTCCAATTTAACATAATGTACTTTGGAAGTGGAAGCCTGTCATTTGTTGCACAGGAAATGCACTCATTTACCAAATCTCATTAATTAACTGGCACCTATTTAAGGGAAGTCTCTTCTCTCATGTAGTGTTTAAAACCTCATCTATCATAAAAGTAGCTCTTTAGTTTTTTAGATTTCATCTTTGGTTTTACAGATGATTCCTTCTGCATATTAAAAGTAATTTTTCTGCTGTTCCTTCTTATGAAAAAGGGACCTCAGCCTTGAGAATTGCAGTTTAAGCTGCCCAGAGTTGTGTGGCAGCTCTGTGCTTGCTGCCAGAAGCTGGGACTGTGCTCAGGACACTGCGTCTCTGCCGTTCGACATCATCTTCTACGTGATGAAAAACTAAAGTAGCTATTTTTTTATTCTGTGTCTAGCCCCCACCACTTCTGAAAGGTACAGGATTAATCTTCTGGCTGCCAATTCACAGAGCTTTGCCCACAGCAGAGACATCCAGCAGTGCCTGCACTGCACCAGCTGTGTCAGACAAACCTCGTCACCTCTCCTCAGTGGGCTCTGTAGAAATAACTGTGCAGATGCTTCTCCTCAGCCAGCTCGTCTTTGCTCCTTCCCTTGCCTCACTTTGTCATTTCCAGGTCACTTCCCTTGCCTTTGTCAGCATGTTTAGCCTTGCTCCGTGTAGGCACTGCCCCCAGGAGCACTGTCATGCATACTAAATCCACGGCTGGGGCCACGGTGTGGAGTGGCCCATCCACTTGGGAGTGAAATACAGCCATAGGGAAGAACAGGCAAGCTGCTGACCTTCTGGGGGTCAGCTCTGGGCAGCCACACAGGCACCTTCTGCTGCCCTGCCAGAGTCAGGGTGCCAGGGTGGCCCTTGTGCAGGTGGGTGCGCTGCTTCTGCCACCCCTGGCTGCTCTGACTTCTCTTCAGTGGTGCCTGAGCCAATCTATTTCAGTAATGCAATTATTCACATTGAGCTTAATCAATGAGCCACAGAGCAATCTACTGGTGGCTCCAATCAGTGGAATTACTCAGAAGGATCAAGATGAGCTGCTCTTTGTGAAAATGAAGCTGTCGTTCACACAGAAATGAGTTCAAGAGAGCCCTGTTCTTTATGCAGGGCATGCTGTGACTCTGAGCACCTGGCCTTGGAAGTCCTTGCCTTGCTGTAATGTAGGAGTAGGAGTCTGTGCATGTTTGGGAGGATGAGGATTCCTATGCAGAAGGGCCAGGGTGGTCACCTTACAGAGGGAATAGGAATAAAGGGCTGCAGAGAACCCTGCAGTTTGCTGTCTGCCTGCCAGCAGCACCAGTGCAGTGAAAAAAAAGATGATTTCAATGGGGCCCAGCTGAGTGTCTTGAGGACAGTGTGGCACAGCCCAGACAGTGATCACTGCCTGAGGGGGAAGTCTGTGCAGCTGTCCAGCTGTGAGCTGCTGTGTCTGGTACCTGCTGGCATGAGCCTGCTGTCCCCATGCAAATATCCCTTACACCTTCAGCATCAGCCACTGAACTCTCAGCGTGTGGGCAGCTCCTCCTGCCTCTCACATGTGCTCGTCCTTCCAAATGACAAGAATCCATGGAGGGTTTCAGGGAGCGGGGAGGGATTTGGTGTGAAAGCTGGCACTCCTCTGTGCTTGGCAGGACTTTGTCCAGGCTCACAGCTGGACGAGGGGAGGCCAGATGTGCGCCGCTGTCTGAGCGTGCGTCGGCGCAGCTGTGGGAGCAACCCTGCAGATTGTCAGCCCCGTGCTGGGATTTTTATGTGCACGGCTCTGCCCTCACTGGTTATGTGTTCCTCTGCAAACCTGCCTGTGTCTGCTGACTAGACCCAAAATCCCACAGCGCTGTCTCCTCCCCCACATGTGCTGGATGCTCACTGAGAGCATGGCTTGAAGGTTTTACCCTGCCCATGAACTGATGCCAAAAGGGAGTCTCTTCCCTCTTTTGGAGCTGTGAATCTCCTCCCTCTCCCTTGCCTCAGGTTGCAGGTTGTGGGACTGACAGCAGCAGGGCTCATCCTGTGGGCAGTGTGTGCTTTTGCTAAGGGGCAGGGCAGTCCTTGGAGGGGTTTGTACCTTTCTGTGTTTTCATTCTCTGCTACATCAGCAGACTGAACATCCCCATCCCACTTTCTGCCAGCTGCTGTCTATTGTAAGGAGAGCAACAGGCAGCAGTGGGAGAGCAGGATCTCTCCTTCACTCTTTGCACAGTCACACCACATTATGTTTAACATCCAAATGCTGTCTTGCCTACTTCTTACCTTGGATGTGACTGCAAGTGGAAACTGCTGAGCTTTAATATGATTAATTTTGAGTTCTGAGTATAAAAATGCAGCCACAAATAGCTGTTTGGCTCTATAAAGCTGAAATGTTGGGTGCTTGTAATGATTATTTATTGTCAGACTCTTAATCTGGCTGGGGTAAGTGAGAAGCTGGTGGTGAGATCCAAATATTTCCATACTTTCAGAGACCTCAGTTCCCAAGTTGGAGATTAGGCCCAAATATTCATGGTGATCCTTCCCAAAATGCCTCATCCCAAGGGGCATAACACTCCCTGTCCATCACTGGACCTTCAGCTCGAGTTCTTGAGTTCAGTTCCTGTCCCTGGTCATCCCATGCTGTCCTGCAGAGGTAAGGGGGAGACAAATCTGAAGGCATTTTGAATTGCCAGAGCCATTTGTATCTTGTGTATGTGAAATCTAGCTGGGGAGAAGAGTTTGCTCTATTACTGTTACTTTATGGTATTGGTTTGGGTGTTTGGACAGTTTTCGTGCTTTATTTGTAATCTTCTCCATAGATGTTTATGTGATACTGAAAACCTAGTCTAGGATTCCTGCTGCGCAGTAAAAATAAAGGCAAAATTGAAAAACATCCAGTTGGATCCAGTTTTTCAGCTCAGTTCAGATCCCTGATTAGGGAACCCAAAATGTGGATGAGAAAGCCAAAGTGCACAAGTAACCCATGTCTCTAAGACCCCACGCTGTCTCTGAGCACGTCTCTGGCGTTGTTGTTCCCCTTGATTTATAGAGTAAGCGTGGCAATATTGTGATACACGTTGGCAAAATGATAACTTCTCGTGGCAGCCTCTGCAGGCTTCAGGCATCAGTTCAGCAAAACCACAGAACCATCCGAGCAGCTCCACCTCTGCTGGATGGGACGTTTATATGTTTACTAAATTTTGAGCACATGAGTAGCTTTGTTGGCTGCTGCATTTTGAAGCACACATTTAAATGATTTACTGACCTGGGGCCTACATGCAGATGTGAATATTAAAAATTAAAATTAAAGCATCCAGTCCAGATTGTGAATGTGAAATATATGTTTTCAAGGCAGTCTTGAGGATTTAGGCAAACATTTTCCATTAAGTTTGATGGAATATACATGCCTTAACTCCTATAGACTGCTTTGAAAATCATCAAGTGTTGCAGTGTGAAGCCCTAAATGCTGGATGTCTTTGCATTGAAAGTTCTCAGCTCTGAGGATCTTGTAACATCTCCTGGTCATTGTTTTGCATCAGGATCTCACTGTCCTTGTCACACTGTGTTGCCAGCCCCTGCAATTTTATCTTTAGCTTCATGGTACTTAGTTAGTTTTATTTTAAAATAACAATTCCTCATCCTGATCAGTACAGTTTCACTTTCTAGTCCTATTCCTACTTAGCATGTGTTGCAGGGTGTGATGAACGTTTACAGCCTTTAAATTCCTGAGGGAAGCACTTGAAACACTTGACAGCATTAACCATAAGCACTCTTATGGTTAGGGAATAGGAATTTGATAGACTTGTGCATGTGTTTTTAAGTCTCAAGGCTTTAACATCAGTCTCCTGACCTGTTGCATTGCTGGGGGAGCATTTGGTGCCAATCTGGCACATGCAGCTTCACAACCTCCCACGTGGGCATCAACCAGACACGGGCACTGGGACTCTGGGTCTGTCCTGCTGTGTTCTAGCATGAAGCTCAGCTGGATGACTCTCCTGCCTGTCTTTCTGGAAAGCACTTGCAGTTGTCCCAGCTTCTCACAGCTCTGCTTTCTTTATAGTGGTGCTCCAGGGGCTCCAGATTGGTGCAGCAAATGTAATTTCTGTGTGCTATTTGTAGAACTGCTTTGGTTTTTTGGAGGTAAAACTGTTTTCCTTCAACTCTGCCTTTTGTTCGTAGGCACAGTGCTTGAGGCAGAGCGTTTCATTAAAGATTTATGTAAAGCAGGGGCTGGTCTCTGAAGCAGGAGGATGAAGCTGTGCTTCAGAATGCTAATGCAGAGCTGGAGCAGTTTGAGACGTGCATAATGCACCACCGGTTGGCACGAGCTGGTGTCTCATCCAGGAGAGGGAAACTTGCACCATGGTGATCTTTACCACCCCGTAACTTGGAGGATCATTCACATTTCAGTGTGGATGAGGAAACAGAAACATCCTGCAGGCAGGCCCTGCTGGGAGCCCTGAGAGTGAACAGGCTGGGAGGGGTGAAGGGAGGTTTGGCTCCAGAGCAGCCACTGCACTGAGCTCCGTTTGTTGGAAGGAAACCACAGCCATGTGATTTTGTTCTCTCTCTGCCCCAGCCTCCCTTTTCCAGCTGGCATGAGCAGAATGTGGAGGTGAAGCTTGGCTTGTGTTTCCTTCACTGAAATCTCTCTGATAACTTCTGCAGTGGCTGAAATGTGTGGAGAGTGGTCTTTCTTCTGTCCCTGGTTCCCCAGTGGTAGGGAATCCAGGGAGTCTGCCAAACACTGAGACACTTGTGAAAATGTACAAGTGCACCCAGAAGCACGGGTGTGAGAGGCTTCACCGAGTACCTGGCAGCTGCTGCAGTGCTGCTGGAATCCTGCCTTGTGGGAGGGCACGTGTGTTCCTACAGAGCTGGGAGCAGGGACTGTCCCAGCCCCATCCCCAGCAGCTTGTGCAGAGCCAAGCAGCCTCTGACAGCACTAACCAGATATCTCAGAGCATATGGAGCTTCCCTGGGCTCCACAGTTGTGCACAGGGACCCGCAGTGCTGCTGGCTGCTCATGGCAGGTGCAGCTCCTGTTCCCCACTCTGCAGGCAGAGATCCTTCCTGTCAGGAGGCACCCAAAGCTCTCAGGGACCTGCCAGCCTTCAGCCACGCATTAATGTACTGCTGAGCTGTTTCTTTGGATGTAGGCACAGGAAATGGGGCTTGTATTCATGGAAATGTAATTATGTATGTTGTGTAAACTAACTAGTAAAAGTAATTCTGGAATTCGTAACAGGACAAGATTTGAATACTTATTAAGGAAAACAATAGCAGTTGCTGTGTGGGTTGGAATAAACATCTTTATCCAATAGGAAAGGCTGTGTTATCCCATCCTCCTTTATAGCCCTGGCAGCTGGAAATGACCGTCCCGCAGGCCTTGTGTGGGAGGATTTGGCAAATGTGGTTCTGGATCGTCTCTGCTGTGTGGAGATCCTGCAAGTTACAAGATAAAAGACTGGATGGAACAAGCTTGCCTGCACAGGCAGTGCCCTTCCAGCTAGTCTCCTGAAGATAGGATCTATATAAAGACAGATCTCCTGAAGATAGGCTCTATATATCCCTTCAAAGTTATTCATGGATAGCCATGATAACATGGAAATCTCTTGGGCTGTCTCCTTCTGCAGCAGCTCCAGCTGGGCTCACAGGCCAGACTGCTGCATTGCGTGTGTGAGAAGCAAATGCTGCTGCTGGAGGACTCTGCTTGCACAGGGTGCTGGTGGTGAACAGCCTTGTCGAGGGATGGATGGGGTAGGGTTTGACTTGAGACTGAAATTTCAGCCAGAGCAGCTCAAGTGTGAAACAGCCCCAAGTTGGAGAGCCCAAAGGTGTGTTTGCAGATGGTCCTTGCAGTGTGAGCTCCCAGCTTCCATCAGCTGTATGAAGCAGTTGCACTGCCTGTCGCTGACCTGTCAGACCAGGACTGATTGGTTTCACTAATTTCACCATGTACCTGAATTAATACAGCAGACTGCGACACTGTCATTTGCAGTTTGTTTTGAGGCAAGGCTGTCATAAATTGGGAAGTCCAGTTCCAGTCCTCTTCACATCAGTCATCTGCATGGAGGACACCAGCACACCTAGAGAAACACCTGGTGGTTTTTGCTCTGCATTTGCCAGAGGCAGGTAACGCCAGCTGATAGCTTTTATAAGGGAAAGTTCTGAGAAGCTCGAGTTATTCTGGTGCAAATCAACTTGGTTGCAATGTGAGTAGAGCTAAAGATTGGCCAGTGTTGTTAATCCTAAGCAAGGGATAATGGATTGTGGAATACAAATTGAAAAAAACCCCAAATCTGTTTCTTCATTTTTGTGGTCTCAGTTTTTGGGCAGTGCCTGTGATGTAGGACAGGTGAATGTCACCTGGCTTACCTTTTGTTTCTTCAGCAATGAATTCAGGCAGCCATCAGCTTCCAGTGACTTTCAGCATCTCTGCAAACAAGCACTGGAAGTGGCTTTGCTGATGTACAGACAATGTCAGATCTAGAAAGAACAGGTTGGCAGTGTCAAGTTGTTGTTTCCCAGCAGCTTTGGAGGACAGAGTATACTTGAAATAAATCTATCAGGTAGGATTTCAAATTGGCCAGGGCTGTAAGTAACAGTTTATTGAGCTTATTTATTATGTGGCACCTAGGAAATGAAATGGAGAATGTCAAGTGCTTTCAACACCAGCCAGCACAGTTTAATGCCCCCTCCCCCTTGCTTGGAAGCTCTGTCTTGGCTTTGTGCCGGAAGCATATTATTGTAATAAAACACATTCACATTCTAGGTGGTAAATGGAATTTACCCAATAATTAAAACTAGAAATAAGTTCATTCATCATCTTCATTCCCAGCATAGCTGACATTCTTACCACTATATATGGTATAAAAATGTGCACCTTGGGTTTTTTAGCTGTTCATGGTGTAATGACCAAATCCATCTGTGAGAGTCTTGGGAATTGAAGCTGAAGCAAAACCACATGAAAGCTAGATCTGAGCAGTTCCCATAAAGGATGTTTCCACAGTCTCTTCTCCTGAATTTGGACTTTGGCCTGGGCTGAAGCCCATCTTCCTTCCAGACTGTTGGTTGTTGCCATTGTACAAAGACAGAGCAGTCTCAAGTTCCTCAGCTGAGTAACCATCTGTCTGCCCTCCCACACAGACACCTGAAGATGAGATAATGTTGAGAAGAAAACAAATAATTTAAGTAATTTTAAAGCCTCAAGTGCATCTTTGTGCAATCTTTAAAATTTCCAATATATTTTTTTAATCTGTTAATAGGATAGATGTGTTCTTAGAGGTTAAATTTGCTTGTTACATTAGAAATATGCATTCAATTTGATGGAGTTGTTTCATAATTGTGCAAAAGGTCTGTGCAAATGCACAAATGAGTTGGATTCAGTCCTGAGGGCCAGCAGCCCTTCTGCAAACCTGGGATGAATGACATGAGCCCTGCAGTCTGCTTTGCAAGTTATGTCTCTTTGTGCAGTCTTACTGAGTAAAGCCTTAGTAAGCAGTCAAATAATCCAGTACAAGCAGCACAACTGAGCATAGCAATTTCTTTTCAGAGGAGTGTTTGCTAATATTAGGATAAACTTCCACAAAATAGAAAAATTAAAGACAACTTTGAAATGAATCCTGAAATGCAGCTAGAGGGATCTTGGATTAAAAACCTCTTGTGTGCTGCTTTATGAACAAACAACTTCATCCGTGATAGACTGTGAGCCCTGAGCATACATAACAAGGCAATTAAGAGAAGGCACAGTCAATGGAATAATATTGCATTATCTTTTTGTTTCACATAAGTCCTGTATCTCCTTTCCACTGCCAGTTTGCTGTAAATTGCACCTTGTCATTAATAGGATTATCGATAACTCTGCCAAACAGAGCTTCTGCAGAATTTAGTGTTTGCTAAAATGCCTCCTTCACCATTTAGAAGTGTTACTAATATGCTTTAGACATAAATCTTGTACTGTTAATACTCTAGGTTATAGCCAGCAGCAAGCAGAGCTCTGTGGATCATGAAAGCTGGAAGACAGGGACCACTCCTGCTGTGGGATGCGGTGTGTCCAGCTGGTAGAATTTTTTTCAAATCTGTTTTTAAAGCTTAAAAGTGAATTTGCCCTTCCACCGTGGGGCAAATTCAGGGGTGAATTCCACCCTGGACAAATTGTCTTGTGCCACAATCAAATGTTCACCAGACAAGTGGTGTTTTCCTTTGCTTTGACCCTCTCCTGCAGCTTCCTTGGAGGCAGCAGCTGTGCTGCTGGTGTTGGCTCCGTGGGTGCCTGTGCTGGCCTTGGCCACAGGGACATGGTGATACACAGGTTCAAAGTCTGGTGGCCTCTGGGTCAGCTGAAGGATGTGGGTTCATGTCCAGCAACACAAAGCTCTTAATCTCCCACCAGCAAGGCTGTCAGCAGTGGGGCTGCATGTCACACACGTCCCCCGCTGTCACTCTGCTTGGACCCAGCGTGGATGACTGCAGGCCATGGGCTCGTTTGGGGATAAAAGACAGAATTGTGGCTGGAACTTTGTCCAAACCACTTTTCTTTGCAGAGTAGCATCACGTTCTGCACCTTGGGTCTGGGTTTCAGCCAGCTGCTTCTGCTCTTGGTCATCCTGTCCTGTGTGGGACATCTTTGTGGCACCTGTAGTGTGGCTGGGCAGGGAAAGGGTTGGTGGCACTGGGTCTCCCCTGCCCTTTGACAGCTCCCCAAATCCTCCCTGCCTGATGTGGTCCCACAGGTGCTGAGTGGGATTCCAAAGCAGGGCTAGTAAGCAAAGGTGCATTGCCCATCGCTGCAGTTTATGAGGAAGAGTTATGTTGCAGGATTATCCTGGACCACTTCACTGCTGTGAAGTGCTTTATTACTGACAGGTCTGAAAGCTGCAGAGGATTTGTAGAAATGAAAATAAATTACTTTCCCATCTGTGGTAAGAGGCAGAGATCATCTGTCACTGCTTTTGGTGTCTCATCTCCCGCTTCAGTCCAGGTTGTTGTCTGGACCATGAGCTCATTCAGGTGATCACTGCTGCACCCAGTGTGCCCTGTCTCTGTGTAGTATTCTCTAGTGCACAGTCCAGCTCAGACTGAAATAACAGAAATGGATTTAACTGTTATTTGATGGAGCTGTGTGGTATCAATCTGACATTGTAACAAGACACAGAAGTGCTGTGGTACCATCCTGATATTTTCAAGGACAGTGACCAAATTGAGGCCAAGCAAAGATGGTGCAGAGCAATTCCTTGAGATTTTCATTACCAGTGTGTTGATGCTCAGGTATTGTTAAAGTCTGTGGCCTGCATGGAGTGGAGCAGTGATCACTACGTGCTCCCCCATTCTCTTCTCTAGCCTGTGTAAAGCAGCGACTGGGGCCTCCTGCTCAGTCATTTAGAACATGGTTGTTCTCTCAAAGCAGCAGTTTGTCAGACTGTAATTTTAAAATTACATTGTGTTTTTCTAGGACTTGGCAGAACTTTTCCAAGACTTTTAAAATAGTACTCCAGAAAAGCTCATTCCTGGTGCAATTAAAAGGAGGAAGAGTGGTTTGAAATGAACTGTTTGTTTGGGAGCTGAGTTTTTGTTTCTGTTTTTTTCTAAGAGAATGGTGCCTGAAACTCTTGCTTTTGAAGATGTGTTCCCATGCTGAGTCACATGCAGGGCTCCTGCAGAACAGCCTGGCTGGTGTTTTAGAGGTCGATATTTGTTGACTATTTCAGTGATGTTTCTGGTGCACAGCAGTGGTGTCTCACAGAGGGGCTGCAGGCATGCCCTGAGATAAATTGATTCAAGAGGTAGGCACTGCCTCTTGGCTGCTTTAATTTTCCTCCTGCCAGGTTCACTGTGCTGGTGTGATTGCAGCACACACCAGGCTGGAGTTGCCATCTTTCACTGGGTGACAAGGACAAACATTTCTGCCTTCAGAGAGAATGAAGGTTTCTCTATTGTGTGTCACTGTGTCTGGGGAGCATGTAGCTGCATGTCACCTGTGACAAACGCAGCCTTAGAAATAAGTCTGCTGTGGGTTAAGAGCCTCCATCTGGAGGTTATGTGGTTGTTATGCTACTAAATGTCACTTTAACTTACAGAGCCTCACTCCAGCCTTATTTCTCAGTGCTTCGGTTGGTGAGCGTGTGGTTTTGCTGCTGCTCCTCATGAAGTGCATAACTCAGAGTGAGTAAAGACACCCATCTGAAACCATAATGTACAACTACATTAAGCCCCATTAGTTAAGAGTCAGACTGGTGACAAATGAGGGTAAAATGGCCATTTCATTGCTGCATCTGTCTCTTCTCTGTGTGCGTGTTTAATTCTTTGAACAGAGGGTGGGGAATTAAGAGACATCTCTGTGATACATTTGGTGCCATTTTGAGCCAGCCCAAGTCTGGGAGAGCAATCGTATTTTCATCACCTCTGTGAGTCATCACAAAAAGTGCCAGCTCAGGTTTGATTGCTGAGATTGCATTGTTGCTGAAGTGTGAGACGTGGAGTAGAAGGAACACAACGTGGTGTTTAGCTGCAAGACTGAGCTCAAGATGCTGACGATTTGAAAAAGCTCGGTTTTGACTTCGTGTGCCAAACAAATTTACTGTCGGAAGAGCATGCTGGCCACGCGATGATGTCATTTGCATAGAGTCACTTTACAGATGGTGCCTACAGCTCAGCAGAAGGCTTGGTCTGAATACAAAGACCTCTTTAGGGTTCTTCTAAGTCTCCTAGTTGGAAGAAAGCCAGTACTGATGTGATACTGAAATGCAGATAGTGAAACTACTCATCCGGTAAAATGCGTGCCTGAACTCACTTGCAAATCAAAAGTGTCATTGAACTGCCTAGAGAAGGTGAAACCTATCAAAGATTTGGAGATGTGAGAGAGAAAGAAAAAAAATATGAGGATTCTACAGAGGATGGAGACATGGTGCTGGACCAAACTCTTTCTGTGTGGAAGGGTCGCTTGGAACTTGGAAGCCCGTGGAGGCTTTTGTAGAAATGAGTGTTGAATAATGATGGACTGAGCTCCACAATAACCTCTTGACTCTGGCTTCTCATGGTGTGTGGTGTGGTAGTGAAGCGGAATGAAGGGCTGGTGTAACATGAAAAGCTTTAAAAGTGGAGGATTTAGGAATTTTGAAATTGAGTTCTCACAGAGAAGTCACTCAGCTGGCAAAATGGACTACAGCCCTGAAAAATGGTGGTGGATTGTACCATATGTGAGGTGGAACTTTTTTTGCTCCCAGGTAATTGTGGTAGCCATCTAACTGCTCACTATGTTAATACAGATTTTAAACAAGAAAGCAATTATGTATTTATGAATGGCAGGCACACACTAAAAAATGCCTGGACAATCAAGAAGAATGTTGGTCATTAGTGTGGTAAAAGATGTATAATAGGCTAAATCACTTAATTTCCCACACATTTCTGGATTTGGCCAGTGGGAAAGATTTCACTGAAACAATCACAAAACAGACTGAGATAATCTTGGCCAATATCCTCCTTTTTGACAAAACAGATTCTAATAATAAAATCCTGCGTTTGATCACTTATCCCAGTGAAAAGCTTTTCGTGGTCCTTCCTTTTCACAGTGTTTAATAGGCTGTAGCACCATTGCCAACCAGCCCAGAGCAGGAAGGGAAGGAGAGCTTTGTGCTGGCCTTGGCAGGAAGGTCAGGGCACAGATCTGGCCAAGTGCAGTGGCATTTGCAGGGACCAGCTGGGAGCTTTATTTAATGTGTGGGATGGAAGTGAATGGGAGCATTGGTGGGAAGGGGGGATCTTCACAGATACTTCTATTCAGAAGATAGTTCTTGAACAAAATGCTTGTAACAGTATGGAGGGAATTCAGATGTGGGTGAATTCCTTCTGTTTCCCAAAGGGGTTCCCATGCCAGGACTGATGGGGACTCTTGGCCCCACTGAGATACATGGAGCTCTCCGGGGAGGGGATGTGACTGCAGGTGTGCACTGCCGAGCAGATAAAGAGCAATACATCTCTGCTTTTGGACACTGCAGCTTCTCTGGAGTTTAATCTGTTAAAACTCTTTGAAGAACTTAAATATGCAGAGCTCTGTCTAAAACTGAATTATGTCTTGTCCTGTTCATGTAGCACAGTGTGGTGTTTTCAAGCAATCTCTTGAGTTGCTGGGTTGTTTTTTTTTTTTCACTGACTATTAAAAGGCACCCGATTCTACCATGTTGTTTTAAAGCTTGAGTATTTCAATTTAGGGGATATTTTAAGCTGGCATCCTTGAAATCCCTAAGAAACCAGCCTGTTTCTCTGAGTCCCAGGCATGTCTTCTGAAAACACTGTAAATGTCATAAGAAGCGATTTCACTGCACGGCTGCCCAGAGCAGACATTTTGATGTTATTTAGCCTTCACTTGCCAGGCTGAGTGTTAGGATTGGGTTTTCACATGCAAGGCAGCTATCAGCTTTACTGATAGCCATATTTTCATAAGCTGCATTTGGCTGTCACACCTTCTCCTGTAATTTCTTGATATGCAAACAAGTCTCAGTTATATATGCTCCTGGCGTATAAACTGATATCCCTGAAGAGTTCCTGATTATCCTTCCATTAACTTTTACTCTCCTCTGTCTCCCTTGGGGAGGTAACAAGTACTCTTTCCTCCATCATGGATTTCCAGCTGGTTACCTTCCTGCTTCTCTCCTAAATAGATTCTTTCAGTAGGGAAGTAGAGTCTGAAAATTCAGTGCCATTAATAGTACAGCAGGGACTGCTGAAATGGGAATTTAAAAATTTGAAATTTTACTGGATCCGAAAGTGCCCTCCCAAAGAACAGAATAACCATACACATCTAAATGCAGAGTTGTAGTGAAGCCAGGAGTAGGGGTTTGCTGATTGTACGTGGTGTTTCAGCTCCTCTGCTGTACTGCTGGAAACTTTGATGGAGGCTTGTGTCAGGCTCTGCCATTCTTACATTTTCTGGTCTAATTAGTGTCATTTACAGACCAACATTCAGCCCCACTTCTTGGTTTCACTCAACACACTTCTCAACATTCCTCCCTTCCACAGTTTCTCTTTATAGAGCTCACATTGTTTTTTTATCAGATTCCCATACCCTGTGTCCATCATAGCTGCAGCTGGGACATCCTAGCAGAGCATTCAGCAATGAAATCTTCACTTGTGCTTGTCCATCCTCCTGCAAACTCGTGCAACAGCAAATGTTTGTGTGAGTACCACCTGAGTCCTGTTCCCAAAGGCTGGCTCCATGGAGGGTGTGTTGTACTGGGAACCCACCCATCAGGTTTTTGCACATGCTGCTGTCTTGACCCCTAATCTCTATGATTATTTAAGTTCTAAGTGTTCTTAAAACAGTCCTCGATGCCACTCTGTGCTCTCCCATATTCCTGCTTGGATTATATCCTGTTGACGAAGGGCTGTGTGTATCTTCTAGTTACTGCCTTAAATTGAGCATAAAGCAGGATTCTTGTCAATGTTCTTTGTTTGCAGAAGCGTGCTGGCTCAGCTTCTTTAAAATTATTCAAATTGAAATTATTTAGTTGAATAAACATTTCAATAGAAGTTGCACATTTCTGGTTTTGGTATTAGCACTCTTAGAAAGTTTGCAAATACCAGAGACTGGGCTTTTAAATCTCTAAACTTGTTCCTGTAAATATTGACGTGAGCCTTCAGTTGTATTTGGGGAGCAAAGGTGACTCCCCTTACCCACATGAGCAGAAGCATACTTGTGGAATACTCACACTGATTTCAAGAGCTTTTTGAGGCCACAGAACAGAATTAAGATGGCAAGAATATGGCCCCAGCTATGAGCTGATGGCAGACCTAATTTGAGAATGTGATTCATCCTATTTCCCATGCGGGGTGGAAAGTCAAGGGTTTTCTTCAATTGCATGTATAAATCTACAGGCTTGAGAGATTACAGGTGACATTAGACTCTTCCTTTTGCAAATACTCTGTGTTTGCATATCTGTAGATGCATAGTTTACCAGAAATTCCCCTGTGGAATTTAGAGTCCTGTGTCTGTCTGTGCAGGTCTGGAGCCTGAGAAGATTAAGTAAGGGTGAGACATTTAGCCACAGGGTAACAACTCTGGTGTGCATTCAAATTTTGTATCAGCCAGTTTGTTATATTATTAAAATAGTGCAATTTCATAACAGTGAGAGTTGCTGCTATTAAAACATCACTGTTGCTCAAACAATATGCAAAATTAAGGAATGGATATAGTTTTTGTATGTTGGGTGCTATCTGTAGACACAAATTGGGATTTTTACTGTCCCTGTACAGCATATCCTTTTCCAAGCATTCCAGAGGGGTGTCTGTGTCACCATCTGAGCTGGCTAAACCTTAGGCAAGCTGTTACCCTGCAGTTTTGAGGCTGAGGGGAAGAAAACCCATGTGTGTTTGGGGCTTCTCAGAGCACCAAAATAATGAGTGATTAAAGCTCTGTGCCTTCTGATGGGTCACATATCTTTTTGACCTACAGGATTTGCACCCTTGACACCATCTTTTGAGGACCACTTCCAAAAAGTATGGAATGAATGTAGATTATGTGGGAAATATCTCAGTAGTGTGCTCACACAGCTCGAGTCAGCACAGTCTCCCACTGTTAACTGGACATGTCCTTTATGGAAATTGGCTTTGTAGCCCACATTTCAACTGCTGAAGAGTTATGAGGTCAGCAAGCGCAGTTCAGAATTTAGCTAATTTTCTGTATATCTTGGACCATGTTCACCCCTGGGTTTTATACCACAAAAATCAGTGGAATTATGCCAAGAAAAAAATTCATCTCCAAATATTTAGGATCAGCTCCTCTGACTGGAGTGTATTTCACTGAGCTCCCTGCCATAGCTCTAAGAGTTCTGGTGCTGGTTCCTGAGAGTTGTGATTTCTGCATGGGCACTGAGAATCACTAACAAGAGCAGGTTTTGGATGGATATTAAATCTCATGCTTCAGGTTACAAACTCTTCTCCTAACTAAAGAAAGAGGCTGCTGTAGTTGGCAAAATGTTCTATTTCTGCCCCTGCTCTTGCCTGTCTAAGATGCACCCAGTGTGGTGGCCAGTGTGAGAGGCAGGTGGGAGGGCTGGATGGACCACGGGCAATCCCCAAGTTTCTCTGAGAGCAGATTGCTGATCCCAAAGCCAGGGCTTCACTTTGCTGGCGCTTTGATTGGGAGCTAAGAACTAATGTCTGCAGTCCCTTTTAATGACAGACTTCTAGCAGCGAAGATCACAGAATTGTCTTGCAGAGTTAATTTCAGCTAATGAGCAATTAGTCAGCTCAGCAGTGACTCTCCCTTGCCGTGGCCCCTGGGGAAGGGGTGGTCAGGGCTCAGCATGGTGCTTCCCTGGGCTGTTGGGAGCCGCAGCATGTGGGTCCAGCACCCTCACCTGTGCTGCTGCTTGGGCTGCACCTCAGATTTCCTCCTTCTGAAGCAGAGGGATTTATTTTCCAGCTACAGACTTGCAGTGTTATCCTAAATGTCAGCAGTCTCTTCTTTCTTTCTTTTTTTTTTTAAATACTTATTGCAGCCAGAGAAAATCTGTCAGCCGAAGACTCCTTGCCTGCCCAAATGAAGGCTGAATTTCTATGGGCTTGAGCATATTCCAGCATGAATGTGTTTAGATTTGGGACAGCCAGGGATGCTGCTGCTGCATCCTGGGCCCATGCAGGGCTGCCTCGGGTCACGCTGTGGCAGCGGGTGGTGGGACTGGGAGCAGGCACAGATGGTGCTCCAGAAGGGGAAATCCAGAAGCTCACGAGCTCATTTCTTTTAGGGAGACGTGTCCATATGTCACCCATAGAGGATGAGAGCCTGCTCATCAGTCTGGAGCACTCTGAGGCTGCTGGGATGAAATAACCTGAATCTATGAATAACCTGAATCTATGTCTGAGCTGGAGCCTGGTGCTGGCTGCGTGATGGAGCCCCTGTGCTCTGTCCACCCTCCCTGCCTGAATGCCCGAGTGTTCAGTGCCTCTCCTGCCTGGGGCTGAGGGGGAGGACTTTTCTAGAGAGCCTGCATGGCTGGATCCATCACTAGCAGGCTCAGCCCTGACCTCTCAGTTTTCCTGCCCGCAGTCCTGTGCACAGCTCCTGGAGGAGAGCTGAGGCTCGGGGATGTGAGCACCATAAATCAGGTGCTTGGTTGTCTGTCCCCTCAGCCAGGCACTGCACACTGGAGCACAGAGATGCTCCGCACAAAGGATACCTTGCAGCTGGACATAAATCTCAGGGGTGCCTCCAGACCCTGGCAGTTGGCACAAATGTCAATTAAATTTTTGCTCCTGATCTGGTAACTGAGCATTGCTTGAACACACTGTAATGAACAGTGGTGACAAATTGACATTTGTGACAGTTAGAGCTTATGCTGCTCTTCAGAATGTGTTGATGTTTTCTGAGATAAAAATGAGACCCTCTTCCATTTAATATTTCCGCAAATTTGGGGAAGAAAATGGGTCAACAGAAATGTTGTCCCACTCAAACTGGAGCAGTGGTAAGGAAGTTACTTGAATTTCTGCATTTACATATTGAGGAGGAGGAGTGCACTTACATGAATGTGTTGTGTCTCTATATAACTGCATTTACGTATATAACACCCAAAATACATCATATTCACATATGGTGTCTGAGGATGTATGTATAAAAATATGATTTCTAGGTTTTTAAACCTCCCTGACAGATTCCAGGAGACCAATTTCTAAATGTATGCCAAGATTTTTGACTAAGAGACAGGTAGCAGTAGGTGCTAATAAAGGAAAGAACTGCAAGTAAAATGTTGTGACATCCACCTCCCTGAACAACCTGCAGAGCGCTGGCAGAATCATCAAACCGAGCTGAGCGTAATCAGCAGGGACTGATAAAGCTGCTCTTGTAATTATTTGTTTGATATACAGCTTTCCTTCTTCCTTCTGCATAAATAGCAGAATTGCTTTGCTTAGTGTGGGAGGTTTTTTTATTCCTGTCAGGGCTTGTTCTCACCAAGATGTCATGAGAGGAGGACTGAGATCTGCATTTTTGTTTTATTTACGGGCTTTCCATTGCAATTCTGACAGCATGCAGAGGAGACAGCATTCATTTAGCTGGGGAGAGGCAGCCTTGCTCCTGCAAAGGGGCCAGACTCTGCCAGGCTGCTCCTCTCTGATTCCTCCAGGCCTGGCCTGGCAGAAGCTGTTCCTGGGAGGAGGTGGCTGCTGAGGTCTGAAGGCAGTCGTGGTGTCACGCTCGAGTATTTGGGTATTAAACACAATTTCCACAGCGGCTTTCTTGATTTTAGGTGTGAGTTTGATGATGCCACAGCTGCCCAACTAAACCACACAGCCCTGCATGTTGACAAGTGTTAGTTATCCTTAAATAACTTCCCCTCCTTGCCACTTCCACTGCTGAAGGAAGAAGATCCAAGCACTGACTGATTTCCAGGCAGTCCCAGTTGGTGGCCCATCGGTGATGACTGAGCTGAGCCAAAAGGCTCCTGTTGATGTCAGTGGTTTCTGGGAATGCTGCCTGTGTGGTTTTGTTCCGGGATTTCCCTCTCTGTCCATGCCTGGTTGAGCTCTGACTTCACTCAGGGCAAAGTTTGCAATTTTGTGTTTAACAAAAGGTACAGTAATTCATTCCCACCCTAAGCACTCTCATTTTCCTTTTCCCATTTATGTACTATTTAGCCTCTTTCTTTCCTTAAAAAAGGTGTGTGTTGGGGGGGGGGGGGGGGGGGAAGAATAATGGATCATTTCTGAGAGATAAAGAAAGGATAACTACTACTTTTTAAAAAATTCTGTGCACCAGAATAGTTTTTATATTGTCTAAGGGTTTTATCAGGATATCAGGAACTCTGGAGGAAGGGGAGGCATAAGAGGAGAGAGAGGCACATTAGAGCAGAAAATAGATTTCCTAGCCTAAAGAGAGAAATCCAGACTGCTGCCTTTGGCATGCATTTGAATATTGTCAAGGGCATCTGGAATATGTTGATGGCTGTTCTCCTTCTAATAATTCTAAAAATCTGCTAATGATGAGGCACAGATTTGCCATGGGCTGTGTCTGCCACGTGCACATCCAGCACTGGGAAGGGTCTGAGACATCAGAGGCTGTGTTGCTCTCCTGGCAGGGTCAGCACCAACTCCCTGTTACTCAGGAGAAATACTTCAGACTTGAACCAGATTAATGAAAAGAGAAATTGCTCTGAGACTAAGAAAAAAAGCTTTACACCCATTGCAGTGCTGTGGGGGGTTGTTCTGGAGCGATTACAGCTCATCCTTTCAATGCCTTCTGATTCCAGGCAATGATGGCATTTTAAGATAAATAAAGTGTTCATGGCTCTGCTTGTTATTGAAGGGCTTTTATTATTGCTGATGTTACATGAAAAAGAAAGTTATTAAAAAAATGTGGCACTAACAAATTGAAGCCCCTGGGGAACTGTTGCCTGAATGGGATTTTGATTGGAGTTCAATTTAATTGGCCATAAATCTTCCCTTTTCTGATTTACATTCTACTTCAGACCAGTCTACCAAATTCATGATAATCAGGTTTTCATTTTTCTCTATTGAGCAAAATACTCTGACATGAGCATAAACAGAAATATTCCTTCAGCAAGGTGACCTTGTTCTTGCTTGCACCGTGCTGGTAATTGATTTAATGCCTCCTTACCTATAAATTGGGCCTCTTTCTGAGGCATGTCCGTCAGATTTCCAGGTAATTGGTTAGCATGGTTGTTTTTCTGACTGCAAGATATTTCTCATAGACCTCTAGTACAAGATCATTTTACCTCTAGGATCATTTTACTGACATGATGGAATGAATTCAGCAGGCAGACATGCACTGGCTCTGCTGCAGCTTTGAATGCACCTATGTGCATTTCTTGGGGAATTACAAAAGATCTTGTTCTAGCCTGGAGTAAATCTGTGGAGTTGTAGAGCCCAGTAATTTCTGTGGAGTTCAATTTTGCAGAAAAAAAAAAAAGAAGAAAAGTTTTCCAGGCACCCTGAGGCTCCTGGCCCACATCCCCTGCTCTGGGTGTTGTGTACCACAGCACATCATGGAGCTGGCCTGTCCTGTCCTGTCCTCTGCTCAGCTCTCCTTCCTTTACCCAAGGCTGCTTTCTGTGACAGCTGGTTTACACTTGTGAGGAGTTTTCCTTCCCCTCCTCTCTAAGAAGGCTTCACTGGGTGAACTCTTTAGGGAAGTGATATGTGTGGGTGGATGAGTCAGAGGTGAGAACCAGGTGGGATCAAAGGAAACAAAATTGTCATCTAATCCTGATTAGATATCCAAAGCCGTACGTTCACTTGCTGCTCTTGCAGCCTCATTCATGGGAATCTCAGTGAAGTCCTCAGCTGCTGCAAGGAGTGGGTAGGAAAGGGGAGGGAACGTGCATTGAGATGTAATCATCATTATTGAGATTGGAGAATATTGCAGTTAAATGTTTTTCCCCACTGTTCTTATCCCTTGTGCTTTCTTTGTGTTTCTAACTCATGTAGAGCCTTCATTATAATGCTCATTTAACCACTTCCAGCAGTACTGGGATTGACAGGTTGAGTTTTCAGCAATCTCACAACTTCATGGGCTGTAAATTGAGTGTTTTAGGGCCTGGTGAAAAGGTGATAAGAAAGTTACATCTGCTACCACTTTCCTAATTACATCATCATCAAATACATTGAGTTTGTTAATGCCAGGTACTCTTGCTGAAAATACATTTATAACCATGGCCTTAGCAACTGGAAGCAATTACTTTGCAGTGGTTTTCCTTTTGTATTCTGAAACACCAGAATTCTTTTCTCTTCTTTCCTCTGCTTCCCTCCCTACAAAAGAAGCAGTGAAAAATCTGAATTTTAACTTGTTATGATTATCTTCCGCATTTTTTTTTTGTCAGAAAAGATGAATAGCTAGAAAATTACTGAAAGTAATGTAAAGAAAAATGAGCATCTGCTACTGGAGTTTCTGCTGAGCTCAGTGGTATTTGGGGCTCGTGTGACAGCAGTGGGCAGGTACTGAGGCTGATGGGACCTCAGTGCTGTTCTGACAGGGGCTGTGGACAGGGTTTGTTCCCCATATAGTGATGGCTGGGTAGTAGACCTGGTTACTAAAACCGATCAAGGCATTTTTCCAAAATGTTTTATTGTGGGCCGTCTTCCTTTAGTTATGGTTTTGGTGATTGTTTGATCAGAAAAGAGTTTTTCAGGGTTGAGATGGGATGGGAGACGTCTCCTATCTTGATTCTCAGCTCACTCTGGATTAGGTATGTTTGTTAAAGTCTGTGCCTTGCCAAATGAATGCTCGACTTGGGTCCCCCATACCCCTGGTTTGTCCGCTGCCCGTGCTCCTGAATGCTGACTTGATTGAGTGACACTGGAGCCTCCCTCATGGCACAGATGGATACCCCTGCCTCCACACCTTCTCTTACCACCCCCTCTAGCTCCTGTAATTCTGCTGGGAGATTGTCAGAAGCTTGTGCCTTTCATCCCTGGAGTGGGAAGGCTTTTATTTATTTGGTTAATCCAAAAGTTAAGTGGGTGGGAAGATAAGTCGGCAGCCCCGTTCCCTTCGTCACATGGTACCAACTCTTGTTTCCCCTTGAGAGAGGCAGAGCAGATGGAAGGCAGAGATGAAATGAAGATCAAAAGTAAACAGTGTGATTAGGTTTTTGATAAAGGATAAAACACTTATCACATCAAAGGCGGTGAAAACCACATTAAATGTTTCCTGAACATTTCGTGTCCACGTAAGCATTAACTGTACTTGCCATGGGGACACTTGTATCAGCAAGTGGTGCAGCTGGGGGATGCTGGTGGGTGTCTACCCTCATGGCTGTGCTGTAGGTCACCTGCCTGGCCCAGGAAGGCAGAACTGGCAGCCTGCAGCTGTCCTCTGGCACCTTGAACCTCTCCTCCTGCAGCTCAGCTGGCCATGTGTTTGCTCAGGACTCCTTGTCTTGGTTTGCAATAGAATACGATTTGCCTGACAATCCAGGACACTCCTTTAAGCCTTCTCAGTCTTCCAGGTCTGGGCACTGGTTTTCCACAGATTTCAAGGCACTTGCAGATGTAGATAGGTGCAGAGTTTGTGGGTAACTTTTCTCCCAAGCACTGGTCATCCTTTGGTTCTGTGCTTTAGCTCAGTGAATCAAGTCCTGAAACATTTTGTGCAAGCAGCATCATTTGTAGTGAGAAGTGTCTATATCTCTTTTCATCCCTGTGCTGAAATGCTAGATGGTGCTGGCCAGTGAAGGAAGATAAAAAGATGTATGTTCCCATTAATTTTAAAATGGTGGCGCTGATTGCTCTGGCCACAGCTGGAGGACATAACATTTTGGTAAAATTAACCCAAAATGTTACCAGCCCAGCCCAGCAGCATTTGTTGTTCTTTTTTCCAGGCAGTGCTGAGTCCAATCTGCCTTTGCTTCCAGTTTATCACCTTGTTTTCCTGTAGGCAAGGAAGGAGGTGCATGCCCTGCCTTCTGCCACGTGGGACATTCTGTATAACACAGACCAGTCCCAGAAACAGTCTGCCCCTGGATTTTCTTTTTTGTTTTTTTAGCCAGTGCAGAAACATTTTCCCATCTCCTGGTGTCAGCCCTTCAGAGCACAGAGGTAGTTTAAATGCTGTGTGTGTGTGTAGCCCCATGTATCATCAGTCATTCTGCATGCTGAGGGTGGAAGTTTGCCCTTCGCTAACATCTCACCATCTCACTTCCTCCAGAGCACCATTTATCAACTGAAACTGGCATCCGATTTGCTTCTGAAATGAGAGGAACAGCAAAACATTGTATGTTGAATTGGATGAAAGTTCATGGAAGCACCTGCTGAATCACATGCTTAAATCTCATTGACTTCAGGTTCAGTCTAAGAGGTTTTCAAATGAGGTTTTGAGTCTTTTTTACCACATTCAAGCTGTTGTTTCCAGGAAAAGTGGAAAAACTTTTTATGACAAGATGGACTTCTTTACAAATATCTAATAATCTGGACTCAATTTTTACTTGCCAGGGTTTATATTAAAAAGCTCAGAAATGGGGCAATACTTGAAAGAAATGTGTGTGTTAGAGTCACAGAGAAGCCAAAAAGAAGAATCTCTTGCACTCATTAGTCCAAATTCCCACTTGAAGCAGGGCTTGAAGTTTGCTCAGAGTCTTGTCTAGCTGAGTTTTGAAAACCTCCCAGAATGGAAATGGAACATCCTTTCCAGGTCCCTCTTCCACAGTGCTCAGGGGATGATTTTCTCTTCAGCTGGTATTTCTCTGGGAGTGCTGCCTCTCATCCTGTCACTGCTCTTCAGGGGAGGGTCTGCCTCTGTCTGTGCTGCCTTTTCCATCATCCAAAGGGTTCAATAAGACAAATCTCCTTCGTTGTTTGCTTGTTTACCTCTCAGTGCTTCCCTTGTTTCTGTATTCTGTGAGTGATTGACAGCAGAACCTTGTCTGTGTATTTGGGCTCTTTCAAAGAAAGATCTTGTTTCTATTTAGTACTCTTGAAAAGAGAACTCTGGAAATGTATGAACAGAAAAAGGAGTTAGGCAGAGAAGCCCCTGTCCTGAATTCACGTCTGCCAAATGCTAATGTTAGTTATTTTTGAGCTTAGTAGTGCAAGAGGCTTTTATCCTTTGTACAGCTGGCCTCATCCTGCTGTATAAATGGAACACAAAAGGGAGCAAAAGGCATCTGTTAAAACCTTCAAGTCTTCTTTGGTGGCAAGTAAGGTGGCAATCGTGCACCAGCTCAGATATGACACAGGCCTTGCCTGAAAACTTGAGGTTACTCAGGAACTTCATAATAAATAAGTCAAATTTAATTTCTTGACAATATCCAAGACAGATGTCTCAGTGACAGTTGTACAGCTGTTTTATTTCCTTTTTTAAAAATGTACTTTTTCTTTAAAAGCATTACCATGTATTTCAGCAAGATTTCTCATTTAATATTATGCAAAAATTCAGGCAATATCCTGTTTAGATGGTTTCTATCTGATAATAAAAATGGCATTGACAGTGAGAGATTGCACCGAATAAATCATTAGTTGTGAGTTCTGTTTTATGCTGCAGCCAGGATGTGTCCTGTAAGTTCACAGCTGTTCTAACTTTTTCTTTTCCTCATCTAGACAGCTGTATGTCCATGAGATTTATTTCTTGATCTATGTGGACACAAAATCCTTTTTGGGATTATTGCCATAGAAACAAGCCATAACATAGAGCGTGTTAGAGGTAACAAATGGGATTTGGCAGTCCTTCCCATTTACTACACAGAGTCTGAGCTATGTGCTTCAAAAAGCAGCAATTACTTGCTCTCAGAGCTTTATTAACAGGCACATCTGCACATTCATTAGGACTAGATGCTTCAACTTCCATCCTGGCTGGGATGGCATTTACATATTCTGGTCCTTAAACTAAAATCCAACATCTAGTTTATTTTTCAGTCAAGGCAGGAATTGGTCAGGTTTGACATTTTGGTTCTTTTTTGTTGTTTGCAAATCCCAGAGACAGCCTGTGTGAGCCTCCCAGAAGGAGATAAGGGGTGGAACTGCTGGCTCCAGGGAACGCTCCCTCCTTTGAAGGATGAAGTCACCCAAGTTTGGCTTGTAAAGCCTGATCTCCCACGGAGCTGGGACTCGGCTCCAGCCTCTCCCAGGGCTTCCCACCCTGCCTGGCTTACAGGAATGATTCCCTTCTCCTCGGTGGCCCAGGGTGGCTCTGAGCTGGGGGAGTAGATGGGCTATGCCAGGCAGGGAAGGGTTTTTTGCAGGAGTGAGCTCAACAAGCTGTACCTGGAGCTGAGGCTGAGCTGACTGCCTGGGGCACAGCACAGCTGCTGATATCCATGGGGGAGAAAGGAAAACTCTAAATTCTATGCCAAATCCATGGGTCAGCTTTTGAAATGGTATGGGATAGTAAAGAGGCAGAAAAGCAGAGGGAACAGAACACAGAAAAGGGCAGAGGAATGTACGAAACCCCAAGGTGTGTCTGCTGGCTGTGTGTGCCCAAGGCCTGGCAGCGCTGTCACCGTGGCCCTGGGCCTTCTGCCATGGGAGGTCAGTGCTGGCTCAGCAGGGCACAGGGTGCAGATCTTGCTTGGCTCTGGTGCTCTTCTCTTATCTCTTTCCTATCCTCCCTTTTATGAGGTAAAATCAAACATGAAAACAACTAGTCAGGTCACAGAGGGGTCCCTTGCTCTGGATGATGCATTTGCAGACCTGGAAGGGAGCACACACTGTTCTTTTCCCATCCATGTCCTATAATGCTGCCTCTAGCTGAGAGAGGAGCAGCTTCCAGGAGGGATTTCAGAAGCAGCTGGAGATGCTTTAAAGCTCTCAGGGCAAAATCTCTTATCCCTCTGCAGCAATTCAAAAATGAAACAACTTTGCTCAACAAGAGGAACATTCAAAGCTGATTGTAAACCACAAAATCAAGATGAAACCTAGAATGCAACCTGAAAAACCCAAATAACTGAAATATAGGGATTTGAATCTGGGCTATGTGCTCAGAGTCTGCCTGGCCTCCTTTTCAGAAGTGCTGAGGACTGAGCAGCTCTAGTGCAGGCGATGAGCGCTTGGAATTTCTTTGAAACATTTATTTAGTACCTAAGTATAGATCTAGGACTGACTAACTTTGGGCTCCAAATATAGTTCAGATGTCTGCCTTCTCACTCTTCCTCATTTCTCTTTTCCTTGCTATTTAATCTCTTCATCCCACATTCTCTGTTTCCTCCAACTCCCTCCATTTTTCCGTCCTCCCCCAGCTGCCTTTGGTCCTGCTCCTATCTCCTCGCTCTGACACCTCTGCTGTCCCAGGGGAGCCGCTGGCATTCTCCAAGGTCCATCCCAAGTAAGCTCTAGATGGCACCCCTTTTCTCTCCTGCACACCCTAAATTCTCCCTGCCTCATTCTCAGGCTGGCAGAGGTTCAAACAAACTGCTTCATCCTGTTCGTGAACCTGCCGAGGTTTAAGTCCCAAGTCTCTCTCCTCTCCTGTGTGGGCCCGACCAGAGGTGGCAGTGAAAAGGGAATCATCACAGCCACTCTTGACTGGGGGGAGCCCAAAGTAGCTGCCATCACTTTCTGGCTCAAAAGCATAAATCAAAATGTTCCATTTTCTGTGTTCTGCCCATTGCAGGAGTGATCTGCCAGTGCCAGCAGTGGAAGAGATGTGGAGGTTATCAAGGAAAGATCATGTTAATTTTGTACATAGGAAGCTCTCATTAGTGTCTGTGTTGTTCAAATCAGCCAGAAGACAGAGTGACTGCGGATCTGATGGATGTTGTCCCTGTCTCTGTTGCAGGAAGGCATGCCCCAAACGCTGAGTTCTACCAGCATGTTTACCCCATGTGGCTTCAGCCCTCATCTACATACTTCAAAAGAAGGTGAACAAGGAGGACTGATCTTCCAGGATGGAAACCTTACCTCAGCATCTCTGGATGCTCTGATCCAGCATCTGATACCTACCACTGATTACTACCCTGAAGTAAGCAATTCACAGTATAATAAATGGTTTAATTTTGATGAATTGGGGCAGCACTTTATGCAAAAGTGCAAATGTGTTAAATTTTGAATTAAGAGGGCTCATTTAAAAGCTGCATACAATTAAAGCTTGGTAAATTGATGCATTGCTTTAAATGCTGTTTCACTGCTCTATAATTGTTCCCATGAAAAAGCAGATCCCAAAGATGATACTGCCTTTAAATAAGAGAACAGGGTTGGGGGAGCTGTCGTGGTGATGAATTAGTGATGTAGCAGTTGGAGCTTTTCAAAAATAGCAGCGCTTCCCAGAGAGGTTTAGAGGAAAACTGAAGCAAAAAACTCCCAAGTCTGAACTGGCATTAAATTAGCTGAATTTCAGTGGCTGCTGAAGTCATCCAGGTTTGCCTGTATGTACAGAGCATTCCCTTGGTGATGACAAAGATGCTTCTTCTGGTGGGTTTGTAATTTATGTAATTCACAACTTTGCAGTCACTGCACAGCATAGTCCAGATCCTAATCCTTGCTTCATCAGTGGAAATTAAGTGTTTCCTCACCACAAGTGTGAAGATCTAAACCGGAAGCAGGTTTATGGTCCTGCAAGCTATTGACTTCACTGGATTTTGTACATCCTCAGTGGAATTCAGACAGAGTTTGACTGGAAGACTTTTAAGTGCTAATATATCTCCGTGGCTTGTATTTCAAAGCACAGAGGAGCATTGACTTCTGGGTACTTGAGGAGACTGGGAAAGTTATCAATGCAGAGCAGGCAGCATGTTTTAAATTACCCGGAGCTCAGTTTCTGATCAGCTAAAAATAAGTAATAAAGAAGCATCTCAACTTAAAAAAAAAAAAAAAAAGGAACAGAAAGGCAATAAAAAATAGGTAATGGGCAGATCAGGCGGTGAGATTTTCATTAGGCAATGCATGATATGTAATATTATACCTGCTGCTTGGGAGCAGGGCTAGGGCTGGTGGAAAAGAGATAATTCAGGTGCAAGGATGCAAGGAGGGGTCAGGATGCAACAACTAAGACTTTATGCATGTATTTTAAATTCACTGCTGGAATAATTTGAATAATCCAAGGATTTATCCTGCAGACCTGCTTCCCACAGCTTCACAGATGTGGAACTGCATGTGATATGACTTGGCTGATAGAAATGAAATTTGGGGAGTTAATAGAATAAATGAAATATTGCTTAAAATAGGCTGGGTGATATCTGCAGGGCAATAGCAAGATGTGGCTGATGTGGGGGTGTCTGCAGCTCCCAGCCCAGTACAACACAGAGGTTCCTGCCCTTTTAGCTTTCCTGTCTCCAGCATCCTGGTTGGGCTGTCTCCTGTACCTGGCCTTGCTCCTGCACACTCTCTTCACTGGATGTTTGCCCAGGGTTTAGGCAACCAAGGGCTGGAAGTGGATGCTATGGAGGAAGGAGATGCTGCTGCCTCCTGTGCCCAGTGTAACCAATTCCATGGTCAGGAATTATGTCTTTTAGAGAAAAAGGTCTCGCCAAGTGGAAATGGAAAAGCTGTGAAGTTCAGGGCTTTTACAGTAAATACTACCCACTGTGTGGCTGCTTACAGCAGGTCTTCTTGTCTTTGTCCTGCAGAAAGCCTATATCTTTACATTCCTGCTGAGTTCCAGACTCTTCATCGAACCCCATGAGCTTTTGTCCCGAGTTTGTCACAAGTGCATTGAGCAGCAGCGGCTGGATGACCCCGTGCTGGACAAGGTTAGTTTATGTTTACAGCAGAAAAATGTGAGGTGTTTTCAGTGGGGAGAGGATTCTGGGGCTCTGGCATGTTTCCCTTGCCTCTCTTTAGATTGAAGGAATCTTTCTCATAAAGGATTTGCCACTGAGATCCTGACACGGAGGCATCCTGGTATCCATGTCTGAGAGCAGTGCTTCAGGCAGTAGTTACTTCAAATCTTCTTCTGATTTTCCCTTTCCCAGGGAAGAATCTCAGTCTTCCCAGGTGATTTTCCTTCTTAACTTCTTTAAGGCTCTGGGGAAGCCTGCAGGATGCAAGGAGGTAGGACACAACCCTCACACACTGTTGAGTGCAGATGTCCACACACCACTCTCTCTCCCATTTTTACTTAATGTCTCTGCCCCTTTGCTTTCTTGCTCCTGCTACAGTAATATTTCCCCTTGGCCTTCCCTGCCACTTTGAGCACTGTGTAACAGGGGGCAGGTGCCCACCACCCTCTGCCCTCAGAGCAGCACCAGTGGAGCACCAGGAATGGGCAGGAGAAGCAGCGGGGGCCTCACAGGTGAACAGAATGAGAAAATCCAAGCTGTTCCTGCCTCAGCACTCTTCCCACTTTGCCCCAGGGACTGTGCAGCCTGGTACAGTGTAGAGGAACACATGTGCATCCTCTGGCAGTGCCACAGACAGTGCAGAGGTGATGGGTCCCACTGGATGCTGCTCAGTGCTGGGTTCTGCCCAGGCTCTCCTTGCTGCATTGATGAACACTTGTCTGGTTTGTTATCTGCAGCAGGACATGCACCTTCAGAGCAGTGGAGAGGCTCAGAATATGCATTTCTTGGAAATTTCCAGAAATTCTGAAGTGGTTTTCAATATCAGGCTTTCCGTCTTTGAAACTGGAGTTTGGCATCAAATACTGAGTCACCAACATCAGACCATGTGCTTGTTTTTGCACAGGCAGCTGGTTCCATGAGTAGCAGGAGCTCTGCCTTCTCTGTGGAGAGTCATTCTCCAGAATGCTCAGCAATCCCAGACTCCAGTGTTAATAGAAATATTTGTATGGGGTAAACCATGCAAAACAAGTTTTCTAAAGGTGTGAGGTTCTGTTCTCCAATTCTATGACAGATACAAGTTTAGTAGGATTAAATGTGACCATTGCAAAGTTTTGCTGCTCATTAAACTTACAAGAAAATAAAAACACTGTCTTATTATGAAGACTTCTTATCTGCCTGAAGTTCTTCTGGGTTTTGTAGCAACACAGGGCTGGTGGGGCACGGCTGGTTTTGTGTTCCTGAGAGCGGGGCTGATTCTGAAACTTTGTACACAAGCAGCCTCCCATCCCATGCCCTGTGACTTGCACAAAGTCCTCTCCATCAATTCGTAATGCAGTTTACACAGCTGGAGCAAATGTCTCCCCAGACCTTTGTAGTTTCCAATAAAGCTTTCCCTTTAGCAGCCACCTGCTGGTCTTTGAGCCTGAGCTTAATGCTAGCTGACAGCAGTTATTTTTAGAGATGTGGTTCATTGAAACCTGTTGTTGGTGGAAAGCTGAAATATGCATTTTGACCACCTTGGTTGAAAAACAAAGAGCCAGGGAGCTTAAGTGTATAATTTTTCCTGATTGCAGGGTACACTTCAGCTGCAGTACGTGGGGATGCAGAAGAAGGCTGCTTGTTTCGGTCTGTGTTTTCTGTAAATAAAAATGCAGTTTGTTTTTTAACACCATTTCCTTTTCACATAATGGAGGCTGAAAGCTTTGGGAGTAGCCACACTGGCTGTCTTTTGAGATAACACTAATGCACCAGTTGTGCCATTCCTTGCATTTCCCTCCTTGCCCCATCCCAACTATTTCCACTGCCACATCCTCAGATGAATCTCCACCAGAAGTGGGCAGCAGCTGTATGCTGTGTGAGTGTCCTTGTCCCATCACAACCTTGAGCTCATGTGGGAAGAGAGCAACACTACCAGCAGCCCAGGTAAAGTTACAAAAGTGCTGCTGTTCTGTTCATCTTTTTCTTCATTGTGCATCTGCCACTTGTGGCACTTAGTGAAGCAGTTTTTTTCATACAGCCAGAAAGCAAAGGAGCAAAAAAACCTCTTTGATGGTCAAGAAATTCATTGCAATTTTTCAGAGAAGGTTGAAAACATAGAAGTGTTGTGAGTACAAAAGAGAAGAACAAATGTTTTGAATCAGCAAAAGGGCCAGATGTTTTAAAAAAAGGTATAAAAGTTGCACCAACAAAATGTCCATCCAACCATAAACAGGCCAATTGCATGTGCAGAATACTTAAATCTGCATGTAAAACAGGCAGTTGTGCATGCACCTGAGTCCTGGTACATTTTGCATGCCAAAATGTATTATTTGTGCACCACACTCTTTGTATGCATGTGTGCAGGTTTTGCAGGTGCAACACAAATGCCTTCTTTGAAAACCTGGCCCCATGTTCAGTGACACACACACACAGACTTTAATGAGTGAACATGTTTCAGTCCCTGTCCTCATTCAATGGTTTTCATTTCAGGCTCGAATCAGAAAATTTGGACCCAAAATCTTACAGTTGCTGACAGAGTGGACAGAGACATTCCCGTATGACTTCCAGGAAGAGCGGATGATTGGGCATCTCAAAGACATGATTCACAGGATAGCTCCATGTGATGAGGTGAGGATGCCTGACTTGGCATGTTCTGCTGATACATTAAGCTCATTTTCCCACTTGGTTCCTTCTTTTCCTATTTTTCCTGCATTCTGTTCCATGCCTCTTCCTGGATACTCCCAGAGGTTTTTTTCTCTAATAATGTAAAAACCTGTAGTATCTTCTCTGAAAGTCACATCTCTCTTTAGGTGCTCCTGGAGCAGTGAGCATTGGAATTTATCTCCTGCAATTGGAATTGTAGGATAATAGCATTCCCATTTTATAGAAGGAATATTTGAAGGCATAGCATAGACTGAATGTGCTGGTGACAATTCAAATAGCAGCAGAGCTGTGATCTCCCAAGTTAGAATCATAGAATCACAGGCTGCTTTGGGTTGGAAGGGACCTTAAAGACCATCTTGTTCTACATCCCTGCCATGGGCAGGGACACCTTCCTCTACACCAGGCTCTCCAAGCCCTGTTCAACCCGGCCTTCAGTGCTTCCAAGGGTGGAGCATCCACAGCTTCTCTGGATCTAAGTTTTTATATTCAAAGAAAATACTAATATTAGTGGACATGTAGCTTGTCTGGGAGCATGGAGGTGGCAGAAGACAGCCGTGTGTGGCCTGCTGAGCACAGACTCAGGCTAGAGGTCTGTATGGTCCTGAGTTCCAAAATGTGAGCTCTGTGTGTGGCACAGTGGGTCACAGTGAATGGAGCCTCTGGGAGACCTGCTTGCAAATTCAGGTGGGTGAGCCCCATAAATTAATTCAGAAACATTAAAAAGACCACAAAGTTCATGAAAATAATAAGCAAATAGTACACTGAGAGTCTGTAATTACTTCTAGGTTAACCATGGGATGTGGAAAAATTCAGTTCCATGGGCTACATGAAGGCCTGGCCTCGAGCCACAGAGGAGTTCAGTCCAGTAGAACACCAAGAACATACCCGTGAGGATGAGAGAGGGAAGAGGGGAGAGAGGACAGAAGGAATTAGTGGGGCTGCAGCACACGAAAAAATTACATTGGGCTCTTCTATGCCCATGAAATATGTCATAAATGGAAACAGCTGCTCTTGGACTGGGCTGGCATCATGTCTAGCACTTCAGGGAGCTGTAGGCTGGCATGGATTGACTGCCTGTGCTGGGCAGCCCGTGGGAGAGAAGGGGTAAGACAGGGAAGCTGTGAGACACAGTGGAGGTGAAGACAACAAAAAAACTCAGAGCCAAAGTGGCTTGAGTTGCATTAACCAGAGTAGTAGAATTCCTTCAAGGGAAAGAGGCAATGAACTTGCTCCTGGCCAGCCCCAGCCAAAGGCACCTTGCAGCCCTTCAGCATCAGAAGTGAGGGAAACCCATGCAGACCCTCCAGAGTTGTGTCCACTGGAGAGAAGGACCCAAAGGGTGGAGAGCAAGGACTTAGCATGTGCTCTTTAACAGCAGTAGTTGCCCTGGTGAAGAATCATAAATGCTGTAAATCAACTTTCTGGTTTATTTGCCTAACCTGAGCAAGTACTGCCCACCTTTGCTCCGGAGCGTGCACAGCTGTGTACAAATCTTTGTGGGTGCCCTGGGGGGCCTCAGACTACATTAGTTTCAAACCACTGTTTTCAGATATTACTAGGCACTGTAATTGCAAGTGATTATGCCTGGGCAAAATCAATAATTAATTTAAGAAACAGCTCATATCCTCCGAATGCAAATTTTCTTTTTTTTAAGGGACAGCACAGAAGAGTGATGGTGACCCTTAGTTTTTTGGAAGAAACTTGTTCCCATTGTGAGCCACAATGTTAAAGACTGAAGTTAAAGACTGAAAGATTTGTGATGTCATCCAGTCCATGTAGGTCAGTGCAGGATTTTCCCCTGCAGTGTCTGCTCCTGTTCTTTGTAGAGTCCACTTTCTAAAGGCTGTGATGTGCTTATAAAGGTGTCCATGCTGAGAAGCATTTCTTAGTAAGTGCTGTGATTTGCATTTAGAGTTAGAAATTTTAATTAAAATTTGAGCTCCTAAGCCACCTGCTGAGGCCTGCTGTCTTCAGAGGAACTTTCCTAGTTAAGAACGAAACATTTTCTTTAAATATTAAACAGTAGTGTGCTTCTTTTGACTGTTAATGTGGCAGTGAAGTGAAATTGGTTGATAAGTCCAGCATGCAGCCCCTGTACCATAGGGGGTCACTTTGTGGCAAGATAATTACCAGCACGTTGAAGGTAATGAACAATGTTGTTTTCAGTTAGTGGATGTAGTTTAAAAAAGGCAGGAAAGGCATTTAAAAGGACAAAAGCAGGATTTTTTATTTTTTAAAATTTCTCTCTCAAAGTGCACAGAAAAGCTTTCTAAGCAAGGGTGCACCCAACTGATTTCCAGTGAGTCTCTTCAAGAGCTCTGATTTCTGTGTAATTGTTTGTGTCCTTTAAGTGTGTCTCTTTTTTTTTTTTTTTTTTTTTCATTCTTTATTAGATGGTTGGCTTACCTGAGTCTTTGTTTACTGTTGTCTGTGTCTATTTTTTGTGCCATATTCCCTACAAAGTGAGGTGAAACTAGATCTCTTGATAAAGATTTATTGAAAGACTGGCTAATATGCATGTCTTTCAAGCAATTTTTTTGTAGCTTTTTGACCTTTTGGCTAAACTATGAAGAATTTGATAATGCATAGACAAGTCTGGTCCAAGAGTTTTCAGCCAAACTCCTTTTAGAAAGAGGAGCTGGGTTTCCAGCCAAGTCTTTTAGCCAGATGTTTTTTATTCATTAGAAGGTTTGGCTTTCAGTGCTGTCCCCCCACCCCCAAAAAACTGAGTTTCCCATTTACAAAATAAGTCACAAAATGCCAAATATGTCACTATTTGAGTTTTCACTAAAAAATCACACTGTGTTCACAGAGCTTCATAAGCTGAGGTTTGCAAACACACCTGGATGTAAAACAGAGAAATATTTAGATGGTGGTCAGTAGTTTGGGTCCAGAACAGTCTTTTTAGTCAAAAGTGTGACCATCTGTTGACATGAGGATTTACATGAAGAAGGCTTTTCTTGGAGCTAATATACATCAGTAACAAATAAAAACTGAAGGAGTGGGGTTTTCCTCAGTCAATTTTCATTCCACCTTTGGGATTTGATTCCAAATACATTTTGTGTTGTCATTCTCCAAGATACATGCCTCCTGCCTTCTGGGTACTTGCTTCATTTCAGATTTAACAGCTCTGTTTCACAAAAAAGAGCCTGACTTATCCTGCTCATCTGGTACATGCTCTAGCCCAGCTCTAGAGAGCATCTTCCTTAGTGAAAGGAGAGCAATGTGAGTCCAAGAGAGTAATGAAACCTTTTGTTAGAAAAGCTGCATCAAAGTTACAAAGTGTTCTGGCAAAAGTTGAAGCACCTGGGATGTTCTAAAGGTCTCCAGCCTCTCCTACCCTGCCATGAAGACAGAGTAGGTGGGAGAAGTTACTCTTCACTGTGAAGCAGGAGGAAGTGCTATCTCCAATGTGCAGATTGGATTCTGTGCAGCTGAGATGAGCACTGACTCTGGTTTCTGGTTCCTTGAACACTTAAAACAGGAATGCTGTCAATGCCTAACACTGAAGACTATCTTCAGCCTACAAAACTCTGAAGACAAGGGTTGGATCTAAACCATGGGATTACTTCCCAAAGGCTCACTTGAGTTGCATCCAGCTTGGGACATGACATAGGCGTGTGTTGTTCTTTGTGGTGAGGCACAGTCTAGCCAAGGACATTTCCAACTAACCTTACCCTTAGAACCCACCCACCAGTTCTGTTATCTCAGTTTTGTGATGTCTGCATCTGTCAGTCATGAACAGTTGAAGTAATTTCTTTCTGCCCATCCTCCATGGCCACAGACTCCACTCATTGTCTGTAAAGAGTTACTCCAGCTCTGAGAACAACCTGGGCAAGTTGGTAATGATGATCCTGCAGCACATGGCTGTGCTTGGAATACAATATGAGCTTCTTTCAGTAGCAATTAACATTTGGATATTAAATACTCAAAGCTACACAATGCTCCAGCCACTCCAGCTGGATAGCAAGCAGCTGTGAGCTTCTTCTGCATTCAGGTCAAAAGGATGGAGAAAATAGCATTAGAAACATTTCTTGTTCCTAATAAATAAGGGTTGACAAAGCAGCATTAACAGGTAGAGTTCTCAGCCAAAATGTAGCTGACATAAGAGATAGGTACCAAAAGCTGCTGTGCTCCAGAAAGCTGCAGTAACTCTTGTGGTAGCATTGCCTCTCCTTTGAACCTGATGTTGGCAGGAATCTGGAGTATCAGTGCCAGCCCAACCCACCAGTCCCTGCCTGCCTCTTCTCTTGACTGCAGTCAGAGCACAGAATTGTAATTAAGCCAACTGGTTATTCTGAAATAGGCTTGTTGGAAATAAAATGGTAACCTGTTGCTGGCTTAGGAGTATTTTGCAGAAAGGAAAATCCAGCACAAAAAACCACTCCAATGTCAAGTTTTCTGGGTGGCTTATGTTTCTCTCCCTGTCTCTTCAGGCTTACTGGAAAAAGATGAATCAGCTCTTGCAAGCCCTGAATCAGAAGCTTGCAACCCTCAGCCATGGGCAAGAAGGGATTGTCAAGATCAGTACTGCTGTCTCTGATAAGCTGGTTGCCTTTAAAACTAAACCTCCATCAATTCAGAGAGAAATCCTGAGTGTCTGCAGCGACCCTTACACCCTGGCTCAGCAGCTGACACATGTGGAGCTGGTAAGTGGGAATGGTTCCCAACTTCTGCAGCCAGAGATGTTATTTTAAGCCATCAGCTGCTAAGTATTCCAGACATAACCAAAAAATGTCTGCACTGCTGCAGCATATCCCCTGCTGTATCAGCACTGCAGCATGAGGCAGGGTTTGACGGGTTAAGAGATGTTTGAGAAGAAAACTATATATCAGAGTGTCCCTGTGCAGCTTGGAGCAGGTCACTGCACTTCAGCTTGCTAATTTGTGAAATGACAGTCCTATCCCAGCAAAGTCAAGTCCCAGGAATGTCACTTCTATAAGGTGCTCAGAGCCCCACAAGCTCTGCAGCTGCTGTTTAAATGGCCGGTCATTAACCCTTTTATAAATTTGGAAGAAATGTTAGCAGTTCAAATCTGTTTCTCAGATATACAAAGCAGTGGGTTGTCTGATGTGCCTTTCATTCTTCCCTTTGGGATTTGGTGCATGGACACATACGGGTGTGCAGATACCACCCCCACAAATTGCTGCTGTTCCCCCTGTGCTGGGCTGCATTCTGCTCCCAAACAGGCTCTTGTGTGAAAAATTGCAGTGCTGTGGCCTTGGTTGTGCTGTTGTGCTGCACACCCTTCTCCCAGGGTCAGGTGCTCCCCACAGACCTCCTGGGTGTGCACAGAGAACATAAAACATTGCTGCCATCTGCAGATCTCTTGTTGCTCTGGTGCCCTACTGCCTGTCCTCCTTCCCTCTGCTCATCCTTCAGGGGAAGGATGGAAAAACAAAGCATGAAATGCACTGTGGATTGCAGTGAGTGTTAGGAAATCAGAAATTTGGATTTCTGAAGATAGTATTTATTCTGTTTGTCAAGAAGTGGAATGGATAATTTTCAGAACCTGCAGCTTTGGCTCTCTTTGCTTTGTGTAACTTAATCCAGAGAATAGAAGTCCTTTTGCATGGAGTTTTGCCTTGCTTTTGTTTTTTTTCCTCTTCCACAGTGCAGCTGTCTTCCAAGGGGAAATTCCCTATAACTGAGGCATCACTGCCTTTTTAAAACAGATGCAGCTAGAGATTTTAATTCCACTGTGCTGTAATCAATTCTCTTTACTTTCTTGTTCATTGCTATGTCTGATATATCAAGTGCTCTGCACTGAAACTGTCTGATGCTTATTTGTTAGTAAGAATTATTTGATACTTATTTAAAAGAGTTATTGATTAGTAAGAGCCCTATACAGTTATCAGTGTTTAAATGAGAGGCCCAGAGAAAAAGCATAGGACTAGACATAAAATTTTCCCTTGACCAGAATTACCATTTATTTTATTGTTGCTTGAGTATTCTAAGTTTTGACTGTAGGAATTACAGAATACCTCCTCGGAAATACCTTTGTGGCCTACAACCTACTGAAAATATTTATTTTTCTAATAAACACGTTTAAGGAGAGTGAAAAGTCTAGCAGGAAGGTCAGTGTGTTGGAGCTGCCATGTTTTTCCAGGAGCTGCTGGAGGTGGCCTCTCTTACTAAGAGAGATTTGGATGCTTTATTTATTCTTGGTTTGCTTAGTGCCTGGGACACTCTCCAGTGTAAGCAAAGCCTTTAATGTGTCACGAGCATCCTCAGTGACCCAGAGCCATCACCCCAGGGCAGCACCTGAGGGCCAGTGGGCAGGAGCCAGGGCAGAGCCCTGTGTGGGCAGCTAGCAGAGGATTGCTGTGGACTCCAGATAACAGCATTACTGCCATTGTAACAGCTGGAAAACAACTGGCTGCTGAGTGATGCTGGACCACAGCAGGTCTGAGGGAGCACCAAACAGAACTGATGTCTGCGGGCTCCCAAATGAAGCCCTGTGCATCCAGCACAGTGGAGGGGATTCTTATTGTGGCTTGTCAGTAATGAGATGTATTTATTCTAATTTTCATCTTTCTGCTGACATAGTTCTAATTGTTGTTATGAATTTTAATGTCCGTTAGTTGGCTGTCTGCAGTTCAGTGACACCACTCAGAGCTGACAGAAAATGATGCTGTTTTATCAAGAGAAACAGAAGATATTCTGAGGTGCTTTCTTATTTTTCCCTCTCTCTTCCCACTCCCCTACCCTCAACAGGAAAGACTAAGTCACATTGGACCTGAGGAGTTTGTGCAGGCATTTGTACATAAGGACCCTCTGGATGGCACCAAGGTATGGCTTCTCCACATGCAAAGTGTTTCCTGTGACCACAGCTTGTCCACTTGTGACAAGGTCCCCAAGAGCAGGACCTGAGTCACAAGCTGGCATGGGCCAGGCCAACTGGTGACCTGTGTTGTCATGGCAAGGCAGAACCTGTTGGCAGAGCTGGCACTGGCAGGTCACTGCCATTCCTCCCTGGTGACAAACTAGCCACCACCCTGGTGTGCTTTCGGACCTGTTCCTCCCGAGCTGCTTTGACTGGGACAGATGCTTGTGGCTGTACACAGCCAGGGAATGTCTGCTGCTCTGGTGAAGGACTAAAGGCTCTGGGTGTGATGTAATGGCCTCAGTGTGTGCCCAGACACCACAGCCATGAGTCAGTGCGTCATGAATCAACTCTTCTCTCCCTACACAACAACCCAAAGCACCACAGGGAGCAGAGTGCCTGATCAAGGCTTCATCCAAAGGCTGTGAAAGCCACTTGGAGTCTTTCCACTGATTCCACTGAGGTTTGAAGTAACATTTCAGTGAGTGCTTCAGTAAGGAAAGAGGCTTCCTAGCTGGAGAGTCAGAGATTTCACATACTGTCTGAAAAGAAAAGGTGGGAAATTCTTGCCCTGAGCTGCGAGTACATTCTCACTGAGATCATACATCAAGGGCTGAATTTCCTCATTGGATGCCAAAGGTACCAGGAAGACCTCTGCTTGTAGAGCTGCAGAAGAGCACCAAAATAGCTTGTAATGGTGAAAAGATGGATGGATGGATGGATGGATGGATGGATGGATGGATGGATGGATGAAACATGCAACATTGGGCCCTTTCCTTCTTGGACTTGTGGAGATTCTGCAGTTTGTTTCAGCAGGAGGGAAATAGGCAGAGATGGAGTTCCAGGTATTCTGGGCATTGATCACATTCCTTAGAAAGGTGCTTAAAGGCAGCAAATGTGTGTCAGAAACATGCAGAAACACAAGATACCAAACCAACCACAGTGAGATTTCAGCCACCTGGGCTTCAAGTCAGCAAGGCTGATCACAGTGGGGGGAGTCTGGAGCTTTTCTTCGTGCTCTCTGTGGTTGATTTAGAAAAGCTTCTGTGCCAAGATACAGCCCAGGGGGAGAGCATTGCACGCAGAATCAAAAAATAGTTTAGGTTGGAAAAGACCTCCAAGATCATCACCTCCAAACCTTAACTCAGAACTGCCAAGGCCACTACCATACCATGTCTCCAGGTGCCCCAGGTGCCACATCTTTTGAACACTTCAGGGATGGTGATTCCATCACTTTCTTGGGCAGCATGTTCCAATGCCTGACTGCCCTTTCAGTGAAGAAATTTCTCCTAATATCTAATCTAAACCTCTTCTGGCACAACTTGAGGGCATTTCCTTTTGTCCTGCTGCTTGTTACTTGAGAGAAGAGACCAACTGCCCTCTGCCCTACAACCTCCTTCCATCGAGCTGTGGAGAGCAAGAAGTTCCCCCGTTTTGTCTCCAAAGCTCCCTCAGCTGCTGCTCCTCAGATTTGTGCCCCAGCTCCTTTGCCCTTCTCTGGACACATCTTTGGACAAAGTAGCACAAACCTGATGTGGAATCATATTCCCTGACCCCTGCAGAACATCTCTGTCAGACAGAGGGAGTTGGCTCAGGTCTGAATTCCCTCCAGCTGGAGATCAAATTAAACATCTTTCTTGCGTGAGGGCTTCAAAAGGCTTCACTTATGAATGTTTATCAAGCATTCTGAGCTGCAGATGGAAGATGCTTGGGAGGTGCTAAATATTGCTGCCATTTATAAAGCTTAACCTTTAAAAAGCAGTCTGTCTCCACTTTACTGTTGCACATTTCTCACAAGTTTTGCGTTATTAGCTGTGGCTCTTACGCCCTGGCACAGGACAACAGTTCTGAGATGGAAATACTATTTTCGGATCAAAACCTGAGGTTTGTGTGCTTTTTGCTGTAATAGGAAACAAGAAACAGAGCATGTGAAAAGCAGTTAGACTGGGGCTGATTCGGGTTTCCTTTGGGTTTTTGATATTTACATGCTGCTTGCTAACATTTACTTTTGAGATGCTGTAAAAATACACTTTTATTGTGTTTGTAGTCTATTCATAAAGTGGCTCAGAATTTCAGTCCTGTTAGGATTTGTTCCTCCATAGCATGGTACTGTGATTTCTGTTCCTAAACACATCTGTGTACAGAATCACAGGTGAATATTTTCTTACTTTGAGTTACCTTGGGAGTCATATTAAGCCACATTTCCAAAGGGGTTCTTAGTCACTGGTGTACCTTACATAATATGGGTGATCCCATTGACATTAATGGATCTTTGCTTATGCATTATGATTTTCCTCTTAGTGGTGTGTGTTTATGGTACCTCTGGGAAACTGATCATCCTAATAAAACAAAAATCAGTATTCTCTGGTACCCTCTAGTGGATGTTACTGACTGTTCAGACAAATCTCTTGAACTTTAGAGAGCTGAGTGTCCTAGATGGATTGTCTAAGAGTTTAAAGCTGGGCAAAGCACTTGAATTTTTACAATCCCAAGCAAAATATTCAGACTGTGTGAACTGTCCCATCACTCCTCTGAAGTCAAATTTTCTGTTGATGACAAAGGAGCGGGAAGAATTCAGCCAAGTATCTGCTCACATAGCCTGTATCAGTTATGGGAATTTATGTTAAGTTTTATATAAATAAGTGAAAAATATGCTTCTTGTAATGGCTCTTATCAGTGAAATGCCTCTGGCATGTTTGACCTGTTCAAACATAGCCATCCAGGCAGAGCTGGTTGCTAAGAACCTGTTTTTTCTGAAAACTCACTAAGGAAAATAGTGGGGTTTTTTCATAAAAAATCAACCAGAACTGCATTTCATCTTGTTTATCTCTTGTACACTTGACTAAATTCTGGTCCCTCCCCTGCAGAAAAGGGCTGTGGGTGATTTTATTTACTGAGGTGGAGGAAATCCTGGAATCAAAGTCACAAACTGAGCCTGCTGTGGAAGACTGTGCCTGTCTTACTTTGTCTGCACATCCTTGTTGAAGTCAGAATCCTGCAGTGCCTCAGCTGTTCCTATCCCAGTGAACAAGGGTCAGTGCAGACTCTCAGTGAACACTTGCTGCAGGCAAAAGGGGGCTGTTTTCTGGACACCAGTGTGAATTGTACAGTGTGACACACCCAGGTATCCACAGGATTTTTAAAAGGGGCCCTTAAATGCACAGTCTTCCAAGAGAAGAGAGAGATGTGGCCAGTAATTACCTTTGTGCAGTATTTCTCTTAGTGATCAGGTCACTGACTGGAACACATTTATATCTTTCTGTGCTTTTTTCCCCTCAGACTTGTTTCAGTGAACAGAAGAAGACGAGTAACCTTGAGGCCTATGTGAAATGGTTCAATAGACTCTGCTATCTTGTAGCAACAGAAATTTGCATGGTAAGTTACAAGTATGCACCACATTTTACCATATACCTGAAGTACCACTCTGAGATTTTGTATTAATAAGCAATCCTGGGGATTTATTTCTTATGATCCAGCTAAGCATCTGATGGTAAGTTTTAGTAGTGTTGCACTTGCAGAAGAGACCTGATAAATGACAAACATATTGCAAAACAGAGGTGGTGGCGCACAGGGGAATGCACTTTTCTCTTGATGTAGTAGGAGCACAGTGTGGAATAATGAACCCTGCAGGGAAAAAGAGAGGAAAAAATGCCTTGAGTTATCCTGTGAGATTTCTGCCAGCAAAGATTCTAGCAGAGCCATATTTGTTATCTGTCATCCTAAAGATCTGCTGTGTGTGTGAATTCCCACTGCATGGCTCTCTGTCCTGCTGCCCATGAGTGTGGCTGTGATGTGGTCGACGTTTCTTGTAGTGGTTTTAGTTTGTTTAACTTGGTCCCATCAAAATGAAATTCATGCATTCCTCTTTGGAAAGGGTATGGAAGGGAAGAATACTCTTAATAGTTTAAAGAGCCAGGATAGCCTGTGACACATAAGATTTACCATTTGAAGATCATCTTTGGAAAAGTTAGGGTGATTCCAGTACAATTAAAATGTGAATTTAAAATGCTATCATTTGGTCTGGCTATATTGCTAAAGGGACATGAGAGGGAAAGGGATTAATGCAATGAAACAAGCTCTTTCTGAGACAAAGATGCTGCTGTTGCAGGGGTGTGAAATCCTGCCCTTGGGGAAGTCTGTGCTGATGAGCCCACGGACTTCAGGGAGGCCAGCAGGGAGCTGAGGCTCTGCTTGGGCTGCCTGTTCCAGTACTGAGACAGCCACTGGGGCTGGGAATTGCCTTGGATTTCTTCTGTGTCACTGCAGTGAAAGCTTTGATTTCAGAGGCTGCCAGTCACCAGCATCCACTGGATTGCTGGAACAGAATTAGGGCCAGTGACTGAAAGCAGATGGCCCAAGCTGTGCATGAAGCCACGCTATGCATGGAACAAATGCTTAGGATGACCTCCAGTTCTGCATATGCTCATTACAGATACTCATTTATTTTAATTTACAGCCTGCAAAAAAGAAACAGCGAGCACAAGTCATCGAATTCTTCATTGACGTTGCCCGAGAGTGCTTTAACATAGGGAATTTTAATTCACTGATGGCAATCATTTGTAAGTACAGCTTCTAACCAGGTCTTCCATCAGCTGTCACAGATGAAAAAGCAAACCCAGCTCTTATCAATGGCTCTGTTTTTTTCTCTCTCACTCGTAGCTGGAATGAATATGAGTCCAGTTTCCAGGCTAAAGAAGACTTGGTCAAAAGTGAAAACAGCCAAATTTTTCATTCTGGAGGTAAAAAAAATTCCTGATGCACTGCTTTAATTATATTCAGGATATTTTTGTTTGGGAATTTTACATTGTTATCTGGGTGTGAGATGTCTGGAGACACATTTCAGAGGCAGAGAGCCTGATTCTAAGCTGAAATATCCCAGATGTAGGGAGGAGGGTGTAAAGCTGATGATATGTAGAGGGAATTCAGAGTACTCAAATAAATAAGAAGAATGTTAAAAACCTTTAAAAACCCCAAAGTATGAACACCACAGTGCTTCTGCTGATGCATTTTTTGTTTGGCCATGGGCACAATGCTGAATGTAAAGCTCCCAATCTATACCTTGGAGGTTGAGTGAACACCCCACAATATTTGGCATTGAGAATTCCAGGATTTGGCACACATGGAATGTGCAGTGCTTATTCTTCACATAAAACCTCAGTAAGCTGTCAGTAGGAATATCAAATGTATAAACAGCCATGGGCTGCAGACCTCTCATTGCACCCTTGGTGCGTGGGGCTCTGCAGGCATGTGGATTTTGAAGATGTACATTTTGAAGATGGAGGAGGCTCTGCTCTGCTCACGGTTTGCTACAACTGAGTGTAAAATTGTCTTTAGAAAGCCCAGGCTGCTTTCTAACCAAGGCGTGTTATTTTGTGCTTGTAGCACCAGATGGACCCTACTGGCAACTTCTACAACTACCGGACAGCGCTGCGGGGAGCTGCCCACAGGTCCCTCACCGCGCACAGCAACCGGGAGAAGGTGCGTGTGAACACAGCCCACGGTCTGCACTTCTGCTGCCACTCTGTGGCTCAGTCTGCACGGGGCTGGGCTGCACTTCTGCTGCCACTCTGTGGCTCCAACACTTGATGCAGATGCTCTCCTCCCTTCTGTGGGTCACCAGTGCAAAGCCTGTGTGCTTCAGGATGCAGCCAGAAGTGTAAAATGTGGGGGGAAAACGTGGTTGAAAGAGTCTGGGTAGGATCAAAGCAAATCTTTGTGGGCTTGCTGCCAGACATTGGGAGGGTTAGAGAGGGCAGGACACACAGCATGGAGAACTTTGTTGCAAGTGTCTCTACATCCCTGGAAAATTCACACTGTTTAGATTGATAAAGATGATGGAACAGGTATTCCAGGCTGAAAAGAGTTGTATTTTGGTGATGGAGCATGAGCCTGGCAGACCAGGTGGAGCTGTGCTTTGTTACAGCTGTGCCCCAGGCTCTGGCACAGAAGCCCCTGTCGTGTGTTGTGTGAGGTGAGATGGAGAGCAAAGGGCACAGCCATGGAGGCGAGGTGGATCTCCATTTACATCAGGGAAAGATGATTTACCACAAGTCCTGCAAGGGAGTCTAGTCTAAATCCATTGCAGCAAATTCAGGGTGATATTCTGTCCTTGTGAATTTTCATTTCATTTGGTTGTTGCTGGCATCTCAGTGAGTGAGAACTGAAGTGTTTTATCAGTGTTCGTGGCAGATGTGGAGCTTTCTGACATGTCACTGATGCTGCAAAAATCAGATTGACAAGATGTTAGAGTGTAGGATCCTCCTGGTTTGTGCATCGATGTGTTTCTTGTTAATTTTCTTACTCCTCCATTAAATTATTTTCTTTTCTTTTTTTTTTTTTTTTTTTTAAAAGAGGGTTTATGTTTTACACTACAGTTGCTCATAGTCATAAATGGGTAATCTCTGCACTAAGCATGGCAAAGCTAAAATAGATGCTGCATGAACAAGCACAATATGGAATTTAGTATTCATTCACTAGAGGAGCCAGGCCAGATGCTAATCTCACACCCCTGTAAATTTGATGTAAATCTGCTGAAGCTAATGGAATCTCACAGCATTTACAGTGAAATGAGATCAGCATCTGGTGGCAGGCTGACTCAGCTGCAATGGGAGTGCACTGAGTTGTTCTGAAAAGCACTTCTCTATGCAAAGGAGAGATCATTTGGATGTGTGTGACTAGAAAAGCAATTCTTTCAACTCTCACACACTTCAGTAAGGACCTGTCAGTCTGATATGCTTTTGCAGTTTAGCTCTTCTGCGACCATCACAGATATTCAAACCAGTTGCTTTATTGTTTGACTTAATTTCCTGTGAAGTTAGCAATCTCTGTCATACCTCTACCCCTAGCTGGTTAATACTGATGGCAGAGATGTTATTAGACTGAAAGGAATCTATTGTACATCAGAAAGAGCCCATATTCTGTTTTCCTTGTGTAGACAACATTAGTTCAGGAAAATGCTCCAGGATGTGATTTGGTTGCTGCTTATACTGGGTATTTTACAGTGTCAGATACAGCAGATCATGTAAAGCTTTCTGTAGGATTAAGGAATTTTGTTTCTTTTTATAAGCAAGATTATAATTTAATTGTTTTAATGAACATGAACACATCCAAAAGAACATGATGACTTCTTTTTGATAGATGTTACATTGTTTCTTGGCAAACTCATAGCAAAGCTCACTCTGAAGAACATTTTTATCTTCAAACTGAATTGTGCTCGCAGAGGGGTGTACTGGTTAGTAAGCAAGTCTGGTTTTGTCTGTGCAGTCAAATGACCTGTGCCAGCTCCAAAATGAAGTCATTCCACTGGGAAACTGCATTGTACTCATGGCATAGCTCTGGCTTTGAAATGTTGGGAGTGTGTACAGCACAGCACTGTGTGTTGTTGCTGTCTGATACTGTGGAGACAGAACAAGTCAGATCTCATTAACTTTCTTCTTTCTGCAGGAGGCAATTGTCCTTCAGCATGTGGGTGGGTTGGATGGCATGGAAGGGGGATAAAAATGGAGAGAAATATGAGTTTCTGGCACTAACCCAGGTTTTATGCTAGCAAAGTGCCTGGAGTGAAGCCAATATTACAGTATAATTGTAACAACTTTTGCTGGTTTTCCTACAGAAATTTGGAAAGCAAAACAATACAGGGTAATATATTTTTATTGGGAAAATAAATGGTGACCAAAATACAGCAATTCCATGGAAATGTGTAGAGAATTGGTATGTCTTTTTAGCACCTTTTGGAAGAGATGAGAACAAGCTCTGCCATGTTCTGAGCTGACTGGGGGCTCTGTAGCTGTGTTACCCTGGCATCCAGCCCACATTTGTGTACCTTTCCTCTCAGCAAGGCTTCTCCTTCATCTTTAGTACCACTAATGGTGCTGACCTTTCTCCCAGGCAGTGGAGCAGGACAGAACAGGCTCGCATCTGCCTGCAAAAAAAAATATGTAGACAGAACCTGGCAGTGATTTCTAGCTGGGGCTCAGTGTCTGGCTCCAGCTCTCTGTATCTTCCCACCTTTTGAGACCACACTGGTTACAGAGTTGTCATCATTTTTGGTAGAAAAGAAACCACATAGAGTGAGTTGTATTCTTCACTACAGGTGGATGATCTAGTTTGGGTAAGATGAAAATAAATCCTGAAACACACTTAGCTCAGTTTGTCTAGAATTTGTTCCACCTGATCCTAATAGGAGGCCCCAGCATTTTGGGAGGATAAGGCTGTGCTTTGTGTTCATTCCTGAGTTTTATCAGTGGAATGTATCAGGATAGGTATTCAGTGGCTCTTGGGGCATCAGTCCAGGCTTTTTTATGGCTGTTTGCAGTGACATTACAGAGTTTATCTGTGGCTGTCCCATAAGAAAGCCAGCAGAGATGCAGATCTTTAAAAGTTTACTGGATGTGGTAATTTAGCTAGAACAGAAATTGGCTTCCATTTTCACAAAACACACTGGCAGTAGCTTGTGGACTCTTTGCCTCAGTGTTTTCACTTCTATGGCTTGTTCACCCTCATTGGAGCATCACAGCATTGTAGCATCCTTGTAGACTGGAAAATAACAGCTGCCAATCCTGTTCTGTCCATTTCATATCCTGTTACAGCTATGTACAGCATGAGATGGAATACCATTAATGAGATGGAATAACATTAAATACTTAACTAAAGGATTGCTCTCTTGGCTGTTCTTGCTTGCCGTGAGGGCTTTGGTGCTGCTTAATAAGCTGCAGCTCAGTTAATATACAAACAGACCACTGGAAATATTTGGACACTGCCATGCAGTGTGTTTTCTTTTATGTTCATGGTGGCTAAGTTTGTGCTTGGTGGTTTGAAAGACAGACATTGCTGCCACAGGAAAATTCTCACAAGGGCACATGCTGACCTTCAGCTCAAAGCCCCCAGGCAGCCTTTTGTGTCACAGTGTCACTGCTGGAGTCGTGGGCAGACTGAGGTTTGACTGTCAATTTTCATGGACAGGTCCTTAGTGTTATCTTTCTTTTTACTTTGAGCTGTGAGACAAAGGACCCTGAGAGAGTCTGCTTCACTCTGGATCTCTGCTGAGATTGAGGATGCACTTCAGGAGCACTATTACTGCTTTCTGCTGTAGAACATCTGGCATAAAATTTATTTATCCCTGCTTGTAATTCCATCAATTTCAACAGTCTTACCCAGACTTCTTTTATAGCAAATTATGACCCAACTCTGATGGGTAAGAGGGAAGTCTTGGGTCACTGCTATATGTCACTCTGCCCTGGATGATGGCCAGGGCTAGTTTTGAGAACTACAATGGTCTCTCTGGCTACTGTTAGCAGTTTCCTGTCAACCAGCTTAATATTTTCAGTCCTGTTGTCTGCAGGTTAATTTGGAGAAGCAGGTTGTACTAATCAGGCACCAGGAAGGAAATTGCATGCCTCAAGAGGTAGCCATGCTTGGAGCTGTTGAAAATGAAACAGCTGCTGATTAACTGTTTGTAGACAAGTCCTTGGTCATCAAATTGTGTGCTGTCTTTCCTTGTCCAGGGACAATATTGGTTCTTTGGTTCCCACCTGTGTTTAAATTGCTCCATTTGTGTGTTCAACATCTCTGCTTATAAGGACACAACATGAAAGGGAAGAGTTCTGCAGTGTTATTTTGTTCTTTGCTGTCTGATGTTGTCATCAGACAGTGATGTTGTTGATAATAAACTGGGCTTTTAGCACTTTCTTAATCATGTTATTGTGCTCAGTGAACATTGTGTTCAGTTCACTTTCATCTCAGCATACATTCTCCTGGTGGCTGGAGGTCTCTCTAGACACCACTGCCCTTTTGCTGGCCTGTAGCTGTACTGCTTTTCAAGTGCACAGCACACTGAAAAGTTAATACTTCTTTATTCTCATCTCTCCCAATTGAGTTGTTCTTTCATGCAGAGAAAATACTGAACTGAAAAGATAATGGTATTGTCATTTCTCTCCACAGATTGTGATCCCCTTCTTCAGCCTATTGATCAAAGACATTTATTTTTTGAATGAGGGATGTGCTAATCGCCTTCCAAATGGACACGTCAACTTTGAAGTAAGATCTGAAAAATGTTTTTACCTATCCCATTCTGATAGCTGAGGGACTATCTGAGACTATTAGCCTGCAATTTTCAGTGCAGACCATCAAACACTGAACATGTGGTAATATTACTATATCTGAGTGGAATGATTTTGTGTTTACAGAAGTTCCTGGAACTGGCTAAGCAAGTAGGAGAGTTTATAACATGGAAACAAGTGGAGTGTCCATTTGAGCAAGACCCTAACATCATCCACTACTTGCACACGGCTCCCATTTTTACTGAAGATGGTAAGACTCTGTACAATCACTCATCACTGAAAAGGTCTCTCTTCATCACTACTAATTAACACCCTGATCCATGCTTTGGTGATCTCTCTCACTATCCCAGCTGTTTCCTGACTTTCCTGCCAAGCAGCTTGTTTATGCCCAGTCTATCAATGTGTTTTTGCAAATACAGCCTTCATGAAGCTGCTGCCTGATGGCTTTTCTCTTGTCTGTAGCTTCTCTATAAGGCACTGTCTAGGAAGCTGTCATTGTGGCCTTATTTTTTTAATCATGAATTGAGGCCACACAAGCCTGTCATGGACTCCTGTGAATGTCAGCTGTCCCTTAGCCACTCATTCTGTGATTGATGGAACCAGAGCTAATTTCTCTCACAAACCAACGCTGTCATCTCCTCAGTAAACAAGGCCCAGGGCGATGGAGCCCAGCTGACCTCCTCCTCTGCACCAATGGCATGTTATGTACAGAAAAGAATTTTTAAGAAAACCTTTTCTACTCATTTCAGCTGTAGCTATGAAAGCACCGTTCTGAAATTGTTTCTCTGATTGTCTTTTTATACTTTTCTGTCCTCATCAGTTTGGTATCCAGCATGTCGGTATGTGTCACTTCATACTGGTTTGTGTCAGCTGCCTCTCTATACGTTGTCACACACAGAATTGTCTATAGCAGCCTTCCCATAAGCTATTCTGTTGGTGGGTTTATTTCTTCTTCATTCTATAGGCAGTTTTCTGTACTAATCCAAGGTAATCAGACCAGACAGCTTGTATTTCACAGGCTACTTCAGAAAGCAAAGTACTTTTTCTAAAATCCTGCCTAAATCTTAAGAATGACTGGCAAAATAGAATAATTAATATGATTAAAGTAATATGTATCAAAAGGAGATAGGATGAAGGCATTTCTTCTTGTTTTAGACTCTAAAGGGACAGAAAATGAAAGTCAGGGTAAAAGTACAGTTTTCAGGCTACTGGACTAAAAAAGAGTGACCTCAATCCACTAATTGTATGCAGATTTTCTCCCTCATGTCCTCCCCTATAGTCATGCTGCTTTTGTGAAATGCTCTTTGCAGAAGCCACAGGAAACCTCCCCCATTACCCAGGGGCAGTGCAGAGTAGAAAGAACTGCCCTGAATGAAAGGTGGGAAGATAGCTGAGAGAGATTCAGCAGTGGCACGTGAAACGCAGCTGTACTGTGCTTGTCACGATGTGGAGGAATGGGGGCCAGCAGCTGAATATTACAAGACAATGCATTTGTAGCACAGACTTGAATGGTGAGATGGTTCCAGCAGTAAAGAATTTTTATTCTTTATAAAGAATAAAATCATGAAACAGTCAAAGGAGAAAATGTGTGTGAACACAAATTACAGCCTGTGATTCTGTGAAGACTGTAAGATATTATTGCACTGCCAGCTTTTGCAGAGGAGACTACAATCTAAACTCATTTCAGTGTCATAAAATGCATCCTACAGTGTAAAGATTTGCAGGGGGAAAAAAAGGACATATTTATTTTCTTCCACTGCATTCCTTCTCAGGTTCTGTAACTCACTCTTACCTTGACGGTATTTTGTATCCATTTAAGATACCATGTCCCCATAAGCTTTAAAAAGATTGAGGAACATAAAGTTGTGTTATGTGATGAGAATATCCTTAGTTTTTAAAAGCTTATGGGTTTAGGTGTCAGCTCTCACTGTGTCTTTTTTAAAGTTCATATAATTCTTGAGTAGCAGTGCTGTGATGAAAGAAATGGGCCCAGATCTCTGTATGCAAAACCAGAGACCATTCAACTGCTTAATATTGTAATGAGAAGATTGTGCTAACATATTTTAACTCTGGGCTCCTTTATTGTTCCATCAAAATTAACACAACAGCTTTCCAAGGTAGATATTAGAGCTAAACATCAGTGCCCCACTGATTACCAGCTACCTGAGGGAACATGACGTTTTACAATTTCTCTTTCTGTCTGGTACAAAAGGATGTACAAGAATGCAGAGGGATGGGGGTTGCCAATGCTGTTGTAAATAACACATATTTACTGTTTCCAGGTTTGTATCTGGCTTCCTATGAAAGTGAAAGTCCGGAGAACCAGACAGAAAAAGACAGGTGGAAATCCTTAAGGTAACCTCTCATTTTATCAGCTCATTTCTAAAGTACCTCCAAACAGCTGTTCTGATACCAAAGCTTGTGAAGTGCAGGTATTTAAGCTGTAACCCCTGAGTGAGGTCTCTTCAATTTAAAGCTAATTTGCAGAGCTGAGGCTGCACTGATAAAAGCTCATTTTAATCTCAAATTATCCTCCCTGTAAAGAATGCCCTCAGCTTGCTGTACCCATGCACAAGCCTGATGCAGATGAAGAATGCTCCAGGTCAACTGGATCTTCCAACAGTTTACAGCTCTTCTAAGAGATGTGAAATGGTTTGATGTAAATGAAAATATGAAGAAAGTGATTAAAACTCCAAACCTTTAAATTTGCTTTTTTTTTTTAAATTGTCCTTATGTTTTACATTTACAGATCCACTATCTTAGGAAAGACTTGAAGATTGAGAGGTTATTGCAGTAGGTCAAGGAAAAGAAATCCGCAAACATTTTGCACTACTGATTCCAAAGATGCCTGTTTGGGATTTAGACAATTTCTTTTGTTTGAGTTTTTTTGTTGGGTTTTTTTTGACTGCCTAACATGATGGATGAACTGGATTCATCCACTGAAATCAACAGAACTGTGTGCACAATGATGCTTTTCTAACTATGAGACAGAGAGAGGAAGGACAAACAGACTATTTGTGGCTGTGCCCAAACTGCGTCAGGATCACTGTAATTTTGCCTCTGAAGGAAAATGCAAGAAAACCAGGAGCAGGGAGAATGATGGCACTGCAACAGAGAATGGAAAAGTATAAAAAACGGAAAGCAAAAATACACAAGAGTATTTCAGAAGCAGGTGCTTCAGACAGCAGTTCTTTAAACCTTTGAGGATTGTAAAATTAAATCAAAGACAGACAACAGCAATCTGGTTAATTGCTGAATGAAGAAAAAAAAGAACTTAACCGTGCATCAGCAGTCCCCCAGCCTTGTTGAACAAAGCATTGACTGCTGCAGGTTGGAGCTTGCAGGGATGAGGACTGGCACCACTCACACACACGTCTGTCACATGTAGGCCACGTCAGCATGGGAACATTGTCCTGATCCCATGGATTTTTACAGAACAGGAGTGTGGCTCTTGCTTAGTTTATCTTCCCACCACTGTTGTTGCTTTCCTTACTGTGAATCTGGGCCGGTCTAAGGAAGGCACAGAGGGTTGATGGTGCTGCTTGAAGACACCACCACCACTTCTGAGACTGAATGAAGAAGCAAATGACTCTGGACTCAACTTGCCTCTATTTAATGTATGTAGTGTATTCCCTAAATTTATTGATGCCGAGTTGCATCTTTTAAGGGGTTTTATCACAGTAAAAAAAAAAAAAAAAGGTACTGCATTGCCATTTCTATCGGGTTCCAATTAACACAATACTGTTTATTTTGTAACGTGATACTTAGGAGGATGGGGGTTAATTGCTCTGAACTTAGGAACTACATGGTATGCTTTAAGAAGACAAAGGGTTTCAGACTGGAATGAATGTACTAAAGAATTTGTCATTCATGAGCAGATAACCATTTTTGTCTTTTTTACTTTTAGGATGTAAAGATCACAGTTTCCTTACAGATAACATGAAATAGGGACAATGTCTTGTGTTTAAAGTTGTACAATAATCAAGGTGCTACTGTAATAGATACATTAAATGATAATGAACTATATTAGATTCAAAACTAAGCCCTGACAGTAGACTATTGTTTGTGTGTGGGAGGAATGTTCCTAACTGCCCCAGAAAATATCTCAAAGCTTAAATGAAATCTAAATGCCACATCACACTGAACTTTGCATTTTTATTACTAACTTGGTGCTACCTTTTCAGATGTTCCAGTCCTTCTCTCCCTACAAGAGAAGGATGCAACCCTTTCTTTGAAATCAGTAATAATTTTATTTCAGCACAGAGTGATTCCAAGTGGCTGTGGTGTTTTGAAAAATTAGGGTAATCACAAAACCTGGCTGTGTTGGCCTACTCAGCCAGAAAACTGGAACTGTTCCTGCCCTCTGCCAGCCCTCAAAGCTGTTGGTGCCTGAGTGAGCTGTTGACCTGCAGGCATGGGCAGGCAGCCTGGGGATGCTCTGTGGGGTGCACTCCAGGTTTGATGTGTCTGCAGAGCAGGTCTGTGGTGGGTTATGTCCTGTGGGAGCCCAGTCTGGCTCACTGAATCCATTTGTGCTTGCTGAGCTGAGCAGGATGGATTCTTCTGGATTTGCAAACGGGACTTGAGGCAGGACTTCAGATCTTTTCCTGTAGATCTATCAGCACATGAATTCAGACGGGGGGACATAAACTCTAACGTGTTTATTCCAGCTTTGTATGGAAGAACTAAGTGTAAGGATGGTGCAGCATCATTGCAGCCACGGAATGATGACTGTTCTGCTGATACTGTGAATCTGCTGTTTGTTAATTTTTGTACATGAGCTGAGAGCTGTACAGAGAAATTATACACATATAGCTGTTCCTTCAGGCAGAACCATTGCCAAAATGAAGCCATTAAAAGCCTCTTAAATTTCAGATGAATCCAGAACAATAACCATAAACGTAGCAGGTCTGTGGTGGGTTATGTCCTGTGGGAGCCCAGTCTGGCTCACTGAATCCATTTGTGCTTGCTGAGCTGAGCAGGATGGATTCTTCTGGATTTGCAAACGGGGCTTGAGGCAGGACTTCAGATCTCCTTTTCCTGTAGATCTATCAGCACATTAATTCAGCCGGGGGGACATAAACTCTAATGTGTTTATTCCAGCTTTGTATAGAAGAACTAAGTGTAAGGATGGTGCAGCATCATTGCAGCCACGGAATGATGACTGTTCTGCTGATACTGTGAATCTGCTGTTTGTTAATTTTTGTACATGAGCTGAGAGCTGTACAGAGAAATTATACACATATAGCTGTTCCTTCAGGCAGAACCATTTCCAAAATGAAGCCATTAAAAGCCTGTTAAATTTCAGATGAATCCAGAGCAATAACCATAAACGTATCTACAATAATGCTAATGTTTAAGTGTGTTTCCTAAATAGTCATTTTTTCTTACTATCTGCATATTTTTAACAGGCACAGTGTGACTACACAGTGGAAATATGGGGGTTTTGCTTATCTGAAACCCAGTGCAGGTGGATGGGCCCTTTCTTAAAACCTGCTTTTTAAAATTGAAATCCTCACTCCTTTTCTAATGAGCCACGAGAGGTTGGTACTGATGAGATTAAAATATGGTTTCTCATTATAATTCCTTATATTTTGGGGCACCTTCCATGAATTTGGGCAATTTTGTAAGAATAAGTTAAATTAGATATCCTAAAGTTTATTGCTGTTGCAAACTAAACCACTTTTGTAGTCCAAAACTTTCAGACCTCAGTGCTTAAAATGGAAGCATAAAGGTCAGATCTAGGTGGGTGTTAAGGGCTTAGTGGGACTGTCAGAAGCACTAAATTATTCTTAAGCCTTTATGTAGTCACACATTTAAAAGGTCTTTTTTCAGAGGTGCTAAACATCCTCATCTCTTGGGGAGTAGTGAAGCAATTGTTTTATGAAGGTGCATGGCACATTAATCTGTAGTGTTTGATCTCGAGGGACATTCAGTGCTCTTTGCAAAATGATTTGGAGATGAGAGTGCAAAACAACTTAAAATGAGAAGACAATGCTTTTAAAAAAATGCACTTCAGGAGACACAGCTTGTCGGCAGAGAATTTTGTAGCTCAATCCTATTTAAACAGGAAAAATGTAAGCCTTAAGTTGCAGCTGTCAGTTGCATTTCTAATCAATCTGTGGCCTAACCAGGGTGAACAGCTCCTGGCAGGAGTGGGGTTAGAGCCTTGCTTCACCAACAAGCACCAGTACAACTGAAAACAAAGAATGACAACTTGGGCAATAAATTTCTTCTAAAAATGTATTAATATTACATGAAAATGAGAACATATACATGTCCAGTAATCTTTTTCTTGCTATAAAGGCATAAAGAACTCCTGTCATGATGAAAAGAAAGGATCACTTCCCACCAAGCACTAAACCACTGTAAGGTGTGCAGTCATTAGACCAACATCTAGACAAGTTACTTGTAGCAATGTTGTGGCTTTCTAATTCTGCTGCTTTGAGTGGATTCACTCCCTGGCAGCTGCTTGAACTAATGCTACACAGAGAACAGAGCAAAGCTAAACCTGTAGGTCTGCACTGTTGGTATCAAACCCCTAAGCTGGTAAAATGTGAATATGACACAGTCTTGCAGAAGCATTAACTTAGTTTCTGGTATACAGCAGTATTTTAAAAGACCCCAATATATGAAATCACTTCTGCACCTCCTCTGGTGTAATCAGAATGGTAAAAAGTCCCATTTTTCCATTTCTTGAGTGTGCCATCCTGCAATGCAGGGATAAGAATAAAGCTCAGTGGAAAACAGGGAGGGAACGGTGTGCCTTCAGCTTGTGTGAAATCAGTGAATGAACTTGCTCAATGCCTTTCAGAAGACATTTAATTGTACAATGTTGACCTCAATTTCACATCTGCATTGATCACATTACTGAATTAAAGGTGCATGGATACAGGGCAGCTGGGCACAACTAAATTTTCAGGGCAGAAACTCGAAATGAGTCAAGCACTCAAGCATTCTGTGCACCAGAGTGCCCCGATCAGACTGCCATTATTCCCCCTCTTAGGCAATGAACACAATCCTGTTGTACATCTCTGGAAGCTCCCCATGTGGGTAAGCAAACTGTGATCTCAGCTTCTGCTGAGTGTCACTTTAAAAAAGTGTGGACAGCTGCTAAAGCACTTCAAATAAGAAACAATTTAAATGTAGAGATATTTTTCTGAGCTCAAGAATATTTTATGGTGGTCAGTGATGATAAGATAATCACTCACTTAAAATTAAGCCTGTCCCTTCCCAATATCTTGGTTATTTCATCATGTTTTATTGCAATAGTATATGCACCTTTTTTTTTAAGCATATTAGCACTGGTTTGCAAATGACTGTAAACCCAGTTTAGAACAGAGCTCAGATCACTGAATATGTAATTGGAATTATAAACCAAAAAGACATGTTATTAGAAAAAATAGTTATGCATATCAATATAAAAATGTTACACAGTTAACAGTCTCTGGCCTAGCAATGACTGTTCCGTGCAATGAGACTGATTCCAAGCACAGCAATGTGCCAGAGGAAAAACTCCAATTAATTTTGATGTGCTTTGGAGCAGTCCTGCAATTATTAACTGTAGTACAGTTTTTAATTATTCATAGATATTAAGCTGTATTGCCAGCTGGTCTAGTCTCTGTGCCAGGGCAACTCTCAGAGGGGAGATGCACTTAATAGGGTGAAAGTCCAGCCTTAGCAAAAGTTTTCTTTGACATTGTTGAACTTTCAGCAGCAGATTCAAGGACTAAATCTGATCCAATGAATTAATGTCTGAGGACAAAATTTGACTTTCTGGCTTTAAGAACCTTTTTCTCTTTTTATACTGGCAGAAATTAGCTATACTGTCTCAAATTACTCTCTCAATGGAAATTAAACCCCCTTGGATTGTGAACTGATTATTTCCATTGTTGTAGTTGCAGAATGGGGTTAGGGAGTGACAAGGAAATAAGAAAAAGCCCCTTTGGTACTGCTCAGAGACTCAACTGTGGGCCAAAGCTGTCTTTTTTTTTTTTGTTGTTCTTTCTAACATCACCTGTGGAGTGGAATTCCCTCTGTAGGTGGTGCAGGGCATTCCTGAAATGTGGGTACCCAGCTCTCAGGATGGCAGCACAGGCACTGCCAGGGGATGATCCCAAAGCTGAGTGCACATTCACAGCTGAGCCTGCTCTCTGCTTTTCTGGGACACATCCCTTTTGAAGGAGAGAAAGTTCTTGGAAGTTCACCTGAGGCAAAGCCTGCTATACTTCCTTACCCACCCAACAGAATGATTTATGAGAAAATTATTTGAGCTAAAATAAATCTTCTCTAGTGGACTTAAAACAGTGAAGAATTTGTTACTTAGATGACAGAGATTTTAAGATCTAAGAAAAATAAGTATTTTAAAAATTATGAGAAATACTTTGATGGTTGTTAACCTTCATATTTCACTGCATGGTGGCAGAGTGGAACAAAATATCTTCTATTAATAGCAATGGCAGCTAGGTAGGCAGGAGAGAATACAGTGAAATACTGGTGCAGAAAATGTTTGTTTTAGTATTGGCTGGAGTGTGTCCATTCCCCTGAAACCACTGCTCCCTGCTCTGTGGAACAGCTGAACCAGTTACTTTTTTAGATGGAACAGATCTGAAGTTTAATCTGGTTTGTATTAATTTCATTTAGAATTCTTTCTGCATATTGTCAGATAGGCAAAATATACTAAGTACACTAAAGCTGATGCTCATACAAGGCATCACATCCTGCATTGTTACATTATGCCAGTGTAGCTAGGGACAAAATAGCTTGTATGGCTGGTATTTCATACACTGTGCACGGGTGCAAGACACTAAAACTCAGGCAGCAGCCTCAGCTGCAGAAAGAAGCTAAGAAAGAGTCACTCCTGCCAAGCTCCCCTGCCCTGCTCCGTGGCCAGCACAGGCTGGAGTGCTGGAAATTCAGAGTGGCTTGGTCTGCTCGCTCCTCCCTTGATGCCTTTCCCTCCACAGAAGTGGTATTTTGCTCCATAAACAGCTCTTGCAAAATGCCAAAGGAACATTTTTCTAGCTCTCTGCCATACAAAGGCTCTGTATTCATACTCCAGATCTGTCATAACAGAATAGGAGTCCTTCTCTCTTTTCATCCCCATGGCCTTAAAACTGCCAACCCAGATTAATATTGCAGTGTAGCAATGTTCCCAGGGCTCCTAGAATGCAGAAGACTTAGGAGTTCAGAGTTCAGGAGTCCTGCAAGTTAAAAGGTTGTAAAGGAACCTTCTTTCTAAAAGGTGCAAAGCCCCATCTGATGGAATTTTGAACAGAAAATTACATACTCCAGATACCTTTCAGAGCAACATAACTTCCTCAGTAAACTATTACTGGTCAGTACTATATCACCACTTTCATTATTGAATTATGCTTCTAAAATTCCAGTCTTTTTGAAATTAATATATGATGTTTTTTTGACAATTGGTCTGTGGGCAAACAGAATAGACAAAAAGGGGGCTGTAGTTTAGGCTGTTGGTATCTTCTGTGTTTCTTTAGCAGCCCAAGCTGTGTTATCACTTACTGTCTGTCCTTGCCTTGAACCAGAAGGAATTGTTCCAATACAATTGTTCAAATTATTAAAACTTACTGAAAAATGCACGTGCAGAGCTATTAAATTCAAGTGTTTTGAAGTCTGATTCTTACAAATGTACAAGTACTTCCCTTAGAGGTCTGTCTGTAAAAACACCATTACTACTACACAACATAGATGGAAAACAAATTATCCTCTGGGTTCCAGAACTCTTAGTGAGCATTCATAAGCTTATAAAGGTGAAAAATCAGATTTTAAGATTTTTTTTTTCACTTTTAGCAACAGTGACTATCAACTGTCTTAACTCCAAGAACATAGTGTTCTAAAAGTATTAGAATGATGCTATTTAGTCACAGACCTAAAAGCACAGAGTAAAAATGGGTAAGCAGGACTATCTTTATTTTCAGACTGAGAAATTCAAAGGTTGCATGACAGGCCCAGGGCTACCTGGGAAGCATGTCCTTTCAAAAAATTATCCAAAAAGATACCCGAATTTTAGTTTTACTTCTGGTGTTAGTCCTTTTTACAGCTGTGCTTAGATAAATGGGAACTAAACTATCACTTTAGGTTTTAAAAATAAACAAGATAAGAAATAAATATGGCTTAAAAGAGTGGTATGTATTAATCATGTGAGTGATAGCAATGAGGAACTGTGCTTTTCCTGTATCTTTTTCATTAAATTAAAAAATTCATGTTGTGATTAGCATTTTCAGGTCAAATTGAAATCTCTCTACCATAGAATCATAAAATTGCAGAATCATTTAGGTTGGAAAGGACCTTTAAGATCATTGAGTCCAACTTTTAACCCATCCATAATACTCAAACCAGGTAGCTTTGTTAGAAATTCCCAGAACAAGTACCAACACTTTATTAATTGCACAGGCAGGAAACAGTAAAGTTACTTGAGAGTGGCTGTTATGATTTTGTGACTGTACATAGATCTTGCAAAATGTTATTGGTAATTTGCATCCTGTAGCCCACATAAACACTGCGAGAATAGCATGGTCATTGTTACGCTTTCTAGCTGTTGTGGAAAATGTCTTAACCTGCATTCATGATGGTAGTGCCCATCTTACTCCCATGCCTTTTTATACAGTTGTGGTAAGATTGTTATGAAATCCTTTTGTCAGTCATGTTCCAGCTAACTTACCTATGTATAGAATTTATATATTAAACCCCCCCTAATTTATACTGTGTTTTAACAGTTTGCCTGAACTGTCTATGGTTTCTAAATTTTGTAATGTGAGTGTCAAATAAGAACAATTAAAAAAAAAAAGGCTCATCTGTGTGGATTTTTTTCTTTGGTTTTATATGTAGGAAAGATTTCTTCAGGATAGGCTGTGAATAAACTCACTTTGCATTGAAAGAGATGTCCCTGACTCTGCACAACAATTAATGAATATGTGTGTAGGAAGAAACCTGTGATTTCTGCTCTTTCTCATTTCCACTTTACTGCTTCTCTCTCCATCCTCACACATGCAGTTCAAGCATGTGCACTGCAAGGAAAGGAGACAGACTCACAGTTCCCATAATAAAGTGTTTTCCCAAATAGGAGCTATAGAATGGAAACTTCTTAATAATAGGAGGAAAGAGCTGAGACTGGGTCTGAGTATTTTTAGTTTGTTTTTATAAAACTCTGTGGTACAACTGATGTTTAAATGTGTTTTTTGAATATTTGTGTTGCTGACGGCAATACAAATAAGAGGTGCTACTGAGATGAGGGCCCCATTTCAGCAACAATGTACAGCAAGAGACATCGTTGGTTCAAGCAGCTTAAAACTCTTTTAAATAAAGAAGAAAGAGCCTCAGAGATGAAACTGGTGTAGACAGAAATGGTGGAATTCCTTGATGTAACATTTGGCACCTGCACCACGATGGTTCTGTGAGTGTGTAACTGCTGGTGCTGCCTGCTGTCACCAAGGGAGAAGGGCTCACTGTGAGGGTGGCACTGACTCCAGAGCCTGTAGAAGTGGATGTGCAACTCCTTTCTCAGCAGTGCTCTTACTCACAGTGCCAGAGCTCCTCTTGCCAAAAGGAACTGTTGAGTTGTCTGCCTGAATTTCCTTCAGACTGTGGCTTCCCCAGGCTTCCCCATGTGAAGTCCCAAATCCTCTATTAGGCTAAAACATTTCAATCCTCAGGAGGCCCAGCTGTGCCACAGAGAGTGAGAGAAGTCCAAGTTTCAACCACCGCTGTGAGCTTTTCAGTTACAGGGAGTGGCTCAGCTCAGCTCAGCCCAAGGGAGCCCAGCTGGCCGTGGTCACCACAGTGAAAGGCAGCCTGCCCGCCGGAGGGAACACTCCCTGCTCCGGGTGAGCTGCCATCGCCCTCAGCACAGCCCAGTCTGCCACTGGCCACAGCTCAGGTGTTACCTGGCCAAAACTTCTCCCCACCAGGGAATGAACACAAGTGCCCACAATCACACAAAGTTTCTGGGCCACTGCTTTTCTAAGAAAAATTCTAATAACTCCTACAGAAGGAAAATGTGTCCCTAAGCCATAGCCATACCTTGTTCTTTTTTACCAGGCTGAGTATATTTGCGTTTTTTCTATTCTACTGCGTAATCTAAAAAGAATAATTTTTAAAAATCTATTTTAAAAATTTTCTTTATAAAAATAAACTCTCGTGGAATGGAAATGCAACTGTCAGTGGGTTCTCACTTTGCCTTTCTGCTGATCCACACATCCAAGCTCCTATTATCTCTTTGAATTTACATATGCCACAACAATCTGGGACACTGGCTCTCTTGATCAGTAGTTACAGTGATTTGTGAAACGAATAATATATTTTGCCTGATGTATCTTAGAAATTCTCGTGGTGGGTTTTCCATCCCCATTCAGTTGAGTCCCTTATAAAGAGACATTATTGTCATTACTCTGTCCCTGAGCTCCCAAGCAAACATACAGCTGCTCCCACACAGTTGGGGGAACCTAAGAATATCTCTCTGTCAGTGTAAAAATCAAACCATGGAACTGTAGAAATCCATAAACAACTAAAGGCAAAGCACAAATGCTAATCAGCCACCCTCTGACACCAGAGGGAGGAAAAACAAAACTAATACATCTGTAATTAAGAGAAAGCAAGCACAGCAGTGGAAGTACTGAAAGTCAGGAATTTTTGGCTCTGCCTCTGAGTTTTTCTGAGGCTTTGGGCAAGGCAGACAACCCTTGTTTTAAATTTTGTATCCAATGAGAAAACTCGATAAGATCTGTATCTCCTGAAGAGCTGCTGTGAGGATGGATCACCTCTTGTGGCAAGGCATTTGAAAGAGGGACCTTACAAAATTGCATTCTGAAGAAAATGGTTTGAATGTATCTTTTCATACACTCACAAATGTGTCCCAGCAGCACAGTAACACTGAATTGTAATGTACTCTGCTGTACAGAGCAATCTAAAACATAGTTGCATTGTGTGTTGCTCACTCCACAAGCTGAGCACACATTTGGCATGGCAAGTCTAATTAAAGAAGGATCTCTCTCACATAAACAAAAGTAAATACCTTAAGGGCTGACAGCAGAAGTGGCTGTAACTGCACTCAAATGGATGTCCTGAGTTTTGTAAAGACTGAATTTCTCTAGTTTGATTCTTCATTATTCACTTCATTCCTGACTTTAAAATGGCCATTTCTAGAGGGACTGTCACTTTGTGCTACCCAGCCTGGTCATGGGCAGCAAATTTCTCCTGACTTTATCCTTCTCTGAAACACCTCCTAAATTGCAGCTGACATTCCTCCAGTGCTGTGTCTCCACTGCCACCTCCCGAACAGGAAGGAAAACTAACTTCTTCCAATTCTGCTTTTCTTTTGAATGTCTGCAGAGGTGGTTTTGAAAGCGCTTTGTTCAGCACACAGAGAGGAGCTGAAACTGCTTTGCAATCTGTCTAGAGAGGCTACATTCTATAAAATCCATTGTAAGGCTTTTACTTCAGAGGGAATTTCTTTATGGATGTTTGATATGAAGGTGCTTCAACGTTTATACACTGCTTTTCTTCTTCAGAAAGGTCCAATTATTAACTTCTGATAGGTTTATTCCTCTTTCAGCTGTCAGCTGAAAGCCTGTGACTGAAACCAGTAAATCTTTACAGCTCCCATTCATTCTGTTTTCACAATGCACAATAGCTATTTCTACCTTTTCTATTCCAGGCTGAAGATCCTTATTCCTAGCAGGAGGGAACCAAAATATCCTAGAACCAAAATTTTCCTGCTTCCAAAAGTAGCCAGTTCTGAGAATCTCTTCTGCATTAATTTCCTTTTATCCCACTAAATGTGATTTCCCAAAATTGCCCCTGAACTGCTACACCCTGTTAGAGGCCCTGTCATCCATTTATAAGGGGAGAGGAAATTAGCAAATGTAAAACCCAGTAAATACTTAGAAAAGGCACCAAGGCAAGAAAGGCAGAGAGCGTGATCCTGTCACACCCCGTCCCCTCTGCCCTGCCAGGAATACCAGCCACGGGTTTGTCATCAGCCTTCCAGCAAGAAACTTTCCATAAAATCCAGATGATCTTCCTAGCCACACCCCTTGGATTAAGAAATTAGAGAAAATTTGTAATTATGTGGTACAGTTGGCTAATATCAGGCACATGGATATTTTCTGCCTCTTCACAGGTGCATGTTCACTCTCTGTGAATTTAATTTCATGCTTCTATCTTTTTTCTGCTGCTTGAAGTCTGAGAGAATTCCTCATACAGTATTAGTGGATGCTGGGAGAACTCTTAATGCTTGGCAGATATTACTGTTTTTTTATAAAAAATAGCCAATCATTTAGGTGCTAAATGAGAAACACTGAAGCAATGGCACCAAAGCCATATTTGGCATTAACAGATTTGGTATACAATGTGAATTATGAGGTTAAAAGATTTTTAAATATGCAGCAGGCAATAAACAGGTGTCAATGCTCTGTATCTTAGTTTCTCTTCTTCAAAAAAAAACCAAAAAAACCAAAAAAAAAAAAAAAAAACAAAAAAAACCAAAAAAAAACAAGAAGAGGAACAGGATTTCCACTCTAGTGCAAACCAGGTTTAAATGGTCATCTTACTCTTGTTGGCAAGTTAATTCTAATGACAATTTTAAAACCACAAATGCTCTCATTTTAGAACAATTTACTAATGTTATTGGGGACTAACATTAAAAGGACAACAGTACTCATTGAATTCTAAGTACATTATACCTTAGCTACTCTAGATTGTGCTTCAGCTGCAAAACCTTGCTGTATTAGAGGTTACACTTGCTAAAATTATTTTGGGAAAGAGCCACTACGTTCAGGAATTTTTCAATTTACCCATTCACCTTCAGAGATTGCTATTTTCCCCAGATTGCTATATTCCTCCTAGTAGGGAAAGAAAAAAAATCCCAAGCAACCACAAGTAAAATTTTCAGTTCACCCCAAATTTTTTTTGCTATTTTCCCTCACCGTGAGCTCCTAAATCTGAACCTTGCGCTGCAGTTGGACTTTTCCCTATTTGGGGGCGTGCTTTTCTTTACTTCGCAACAATCTCTTTGGGCTCATTGAATCCTGCCTGGCTGAGGGCGGGAGGAGCTGGCGATGCCGTTTCCCGGCGCAGCCCCGCGGTGAGTCCGGCCGGGTTTGCCCCGCCGGGCCGTGACTCAGCGGGACCCGCGTCCCACACGGTGAGTCCGGCCGGGTTTGCCCCGCCGGGCCGTGACTCAGCGGGACCCGCGTCCCACACGGCTCCGCAGCGCCGGGAGCCGCCCAGCCATCCCTGCGGCTGCACACGGCCGAGGGGCAGCTCCGAGCTGCGGGCCGCGGCTGGTAAAGTATTTTATTGCGTTTTTAGCGTTTTCACACAGAAACGGCTCGCACAAAGGACTGTGAGCCTGAAGACAGGCCTGACTGAGGAATCACCAAACTGCTGAAACGCTGCGTTTGGAGTTCATTGGAAGGAATTAATTGGCGGTTGGGGCTAATTGGTGATTTCCGCACTACTACACGCGTTTGATGAGGCAACAAAGGAGAGCGGGCCCGCAGATCTAGAGTTGCCTCTGAACTCGCCATCCATGCTTGAACTCCTCCACGAGTTTGGCTTACAAAGCCGTGAAGATTTGGGTAAAGATGCCCAGCATGTGCGGTGGGGCGGCACAGGACGGCAGGAACACCGCCCCGCTCCCCTCAGAGCAGCCGCCACAGCCGCGGCACCGCCTCAGGGGCGTGGCGCGGGGCGGGGCCTCTCCTGGGTCTCCCGCCCTACAGGCGTTTACGCCGTGCGTCTGACGTCACAGCGCACAGACGCCGCGAGAACGAGGGAGGAGGAGGAAGCCGCTTCTCCGCGCTCTCAGCCGCCATTTTGTCTGTGCGCGCAGGGCGGACACGGAGCTCGCTCGCTTTCTGTTCCAGTTGTAAGTGGTGAGGGCCGCCCTTCTTCGTTCTCTTTTCACCTTCGCTTTTTTCCTCTCTCCTTTCTGTTTCCAGCGGGAACAAGGCAGCGGGGAAACGGAGGGGAGGCAGGGTGGGGGGTGGGGTGGCCGAGCTGCTTGCGTTGTCTCCGCGGCGCGGGGCGCATCAGGCGCTGCTTCAGGAGGTGTTGAGGGGGGAGGAGGATTCTCGGCACAGGAGCTCTGTCGAGGTCTCTGGAGGGCTGGGGCGGGCGGAGCCGGGCTCACCCGGCCCGGCCGTGCCTGGCGCCCGCCCAGGTGGCAGCGGGACCGGCCCTTCCTCCCCCGCCGGCCCGGAGGGCTCCGGGGGAACGCGGCGTGGAAATGGGCTCGGTGCCCCTGGCTCGGGCCGAAGGGTGTCCCCTCCGGGATCTGCCGTGCGGGACTTTGGCCATCCCGAAGGAATAAGCCTTTGACCTCCTCCGGCTGCCAAGGTTTTGAGGAGAGGCATTTAGAAATTGCTGTGTGGGCAGCTTACGGCGCGGCTTTTGTGGCCCTTGTGTGTATGGGTCTGTTGGAGGAGCCTTATGGCAAATGTGGGAGTGAAAACTGCCTGCGATATGGATTAGTTCCACATGCTGCAGGAATGCATATGTTCGTGGCAGCTGTCACTATTACATAAGTGAAGTTCTTCGGTGCATTAAATCAGATAGAGCACCGTAGTTAAAAAATTTTAAGGTGGCTTCTAGCGTAAAATGGACTCAGACCGATTCTGGCCATTTCCTCCTCATTTAAATGTACCTGGCTCCTTTAGGGCCGAAATTTGTAATTTTTGTCTTAATTTCACTAAAGTTATGTGCATTTGGTTGTAGTTTAGCAGCAGTTACTCTTCGAGCATTTTCTCCGGCTTCCTGTGTCAAATATCCATCCTTCCTGCCCCCAAGCCCTGCTCTGCAGGACAGTTTAATGGTGATTTTATTTAGATAGTTGTTAATTACAGAGCTTTAGTGCACCCCGCCTTCCTCCAAGTAGGGGAAAAAATTCCCAAGCAACCATAAGTAGAATTTTCAGTTCACCTAGAACTGAGTGTGTCTATTTGGAGCTCTGCGCCTCAAGAGTAACTCAAACCTGAGTGTGCTTCAGAGCCTGAGTTATGTAAGGTGAAAATACAGGAAAATGGCTTTGGAGCTCTGTAAGAAGAGAGGAAATTAAAGCACGTGAATGAAACAGCAAGTCGGTGTTAATTTTTCAGGTGGCTTTGTTGGTCATTTGCTACATTAGTATTTTTGGATTTTGTTAGAAACAAGTACGATTTTTTTGTGAGTCATGCCTTACCCAAAATGTGTACAATGCACTTATTTTGCACAGTTTGTTAATATGTTTTTGATTTTTAAAACATTGTTGCAGATATCTGGTTTTGTTGTTTTTTTTTTTCTTTAATTATCAGCCTCTCACGGATCCTGAAAGTATCAAAAAAACCTTTTCTTTCAGAATAGGCCTGTCATTTGCATGTTCTAGGAGTTTCCAACTTCCTGCCTTCTCTTTGTATAGAGGCATTGTTCTCTGTAAATTTACACGGATTTGCACAATTTACACATGATTTACAGTCATGATTTTTTCTGCTCTATTGCTGTCATTGTCTCTAAACTACTGTTCTCACTGTCACTGCTAACTGCAGAAACTTTTTATTATCTTGTATGAATTCATTCTTTGGAATATACTGCAATACGTATAGAAGGTTATTCTTACTTTTAAAAAACCTCCTGCTGCAGATGAGTAAACAAATAACAGTTGGTTTTGTTACATTCTTTAATTCTACAGCCGTGTTTTACTTTGCCTTTTTTTTTTTTTTTCAGTTGTGCATGTACCTGTTTGAACAAAGAATTCCTGCACCTAACATCCAGCAACAGAAGCTGGTGGGTTTTGTCTTTGGTAAATCAGCTGAGCTGTAGAACACCCACAGTCCTGCATGCTCCTAGGGTGCAAAAGTTGTGACTTGGCTCCAGGGGCTCCAAAGTTGTGTTAATCCATCAGAGTTCACAGTGGCTGTTGCTAAAAGTGACTGTTTCCTAGTGTTCTGTAAATAGTTTAGTGAGAGAAGTTTTAAGACTGATCGTGTATTCTTGATTTTCATGTAGTAACTTTACAGTGCAGTGGGAAGACCTAAATCCAGGTTTTCTTGTTAGAGGATGTTGGGAGAGGAAGGTTTCTTCCAATAGGAGGCTCTTTAAGGATACTATTGTGCTTAGTCACTTGAGAGCTTATTTAAAACTGGCTTTAATGACATGTTTGAAGCTATTAAATGGAGATGAGTTGGCCTATTTAATCTTGATTTGTGTTTCATAACAGCGTTAGCGTTGGGATGGGGGAGCTGTGTCTGCTTGCCAAACCGAAATAATGGGGGGAGGGAGCTGAGGAAAAATGGGCCCTTTCAGTTCTGTCAGACTCGATCAAACTGCCATTGTTGGCTTGAACCTACATGTGTGCTTGTTGATTTTTCAAAATTATTATTATTATGATTGTGTTTTGCAGTGGGAGATGAGGCATTCAAAGCAATCTCAGTGCCCTGAGTGGGACGACAGGAGGAGCTGGGATCAGAGGAAGCACAGCAGCAGCCGCAAGCGCAGAAAGAGGTCCCACAGCAGTGGCCAAGAGAGCAAGCACTATAAACCCAGTCGCATTTCAGAAAGGTATTACACTCTGAACTGAGTCGTGCAAATGTTTCTTACCATGTCTAAGTTAAATGTGTTTTCAGGGTAGGAGTTTTTGAATGCCCAGAGTTGTCAGTTCCTTATGGTTTGGCTCACTTAAGACAAGCCTGATAGGTAGTTGTTAACACAGCACCTGAACTATTAAGTAGAAGTTGTTGAATAAAAGCAAGTAAATGTTACTAGTTTGTCTCAGTGGTGTCAGTTAAATTTTGGTATTGAATACAATCACTATTAACTTTCAAGTGAAAAGGATGCCTTTTAATGTGAACAAAAGGAGGAGAAGGTTTGTTTAATCATTTAATACAGTGGTAAGTATGAATTTCTCTTACTAATTTGGAAGTGATTTATGTTTTCTCCCATACTGCTTTCACTGGAAAGATGTATTTTCTCTGTTTTGTCTTGGTTTGGTTTTTTTTTTCCCTTGAAAAGATCCAAAGGAATTCTTTTAAAAGCTCATTCTCATGCTTATTAAAATGCTGGAAGGAGTAGGCGTACAGCAGTCAGGGAACTCTGTGCCTCAGCAGCTTTCTTAATGGTCTGTTTTCTGTGCAAAAGATCCTTGTTCCAGATCCTTTGAGGTTTTAGTGTTGGTTGCAGAGCACTTCTCAGTCTCCAGGTTTTATTTAAATCTGGAGCTTTGAAAGTGCAGAAGGGATGATTTCTGTATTGAAGGTGGTTTCTCATGTGACTTTTAAGGTTGTAATGAAGTTGCTCAGTATATTTTAGGAAGTGTTTCTCCTTTTTAAGTCTGAGTTTCTTACTATGCAAACTGTGGTCAGATATTACATTGTTCATGTGGATGGCTGCCATGTATTTGAGACTGACAATGTTGTTAAATTCCTAATAAAGTAACATCAAAAGCTCCACTATTTTTGGGGAGGGAGTCAATTAAAAAACATTTGTGCTGTAAAGACAGATACTGTGTAACTCAGCTCAGGTCACTTATCTTGTTGGAACCTCAAGTTTTTGAAGTGGAGAACATTCACTTAAAATATATTTTCAGTCATTATTTGGACGATAGAGCCATAAATGAAAGAGACCATCATGACCGGAGATATGTTGAGGAGTACAGAAATGACTTCTGTGAAGTGTATGACCACAGGCATTATCACAGAGACTATGAAAAGAGTCACCATCATCACTATAGCAAATCCTCTGGTCGGAGCAGGAAAAGTAGTCATAAAAGGAAGCATAAGAGACATCATTGCTCCAGTCACCAATCGCATTCGGTATGAGTAATTTTTAACTTTATTATTAATGAATTAGTGGTAATAGACTTCTTAAATGAGTGCTAGAGCTGCAATTCCTGATCCACGGTACTTTAAGAAATACATTATTAAAAAAGGATTTGTATTTATTTGAGTCTGTTTGTGGAGCATGTGAATATGTTGTTGGTTGAGATTCTTGGATCGTTGTTGGGTGGGGGGTGGGATCATCAGTACTAGCTGTACATTGGGAATGTAGGTGGTTGGTAGTCAAAATGACTGGGATTGACCTGAAAAATGTTATCTTGAAATTGAAGACAGGCAGCTCTCCTCTTTTAAAGTACAGTTGTCACTTAGTTTTGCAGCGTTGAGCTCTGGTTTTTTAGGTAGACTGTGAGGTTCTATCCACCCTATTGCTAAAAGTAATTGAGATGACATGCTTTTTTAACATGAATTACAAGTATGAATGTGCATGTCTGGTAAATGGATGTGAACAACTTTGCATCTAATTGCAGAAAGCTTTGATAAACCCTGTGCCCAGCTAATGGCACCTAATGTCTTATGAGATGGGATAAGTTTGCTGCTTGCCTTCTTTGAAGGTGTGCTCTCTGAATTTCTCATGATTGTCATGATGCCCACTGATGCATCTGCAGTTCCAGGTGTTTTATACCACTTTTCTGCAGTAGAACAGCAAGGTGTATTAGATGATATAGTGCAAATTAAGGACTTCAGAGTAATTTTTCTCCCCTTTCTAAACATGGGGGAAGTAAAATTGTTTACATGAGTGGATGTTTTAAGAGTAGAAACATTTCACCTGACTGAGAGCTTAGGTATGTACATAAATACTGGTTTTTGCTATTTGCTAGCAAAGAATTAGAAATAGCAGTGTTGCAGTCTTAATCTGTCTTCAATTAAGCCACTGTTTGAGAGACAAAATTGTGTTGTTTTTTTTTCTGTTGCTTGTATCACTTTAAGTATTTATCTGAAAATCTGTTCCTTGCCATGTTTTTCTTCTGTAACATAAACTGTGCCCTGTGAATTTCTGGGGACTGAATTTGAAATTGCTCCTGCCAACTGTTCGTGGCCTGGTGTGTAACTGAATGCCTGAATATCTCCCCGCTGAATGAATTGCGTATTCTGCCCTGAATTCACTCTGATATATTGATTGGCTGGACGATCTTGGTGCCGTTTCCAGAAGAGTCACCGAAGGAAAAGATCCAGGAGTGTAGAGGATGATGAGGAGGGTCACCTGATCTGTGAAAGTGGAGACGTTCTAAGAGCAAGATGTATAGAACATTTTTCAACACTTTTAAAAAACTTTTCAGAAAAAAATCTGTTTAGAATAGTATGTCAGAGGAGGGGGGCTAAAGAAATCTCATTGCTCTTTTTGTTCTGTTTTTTTTTGTGCTTTTTTTGTTTTTTTGCATATCTTCTTTTCTGTAGAATTTAAATACTGTGTTCAAAAAGTTCCAATTAGTAAATGAACTTGAGATTAGAACAAGAGATAGTTTTTTGGCTAACTGTTTTCATGACTCCTGTCCAATAAAATAATGCATTCTGATGCTGAAATTTAAAGTAATTATGCTTTTGTAATGGCACATTTTAAAATCTACATTAATATGTTCATTCTCCTTTAAGTAGTTGTATAATTCTAACTTGTCTTTGTTCTTTTTAGATGAAATTGTTGCGACTTTAGGAGAAGGAGCTTTTGGAAAAGTAGTGGAGTGCATAGATCATGATATGTAAGTGTTGGGTTATCTTTATCAGTGGATCTCATGATAAAAGATACCTAGATCAGAAATTAAAGCTCGAGGACATTTTATTTAAGAGAAGGTTGCAGCCCAAGTGCCCTTTTAATGATTGAGAACTCTGTTTTGTTTCATTTTTCTGTTTCTATTAAGTCCTGCTGCTGTAACTGGAGAATGTGAGAGCAGCTGAAGAGTGCAGAACTAGTTTGGGAGGCCTTTAAAGGTGCTACAGTGACATACTGAGAAAGTAGTTTTGGTTCTTAGTGGAAGCAGTTTCTGGAAAGCAGTTACTTGGAATTGCTTGAGCTGTCAATTGCTGTCCTCAGTTCTCATAATCAAAATTATCCTTTAAGGTTTTTTTGAATCGACAGTAACCTAGTATTGAGTACTTTTTTAATTAAATGATTGCTTCCATGTGGAGGGCATGTCTGGTGAAGTAGAAGAAACTTAACTGTATTTCCATTAATTCTGTATGTTCCAACTGTTGTTAGAACTCAGACTATTCTAACTGTATGTTTTATATCACCAGTATGACGTGGTTTTAGTACTTTTTCCTCTACCTTTGGTTTGTTTGTTCTGTCATTTCATAAGTAAAGACTGTTCTGGAGTTTGAGGTCATGTTGTGAGGGCAGAGAGTGTTCTGAAGTTGTTAGAATTGAAAGAGCTCTACAGAGACAAATTGTCTAAGAGCAAATGGGACAGAAGGAGCTGTGTCTGTGTTCCATTTAAATAACAGCCTTGCAGTCTGAATGCGTGCAGGCATTCAGTGCAGGGCAGTTTTCACTGGTATAAACTGCTCATAATCCAAACTTCTGAAATTACTCAATTCCCCTGATTCCATAAGAACACTGGAAAAGAGCCAGCACAAGTTGTGCAAGTAGCAGGAAAAAAAACCTGTCAAATTTTTGTAGTATTTTTTGTTCAAATGAGAACTTTGTTAATTTTTTAATCATTCTGCTGGCAGATTCCCAATGTTTATTCTACTTCAGATGAGATAATAACACTGAGAAGTCATTAATAAAGCATATACTATAAGTATTTGAGAAAGGAAAGATCAGGATTACTTTTTTTTTTTTATAAAAACTGTTCTGGTTGAGTGCAGTGTGCTTAAATCAAATTCCCCTAATCCAACTCATAATTCTCCTTGACCTTTAATCTTCCTGTGTTTCTTTTATTAAAATCAAGCTGCTTTGGGGCTGTGGGTGTTTAACAATAATTGATTCAGTTTGCTATGCATTACTTTCTTTTCAAGGAGAGGAATGCATGTAGCAGTTAAAATAGTGAAAAATGTTGGTCGATACCGGGAGGCAGCCCGTTCAGAAATACAGGTGTTGGAACACTTGAACAACATGGATCCAAGCAGCAATTTGTAAGTATGAAATCTGAGTAGGCAGCATACCAAGGATTTGAGGAAGGTGATTCATTCAATAGTTTTTCATTTGTTTTTTTTTTCTCTTTTAAGTCGCTGTGTCCAGATGCTGGAGTGGTTTGATCACCATGGCCATGTCTGCATTGTTTTTGAGCTACTGGGGCTCAGTACTTATGACTTTATTAAGGAAAACAGCTTTCTGCCTTTTCATATTAATGACATTAGAAACATGGCCTATCAAATTTGTCAGTCTATAAACTGTAAGTAAATTTCAATACTCCTTTCAAATACATGGGTGTGTTTTGGTTTCTCCGTGAATTTAATGTGTAAATTATGGAATACTGTTCTCTTTTTCCTTGTAGTTCTACACCATAATAAACTAACTCACACAGATTTAAAGCCTGAAAATATCTTGTTTGTGGAGTCTGACTACATAGTGAAGTACAATGCCAAAATGGTAAGTTTGTTCTTTGTTTCTCCCAACTTGAGTTGCACTATTTCTGTCTTTGTTGAAACTTGTCTTAAAAAAAAGAGACAACAAGTAACTGAAGTTAAAGGTTAACAAAAGAGGAAAAGAACTCTTGTTACTGCAAATGGTCTTTACTCAGCTGTTTTGGGTACTGAGATTAAATCACTTTGTTGCCTGCTCTTCTTTCTTGGAGCATTGAGCTGCACAGGAATTAAAGTATTTGGAGGAAGTGCTTTGTTACACGTTTTATGCTAGCTGGTACTTTGAAGCTAATGTGATAATGCCTTTTGCCTAAGCATGCTTTTAAGAAGTATTAACAGCGTTTTGGTTTCTTGCAGAAACGAGATGAGCGCACTTTAAAAAACACAGACATCAAAGTTGTTGATTTTGGAAGTGCGACTTTTGATGATGAGCATCATAGCACATTAGTGTCTACGAGACATTATAGAGCTCCTGAGGTTATTTTAGGTCAGTAAAGACTCTTAAACCTTCTGAAAGTTCATTGCAGTTCATTTGGATGTCTTTACTTCATAAACTGGAGTAGTTGTGCATGGTTCTGGTAATCAGTCGTCTCTCAGGTGGTGGGGGTACAATTATTGAGAGTAAACAGTAAAAGTACTCTAAAACCAGAAACAAGCAGCAGGGTTTGAGGAGGGCACGGGGAATAAGTTGGGCATCAGTAAATGTGTGGAAACTGGGCGTGTGCTTTGTGGGTTACACATTTTGAGAATATATTAAAAAGTAAAACAAACTTTGCCTATTTTGCAGCATTGGGATGGTCTCAGCCCTGTGATGTGTGGAGTATTGGTTGTATTCTGATTGAATATTACCTGGGATTTACAGTGTTTCAGGTGTGTATGTGAGCTTAAATAGAATGTGTTTCTTACAGACTACTGATTTTAATCTTTTAATGACATGCACTTAACTGTGTAAAAGGCAGAACCCATGGGCTTTTAAGGATTATATAATGAGATTGGAAAACCAGCATCCATACAGGAAAATGTTGCATCTTGGATATCTCCTTCAGAGTATCTAAGATGACCTTTTCTGGCATTTTGAGTGAAGAAGACTGTCATGTTACTGCTGGAATTAAGAGTGAAGCAAGCATTGTACAATACTTGGTTTATGAACCGTTGTTCAAGGGTCATCCTCACTGTGGAAAGTGTTATATAATCTACATTGCATAATCTGTTTTTAATAATTGAAAGTGGCAGAGTTTAAAGATATTGTGACCGTGGTCTGGCAAAAGCTTGTTTGCAGTTTGATTGTTGTTACCAAGTGGCTCAGAGGAGAAAAATGTGCTAAGTGCTTTCATTGCTTTTT